>NC_040076.1:128653259-129278259 GCF_003369695.1 Bos indicus x Bos taurus
GGGTAGCATGGAGACTTAGTGAAGCCTCGGGGCCCGGGGCAGCATCACTCCTGCTAGTTCACCAACATTGACCTGCTGACTGACACTGAAGGGTGATGTCTCTGGCCACATCTGAGAGGACAACCAGCACGGCTCCTCGGCTGGAGCAGTGTCCTCTGTTCATTCACAAAAGGCCTCACGGCTTCCCTGGGGTCACTGATGGCCCTGCTCAGATAGGGCTCCAGGCTGAGGGTTCTTCTGGTTGGCTTGGGGGCAACTTCACAGAGCCTGCCCTTCAGAGCCTTTGTGTAGTTTTAGGGTCTGTGTGAGTGAGTGTGTGAGTGAGTGTGTGTGTGTCTGTTGGATTGAGTAGGAAGGGGAATGAAACTTCATAGAACCGCAAAGCTTGCTTTTTTGTGGGGGCTTGAATTTTCAATTCCAGGGCCAAGAATTTGACATCTCTATTCCCTGTTGTTCTCTGAGGTCCCCCTTCCCAAGGGCAGTGAGATTCCAATTTGATTTCCTGAATTAGGGAGAAAACCTCAGAATACAAGGAATACTTCATGTCAGGTGAAGTTAGTTGAAACAAAATGTTATTTTAACATGATCCAATCTGAAGTTAATATGAATAACTCACTACATTACAAGGCATGACTAATTATTACAGAAACATTTATTGACCATGTACTATATACTTTATGCCAAGCAATATGCGAAGATCTTGAGGGAATGGGGAGAGATGGCATAAAGATAAATAAGACAATCTTTACTCTTAGACAATCTACTAAATGCAATAAAATACATAGACATTACAATAATTCAAGACAGGATATAAAGGCAATGGATAAATTACAAAGTGTTTGATGGGGTTATTAGGCATAAAAAGAAGAACAGCTTAAATACAACAAGGAAGACAATCTGATTCTTTACTTAGAAAACTCAGGTTATTGCACTGAAGAGCCATAAAAACCAAGTGAGTGTAGGAAAGTGATTGGATACAAGATCATACAACAGCCAGAAGCTTCCTCGACACTAGTAATAGCCAATTACCAAATGTCATGGAAGGAAATACCTTATTTACATCCACAACCAAAACTGTAATATATCCAGGAATAAATCTAACAGGAAATGTGCAAGACATGCTTGAAGAAAGTCATAAAACTTTATTAAAGGACATGAAAAAGAATTGAGTAAATAGAGAGATATCCCAAGTTGTTACATAGAAAGATTTGCTATTGCAAAAATGAAAATTCTTCTCAAATTAATTCACTATTCAATGTAGTCCAATCAAAAACCCCAATAGATTTTTTTTTGGAATTTGATGAGTAGATTTCAAGTTTATCCTAGAAAAGAAAATATGCAAGAACCCCTCACCCCAAAAACAATGTATTAAGAAAAAGAGAGAGGAAGAAGAGAAAAAGGGAGAAGGGAACTTCCTCACCATATATTATAATAGCCTCTAAAGCTAAAGTAATTAAAGCAGCATGATATTCACGCAGGGCTAGATAAGTAGTTTATATTGGGGAGGGAAAAAAATCCCAGAAACACATCCCATGTGTATGAGAATTTAACATGTGATAAAGTAGTCATTTCATTAAGAGAAAGAATGAAATACTCCAGTGAATGACATTGTCCTTGAGTCCATTTTTTCCCTTGAGAAAGACATTGTGCAGAGTGGGGAGGCTCCTAGCTTGGGAATCAGAGAAACCTAGATTTGAATCCTCGCTCTACCAGTTAAAGCTGTATCACACTGAACATGTTTCTTCAACTCTCTGAGCTTTCTTTGAAAAAAACAGAGAAGTCAATTCCTATCCACCCACATCACAGGATTGTGATGACAAATGAAACAATGTGTGTATCTAAACAGAGCTTCTGTGTTGTAATTCTCAGGATTCTAGAAATGAAGGCCCCGGGACTAAACAAAACCAAACAAAAATAAAAATGCCTCATTCATCTAAAGCCTGAAAGGTCGCCATTAGAGTATCTTCCTTTATTTCATGGTCTTGGTCTATGTTACAGTGTAGATTCTCTGAGAGGCAGTTTAAAGAAACTATTGCCAATCATGGACATCTAGAGAAAAAGAATACTCTGGGAGTAGGCTTAAATGATAAAGACAAGCATGAAATAACCAGCAGAGGACAAGCCCAGGGGAAAAAAAAGCTTCAAAGACTAAAGACCGTCTTGACCACCTTCCAAGGACTGCAGCAAGTCAACTCTGCGGCCGTTATGAAGAATAGTGGTCATTGGCTTGTTTGCCCTCCTGTCCATTGCCGTTGTTTTGCCTTCTCTGCTTGGCACATCCAGAATTGCTTTTCCCAGGCCTTCCTGCCAGCCTATTCCCAGGTAGGTTCAGATAATGGGAGGCATGAGCAGAAGACTGGAGGGTGGCAAGAATGTCTTGCCTCACCTCTGGTGGCATCTCAGCAAGGGTTAGCAACCTTGACAGCTTTTTCCTATTATCCCAGCTCCGGAGACACGGACTCTTCCTTTATTGTCTCATTTCTCACTGTACAAGACGCCACTGACAGCAACACTGACAGGTGTTGCTAAACTCTGGGATTCCTCACTGTCCCATTGTTTGGCTCCTCAACTCTTCTATTATTTGCATGGCCAATTCCCTGAGTTAATTTCCTGTGCTCCATAAGATTCCAAGTGATTTCTGTTTCTCCTGTCTTGGAGAAAATATTAGATACTTACACTAACATTAATACCAACAGTAATCTCAAAGTTATTGAGTATCTATAAATGCCAAGTGTTGTGTCTTGAAATTGTTTTATTCATTCCTCACATCAACCCCATGAGATAGGCTCCTTTTTACCCTGATATTACAGATTATACAAACAGACCTATATGCAAAATCGAAGTCTTTCTTCCTTAGGAAATACTTACCTGTGAATGGCTAGCTAATTTTGAAAAGAGGAGAGATCTGAGTCAACCCACAAATCTCTGTAGCTCATAAAACTGTCTTTCATGTTTCAGGAGGCTCTGTGGTGGCACGTGCCCCCTTCCAAGCCCTCATCCTAAATTGCAGCCCCTCTGGAGCCTCTGTGTGGGATTGCAGACACCCTCTGGCTACTTCATCAGCTGAAGTGGGCACTAACTCTGGCCAGTGACATTTTCATCTATTTCCTCTCTGCATAGGAAGCATGGTCATGACAAGCAGATGGTCATCTGTCCTCTTCTAACAAACATCTGTGTGGTGGCTTTGAGGGAGAGGGCTCATGCTGACACCTCAGCCATTTCCAACCATGGAATCTTTTATCAACAGCTCAGAACCTTTGCAAAAGGTTAGGCTGGTTGGGCCTTTTACTTCCTGAATCTTGTCTTTTATCATTTTTGCAGAGAAAATAGGAGGTGTTATTCAGACTGCACAAAAAAAGGCTGTAAATTGCTCTTCTTGTCCTGCTGCTGCTAAGTCACTTCAATCGTGTCCGACTCTGTGCGACCCCATAGACGGCAGCCCACCAGGCCCCACCATCCCTGGGATTCTCCAGGCAAAAACACTGGTGGGTTGCCATTTCCTCCTCCAATTCTTGTCCTAATGCTTCTCAAAAACACCATTTTTCCCTATCACTCCCCTTCCCATCTCACCCCACCCCCTGCCATCACCACACCTATTATTTTAATTATCTTCCCAAGGTAACAACATTGAAAGCCCATGGAGGCTGACTTCTGGGAGATCTTCTCTCTGCCTCAGCTCTTTTCTTCCAATTCAAGGAAGGCACTTATAATTTTCCCCTGTGCTCCTAGATACATCTCTTCTCTTTATCACATCTTGAGATCAAGAGTTCTTGGACTCAACATGCAAAAATTCATCATACTCTTTTCCTAATACATATGCCTATCCCCTTCTAGAGAACTCCATGCCTAATCTGCTTAGTGGAAGCACTTAATTCACTTCAATTGATTACACATTAAAAAGATAGATAGATGATTGATGATAGATACAGAGTGTTTCTGAGGACCACTCTCCTTGGAGAACTTCAGTTTTAGAGAATATAAAGAATCATCAGAACACCAGCAGGGTGAGCCTGTTATTTTTTGTTTGTTTGTTTTGAATTTATCTTGTTTTGTCTTCTGAGGGAAGAAGGTCCCTAATGTGTTCTACAGTTTGGTTTAATAATAAGAGGTTAAGCAACCAAAGGGCTTCCCTGGTGGCTCAGATGTTAAAGAATCTGCCTACAATGCAGGAGACCTGGGTTCAGTTCCTGGGTTGGGAAGATCCTCTAGAAAAGAGCATGGCAACCCAATCCAGTATTCTTGCCTGGAGAATCCCCATGGACAGAGGAGCCTGGAAAGCTACAGTCCACAGAGTCACAAAGAGTCAGACATGACTAAGTGACTAAGCACAGCACAGCAAGCAACCAAAAGTTTATCTTCTGTTCAGAACAGACATCTCCTTTTTTCCATACCCTTGGGGCCAAATGGAAACTAAGTGTGGTTCTATGTCATTCAGCTTCTTATAAACTAGGAGTCACTCATGTCTGCTTATAAGAGGATCCAGTTGGAGAACAGACTCAACTTTTAAGACTTGTCCCTTATTGAGTTCTGTTCCCTTTAAATGCACTTAAGCAGAGAAAATTGAACAGTGTAAGCAATTACTCTAAACTAACGTAAATTCTTATCATGTCAAGGAATCTATTTTGTAATGGAGGATAGTTGCTAGTGAAAAATCAGAAATGTAAGGCCATCTCTTCACCATCACTCAGTCAATTCATCTTGAAAGTCAAGCTGGCTGACCCAGCTCTTATATTCTCTGGATTTACCATAAGTTTGGGGAGATATGGTTAGTAAGGGTCACATCTTGATCTCCAAATGTACTCCCCTTAAAGTAGTCAGGAGGGCAGTTGGGCTGTGCTCAGGAGGGATGTGAAAGCTCCTGGTAACTGTGGCAAAGCACCCAAGTTTGCCTGTGGATAATGAGCTGGTTTGGCACTGGGGCAGAGTTAATGAGGGATTCTGAGTGTAGCCTGACTCCTGAGCGTGGTTCCTGTCATAGAGATAACTCATTTGAAAGCCTGGGAGGAGAGGGATGAAAAAAGGCAAGGCATAAATTAAAGGAGTAATACCATGTTCAGGCTTCCCTGGTGGCTCAGTGGTAAAGAATCTGCCTGCCAACACAGAAGATGTGGATTCTATCCCTGGGTCAGGAAGATCCCCTGGAGGAGGGCAAGGCAACCCACTCCAGTATTCTTGTCTGGCAAATCCCATGGACAGAGAAGCTTGGTGAACTATGGGGTCACAAAGAGTCAGATACAACTTAGTGACTAAACAACAACAAATACCATGTTCATTAGGACTCTTTGGTTGCAGGTAACAGAAACTCACTGAGGCTGGATTAAACAGCAAATGAGAATTTGTCTTAAAGGCATGGGTCAGCTCTCAACACTCAAGGGTCAGAAGCAACTGGAAACCAGAAAAGTCTATAACCAGAAATGGAAAACTAGCAGGAGTCCAAAAGCAGTGTTTCTGCATCTGTCTTCTCTGCTTCTCTCAGCTCACAGGGGACATCATTTCTCAGAAAAGTGTCATTTAGCTACAAGAGGGTAACCTTGAAGTTGGAGAAGCTGACAATGAATGAGAGTAGAAGCAAATTCTGCAGAAACACTGAGTTGGAACCCTGATGAACTGCTCCTGCCAGTGGATATTTTTACTTATACGACCCAGGAAATCCTCTCTTTGTTTTATAATCCAGTTTACGTCAGCTTTCTCATTAATTGCAGTGCCCAAAGAACACTGTCCCCAAGGAAATTTTATTATTTCCTTACATCTGGACAGCACCTGAAGCCGAAGAACTCTCGGAGCTCTTATCTCATGTGTCCTCCCAGTGAGCGTGTGGAAGCAGCTTGGCAACTTTGCCTTTACTCTGTCTTGTGTTCAGGAGGAAGGATGATTGAGTTGATTGGTTTTTTTAATTATTGTGGTGAAATGTGCATAACATGAAATGTACCATTTTGAAGCGGCATTGGGTACATTTACATTGTTGCACAACCATCACTGCCAAATATCCCCAGAACTCTTTCACCTTCCCCAGCGGAAACCGTACTCATTAAACTAAAACTCCCCATTTGCGTCTCCCCTCAGCCCCTGGCAACTATTGCTCTACTTTCTATCTCTATGAATTTGACCCCTCTAATCACTGGATATAATTGGAATCATACAATATATGTCCTTTTGTGACTGACTACTTCCACTCAACACAATGTCTTCAAGGGTCATCTATGCTGTATCACATGTCAGAATTTCCTTCCTTTTAAAGAATGCCTAACATTCCATTGGGCTTCCCTGGTGGCTCACATGGTACAGAATCTGTCTGCAATTCAGGAGATCCAGGTTCAGTCCCTGGGTCAGAAAGATCCCCTGGATAAGGAAACGGCTATTCACTCCAGTACTCTTGCCTGGGGACTTCCATGGACAGAGGAGACTGGCAGGTTAAAGCTCACGGGGTTGCAAACAGTTGTGTAGGACTGAGCAACTAACACTTTCACTTTTAACACTCCATAGTTTATCTGTGCATTTGTTGAAAGACAGTTGTTTCCACTTTTTGGCTATTGTGAAAATGCTGCTGTGAACATGGATGTACAAATATCAGTTTGAGTCCCTGTTTTCAAGTCCCTTGTGTACATATCCAGACGGAGGAGCCTGGTAGGCTACAGTCCATGGGGTCGCAAAGAGTCGGACACAGCTGAGCGACTTCATTCACTCACTCACTCATAGTAATTCTACATCAAATTTGGGGGGGAGGGGAACTGATATAATATGCTCTGCAGTAGCTCACCATTCTACATTCCCACCAGCAGTGCACAAGTGTTTCAATTTCTCCACATCCTTGATAACATGTATTTTGTTTTGCTTTGTTTGTTTTATAATAGCCATCCTAATGGGTATGAACTATGAGCTGCTTTTTATCATTAGTAGCCCACCCATCAGCCAGGCACATGCACCTAGGAGATGTCATACCTTAGTGCTGTGGTGCTGTGGGTGCACAAAGCTAGGACACCTAACTGAGCATGGATCAAACAAACTGGAGCTGCTCTATAAACAATTGTTAAAAGAGTGAGTGGATAAGCAGCTTACTTGAATGAATCCCCCACTGAAAAAAACCCCAGAATACTCTACTGCAGGGCTGGGAAAGCAGAATGGGTGGTAGGCTAATGGCAGAAGGTATAATGTGGGCACCAAAGTGAGGGATGAGGGTAAGAATGGGGGGCGAGGCCAAGCTTCTCCGAAAACTTTCTAAGGACATCTGGTCCGGGCACTCTCTGAAATGCTTGCCCTAGTGTTATGCCTTTATCTATGTCTAGCATCCTCCTTTTGATGTTTTCAAGCCCCTGTCTCCTAGAGTAGTACATTATAATCAGAACATCAGTGACACCAGCCCTACGTGTTGTGTGTGTGTTCAATTGCTCAGTCATGTCCAACCCTCTGAAACCCTATGGACTATAGCCCACCAGGCTCCTCTGTCCATGAAATTTTTCATGCAAGAATATTGGAGTGGATTCTTATTTCTTCCTCCAGGGGATCTTCCCAACCCAGAGATTGAACCCGCATGTCCTGCTTTGGTAGGCAGATTCTTTACCATCTGAGCCATCTGGGAAGTTGTTTAAGTATTATTGTGAGTATGTCCCTTTTTCAATCCGTATCTTCTCCAGCATTAGCTGGAGAAAGGTTCTATAGGGGCCTGAATCTCAGCAAATTTTCCAGAAAGAAGCTACATAGAATTGTCCTCAGGACATGAGATCAGGGTTGATCAAATCCACACTGTTTCCATTGGGAAGAGCCTGGGGGGTTAAATACAGAGAAGTTTCATGTAGCACAAGGAACACTTCAAAGCAGCTGGAAGTTTTGCCTACCAAACTGTTAAAACTAATCAGATATTTCACTAAAGCTTGTCCAAACCACTTTGGTCTGGAGACAAGGTTGGAAATCTCCTGGAGAAGCAGTCTCTTTCTAAAGTTTGCTTTTTCTCTTTCTAGGGAGGATGAAAACAGTAAACAAACAGCAATGTGACCTTGATAAAGTGATTTTCTCCCCAGTAATCAGGCTGGAAGGAGGTTGGCACGTTGTTTTCCTGTTTGCTGATCTCTGTTCTGGAAACCCTGGATGCTCTTTCCCTGACATTTCACTCCTCCCACCAGTTTCTTCCCCGAGTCACTGATGCATCTTCATCTTTCCCTCTTCTGCCCCCACCTGCGCACTCTGATCTACAACCCAGCCAGCAGCAGTTAGTGGCAGCAGCGGGGTGGGGGTGGGGGGAGGCGGTCTCCTCGGAATAGGTGGACAACCCAGTCCCTCCTAGGTAAGGGAACAAAGGGCAAACTGAACATGCACCAAAGCCAAAGTGAAGTGAAGCCGCTCAGTCGTGCCCGACTCTGCAACCCCGTAGATAGTAGCCTGCACCAAGCTCCTCCGTCCATGGGATTTTCAAGGCATGAGTACTGGAGTGGGTTGCCATTTCCTTCTCCAGGGAATCTTCCCAACCCAGGGATCGAACCCAGGTCTCTCACATTGTAGACAGATGCTTTGCACCAAAGCCAAGGTATCCAAAATATCCAATGAGCTCCTATTCTCAAAATATACTGTTCTGGCCTAGGTGGTTTTGCTGGAAAACTCTACTAAAGGATTTAGAAAGAAATAATACCAATTACACAAATTCTTAAAGAAAATAGAAATGGCAGAAATAAAAAGGAACAAAATACTGACACATGTAAAAACATGAATGCATCTAAAAAGCATTATGGTGAGTTTAAAAGCCAGGCACGAAAGGCTTCATAGTGTATGATCCAGTTTATTCAACATTTGAAAAAGACAAAATTATAGGGAGAGGTAGAAGATGTGTGGTTTCCAGAGGCTGGAGGTGGGAGGAGGAGATGGTTGCAAAGAGGCACACAGAACCTTTTGGGATGATGGAGTTACTCAATATATTGATTGTAGTGTGGCTATGACTGTATACATTTGTCAAAACTGAGGTGTACACTTAAAATGGGTGGATTTCACTGTATTAAATTATACCTGGAATATACTGACTTAAAAAAAGAAAATCCTAACTTTCAAAGCATTAACTTCAATTTATTTAAAACTAACTTTAAAAAACACATTATTTATTATTAAATAATTATTATTTAAAAACACAGTATTTATTATTAATATATATGTATCCATTTTATTGGAGAAGGCAATGGCACCCCATTCCAGTACTCTGGCCTGGAAAATCCCATAGACGGAGGAGCCTGGTGGGCTGCCATCTATGGGGTCACACAGAGTTGGACACAACTGAAGTGACTTAGCAGCATGCATTTTATACATACATGTATATGTACATATGTATGTTCACATATACACATTCTTTTTCTTCTCATGCTACCATGTTACCATAGCATCCTCAATGTTGGGAATAAGAACAGCTTCTCCCCTGGACTCCCTGTCTCTAGTTGCCCTTGCTCTCACCCATCTTTTTCATCTCAGGCAAGTGGATCTTCCCTAAGCTCAGTTTTGTGCATAGACACAGCAATAACTCAACCAACGTCAGAGTCAAGTCCTGCCCTCAGGAAACTCACAGCTTGGCAGGCCTCAAGGGGATCTATGCTACTGATAGGCAGTAGGTTTGTGAATTATGTTGTCCTTCTAATATAGTAGGGATATTTTGAGGATTCAACTGATAAAATGCGTGTGGAGAGCATTTTCCACACCTAAGTACCTAAGAAGACCCCAACATAAATGAAAATCACTGTTATTTTTATCAATATTTCCACTCTTTACTTCCTATCATAAGGCTCCGTTTGATTTTCTTGTTAATAGGTACCATTTCTGGAAATAAACTAGCCCTGTCCCTGTCATCACCTGCAGAGTTGAGCAAGGAATGAGTGGGAATCTTACATTGTATGTATACTGAAGCATGAAGACTCTCAAGTGATAATCAGTTAATTCTTCTGACATGGTTCTGGTATCATTTTTACTGTGTCCAGGTCCAGGGAATGCCACCACTAGTCTTACATGTTTCAATTATGAACAAATATTCTTCGAGCACCTAAGATATACCAAACATTCTTCTGTGTACTGAGGATACAGCAGTGAACAAAACTCCCTGCCTCAAGGGTCCTGCTTTTTCATTCTAATCCAAAGTGATCTAATGTAAAAGAGGGACTTCACTGGGGTAGGACCATATGGCCAGAGTTTCAGACATTTCCTCTACTTCAACAAAAGCAGGGGATTTGAATCTATTTTATATCCTGGAAACTAACGTAAGATTTTCAACCAAATATTCTGCATCTAAAAATAAAAACATTAAACCAGTGAACCTTATCCCAGAGTCTGTGCCTCCCAACTTGAAGCAAGCTTCATGAGTTTGTGGGTTCATACTGGAGGTGTGGAGGCAGTTGATGATGGGGAGAGGCCCCATGGAGCCCCAGACTCAACCAGGGTCTTGTTTCTGCCATTCAGCCATGCTGATGTGTGCGGGAATGATGCGGTGAGGTCAGGAGGGATTGACTTAATTTCTTTTTCCAGTGGGTGCCTGTGACTTTAGAAGAGAAACAAGGGCCCAACTTACCCAAGGTGCTAAGCCATGATGTGATTTTCTGAGTCCTTCCTCGCCACTTTGGAGAGAAAAACAGTTTCAGCACCAAGGACAGTGCCAGAAGGTTTAAACTCTGTACTGTTCTTCAAGGGGAGACTCAGCAAGAGAATTCAACTTCATGCCCCCTACCCGTGTGAAAGCTGTACCTACATCTTTCCAGTTGATGAAAATCCCAATTCTACATCTAGGCTTCTTTGGGTCCCCATCTTACTAGAAAATCAGACTCTGCCACACTTAATCATTTCCCATCTAATCTGAACATCCTCCTTTGATTCAAAGGTAAAATTAGCCTTAATAACATGCTAAATATAAAGGTACACCACTCACCTCCAGGACATGACAAATGAAAAGAGAGCTGAAGGACCCTAATATTTTCTGTGTTCTCTACTAAATGCTAATAAAGCAGCCAATAAACCACACTTAGAGATACTGGAGTTTTGCTAGTAATGGGGGAGTTCTGCAAAAGGAATCACCTCAGAGGTCAAGGTGAAAGTTTACCCCCACAGTGTAAGAAGGAGACACTATGAAACAGTGTGATGGACACCTACATCTGGCCTCCAACATTCCTCAATGTCTTGGCCACACCCTTGGCTGGTCACTTTAATTCCCCAGCCACAGTTTTTTTTTTTTTTTTTTTTTCTTTCTTTCTTAGGTGAAATGAACATAGTGTCTCCCTTCCTTCAGGATCATAGGAGGATGAAATGAGAAAACGGGCGTGAAATCATCCAGGACAGGGCTAGGTGCATAAGTAGGCACCATAAGTATTACATTATATCCTCCACACTTGGAAGACATTGTTTCTCTTCAGAGTAGATTGATATGGTTTCTAAGTGGCTTATTAATGACCGTTCAGAAAGCATAAGCCTCTCCTTCCATCTGCTGACTTTCTGCAAAGGCAGGCAGACAGGTTTATGCCAGGTTCTCGGCCCAGTCTTATCTAAACTGACCCTTGGCACCATCAACTCCACATGCTCCAGTGAAGTCAGAAACAGGTCAGTAAGTTTTGCATAGGGGTCCAAGATGGCTCTTCCAAATCACCAGTTTCTCAATTACAAAGGAAATGAGCCTGAAAAATGTCTATAGCTTAATCATTAAAGATGCTTTAGCTGAGAACCAAAATCCATAGTGTTCTTCCCTTGACTAGAAAGTGATGGCTAAGCATTTACCACACTGAGTATTGTGCTACACTGAACTACACTGAGTATTAGTTCATTCTGGATTGAAAGTGAAAGTCACTCAGTCGTGTCCAACTTTTTGCAGCCCCATGGACTATACAGTCCATGGAATTCTTCAGGCCAGAATACTGGAGTGGCTTGTATTAATTGCTGACTCTGTGCCAAGCACAGCTCCTACTGGCCTTGGGTCTTTGTCTGGTGGGATACCCCTTGTTCTTAGAGACTCATCTCAGGTATCACCTCCTCCTCCAGGGAGCCTTCACTGCCTCAAGGTGACCTGGGGCCGCTCTCTGTGTCCCCCTTGTCTCCTTCACCCAACCAAGCTCCCTAAGAACAGGATCTGAGCCTGACATTTTTTTGGCTCCAGTGTCTGGCACAAAGCCTGAAATGGAATTCAGCTGCAAGCAGACTGTTGAATGTTGAATAAACATGTATGAGATCTCCTAGTTTAAAAATATTCAAAGTCTATTTCATAGAATCCTGGTTCCTGGGGTTATTACTAGCTATGATATGAAAAAAGATTTTCGTGGTCACTTAAGTTTGAGAAATCGCAACCTTAAAGAAGTTTCCTTGTTACGGAATTCTGAGAACTATATGCTATGCTTATGTGCCCTGTGAATTTCTGAGGATAAACCAACATCAAGGCCTGTCAAATTTGTTTAAACTTGGGACACCAAGTCAGTGCAGACAGGGCGGGGGGCGGTGCTGAGAAAGAAGAGGGAGAACCTCAGACGACTAGGGTTCTCTGGAACACACTTCAGAAAACACTGTCCTGGACTGGCTTGCATCTCAAAAATTTAAGAATCTGAAAGAGGAAGCAAAGCGTGTTGTCCCTAGGAGAGATGGCATATGGGGAGCTTGAAGAGATGGGCCAAGCGTCCCAACCGTCCCTCCTCTATTGGAATGAGGAAACACAGGTCCCTGTCACAGGAGCCCGTAACCAGGGAGCTGAGTTTCTTCTGCTTACAAATCTGGGGTTTCATCTGCACCAGCTTCCCTGGAAATGCAAATTGAGAGCAGCTGGCAAGTCCCCATCAACAGCTGGACAACCTAGTTCCCCTATAGTCTCCTTATCAGGAAAATGCTTCTGAAGGCATTTAAGCCTTCTAAGAAACCTCCTTATCAGAAAAAGGCATTGCTATTCAGAGGGGATGTTTGGGAAGGAAAACTCAGGTGTGGAAGCATGGCTGTGGTGTCTCTGCCGTCATTCCTTCTATCTTGTCCATCTTCCCCACTGTGCTCTGCACATTCCCCTGTGGCCTCTTGTCACTTATGGGCCAAATGCATTTGTACTCTCCAGGCAAAGCTCCAGGCAAAGCTGCTGATGGTCTAAGCTGACAACCATCCCCATTGTTAGGCCAGCCCTTCATTTCTGATGAGCTCTGGGCTCTTGGCACTTTGTAAACAGATTTCTCCTGGATCAAGGGCTGAAAGCTGGTCCAGTCAACAGCACACCCCTCCCCTCACTCTGCAGGAGGTGCCACACCACACTGCTTCTTCCACCAGAGGTAGGGCAGAGCCCCACTGGCTGGAGAAGGACTCTGGCCACACAGATGCCATGATGGGCATGTCCAGGACAAATCCTCTCTGATAGCATTGCTAGCTGTATCAATGGGGGAGATGCAGGCAGAACCACTTCCTGAGTCTTTCACAGCAACACAGAATGAAACTACACATGAGAGCCCTCTGAAAACATCTGTGTTTGCTCACACTTGCAGAGCAGGGCTTAAGTGCATAGACTTTGCAATGGACTGTCTGAGTTCAGCTGCATCCTTGAGCAAGTTACTTCGCCTCTCTGTACCTCAGTCTTCTCATCTGCAAAATAGGGATAACAATGAACCTGATTTCCATTGATCAACCACGTGTAAAACACTTAAAATAGTGCCAGACACTTAGTGACCTAACTACTATCACTACTCTCCTTGGAGGCAAATTTCCTGAGTGGAAAACTCTGGGGTGTTCCCCACACCTAGAACTCACCGTAAAGGGGAGAAGGGTTAAGTATTTGGAAACCACTTGGTTGCTTAAAGCCAAATCCAGAATGCAGATGTTAGTCTGCAGACACTGACCCCTCATTTGATGAGGCTTGTGGGTGCAGCAGGGTCAGAGGGCTTCTTTCTGGAAAGGGGAGTGATCCAGAACATTTAAGAAAGGAAGAGCAAATGTCGCTCTCCACCAGGGACTTGGCTTATCTCAGGCAGCAACATGCAATTGAAACATATTGTAATCATTGTGCCCAGTTGGTTCTACCTCCAAATATATCTCTGACTACTTTTATCCTTCTCTACTGCCCATCCATGTCCTTCCTCTATTCTATCTTATCTGTGCCATGGTCACCAAGTCCTCTTCATTTACTTGTTTCCTCCACGGTCAGCATCGGGTAGGGGATGGGGGGAGCGGCCCTTGAGACACATTCATCAGATCAGGTATCTCCTGCTGAAATCCCGCCTTGCCTTCCAAGGGCCTTGCCTTCCAGGTCCCTGCCCCCAGGTCAGTTGTTTTCTCTCCTGCTCTCTCCTCAGGCTCTTGCTGTGCAGCCCTTCACTCCGTCATCAGGTTCCTCAGCCTCGTGCGGTCCTGTACACATGCTCCTCTGCCCAGAAGGCTCTCCCTCCTCAGCATGTGGGTCTCCTCAGACCTTCTCTGACCATTCTCCTCAGTCTAAATCAAACCCCCATTACATTCCTCCCCCCTGCCTCTGCCTTCCATTCTTGGCACTTATCATGAGTTATCTTTCATTTATTAATGTAATTAGCTGTCTTATGCACACCTCCCAGCACACTCCAAGCTCCTAAAACCATAGAGCGCGTCTGTCCTATTTCCCACTGTGTCTTCTGTGCTGACCTCAGCTCCATAAATACTGGTTGAATGAATAAAACCAATATGGTCTCTGAGATCAGAGGCAGCCAGCAGAAGAACTCCCTCGGGCTCCAAGCACTGCAGCAAGGACCACCCCAAAACTCCTCAGACTGGGTGGAGCTGGTTTGAGGGAAAATCTAATTTTATAGGAGTTATCCAGTGGCTT
Source organism: Bos indicus x Bos taurus (assembly GCF_003369695.1). Classification (NCBI taxonomy): domain Eukaryota; kingdom Metazoa; phylum Chordata; class Mammalia; order Artiodactyla; family Bovidae; genus Bos; species Bos indicus x Bos taurus. The sequence continues at coordinate 128,668,015 of NC_040076.1, forward strand.
GTCACATAACGTGGCCCAAGAGGTCTTTGTGGAGATAACATACTGGTGGTCTGAGAATCCAGTGAAATCACAAACATATTTTTCCTGCCTGCAGTGTTAGCAACTAATTTGTTTTTCACTTTAATACCCAGACTTTTAGATGAAAATCTGAAAGATCCAGCATGGCCTAGCCCACTGGACCTATACTACCTGCCTTTCCCAGGTAACTTTGAGCTTCCCACCATCTTCATTGTGCCTCATTCATTGTTTTTGGATTCATGGGTTTTTTTTTTTTTTTTTGTAGCTCTTCTATATTCTTATGTCTTATATCTATATTGTGAAATTTTAACTGTGAGCTACATGTTGACAGACACAAGCAAAGTTTTACTGTCTACAAATTATTTTTTAAATTAAAAAGTATTTTATATGCCTTTGGTTTATATATATATTTGATTTATATATATATATGTGTGTGTGTGTATATATATAATATATATTTCAAATATGCAATATTTGACTATAGTCACCGTGATGTACATCTCCAGGAATTATCTTCTAACTGGATATTTGTACCTTTTAATCCCCTTCAGCCATTTCACCCCCTTCCACACCCCACCTCTGGCAAACACCAACCTGTTCTCTGCATCTATTATGGGGGAAATTGTTTGTTTATTTTAGCCTTTTGTTTTTGTTTTTATTTTTTTGTTTTTAGAGACCACATAGAAGTGAGGTTGTATGGTATTCATTGTTCTCTGACTGACATTTCACTTAGCATGATGCCTTGGAGGTCCATCCATGTTGTCAAAAATGACAAGATTTCATTCTTTTCTGTGGCTGAAAAACAGTGTATCTCTATCGCAACTTCTTTATCCATTCTTCCATTGATGGACACCTCATTTTTTTCTGTAGCTTGGCTGTTACAAATGAATACGTGAATGCACATATCTTTCACAGTTTGTATTTTTATTTTCTTCATATACATACCCAGAAGTGGAATTGTTGGATCACGTGGTAGATCTACTCTTAATTTTTTTGAGGAACCTCTATACCATTTTCCATAGTGAATTTACTACTTTACATTCTATTAACAGTGCACAAGGGTTCCCTTTTCCCCACATCCTCTCCAATGCTTGTAATTTGTTGTCTTTTTGATAATAATTAAATGTGAGGTGGTATCTTGGGTGGTATTTTGCTATGGTTTTGATTTACATTTCCCTGGTGATTAGTGATGCTGAGCATCTTCTCAGGTACTTGTTGCTCATCTGTATATCATCTTCAGAAAAATGTCAATTCAGGTTCTCTGCCCATTTTTAAATCAGATTGCTTCTTTTTCTTTTTAAACTATTGAGTTGCATAAGTTCTTTATATATTTTGGATATGAACCCCTTATCAGGTATATGGTTTGCAAATATTTTCTCCGGTTCCACCAGTTGCCTTTTCATTTTGTTGATGGTTTCCTTTGCTATGCAGGAGCTTTTGATTTTGTTGTAGTGCCACTTGTTTATTTTTGCCTTTGTTGTTTTTGCTTTTGGTTGCTGCTAAGTTGCTTCAGTCATGTCGGACTCTGTGCAACCCCATATATGGCAGCCCACCAGGCTCCACCGTCCCTGGGATTCTCCAGGCAAGAATACTGGAGTGGGTTGCCATTTCCTTCTCCAATGCATGAAGGAGAAAAGTGAAAGTGAAGTCACTCAGTTGTGTCCAACCCTCAGCGACCCCATGGACTGCAGCCTATCAGGCTCCTCCGTCCATAGATTTTCCAGGCAAGAGTACTGGAGTGGGGTGCCATTGCCTGGTATTCAAATCCAAAAAATCATCACTAAGACTGATGTTGAAGAGCTTTACTGTCTATGTTTTCTTCTAGGAGTTTCATGCTTTCACGTCTTATAGTCAAGTCTTTAATTTGAAATATTTCAAGTTAATTTTTGTGTATGGTATAGAAGAAAGTGAAAGTAAAGTTGCTCAGTTGTGTCCAGCTCTTTGCCTACCAGGCTTCTCCGTCCATGGGATTTTCCAGGCAAGAGTACTGAAATAGGTTGCCATTTCCTTCTCCAGGGGATCTTCCCAACCCAAAGATCAAACCCGAGTCTCCCACACTGCAGACAGACGCTTAGCCATCTGAGCCACCAGGGAAGTCATATGGTATAAGATGGTGATCATTCTTTTGCATGTAGCTATTCAGTTTTCCCGGAGAAGGCAATGGCACCCCACTCCAGTACTCTCGCCTGGAAAATCCCATGGATGGAGGAGCCTGGTAGGCTGCAGTCCATGGGGTTGCTAGGAGTCGGACACGACTGAGCGACTTCACTTTCACTTTTCTCCTTTATGCATTGGAGAAGGAAATGGCAACCCACTCCAGTGTTCTTGCCTGGAGAATCCCAGGGACGGGGGAGCCTGGTGGGCTGCCATCTATGGGGTCGCACAGAGTCAGACACAACTGAAGTGACTTAGTAGCAGCAGCATTCAGTTTTCCCAGCGCAATTAATTGTTTTTCCCCCATTATATATATTTGATTCCTTTGTTATAAATTAATTGACCTTACACATGTGGATTTATTTCTGGGTTCTGTTCTATTCCATTGATCTATGTGTCTGTTTTTATGCCAATCCATCCTTTTTTAATTACTATATCTTCATAATATCATTTGAAATCAAAGAGCTTAATGTTTCAAGCTTTGTTCTTTTTTCTCAAGATTGCTTTGGCTATTTGGGGGTCTTTTACAGTTCCATACGAATGTTAGGGTTTTTTTTTCTATTTCTGTGAAAAATGCCATTGGTGTTTACATTAAGATTGCATTGAACTTGTAAATTGCTTTGGGTAGTATGGTCATTTTGACAATATTATTCAGTTTTTTGTGTGTCTTTTTCATTTCTTTCATGAGTATCTTATAGTTTTTAGTGTATAAGTTTTTGCCTCCTTAGTTAAGTTTATTCCTAGATCTTTTGTGTTTGATGCAATTGTAAATGGCTTTACTTTTTAATTTTCTCTTTCCATTAGTTCACTATTAGTGTATGGAAGGAAACACAACAGGTTTCTGTGTCTTGATTTTTTATCGTATTACTTTACCAAATTCTGTTATTAGTTCTAACAGGTTTTTTGTTTATTTTTTGGCTGTGTGTGTGTGTGTGCATGGTCTTTCTTCACTCCTCTTTTTTTTCCCCTGATGCCATGGGCAAAACCCAGAAAGCCGTTGCCTCATACCTCAGCTTTTTGTCGCGTAGATGTAAAACCATGGATTCACTCACTCACATCCTAGCTCCATTATTTATCACAGTGTGACCTGGGCCACAATACTCAAACTCTCAGACTCTAGCTCGTTATTTGTAAAAATTGCCTAATGAAAACCTAGGACAAGTTGTTGAACCTCTCTGTACCTCAGTTCCCTTATATATAATAGTACCTCCTTCACAGTTTCACTCTGGGAACTCAATGTTTGAATACACGTAAAATTCTTCAGAGAGTGTCTGACCAAGCGTAAGCTCTCAATGCTGCTGCAGGGATTTTAAATTAGATGATACACATGAAAGCACTCAAGACAGTGCTGAATACATGGTAGGTGCACAACAAAGACTATTTCTTCTCTATTTCTCTCTTTCCCTCCCTCCCTGCTTTCCAATGAATCCTGGAATAGGGTATAGACCCTGAGCAAGCAAGGTCTAAACCATTAATAACCAAAGCCACTTTAATTAAGTTTCAATTAAAAGTTCTACATTCTACGGCCAGGGTTTGCCAGTTCTTATATATTCAATGCAGAAAGCTTTCTTTGGCCTCAAAATATCTTCTAGGAAAAACCATTGAATACCCGCAGAAGCCTCTTAAAATCACACCCTCAAAGCAGACCCTTCTGCTACTCCACCCTAGGACTCCAGTCTCAGTTAATGGCACTTCCATCTACCTAGACAACCAGAAAGAGGGGGAAAAAACCTTGACTTCACCCATCCTTCCCATTATACGTTCAGCTAGTCCCCAAATCTTGCCATGTTTTAGATATGACACACATGTCCACCCACAGTCCCCGGGAAGAGTCCCTTCAGCTCTAACACAGATGACCACAGTTGCTTTCTGGCTCTTCTCCCTGTCTCTGAACTTGTTCTCTCTACATGACCACTAGAATGACCTTCCCAATTCCCACATGAGCTCCTGCTGGCCATCCCCACCACCTACAGAATACAGTCCAAGCTCTCAATGGCTATGCAATCAATATCCTCCTTGGTCTGGCCTGTGCTTCTCCACCCAGGTGAATTATACCTTTTGTCCCTAAAGCGAACAACTTCTAGTTCCTTAACTAGTCCATGCTGATCTCAGCCCCACAGCTTTCCTCATGCTAGTCCTCTAACCTGGAATGCGCATCATGGCAGCCTAACCCAAAGAGTCCCACTCCCTGACAGTTATGCCCTCATGTAATCTCCTCCCATATTGAACAATGCTGATTGTATAATCAACAGGATATAACAGAAATGACAGTAGGGAGATTTTGAAGCTAGGTCATAAGAGACATTGCAGATTCTGACTCACTCTCATATCACTCATGCTCAATGAAGCTGCATTATGAGGACTCTCAAGCCACAGAAACCTCCTGCTAACAGCCGTGTGAAGGACCCATCCTGGAAGCAGATCCTCCAGCCTCAGACAAAGCCTTCCTGAAGACTGCAACCTCTGAGAATCCACAAGCCAGAACAATCCAGCTAAGCTGTTCTTAAATTCCTGACCCACAAAACTGTGTAAGATCACAAATGTTCATTGTTGTTTCACTCCACTAAGTTTTGGGGTAATATGTTGCATAACCAGAGATATCTAAGTGTATCTTTTCTACTCTTCTCTCCCTGCTTGATTCTTACACATCCTTCGAGACACTGGTCAACCATGAGCTCCTTCAGGAAGCTCTTCCTGTCTATCCTTTATTGAGTAGGCATCCTCACTTGTCCTTGGAGCACACCTGCCAAAATGCAGTTTTCTCTTTTCTTCCCCACCAGACTTTGGATGCTTCAGAGCAGTATCTAGACCTTGCCTTTACTCCCCTTCAATTTTCAACATGCTGTGAGTCATTCATTTACTTTGATGAATGAATGAGTGGAGGATGTCAGATTAATAAAGGAGCCAGGAGTGGAATGAAAGTTTGTTATTCCATGCCCTGTAGTCTTTCTTCTACCATCAGTGATTCTCTTCTTTTTCAGCAATGAGGTGCTTTTGGAAAATTCTTCTTCTATTATTGTATGGATTGCATTTGACCACCATCATTCAGACTCTGTTTCACCCAAAAAGAATCTCTTCCTTAGCACAGCCTCACCTGTGGTCCAGCCCTTTCCTGGGACGGTTGCTAAATTCTTCCTTCTCTCTTCCTCTTATCTCTTTTCTTCACCATCCAAGGATGGGCCAGTGTGGGAAGACATTTTTTACAGAAACACTCCACCCCTCTGCTTGACTCTGAAATGACCCTTAGCTCACCTTCTTCTGGCTCTGTGGCTTAAAGATGCAGATGAGGAGATGGCCAGATGTAGTACAGAGCCCATCATCATGTGTGGAGCCCAAGTGTCCCACACAGGCATCCAGAAACAGCAGAGCCCAATGTGGGCTGCTCTTTGGATCCTGGGGCCCCATCAGACCCTTGGATGCTATCAGACTCTCCCCTGGCTGGTAGATGCAGCCTACGCAGCATCAGTTAAGAAGACTTGTTAATTATAATTCTCACATGCAGGTTGTTCAAAATTGGTGTTCATCCATCTGGAGGATGGATCTGAAAGTAAATCACTTTTGTTTGCTCCTTCCAGTGGCTTCCTTTCTGCACCCCCATGGTTTGGGTCTCCACAGTAGCATCCTTGCTGACCTTGGCCTTTCCTCTCACACCCCACCCCTTCCCCACCATGCAGATAAGTGTTGTTTCTAACCCTCTAATGGTTTAGGATTGAAGCCCAAATTCTTGATCATGAGGATAGAGTCACTATAGTCTGGCTGGACTGATTGCTTCACCCACATCTCCTATTACCCATTTCTAATCATCCCTTAGCACTTACCTCTGCCCAATGCCCTGAGAAGGCTCAAAGCCTCTCCAATCTCCTTCCTTCCTTGAGCTTCAGAGCCTATGCTTCTCTGTGTTCTGCTTTTGTCTATTACTTTTGTAACAAATTACCACCAAGACGCTTGCTCCTTGGGAGGAAAGCTATAACAAACCTAACAGTGTATTAAAAAGTGGAGACATCACTTTGCCAACAAAGGTGCATATAATCAAATCTTTGGTTTTTCTGGTAGTCATATACAGATGTGAGAGTTGGACCAGAAAGAAAGCTGAGCACTAAAGAATTGATACTTTTGAATTGTGGTGCTGTAGAAGGCTCTTGAGAGTCCCTTGGACAGCAAGGAGATCAAACAAATCAATCCTAAAAGAAATCAACCCTGAATACTCATTGGAAGGACTGATGCTGAAGCTCCAATACTTTGGCCACCTGATGCAAAGAACTGACTCATTGGAAAAGACCCTGATGCTGGAAAAGATTGAAGGAAGAAAGAGAAGGGGAAGATAGAGGATGAAATGGTTGGATGGCATTACCAACTCAATGAACATGAGTTTGAGCAAGCTCTGGGAGTTGGTGATGGACAGGGAGGCCTGGCATGCTGCAGTTCATGGGACTGCAAAGATTCGGACACAACTGAACTGAACTGAGTGACTGAACTAAACTGAACTGAATCTCCTTATATCAAGATCCTTAAGTTAATCACATCTGCAAAATCCCTTTGCAGATACTAACTAAAATATTTCCAGATTCCAGGCATTACATGTCCACATCAACTATTCTGATTGCCATACAGCCCCAGTTCAAATTCTTCTATTCTCAGAAGATATTCATCCCAATTATTTTGGTGCAGAAAAATTACTAATTGTAATTCAAGGTCACTTTTCTTCTAGAGCCCTGAATTTCAGGCATCTCATGGGTATGCTCAAGCTCTAACCCCTTAGAGACAACTATTCCTTCTACTCAGACAACTCATGAAGGGCTCATGCAATCCATCAACAACTGAGCACTCATTTTCCATTGATACCTTTACTCAACATTTACTGAGTTCTCTGAGCTGGACCATGTGATAAACCTGGGATACAGAGATTAACAAGAAAGAAGGACCCTGCCCTTGAGTGGCTTATGGTCTTCTCATTTTCCCTGTGTCTTGTTCAAAGCTTTTTCCTGAGACCAGTCCCTGTCTGGTGGATGGCACATGCTTGGCAAAAAGTCTGTTGAGCTGAGTGATCTGAGATGTCACTCAGCAGCATCATCCTCCCATAATTTCTCTCTGCCACTCTCTTCCTCTCTCATCATCATTCATGGTTCATGGTGAGAAGTGTCTGTCACTAGACTGGAGCCCCTGCTGAAGGCAGGAAACCTGGGGTGTATGTGTGTGTGGTGTGTTCGCTCTACTCAGAGCCAGGTTTCTGATGGCTAGAGAGCCCTCTCCCATGTGATGCTCCACAGCAAAACACCTGGCCATTGTGCTATGTGGTTCAGACCCACAAATACTTGTGGCATAGAGCAAGCGCCTGCCTGATCCAGCAGACACAGAGGGACTCTGCACTAAAGGAATGTGCTTCTGCAGCTGAAGTCACATGAAATATTTATGCCTGAGAAACCTGCATTTTCTCCCACAGAGAAAGAAGTCAGGAGCAAACTCTAGAATGGCGGTATCCTAAACAACAACAAAAGTGGTAAAAATGATGTCCACAGCCATACTTTGTCAACGAAGGGGTTCAGAGAACCGTTCATTTGTTCAACAGGTGAATGAGGGCCTCCTGCATACCAGGCACTGTTGCAGATACTGGGGGATTGGCGGTGACCAAGGTAGTCAAAATCTCTGCACTTCGAGAGCTTGCTTTCTGGTAATAACTGATATTTATTGGATGTAAATTGTGTGCCAGGCACTGTTCTAAGTGTTTTACCTGTGTTAATTCCTCCTGGTGACCTAGGGGATGTTATTGTTAGTCCTGCTAACAAAGAAGGAAACTGAACACAGAACAATCAATTAACCTGCCTGACATCATAAAGCATCAGAGTGGACAAGCTGGGACTTGGTCCCAGGCAACCCTATGAATCCTACACTTAACTACTTCCTGGTTCTTCTCATGTTAGAGGTGGAGAATTTAGGGAAAAGTTTTATCCTCCAAACAGTGCAGAGAGAAAGAAAGATTCTTTGGCCTCTGGGATTTAGGACAAAAGAAGCTGAAAATACGTAAGAAGAATAGAAGGTATTAGGTTCCTTATGGGTCTCCATGAAGCCTGACATGCCATCATTAAAGTTTATGTTACTCTGGACAAAACATCATCATGGTCTACATTAAGTAGCCTATGAATGGACCTAATGTCCTCTGAGCTTTCAGAGGCCAAGAAGGCAGCACTTTGTATAATATATCTTATTTAATCTTTATATCAACCTTTAAGGTCAATATAACACAATTCATCAAAGGAGAAAATCAGGTTAGGCTATTGGATGAGTGAGGTTTCAAACTGAGGCCTGTGGAAAGCCCTGTCTAATGCACTTTCCAAGACCTACCCCTCCCTTTTTTGCTCTCCACCATCAATATTTGGACTGCAGCCACAAAATTAAAAGATGATTGCTCTTTGGAAGAAAAGCTATGACAAACCCAGACAGCATATTAAAAAGCAGAGACAGCCCTTTGCCAACAAAGACCCATAAAATCAAAGTTATGGTTTTTCCAGTAGTTATGTATGGATGTGAGAGTTGGACCATAAGGAAAGCTAAGCACTGAAGAATTGATGTTTTCAAACTGTGGTGTTGGAGAAGACTCTTGAGAGTCCCTTGAATAGCAAGGAGATCAAATCAGTCAATGCTAAAGGAAATCAACCCTGAATATTCATTGGAAGAACTGATGCTGAAGCTGAAGCTCCAATACTCTGGCTACCTGATGCAAAGAGCTGACTCATTAGAAAAGACCCTGAGGCTAGGGAAGATTGAAGATAGGAGGAGAAGGGGATGACAGAGGATGAGATGGTTGGATAGCATCACTGACTCAATGAACATGCATTTGAGCAAACTCTGGGAAATCGTGAAGGACAGGGAAGCCTGGCGTGTTGCAGTCCATGGAGTTGCAAAAAGTCAGAAAAAATTTAGCAACTGAACAACAATGATCAATATTATTTCAAACATTCGATTCTTTTACCCCAGAAAATCTACTTCTAAAAATTCTGTTCTTAGAAAACAGTCAGATAAGAATAAGAATGTTTATTGCAGTCTTGTTTACAATAGCAAATTTTAAAAGTGAGGAGAGGAAATAACACAAATATCAAATAAAAAACTAAATAAATGGTGGGACTTGTTTAAAAAGATCTATGCAATACTTTCATTAAAGATATATTTAAACATGGATAATTATTCCAGAGATATTAGGCAAATATAATCAAGTTTTGAAATAAGTATGGAGGCTTTTATGCATATGTCTATATGAGGTGGAACCATTGAAACTGCCATCTTGTAAACCAAAAATGATTGACTATCAACAATTTCACACAGTTCAACCTAAAAGGGAAAAAAAAAATTCTTACGGATATTCACCAAAATGCTCATTGTGGGTCTCCTTTTGGTGCTTTCAAATGGATTTTTCATTGTTTGTGCTCTTTCATAGTTACGTTTCATCCACAATGTGCATGCATTGCTCTTGATCACAAAAATATATTAAAATAAATGCAAATAATCAGAGACATTAAAAGACTATTCAACACATTTTGAAGGAGTATGCTAGGTCTCTCAGATGTTATGATCTAAGAATAGGTTTTTTTTTTAATGATCCAGTTCCAGTGATTAAATTGAGAACTCATGAAAAGAAAGTTGAACAAGTGGTGAAATTGATTTGCCAGATGACTTTTTTCCCCCTATTGACAACATTTGAGCTCTGGGTTATCAATCAAATTTTGTGCAAGCTTTTTTTTTTTTCTTTTTAATTTTATTTTATTTAACTTTACAATATTGTATTGGTTTTGCCATATATCAAAATGAATCTGCCACAGGTATACATGTGTTCCCCATCCTGAACCCTCCTCCCTCCTCCCTCCCCATACCATCCCTCTGGGTCATCCCAGTGCACCAGCCCCGAGCATCCAGTATCGTGCATCGAACCTGGACTGGCGACTCGTTTCATATATGATATACATATTTCAATGCCATTTTCCCAAATCATCCCACCCTCTCCCTCTCCCACAGGGTCCAAAAGACTGTTCTATAGATCAATGTCTCTTTTGGTGTCTCGTATACAGGGTTATTGTCACCATCTTTCTAAATTCCATATATATGCGTTAGTATACTGTATTGGTGTTTTTCTTTCTGGCTTACTTCACTCTGTATAATAGGCTCCAGTTTCATCCACCTCCTTAGAACTGATTCAAATGTATTCTTTTTAATGGCTGAGTAATACTCCATTGTGTATATGTACCACAACTTTCTTATCCATTCATCTGCCGATGGACATCTAGGTTGCTTCCATGTCCTGGCTGTTATAAACAGTACTGTGATGAACATTGGGGTACATGTGTTTCTTTCAATTCTGGTTTCCTCAGTGTGTATGCCCAGCAGTGGGATTGCTGGATCATAAGACAGTTCTATTTCCAGTTTTTTAAGGAATCTCCACACTGTTCTCCATAGTGGCTGTTCTAGTTTGCACTCCCACCAACAGTGTAAGAGGGTTCCCTTTTCTCCACACCCTTTCCAGCATTTATTGCTTGTAGACTTTTGGATTGCAGCCATTCTGACTGGCATGAAATGGTACCTCATTGTGGTTTTGATTTTCATTTCTCTGATAATGAGTGATGTTGAGCATCTTTTCATGTGTTTGTTAGCCATCTGTATGTCTTCTTTGGAGAAATGTCTATTTAGTTCTTTGGCCCATTTTTTGATTGGGTCATTTATTTTTCTGGAATTGAGCCGTAGGAGTTTCTTGTATATTTTTGAGATTAGTTGTTTGTCGGTTGCTTCATTTGCTATTATTTTCTCCCATTCTGAAGGCTGTCTTTTCACCTTGCTGATAGTTTCCTTTGTTGTGCAGAAGCTTTTAGGTTTAATTATGTCCCATTTGTTTATTTTTGCTTTTATTTCCAATATTCTGGGAGGTGGGTCATAGAGGATCCTGCTGTGATGTATGTCGGAGAGTGTTTTGCCTATGTTCTCCTCTAAGAGTTTTATAGTTTCTGATCTTACATTGAGATCTTTAATCCATTTTGAGTTTATTTTTGTGTATTGTGTTAGAAAGTGCTCTAGTTTCATTCTTTTACAAGTGGTTGACCAGTTTTCCCAGCACCACTTGTTAAAGAGATTGTCTTTAATCCATTGTATGTTCTTGCCTCCTTTGTCAAAGATAAGGTGTCCATATGTGTGTGAATTTATCTCTGGGCTTTCTATTTTGTTCCATTGGTCTATATTTCTGTCTTTGTGCCAGTACCATACTGTCTTGATGACTGTGGCTTTGTAGTAGAGCCTGAAGTCAGGCAGGTTGATTCCTCCAGTTCCATTCTTCTTTCTCAAGATAGCTTTGGCTATTCAAGGTTTTTTGTATTTCCATACAAATTGTGAAATTATTTGTTCTAGCTCTGTGAAGAATACTGTTGGTAGCTTGATGGGGATTGCATTGAATCTATGAATTTCTTTGGGTAGTATACTCATTTTCACTATATTGATTCTTCCAATCCATGAACATGGTATATTTCTCCATCTATTAGTGTCCTCTTTGATTTCTTTCACCAGTGTTTTATAGTTTTCTATATATAGGTCTTTAATTTCTTTAGGTAGATATATTCCTAAGTATTTTATTCTTTTCATTGCAATGGTGAATGGAATTGTTTCCTTAATTTCTCTTTCTGTTTTCTCATTATTAGTGTATAGGAATGCAAGGGATTTCTGTGTGTTGATTTTATATCCTGCAACTTTACTATAATCATTGATTATTTCTAGTAATTTTCTGGTGGAGTCTTTAGGGTTTTCTATGTAGAGGATCATGTCATCTGCAAATAGTGAGAGTTTTGCTTCTTCTTTTCCAATTTGGATTCCTTTTATTTCTTTTTCTGCTCTGATTGCTGTGGCCAAAACTTCCAAAACTATCTTGAATAGTAATGGTGAAAGTGGCCACCCTTGTCTTGTTCCTGACTTTAGAGGAAATGCTTTCAATTTTTCACCACTGAGGATAATATTTGCTGTGGGTTTGTCATATATAGCTTTTATTATGTTGAGGTATGTTCCTTCTATTCCTGCTTTCTGGAGAGTTTTTATCATAAATGGATGTTGAATTTTGTCAAAGGCTTTCTCTGCACCTACTGAGATAATAATATGGTTTTTATTTATCAATTTGTTAATGTGGTGTATTACATTGATTGATTTGTGGATATTGAAGAATCCTTGCATCCCTGGGATAAAGCCCACTTGGTCATGGTGTATGATCTTTTTAATGTGTTGTTGGATTCTGATTGCTAGAATTTTGTTAAGGATTTTTGCATCTATGTTCATCAGTGATATTGGCCTGTAGTTTTCTTTTTTTGTGGGGTCTTTTGTCAGGTTTTGGTATTAGGGTGATGGTGGCCTCATAGAATGAATTTGGAAGTTTACCTTCCTCTGAAATTTTCTGGAAGAGTTTGAGTAGGATAGGTTTTAGCTCTTCTCTAAATTTTTGGTAGAATTCAGCTGTGAAGCTGTCTGGATCTGGGCTTTTGTTTGCTGGAAAATTTCTGATTACAGTTTCAATTTCCGTGCTTGTGATGGGTCTGTTAAGATTTTCTATTTCTTCCTGGTCCAGTTTTGGAAAGTTGTACTTTTCTAAGAATTTGTCCATTTCTTCCACGTTGTCCATTTTATTGCCAGATAATTGCTGATAGTAGTCTCTTAGGATCCTTTGTATTTCTGTTTTGTCTGTTGTGATCTCTCCATTTTGGTTTCTAATTTTATTGATTTGATTTTTCTCCCTTTGTTTCTTGATGAGTCTGGCTAATGGTTTGTCAATTTTATTTATCCTTTCAAAGAACCAGCTTTTGGCTTTGTTGATTTTTGCTATGGTGTCTTTTGTTTCTTTTGCATTTATTTCTGCCCTAATTTTTAAGATTTCTTTCCTTCTACTAACCCTGGTGTTCTTCATTTCTTCCTTTTCTAGTTCTTTAGGTGTAGAATTAGGTTATTTATTTGACTTTTTTCTTGTTTCTTGAGGTATGCCTGTATTGCTATGAACTTTCCCCTTAGGACTGCTTTTACAGTGTCCCACAGGTTTTGGGTTGTTGTGTTTTCATTTTCATTCATTTCTATGCATATTTTGATTTCTTTTTTTATTTCTTCTGTGATTTGTTGGTTATTCAGCAGCGTGTTGTTCAGCCTCCATATGTTGGAATTTTTAATAGTTTTTCTCCTGTAATTGAGATCTAATCTTACTGCACTGTGGTCAGAAAAGATGCTTGGAATGACTTAAATTTTTCTGAATTTACCAAGGCTAGATTTATGGCCCAGGATGTGATCTATCCTGGAGAAGTTTCCATGTGTGCTTGAGAAAAAGGTGAAATTCATTGTTTTGGGATGAAATGTCCTATAGATATTAATTAGGTCTAATTGGTCTATTGTATCATTTAAAGTTTGTGTTTCCTTGTTAATTTTCTGTTTAGTTGATCTATCCATAGCCCACTATTATTGTGTTGTTGTTAATTTCTCCTTCATACTTGTTATCATTTGTCTTACATACTGCGGTGCTCCCGTGTTGGGTGTATATATATTTATAATTGTTATATCTTCTTCTTGGATTGATCCTTTGATCATTATGTAGTGACCTTCTTTGTCTCTGTTCACAGCCTTTGTTTTAAAGTCTATTTTATCTGACATGAGCATTGCTACTCCTGCTTTCTTTTGGTCCCTATTTGCATGGAAAATCTTTTTCCAGCCCTTCACTTTCAGTCTGTATGTGTCCCCTGTTTTGAGGTGGGTCTCTTGTAGACAACCTATGTAGGGGGTCTTGTTTTTGTATCCATTCAGCCAGTCTTTGTCTTTTGGTTGGGGCATTCAACCCATTTACATTTAAGGTAATTATTGATAAGTATGATCCTGTTGCCATTTACTTTATTGTTTTGGGTTCGAATTTATACACCGTTTTTGTGTTTCCTGTCTAGAGAATATCCTTTAGTATTTGTTGGAGAGCTGGTTTGGTGGTGCTGAATTCTCTCAGCTTTTGCTTGTCTGTAAAGCTTTTGATTTCTCCTTCATATTTGAATGAGATCCTTGCTGGGTACAATAATCTGGGCTGTAGGTTATTTTCTTTCATCACTTTAAGTATGTCTTGCCATTCCCTCCTGGCTTGGAGAGTTTCTATTGAAAGATCAGCTGTTATCCTTATGGGAATTCCCTTGTGTGTTATTTGTTGTTTTTCCCTTGCTGCTTTTAATATTTATTCTTTGTGTTTGATCTTTGTTAATTTGATTAATATGTGTCTTGGGGTGTTTTGCCTTGGGTTTATCATGTTTGGGACTCTCTGGGTTTCTTGAACTTGAGTGATTATTTCCTTCCCCATTTTAGGGAAGCTTTCAACTATTATCTCCTCAAGTATTTTCTCATGGTCTTTCTTTTTGTCTTCTTCTTCTGGGACCCCTATGATTCGAATGTTGTAGTGTTTAATACTGCCCTGGAAGTCTCTGAGATTGTCCTCATTTCTTTAATTCGTTTTTCTTTTATCCTCTCTGATTCATTTATTTCTATCATTCTATCTTCTAATTCACTAATTCTATCTTCTGCCTCTGTTATTCTACTATTTGTTGCCTCCAGAGTGTTTTTGATCTCATTTATTGCATTATTCATTATATGTTGACTCTTTTTTATTTCTTCTAGGTCCTTGTTAAACCTTTCTTGCATCTTCTCAGTCCTTGTCTCCAGGCTATTTATCTGTGATTCCATTTTGATTTCAAGATTTTGGATCAATTTCACTATCATTATTCAGAATTCTTTATCAGGTAGATTCCTTATCTCTTCCTCTTTTTTTTGGTTTTGTGGGCATTTATCCTGTTCCTTTACCTGCTGGATATTCCTCTGTCTCTTTATCTTGTTTAAATTGCTGAGTTTTGGGTGTCCTTTCTGTATTCTGGCAGTTTGTGGAGTTCTCTTTATTGTGGCATTTCCTCACTATGTGTGGGTTTGTACAGGTGGCTGGTCAAGGTTTCTTGGTTAGGGAAGCTTGTGTCGGTGTTCTGGTGGGTGGAGCTGGATTTCTTCTCTCTGGAGTGCAATGAAGTGTCCAGTAATGAGTTATGAGATGTCTATGGTTTTGTATATTGGAGCTCAGGGCTGTGTTCCTGTGTTGCTGGAGAATTTGCTTGGTATGTCTTGCCCTGGAACTTGTTGGCCCTTGTGTGGTGCTTGGTTTCAGTGTAGGTATGGAGGCATTTGATGAGCTCCTGTCAATTAATGTTCCCTGGAGTCAGGGTTTGGACTTAAGCCTCCTGCTTCCAGTTATCGGTCTTATTTTACAGTAGTCTCAAAACTTCTCCTTCTATACAGCACCATTGATAAAAAATATATATTGAAGGTTAATGGAACCTTCTGTGAGACAAGCTTACAACCAAGTAACCATTTCCTGACAAAGTGCTTCGCTTCTCTGCAGTCCAGGCCACCCAATTCAGCTATTCCTACTTCCATGCAAGCAGGTGATTCCTCCTTAGCTCATGGCCCCCTTCCCCTATCCTTAAAGACAGTAACACTGCATCTCTCTGACCCCTCTGTGTTAGTCATGTCTCCCTCTCTGTGCAAGCTTTAAGGTAGTGAAATCACTGGACCATCTTAAAACTTCATGAGATGGATCTGGCATCAGATTAAAAGCTAAACCCTTGCCTGTGAAGAATATATAACTGGCTGACCTAACTGTAAACCAGTTAATCTTGTATACCATAAGGATCTACGAGTTCAAGGTTGGGAGGATGAATCAGTGCATGTCCTGAGCAGAAATGATTACAATAACTGGAAGTCAGAGTTTTGTTTGTATTTTCCTTGGAAAAGTCAGATATTTTTTAGCTTAAGTGAGGCTTCAAATTTTGAGCCACGGGAAAACACAGGCAGAACCAGAATCTTTGCTAGGAAAGCCAAGAGAGTATACAGTATACTATATACAGTGAACAGTAGTAATAATGATTCTAATATAATGGAGGCAAATGAAGGAAACCCCAATAAACAATTTTGCTTATTATATGAACTTCAATATTACACATATATGGTCTTTAGCCAGGACACTGAAGCAACTGTTCTTTTTTGAGTCTTCATCTCCAAGCTCCATTCCATGCTGGAGATTCCATGCTCCAAAGAAATGAGACAGGTCCTCCAGAACTCTACTCTCCTGCTTGATTAGAATAACTAGTTTTGGCCATTGATTTCCCTTACAGGTTTGGTGATTTTCTAAAAAAACTATTTAGATTATTTCTTCTTTTGTTAATGGTGAGCTCCACAAGGAAAGAAAACATTGTTGACACAATTCTATGCATGCTGCATAATCACACACACTCATAGACAAAATAAGAATTCAAGGACTTCCTTGGCGGTCCAGTGGTTAAGAATCTACCTGCCAATATGAAGGACGCGGGTTTGATCCTTGCTCCAGAAATATCCCACATGCTGGGAGGCAACAGAATCCATGTACCACAACTACTGAACCCTCTCTAGAGCCCCTGCTCTACAACAAGAGAAGCCACCATAATGACAAGCCTGTGCACCGAAACTAGAAGCAGCCCTTGATTGCTGCAACTAGAGAAAATCCACACAGCAACTAAGACCCACAGAAGCCAAAAATAAATAAATAATTTTTAAATAGTCAAAGACAGAATTCAGAAAATATTAAGCTAATATACTTCTCACCCTTTCCTTCATAAACCATGTTTCTCAGCCTCCAGTCAGCCACTGTTGTGGAAGAAGGGAAGGGAACAGAAATGGCATAAGGGAAACTCCCTTTAAATAGGAACTGGAAGCAGAAATCCCACTCTTAGTGAATAAGAGAAAGAGAAAGTGAAACAAGTAGAAGAAGATGTGAGATGCTTGTTCTGAAATCCCCCTCCAGGTGGGGGAGGACTGTACATAGGCTAAGGGGAAACTAAGGTAGAGGGGCCTTTGTCCTGCTCCCTGTTCAGGTCTCAGGAGGTCCCACAGCAAATCTGGGAAGCCAATGATAGATTCCAAGTAGCAGCTCAGAATGACCCACAAAGGGAGCCTGAATTAGCATTCCTAACCCTGCTCAATGCAAAGAAATAGAGGAAAGCAACAGAATGGGAAAGATTAGAGATCTCTTCAAGAAAATTAGAGATACCAAGGGAACATTTCATGCAAAGATGGGCTCGATAAAGGACAGAAATGGTATGGACCTAACAGAAGCAGAAGATATTAAGAAGAGGTGGCAAGAATACACAGAAGAACTGTACAAAAAAGAGCTTCATGACACAGATAATCACGATGGTGTGATCACTCACCTAGAGTCAGACATCCTGGAATGTGAAGTCAAGTGGGCCTTAGAAAGCATCACTACAAACAAAGCTAGTGGAGGTGATGGAATTCCAATCGAGCTATTTCAAACCTGAAAGATGATGCTGTGAAAGTGCTGCACTCAATATGCCAGCAAATTTGGAAAACTCAGCAGTGGCCACAGGACTGGAAAAGGTCAGTTTTCATTCCAATCCCAAAGAAAGGCAATGACAAAGAATGCTCAAACTACCACACAATTGCACTCATCTCACACACTAGTAAAGTAATGCTCAAAATTCTCCAAGCCAGGCTTCAGCAATACGTGAACCATGAACTTCCAGATGTTCAAGCTGGTTTTAGAAAAGGCAGAGGAACCAGAGATCAAATTGCCAACATCTGCTGGATCATGGGAAAAGTAAGAGAGTTCCAGAAAAACATCTATTTCTGCTTTATTGACTATGCCAAAGCCTTTGAGTGTGTGAACCACAATAAACTATGGAAAATTCTGAAAAAGATGGGAATACCAGACCACCTGACCTGCCTCTTGAGAAACTTATATGCAGGGCAGGAAGCAACTACTGGAACTGGACATGGAAAAACAGACTGGTTCCAAATAGGAAAAGGAGTACGTCAAGGCTGTATATTGTCACCCTGCTTATTTAACTTCTATGCAGAGTACATCATGAGAAACGTTGGGCTGGAAGAAGCACAAGCTGGAATCAAGATTGCCAGCAGAAATATCAATCACCTCAGATATGCAGATGACACCACCCTTATGGCAGAAAGTGAAGAGGGTCTAAAAAGCCTCTTGATGAAAGTGAAAGTGGAGAGTGAAAAAGTTGGCTTAAAGCTCAACATTCAGAAAACTAAGATCATGGCATCTGGTCCCATCACTTCATGGCAAATCGATGGGGAAACAGTGGAAACAGTGTCAGACTTTATTTTCTTGGGCTCCAAAATCACTGCAGAGGTGATTGCAGCCATGAAATTAAAAGACACTTACTTCTTGGAAGGAAAGTTATGACCAACCTAGATAGCATATTGAAAAGCAGAGATATTACTTTGCCAACAAATGTCCATCTAGTCAAAGCTATGGTTTTTCCAGTAGGCATGTATGGATGTGAGAGTTGAACTGTGAAGAAAGCTGAGCGCTGAAGAATTGATGCTTTTGAACTGTGGCATTGGAGAAGACTCTTGAGAGTCCCTTGGATTACAAGGAGATCCAACCAGTCCATCCTAAAGGACATCAGTCCTGAGTGTTCATTGGAAGGACTGATACTGAAACTGTAACTCCAATACTTTGGCCACCTCATGCAAAGAGTTGACTCATTGGAAAAGACCCTGATGCTGGGAGGGACTGGGGGCAGGAGGAGAAGGGGATGACAGAGGATGAGATGGCTGGATGGCATCACTGATTCGATGGACATGAGTTTGAGTGAACTCCAGGAGTTGGTGATGGACAGGGAGGCCTGGTGTGCTGTGATTCATGAGGTCGCAAAGAGTCGGACACGACTGAGCAACCAAACTGAACTGAACTGAACCCTGCTCAGGGGCTGTGTGCAGAGAAGAGACCCAGCATTACAACAGAGGGAGTCAGATTTTATTTTCTGGGCCATTCAGGAATTGTTCATTGCCTGTCAACTTCTCCCAACTAGCCTTGGTTCTCAAGCTATGCCATCTTCCCTGTAGATCTACTCACTTCTCCTCAGGCTTAATCTTCTCCCAGAATACCAAAGGGACATCTATTATCACCCTAACTTTACTGGTTATATCTACCTCATTCTGCGGATGTCTTCCCAGACAGCCACTGCTGGCAGAAGCCAGAGGATCAATAGCTCAAAGTGACTCCCCTCTGTCACTATCCCAGGGGCCCCCTGGCCAGAGATACAGCGTCACCTCCGGGGGAGTCTTTAATTAACCTCAGGTGGTCACAAGTAGTTGGCTCCTATAGCAATCACCCTGCAGGGAAGAAAAAACCATCCCATTCCTACACATGCATGTCCTTTCAATTGAGCCAGAATCAAAACCAAGCGACCACCATACTGGCACATGTGTCAATACCCAAACCATCGGTCTTCGAGACGTTGGATTATGACTCTGTCGAGAATGTTGATGAATTCTGTGACACTGACCTCCACATCATCTCCAGCTAGCTGTGCAAAGAGCCTCTGGAACTGCAGGACTACCTCACTCTCATTGGCCTTGATGTTGGAGGAATGGGTGCGAGGGGACAGGGCTGTAGGTTGTACTTCGCAGCCGCCTCACTATTGGCCCCCGGCTCAGGATGCTCAAGGTGGTTCCACCTCTGCAGCCTCCGCAGCCAGCTTACCACCGCTGCTGCAGGAAGTGATATGCTGCTGCTGCTGCTAAGTCGCTTCAGTCGTGTCCGACTCTGTGCGACCCCGTAGACTGCAGCCCACCAGGCTCCCCCGTCCCTGGGATTCTCCAGGCAAGAACACTGGAGCGGGTCGCCATTTCCTTCTCCAGTGCATGAAAGTGAAAAGTGAAACTGAAGTCGCTCAGTCATGCCCGACTCTGTGCGACCCTATGGACATCAGCCCACCAGGCTCTTCTGTCCATGGAATTCTCCAGGCAAGAATACTGGAGTGGGTTGCCATCTCCTTCTCCTAGGAAGTGACATGGCTCCCCAAATGTTTATGACTTTTGGAATGTAATACAGCTGCTCTGCTTGAGCTCCAAAAGATTCAAGCCATGTCTGTTTGCAAAACCTGTGACCAGGAATGAAGGCTGCTCTGTCAAGCACAGGGACAGAAGCAGAACTTACATAGTCTTCCAGCCACTAACACTTTGTAAGATTCGTGGCCATTCTGTGTATGCATTTCATCCATCCATTCTGCAGGCGTCAGATGAGCACTCTCCTCTGCCAGACCCATGCTCCCTCGTGGTGAGTTGGATAGGATGCTGATCCCTCCTGTAGCTAACCATCTGTAGTGGGCAGAATGGTGGACTCCCAAAAAGACACATGCATGCTGTGATCCCTGAAACCTGTTACTATTACCTTATAAGCCAAAGATGTGAATAATTAAGAATCTCAAGAAGGGCATTCCTGGATTAGCTAGGTGGACCCTAATTTCTATCATATGCATTCTTATGAGAGATACATAGAGGAAAAAGTGCAGAGGAGGAGGCAGTGTGACCATGGAGGCATACATTAGAGTGATGTGGCACAAGGCAAGGAATCTAGAGCCACCAGAAGCTAGGAGGGCAGGGAAGGACTCTTCCCTAGAGCCCTCAGAGGAAGCATGGACTTGATTTCAGAACTGTAAGGGAAATACATTTTTGTAGCTGTAAGCCACCTGGTAGTTTATTTCAGCAGTCCCAGGAAACTAACAGAACATGTAATAAATGAAATATCCCAGTTGGCTTTTCTAGGGGCAAGTGAGGGATAGGGGTCCCTTCTCAAGTCTCTTTCACTGAGGAAGGACCCAGGGTCCCTCCTGAAGGCAGATGTAGGAGGGTTTAAGGCCAGTCCTGGTGGGTCAGGTTAATCTTCTTCAATATGAAAGACTCTAGAGGGAAGGAATCCACTCCCAGGCCTTGTATTCTAAGCAAGGGCTCATGGTTTTTTCCAAAAAGCAGCTATTAAGAGAACAATCTCAGTCTTGGACACCATTTATACTGTCTCCCCAAAGAGTCACCAACCTGTGAGTTTTCTCATCTTAGAACCTCTGGTGGAGGAAGTGAGTACCCGCCTGTGTGGCTACACGGTCATGTAACATGACACTAGATGAGTCTCACACAAGACTGCCTGTCTCTGGGAGGGCAGTGGCTCCCATCAGCAGGGTCGCAGCCAGCCACAGCCAGGAAAAAAAGAACAGAGCGCTGCAGGGCCAGGCTTCATGACCTCTGAACAGGTGCTGTCCCTGCCCTAGGGTCCAGTTGAAGATTGTGTTTGTCTAATTTAGTTTAGACTTTGCTGATGGATAGATACTAAGACATTTCAGTCAACCAATGACAGATCCCCACTTATGGAGTAAAAGACTTCATTATTGCTCATAATAATCAGGAAGTGAGATGTTACCCCTCAAGGGGCAGGGCTACCATACTGATGTGGCTGTTAGCCACTCTTTTCTTCTCCCGACTTTGAGTGAATAGAATTCCCTGAGGTTGTGCAAGGTGAAGGTCCTGTTTTGGACAGCCAGGGCAGCTCACTAAACTGATGAAAAATCACAGAATTGTCACTCTGGGCAAGACATAACATAGGGAATGGCGACAGGGCTTAAGAGGGATAAAAAGCCCTGAGAATGGCTCCTGGTCATCAAAGAAGACAGGAAAGATTTCTGGGAACAGGGGGACCTCAGTTGGACATGAAAACTGAACTGTTTGAGAGGAGGCTGTGTCAGATATCTGGGCTCACCATCTGGTTTATCACTAGCTTCTGCCTTGAGTTGCTTGTGACAGTCTATATTTTTTAAACAATGAAATTCCTACTGCTGCTGACCCAGAAGCATGCTATATGACATTACCTGTGTGGGAAGCAGCTTAGTCACAAACCAATGTGTGTACTTGGAAAGACCTGCACTGGGGATTTTTGATTTGAGAGTGTGTGTTGGGAACTTATGTCTGCTTTCTGGGACTGCAGTGTGTTATTAGACAGGCCATGTGTCCTCCAGCTGGCAGCCCCTGGGCCTCTCCTTGTACATTTTTCCAGCTGTTGTAGACCAGTCTGCATTTTACCCTGAGCTGCCCCCCAGGGCCCCCAAGGTTTTTACGGAGGCCACATGGTCTGTATTTTAAGACAGTCCATCCTAGAACTGTAAGTTTGGTGAAAAATCAAACCTACCACTTTTATGTTTTAAATAACAGATAAGCACATGAAAACTTACTTTCATTTATACAAATTCTGTCTGAGAATCAGGAACGTTTCGTGGAATCAGAGAATTTTCACCAAGGAAATTGGAGGGTGTTTACCAAGGCCACCAGACAACATGGTCAGCTCCATGAGCTAGATCTGCTCTCCCAAGGCCCTACCTTCAAAGCAGGGAAAGAAAGGGTAGAAAGAGGAGAATAAACTTACAGGTCACAGCCAAGAGTATGAGGAGGCAGAAAACAGCAGGTATGAGAAATCGGTTGGGACAAACTGTTCAGAACTAAAGCTATGAATGCTGAGAATGTGACTCAATGCCAGATGGCTCAACAAAAATACCTGAAATGCCTAATAAAAAATGTGTCAGTTTCAAAATATATGTATACCTGATTTAGGATGTTTATTGACAATTAGCATTACCTATTTTTACTTTATATAGCATCAAATGGTTTTTAACCATTCTTTGTTTTTCATTCTAAGAAAACATTCATCTAAAGAAAATAAAACAAATTGTACTAGGAAGACCCATATAACCTTAACCTATAATCAAATTATTTTACCACATAATTGCATCATATGTACCCACCCTCTCTCTCTCTAATAGTTTGACTAAGCTGTCTGAAATAAGGTGAAGAGTGAGGGTTTGAGATGGTAGCATAAGATCCTCAATTCATCTCCTCCCATGGGTAAAACAAACCCACAGCTGCATATGGAATAAATCCTTTTGAAAAGGACCTGAAAAGCTGCATGAAAAGAGTTTCCACAACAAAGAGTAAAAGGATAGCATTAAGAAGGGTGGAAGAAACATAGACACAGACTCACCAAGGGAAAAACTACACCCCAGTCACAATAATCCACAATCAGGAAGGAACACAAAGGTGTGCCCCTTTTCCCTGAGGAGTGAGAAACCTGAGCTCCACATCAGATATTCAAACCCTTACATTCAGCACAGGGAAGACAAGCCCCAAAACAACTGGCTTTGAAAACCAGTGGGGAATACATCCAGAAAAATTATAGAACTACAGGGGATGAAAACTCCACTCTTAAAGGGCTTGTGTACAGACTCACTCAATCAGAAAAACAGTACAAAAACTCTGGGTTGAAAGGCTCGTAGATTATAGAAAGGAGCCCACTTACTAACCTTGAAATGTCTGCCAGAGTAGCAGGAACCAATTAGGATACTCAGTATCCAGTTAAGATTCTGAGACACTGATGGGAACCATCTTTGCAATCTTAGGTTATCATGCTAATGCAAGCACCAGTGGGTGCCATTTGGGAATTCCCTCTAACCTGTTAGCATCAATGGGAACACTCTGCTGAGAGCCTGAATCACCCCTGTGTCTCCACTGGGATTCTCCACCTGCACCTGGCAGCAGCCATGACTGAGCTAACACCTGTTCCAGAGGGCAGCCCTGCCCACCAGCATACCACTGCAGGACACTGCCACAGCAGCCATGGCCCCCACCACAAGAAGAAGTTGCATGCAGCCTGAATAAGGGATACCCATGAATGCCTGGCTCTGGTGCCCTGGTGGGATTCTGCTTCTAAGCCCCACGAGACATCTACATAGGTCATGCTCTCAAGACTAGGAGAGGTAACTAACTTAACTAATACATAGAACCAAGCACAGAGAATTAGACAAGATGAGGAGACAGAGGAATATATTACAATCAAAAGAACAAGATAAGAACCTCAGAAAAAGACCTAAACAAAACAGAGATAAACAATCAACCTGAGAAAGAGTTCAAAATAATGTTTATAAAAATACTCACAGTGAGAATTTCAACAAAGTGGTGAAAAATATAAGAAAATATCAAACAGAAGTTATAATGGACCTGAAAAACAGAGTAGAAGGGTTCAACAGCAGATTGGATGAGGTAGAAGAACAAACCAGTAAGCTAGAAGACAAAGCAATGGAACTCACCCAGACAGAGCAGCAAATTGAAAAAAAAAAAAAAAAAAAAGATCAAATCGTGAAAAAACCTTAATTGAACTTTGGGACAATATCAAGCAGAATAACTTTTTTATTATAGGGGTCCCAGGAGGAGAAGAGGGAGATAAAGGGCCAGAAAAATTATTTGAAGAAATGAGGGTTATAAAATTCTCTAACCCTGTCAATGAAAAGACGTCTAGGTCCAGAAATTCCAGATAATTTAAAATAAGATGAATTCAAAGAGATACACACCAAGACACTTTAAAATTAAAATGGTCAAAGTTAAGGATAAAAATAGAATCCTAAAAGCAGCAAGAGAAAAACAGCTATGTACAAAGGAAACCACATAATACTCTTAGCAGGTTTTCCAGCAGAAACTTTACCAGCCAGAAGAAGTGGCATGACGTATTTTAAGCGCTGAAAGGACTAAACTTACAACCAAAAATTCTCTACCCAGAAAGGTTATCACTAACAAATGAAGAAGAGATTAAGACTTCCTCAGATAAGCAAAAGCTAAAGGAATTTACCACCACTAAATTGGCTTTATAAGAAATGTCAAAGACTCTTTTCAGCTGAAAAGAAATGGCACTAATTAATAATAATAAGATGCAGAAAAGTGAAAGTCTCACTGGAAAATGTAAATATATAATAAAGGTAGTGAATCTATCACTTGCAAAGCAAACAGGATTAAAAAACAAAAGTAGCAAAAGTATAGTTTTCTATATATAGGTCTTTAGTTTCTTTAGGTAGATATATTCCTAAGTATTTTATTCTTTTCGTTGCAATGGTGAATGGAATTGTTTCCTTAATTTCTCTTTCTGTTTTCTCATTATTAGTGTATAGGAATGCAAGGGATTTCTGTGTGTTGATTTTATATCCTGCAACTTTACTATAATCATTGATTAGTTCTAGTAATTTTCTGGTGGAGTCTTTTGGGTTTTCTATGTAGAGGATCATGTCATCTGCAAATAGTGAGAGTTTTACTTCTTCTTTTCCCATTTGGATTCCTTTTATTTCTTTTTCTGCTCTGATTGCTGTGGCCAAAACTTCCAAAACTATGTTGAATAGTAATGGTGAAAGTGGGCACCCTTGTCTTGTTCCTGACTTTAGAGGAAATGCTTTCAATTTTTCACCATTGAGGATAATGTTTGCTGTGGGTTTGTCATATATAGCTTTTATTATGTTGAGGTATGTTCCTTCTATTCCTGCTTTCTGGAGAGTTTTTATCATAAATGGGTGTTGAATTTTGTCAAAAGCTTTCTCTGCATCTATTGAGATAATCATATGGTTTTTGTTTTTCAATTTGTTAATGTGGTGTATTACATTGATTGATTTGCGGATATTGAAGAATCCTTGCATCCCTGGGATAAAGCCCACTTGGTCATGGTATATGATCTTTTTAATGTGTTGTTGGATTCTGATTGCTAGAATTTTGTTTAGGATTTTTGTATCTATGTTCATCAGTGATATTGGCCTGTAGTTTTCTTTTTTTGTGGGATCTTTGTCAGGTTTTGGTATTAGGATGATGGTGGCCTCATAGAATGAGTTTGGAAGTTTACCTTCCTCTGCAATTTTCTGGAAGAGTTTGAGCAGGATAGGTGTTAGCTCTTCTCTAAATTTTTGGTAGAATTCAGCTGTGAAGCCGTCTGGACCTGGGCTTTTGTTTGCTGGAAGATTTTTGATTACAGTTTCAATTTCCGTGCTTGTGATGGGTCTGTTAAGATTTTCTATTTCTTCCTGGTCCAGTTTTGGAAAGTTGTACTTTTCTAAGAATTTGTCCACTTCTTCCTCGTTGTCCATTTTATTGGCATATAATTGTTGATAATAGTCTCTTATGATCCTTTGTATTTCTGTGTTGTCTGTTGTGATCTCTCCATTTTGGTTTCTAATTTTATTGATTTGATTTTTCTCCCTTTGTTTCTTGATGAGTCTGGCTAACGGTTTGTCAATTTTATTTATCCTTTCAAAGAACCAGCTTTTGGCTTTGTTGATTTTTGCTATGGTCTCTTTTGTTCACAATTTGTATGGAAATACAAAACACCTCGAATAGCCAAAGCGATCTTGAGAAAGAAAAATGGAACTGGAGGAATCAACCTACCTGACTTCAGGCTCTACTACAAAGCCACAGTCATGAAGACAGTATGGTACTGGTACAAAGACAGAAATATAGATCAATGGAACAAAATAGAAAGCCCAGAGATAAATCCACCCACATATGGACACCTTATCTTTGACAAAGGAGGCAAAAATATACAATGGATTAAAGACAATCTCTTTAACAAGTGGTGCTGGGAAATCTGGTCAACCACTTGTAAAAGAATGAAACTAGTACACTTTCTAACACCATATACAAAAATAAACTCAAAATGGATTAAAGATCTCAACGTAAGACCAGAAACTATAAAACTCCTAGAGGAGAACATAGGCAAAACACTCTCTGACATACATCACAGCAGGATCCTCTATGACCAACCTCCCAGAATATTGGAAATAAAAGCAAAAATAAACAAATGGGACCTAATTAAACTTAAAAGCTTCTGCACATCAAAGGAAACTATTAGCAAGGTGAAAAGACAGCCTTCAGAATGGGAGAAAATAATAGCAAATGAAGCAACCGACAAACAACTAATCTCAAAAATATACAAGCAACTCCTACAGCTCAACTCCAGAAAAATAAATGACCCAATCAAAAAATGGGCCAAAGATCTAAATAGACATTTCTCCAAAGAAGACATACAGATGGCTAACAAACACATGAAAAGATGCTCAACATCACTCATTATCAGAGAAATGCAAATCAAAACCACTATGAGGTACCATTTCACACCAGTCAGAATGGCTGCGATCCAAAAGTCTACAAATAATAAATGCTGGAGAGGGTGTGGAGAAAAGGGAACCCTCTTACACTGTTGGTGGGAATGCAAACTAGTACAGCCACTATGGAGAACAGTGTGGAGATTCCTTAAAAAACTGGAAATAGAACTGCCTTATGATCCAGCAATCCCACTGCTGGGCATACACACTGAGGAAACCAGAAGGGAAAGAGACACGTGTACCCCAATGTTCATCGCAGCACTGTTTATAATAGCCAGGACATGGAAGCAACCTAGATGTCCATCGGCAGATGAATGGATAAGAAAGTTGTGATACATATACACAATGGAATATTACTCAGCCATTAAAAAGAATACATTTGAATCAGTTCTAATGAGGTGGATGAAACTGGAGCCTATTATACAGAGTGAAGTAAGCCAGAAGGAAAAACACCAATACAGTATACTAACGCATATATGTGGAATTTAGAAAGATGGTATATGAGACAGCAAAAGAGACACTGATGTATAGAACAGTCTTATGGACTCAGTGGGAGAGGGAGAGGATGGGAAGATTTGGGAGAATGGCATTGAAACATGTGAAATGTCATGTATGAAACGAGATGCCAGTCCAGGTTCAATGCACGATGCTGGATGCTTGAGGCTGGTGCACTGGGACGACCCAGAGGGATGGTATGGGGAGGGAGGAGGGAGGAGGGTTCAGGATGGGGAACACATGTATACTAATTAAATTATTAAAAAAAAAAAGAAGAAGAAAATAAAAATGTGTCTAAACAAACAAAAAAAATAAATAAAAAAATAAAAAACAAAAGTAGCAAAAGTAACTGAATAAATTAGCTGAGAGACATGTAAAATAAATATATAAAATAGGCACATAAAATAAGTACATAAAATGTGTACCTCTTAAAACATTAAATGTGTTATCAAAGAATGAAATGAAGATTGCTTCCAGTTCAAGATGGCAGAGTAGAAGGACATGCACTTATCTCCTCCAGAATGAGCACCAAAATTGCAACTAGCTGTTGAACAGCCATTGATAAGAGGAGTCTGGAACCCACCAAAAAAAGATAACCTATGTCCAAGACAAAAAAGAAACTACAGCAACGGTGGGAGGGGCATAATCACAATAAGATCAAATCCCATACCCACTGGGTGACTGACCCATAAACTGGAGAAAAATAATAACAAAAAATCTCTTCCAATATTGTCAACATTCTAAACCCCATCCCAATCTTCCCAGCATCAGTTCAGTTGAGTTCAGTTGCTCAATCATGTCTGACTCTTTGCGACTCCATGAATCGTAGCACACCAGGCCTCCCTGTCCATCACCAACTCCCGGAGTTCACTGACTCATGTCCATCGAGTCAGGGATGCCATCCAGCCATCTCATCCTCTGTCGTCCCCTTCTCCTCCTGCCCCCGATCCCTCCCAGCATCAGAATCTTTTCCAATGAGTCAACTCTTCGCATGAGGTGGCCAAAGTACTGGAGTTTCAGCCTTAGCATCATTACTTCCAAAGAAATCCCAGGGCTGATCACCTTCATAATGGACTTGTTGTATCTCCTGGCAGTCCAAGGGACTCTCAATAGTCTTCTCCAACACCACAGTTCAAAAGCATCAATTCTTAGAAGCTCAGCCTTCTTCACAGTCCAACTCTCACATCCATACATGACCACTGGAAAAACCATAGCCTTGACTAGACGGACCTTTGTTGGCAAAGTAACGTCTCTGCTTTTGAATATGCTGTCTAGGTTGGTCATAACTTTCCTTCCAAGGAGCGTCTTTTAATTTCATGGCTGCAATCACCTCTGCAGTGATTTTGGAGCCCAGAAAAATAAAGTCTGACACTGCTTCCACTGTTTCCCCATCTATTTCCCCTGAAGTGATGGGACCAGATGCCATGATCTTAGTTTTCTGAATGTTGAGCTTTAAGCCAACTTTTTCACTCTCTCTTTCACTTTCATCAAGAGGCTTTTTAGTTCCTCTTCACTTTCTGCCATAAGGGTGGTGTCATCTGTATATCTAAAGTGATTGAGACAGCAAAAGAGACACTGATGTATAGAACAGTCTTATGGACTCTGTGGGAGAGGGAGAGGGTGGGAAGATTTGGGAGAATGACATTGAAACATGTAAAATATCATGTAAGAAACGAGTTGCCAGTCCAGGTTCAATGCACGATACTGGATTCTTGGGGCTAGTGCACTGGGACGACCCAGAGGGATGGTATGGGGAGGGAGGAGGGAGGGCGGTTCAGGATGGGAAACACATGTATACCTGTGTCAGATTCATTTTGATATTTGGCAAAACTAATACAATTATGTAAAGTTTAAAAATAAAATAAAATTAAAAATAAATAAATAATAAAGTGATTGATATTTCTCCCGGCAATCTTGACTCCAGTTTGTGCTTCTTCCAGCCCAGCATTTCTCATGATGTACTCTGCATATAAGTTAAATAAGCAGGGTGACAACATACAGCCTTGACGTACTCCTTTTCCTATTTGGAACCAGTCTGTTGTTCCATGTCCAGTTCTAACTGTTGCTTCCTGACCTGCATACAAATTTCTCAAGAGGCAGGTCAGGTGGTCTGGTATTTCCATCTCTTTCAGAATTTTCCACAGTTTATTGTGATCCACACAGTCAAAGGCTTTGGCATAGTCAGTAAAGCAGAAATAGATGCTTTTCTGGAACCTCTTGCTTTTTCAATGATCCAGCGGATGTTGGCAATTTGGTCTCTAGTTCCTCTGCCTTTTCTAAAACCAGCTTGAACATCTGGAAGTTCACGGTTCACATATTGCTGAAGCCTGGCTTGGAGAATTTTGAGCATTACTTTACTAGTGTGTGAGATGAGTGCAATTGTGTGGCAGTTTGAGCATTCTTTGGCATTGCCTTTCTTTGAGATTGGAATGAAAACTGACCTTTTCCAGTCCTGTGGCCACTGCTGAGTTTTCCAAATTTGCTGGTATATTGACTGCAGCACTTTCACAGCATCATCTTTCAGGATTTGAAATAGCTCAACTGGAATTCCATCACCTCCACTAGCTTTGTTCGTAGTGATGCTTTCTAAGACCCACTTGACTTCACATTCCAGGATGTCTGGCTCTATGTGAGTGATCACACCATCATGATTATCTGTGTCATGAAGATCTTTTTTGTACAGTTGTTCTGTGTATTCTTGCCATCTCTTCTTAATATCTTCTGCTTCTGTTAGGTCCATACCATTTCTGTCCTTTATCGAGCCCATCTTTGCATGAAATGTTCCCTTGGTATCTCTAATTTTCTTGAAGAGATCTCTAGTCTTTCCCATTCTGTTGTTTTCCTCTATTTCTTTGCACTGATCGCTCAGGAAGGCTTTCTTATCTCTTCTTGCTATTCTTTGGAAATCTGCATTCAGATGCTTATATCTTTCCTTTTCTCCTTTGCTTTTCACTTCTCTTCTCTGCACAGCTATTTGCAAGGCCTCCCCAGACAGCCATTTTATTTTTTTGTATTTCTTTTCCATGGGGATGGTCTTGATACCTATCCCCTGTACAATGTCACGAACCTCCGTCCATAGTTCCTCAGGCACTCTATCTATCAGATCTAGTCCCTTAAATCTATTTCTCACTTCCACTGTATAATCATAAGGGATTTGATTTAGGTCATACCTAAATGGTCTAGTGGTTTTCCCTACTTTCTTCAATTTAAGTCTGAATTTGGCAATAAGGGGTTCATAATCTGAGCCACAGTCAGCTCCCGGTCTTGTTTTTGCTGCTGTATAGAGCTTCTCCATCTTTGGCTGCAAAGAATATAATCTATCTGATTTTGGTGTTGACCATCTGGTGATGTCCATGTGTAGAGTCTTCTCTTGTGTTGTTGGAAGGGGGTGTTTGCTATGACCAGTGCATTTTCTTGGCAAAACTCTATTAGCTTTTGCCCTGCTTCATTCCATATTCCAAGGCCAAATTTGCCTGTTACTCCAGGTGTTTCTTGACTTCCTACTTTTGCATTCCAGTCCCTGATAATGAAAAGGACATCTTTTTTGGGTGTTAGTTCTAAAAAATCTTGTAGGTCTTCATAGAACCGTTCAACTTCAGCTTCTTCAGCGTTAATGGTTGGGGTATAGACTTGGATTACTGTGATATTGAATGGTTTGCCTTGGAAACGAACAGAGATCATTCTGTTGTTTTTGAGATTGCATCCGAGTACTGCATTTCGGACTCTTTGTTGACCATGATGGCTACTCCATTTCTTCTGAGGGATTCCTGCCTGCAGTAGTAGATACAATGGTCATCTGAGTTAAATTCACCCATTCCAGTCCATTTTAGTTCGCTGATTGCTAGAATGTCGACGTTCACTCTTGCCATCTCTTGTTTGACCACTTCCAATTTGCCTTGATTCATGGACCTGACATTCCAAGTTCCTATGCAATATTGCTCTTTATAGCATTGGACCTTGATTCTATCACCAGTCACATCCACAACTGGGTATTGTTTTTGCTTTGGTTCCATCCCTTCATTCTTTCTGGAGTTATTTCTCCACTGATCTCCAGTAGCATATTAGGCACCTACTGACCTGGGGAGTTTCTCTTGCAGTATCCTATCATTTTGCCTTTTCATACTGTTCATGGGGTTCTCAAGGCAAGAAAACTGAAGTGGTTTGCCATTCCCTTCTCCAGTGGACCACATTCTGTCAGATCTCTCCACCATGACCCGCCTGTCTTGTTTGGCCCCGCAGGCATAGCTTAGTTTCATTGAGTTAGACAAGGCTGTGATCCTAGTGTGATTAGATTGACTAGCTTCCTGTGGGTATGGTTTCAGTGTGTCTGCCCTCTGATGGCCTCTTGCAACACCTACCATCTTACTTGGGTTTCTCTTACCTTGGACGTGGGGTATCTCTTCACGGCTGCTCCAGCAAAGCACAGCCACTGCTCCTTACCTAGGGATCCAACAAAGGGACCAGGAATCCCAGGGAGTCTGACCTTGAAGGCCACCAGAATCTGATTATGGGACTTTCACAGGACTGGAGGAAACAGAGACTCTGGAAGGCACAAACAAAACCGTGCATGCACCAAGATCCAGAGGTAAAGAGCAGTGACCTCACAGGAGACTGAATCAAAACTACCTGCTAATATTGGAGGGTCTCCTCTGGAAGCATGGGTTAGCAAGGGATTGATGCAGAGATGGGGGCACTGGCAGCAGCAGTCTGGGAAGCTCCCCCTTGGAGTAAGCCCTCTTGGAAATCACCATTAACCTTACCATAGAGCCCTTAGACCCCAGGGCTGGGTTGCCTCAGGCCAAATAACTACCAGGGAGAGCATGCAATCTCACCCATCAGCAGATGATTGAATTAAAACTTTTCTGAGTAAGGCTCTGCCCAACAGAGCAAGACCCAATTTTTCCCACTGCCAGTTCCTCCCATCAGGAAGCTTACATAGGCCTCTTAGTCTCCTCCATCAGAGGACAGACAGACAAAGCTAGAAGAACCACAGTCCCACAGGACTAAAACAAAAACCACATTACAGAAAGTTAATCAAGATGAAAAAGCAGAAAATCATGTCCCAGATGAAGTGATGAAATAAAACCCCAGAAAAACAACCCAGTGAAGTGGAGATAGGCAAATTTCCAGAAAAAGAGTTCAGAATAATGATAGTGAAGATGATCCAGGATCTTGGGCAAACAATGGAAAAGATGCAAGAAGTGTTTACCAAAGACCTAGAACAACTAAATACCAAACAAACAGAGATGAATAATATACTAGAAGGAATTAATAGCAGATTAACTGAGGCAGAAGAATGGATAAATGACCTGGAGGACAGAATGGTGGACATCACTGCCACAGAACAGAATGTAGAAAAAAAGAATGAAAAGAAACAGCTTAAGAGACCTCTGGAACAACATTAAATGCATGAACATTCACATTATAGGGGTCCCAGGAAAATAAAAGAGAGAAAAAGGACCTGAGAAAACACTTGAAGAGATAATAGCTGAAAACTTCCCTAACATGGGAAAGGAAATAGTCGACCAAGTCCAGGAAGCACAGAGAGTCCCAGGTAGGATAAACCCAAAGAGGAACGCATTGAGACATGTAGTAATCAAACTGACAAAAATTAAAGACAAGGATAAACTATTAAAAGCAACAAAGGAAAAACAACAAATAACATAAAAGGGAACTCCCATCAGACTATCAACTAATTTCTCAACAGAAGCTCTACAAGCCAGAAAAGAATGGCACCATATATTTAAAGTGATGAAAGAGAAGAAATTAAATCAAGAATACTCTACCCAATAAGACTCTCATTCAGATCTGATGGAGAAATCAAATTTTTCCAGACAAGCAAAAGATAAGAGAATTCAGCACCACTAAGCCAGCTTTACCACAAATGCTAAAGGAACTTCTCTAGGCAGGAAACACAGAGAAGGAGAAGATCTACAGAAAATAAACCCCAAACAATTAAGAAAATGGCAATATGGTCAAATGCACTACCAAAAGACATAGACTGGCGAGTGGAAGAAAACATGTGCATGTATGCACTTCCACTTAACACATCACTCTGCTTGACCACTAGATTGTATGTAACTATTTTATATTGTTAGGTTAACCATGTTCCCATTATGGCTTGAAATTATGATTATCTTTTATTTTTTGATTGGCTATTGACTGGGAAAACTGATAAACATCTTTTACTATTGTGATTCTGTAACTATTACTCACTTAATACCATTGTATCATGATTGGACAACAGGAAAATAACAGAACTCTGTATCACCAAAACTACAATTTAGTAGGAAAACCTGTAATCGCTTTTTAAAATCTAGATGCATATCAGAATTATCTTGGAATTTTTTGAAAAATACAAATGCCCAGGTATTGCTTTTTCTTTTTTTCCCTCCAGAGCTCCAGATATGTTTTTAATGAGAGTGCATGCTAAATTGTTTCAGCTATGTCCAACTCTGTGCAAACCTATGGACTGCAGCCCGCCAGGCTCCTCTGTCCATGGGATTCTCCAGGCAAGAATACTGTAGTGGGTTGCCATGCCCTCCTCCAGGCAATCTTCCTGACCCTGGGATTGAACTTGTGTCCCTTATATCTCCTGCATTGGCAGGCATGTTCTTTACCACTGAGCCACCTTGGAACTCTTCTAATGAGCAGTCATGTTTAAAAACAACTGGACTATATCATGATCTTTTACTTTCAATTTATCTATTTCATACTGAGTGCTCCTATTTCATTTAGTTTATGTTTTCCAATTTCTCCATCTCTGCTTTTTTTTAATGTTCTTTCTCAAGCCATTATCAAGGTTAGTAGAATAGCTTTTATATACATATATATGTAAATAATATGTATAATTATATATTTTAGAAATCTTATGAATTTTTGCCTAACTGAAATATTTGACATCTTGATTCCACCTATTTGACTTAGTATGAATAGAATGCTAGATTTCTAACTTAAAAATAGATATGCAACAAAGGATTACTGTATAACACAGGAAACTATAGTCAATATCTTTTAATAACCTATAACGGAAAATAATGTCAAAAATAATACACACATATATGTATAACTGAATCACCTTGCTGTGCACCTGAAGCACTGTAAGTCAACTATACTTCAATAAAATGTACATATTAAGAAAAAAGAATAAAACATAGAGAGAAATAAAGATAAATCTTTGGAACATCTTCAAACTGAAGTTGCTCTCAACTTAAAACAGATTGCTATTTACACAGGATGTTAGATGTGAACCTCAGGGTAATCACAAGGAAAAAGTACTTAGACTAAGTACACAAAGAAAATGAGAAGGAAATCTAAATGTGCTCAGTCATTCAAGCATGTGACTCTTTCTGACTCCATTGACTGCAGCCTGCAAGACTCCTCTGTCCTTGGGTTTCTTGGCAAGAATAATGGATTGAGTTGCCATTTCCTTCTCCAGTGGATCTTCCTGACCCAGGGATCAAATGGGTGTCTCCTGTGTCTCCTGCATTGCCAGGCAGATTCTTTCACCACTAAGCCAACAGAGCACTAAAGAAAACCAGCAAAACATGAAAGAAAAGAGAAAAAAGAAAGGAACAAAGAAGAGTCAGAAAACAACAAATGGCAATAATTATATACCTATCAATAACTACTTTAAATGTAAGTGGGTTAAATTCACTAATCAAAAGACACAGAGTATCTGAATGGATTTAACAAATAATAATAATAAGACCTAACTATATGCTGCCTACAAGAGACTCACTTCATAAGTAAAGACACAAATAGACTGAAAGTTAAGGTATAGAAAAAGATATTCCATGAATATGAAAATGAAAAGAAAACTGGAGTGCCTATTCTTATATCAGACAAAATAGAGTTTAAAACAAAGACTGCAATAAAGGACAAAGAAGGGCAGTACCTGATTAAGGGATCAATCCAGGAAGAAGATATAACAATAAGAAACATATATGCACCCAACATAAGAGCACCAAGTTTTATAAAATAAATATTATTGAACTTAAAGGGAAAATTGAAAGCAATACAATAATATTAGTGGACTTTAATACACCTCTTACAGCAAATAAACTCATTTGAGATTCCATTCAAAAAGCAGCAAAATACACATTCTTCTCAAGTGCATATGGAACATTCTCCTAGATAGATTATATGTTAGGTCACAAAGAACATCTCAATAAATTCAAGAAGATTAAAATCATGTTAAGCATCTTCTCTGAACACAATGGTGCAAAACAAAAAATGAATCCCAAGGGGAAAAACCATAAAAACATGGATATTAAACAACATGGTACTGAATAAGCAATGAGTAATCAAAGAAATCAGTGATGAAATGGAAAAATACCTAGAAACAAATGAGTACAGAATATGACATACCAAAATCTATTGGGTGCAGCAAAAGCATTTCTGAGAGGGAAGTTCATACCAATACAGTCCTACATCAAGAAACAAGAAAAATTTCAAATAAACAATCTTAACTTTACATATAAATGAGCAAATGAACCCCCAAATTAGCTGAAGGAAGGAAATAATAAATGAAATGAAATAAATGAAACAAATGAAATACAGACTAAAGCAATAAAAAGATCAATAAAACTAAAACTTGGTTCCTTGAAAGAATAAATGACATTAACAAGCCCTCAGTAGACTAACCAAGAAGAGAAGAGAGAGGACAAATGAATAAAATCTTTAATAAAAGAGGAGAAGAATAAAAGAAGTTTCTACTTTGTAGAAATACAAAGTATCATAAGAGTCTACTACAAACAAATAAATTGGACAACCTAGAAGAAATAGATTAAAATTTTAGAAATATACAATCTTCCAAAAATGAATAAAGGCATTAAAAAAAATCTAAATAGACAAATTACTAATAAGGAAATTGAAGTAGTAATTAAAAAGGCTCCCAACTAACAAAACCCCAGGGTGAAACAGTTTCACTGGTGAATTCTACAAAACAGTCAAATAAGTTTTAATATCAGTCCTTCTCAAACTCTTTCAAAAATTAAAGAGAAGGGAAATCTTCTAAACATGTTTTATAAAGTCAGCATTGATACCTAAACAAGATAAGGACACCAGATGAGAAAGAAAACTAGGAGCCAACATCTCTGATGAACATGGATGCAAAATTCCTCAAGGAAATATTAGCAAACCAAATTCAACGATACATAAAAAGGATAACACACCATGATTAAGTGAGATTTAGTCCAGGGATGCAAAGGTGGTCCAATATTCACAAATCAATCAATGTGATATACTACATTAACTAAGGAAGGATAAAAATTATATGATTATCTCAATAGATACAGCAAAAAGCATTTGACAAAATTCAACATTCATTTGTGATTTAAAAGTTCTCATCAAACTTGGTATAGAGGGAACATATCTCAATATAATAAAGGCCATTTATGACACACCCACAACTAACATCATATTCAATAATGAATAAGCCTTTTCTCTAAAATCAGGAACAAAGCAATGATGCTCACTCTTGCCACTTCTATAACATAGGACCGTAAGTCCTAGCCACAGAAATAGACAAACAAAAGAAATAAAAGCATCCAAATTGGAAAGGAAGAAGTAAAACAGTCACTATTTACAGATGACATGGTATGATATATAGAAAACCCTAAAGACTCCACCAAAAAAAACTATTAGTAATAAGTTAATTCAGCAAAGTTGCAGGATACAAAATTATTATTTAGGAATCTGTTGCTTTTCTATACATTAACAGTGAACTATCAGAGAGAAAAAATAAGAAAACAAATCTTATTTATAATCACATCAAAAGAATAAAATAAGAATTAATCATGGAGGTAAAAGACCTGTATTCTGAAAACTATAAAACTTTGATGAAGGAAATAAGAGAGACAACAACTATGCCAAAGCCTTTGACTGTGTGGATCACAATAAACTGTGGAAAATTCTGAAAGAGATGGGAATACCAGACCACCCGACCCGCCTTTTGAGAAATCTGTATGCAGGTCAGGAAGCAACAGTTAGAACTGGACATGGAACAACAGACTGGTTCCAAATAGGAAAAGGAGTACGTCAAGGCTGTATATTGTCACCCTGATTATTTAACTTATATGCAGAGTACATCGTAAGAAATGCTGGGCTGGAAGAAGCACAAGCTGGAATCAAGATTGCCGGGAGAAATATCAATAACCTCAGATATGCAGATGACACCACCCTTATGGCAGAAAGTGAAGAGGAACTAAAAAGCCTCTTGATGAAGGTGAAAGAGGAGAGTGAAAAAGTTGGCTTAAAACTCAACGTTCAGAAAACGAAGATTATGGCATCTGGTCCCAGCACTTCAGGGGAACTAGATGGGGAAACAATGGAAACAGTGTCAGACTTTATTTTGGGGGGCTCCAAAATCACTGCAGATGGTGACTGCAGCCGTGAAATTAAAAGACGCTTACTCCTTGGAAGGAAAGTTATGATCAACCTAGACAGCATATTCAAAAGCAGAGACATTACTTTGCCAACAAAGGTCTGTCTAGTCAAGGCTATGGTTTTTCCAGTGGTCATGTATGGATGTGAGAGTTGGACTGTGAAGAAAGCTGAGCACTGAAGAATTGATGCTTTCGAACTGTGGTGTTGGAGAAGACTCTTGAGAGTGCCTTGGACTGCAAGGAGATCCAACAAGTCCATTCTGAAGGAGATCAGCCCTGGGATTTCTTTGGAAGGAATGAAACTCCAGTACTTTGGCCACCTCATGCAAAGAGTTGACTCATTGGAAAAGACTCTGATGCTGGGAGGGATTGGGGGCAGGAGGAGAAGGGGCCGACAGAGGATGAGATGGCTGGATGGCATCACTGACTCGATGGACGTGAGTCTGAGTGAACTCCAGGAGTTGTTGATGGATAGGGAGGCCTGGCATGCTGCAATTCATGGGGTCGCAAAGAGTCAGACACGACTGAACTGACTGACTGACTGACTGACAAAGAAATAGAAAGATATCCTTTCGTGGATTGGCAGAATTAATGTTAAAATGTCCGTACTACCCAAAGCAATCTATGGATTTTATGCAATTCCTATCAAAATACTCATGATATTGTTCACAGAACTAGAACAAGTAATTCTAAACTTTGTATGGAACCATGAAAGACCATGAATAGCCAGATCAATCTGAAGAAAACAGAACAAAACTGGAGTTATACCATTCTCTGACTTCATAAAGCGAAGTGAAGTCGCTCAGTCGTGTCTGATTCTTTGCGACCCCATGGACTGTAGCCTACCATGCTCCTCCATCCATGGGATTCTCCAGGCAAGAGTACTGGAGTGGGTTGCCATTTCCTTCTCCACGGGATCTTCCCAACCCAGGGATCAAACCCGGGTCTCCTGCATTCCAGGCAGATGCTTTAACCTCTGAGCCACCAGGGAAGCCCCTCTGACTTCATAAGATAATACAAATCTACAGTAATCAAAGCAGTGTGGTACTGACACAAAACAGACATAGATCCATAGAGCAAAACTACAGACCCCAGAAATAAACCCACATACTTATGGTCAATTAATCTATGACCAAAGGGACAAAAATATACAATGGGGAAAAGACAGAATCTTCAGTATGTGGTGCTCAGAAAATTGGACAGATACATGTAAAAGAATTAAATTAGAACATTTTGTTATACTGTATGTAAAAATAAACTTGAAATGGATTAAAGACCTAAAAATAAGACCAGAAATCATAAAACTAGAAGAAAATATAAGTAGAACACTTTGATATAAATTGTAGCAATATATATATATATATTTTTTTTTTGGATCTCTCTTCAGGCAAGGGAAACAAAAGCAAAGATGAACTAATGAGACATAATTATACTTAAAAGCCTTTGCACAGCAAAGGAAACCATCAACAAATTGCAAAGACAACCTACTTAATGGGAGAAAAAATGTTTGCAAATGATATATCTGATCATGGGTTAACCCAAAATATAAAAACAGTTCATAGAATTCAAATTTTAAAAACCCAACTTAAAAATGAGCAAAACTCAGAATTAGAGAAAAGAGTTGTGGACACACCAGGGGAAGGAGAGGGTGGGATGAATTGAGAGAGTAGCATTGAAACATATTCATTACTATATGTGGGCCTTAGAAAGCATCACTATGAACAAAGCTAGTGGAGGT
This sequence comes from Bos indicus x Bos taurus, assembly GCF_003369695.1. Taxonomy (NCBI): domain Eukaryota; kingdom Metazoa; phylum Chordata; class Mammalia; order Artiodactyla; family Bovidae; genus Bos; species Bos indicus x Bos taurus. The sequence continues at coordinate 128,707,629 of NC_040076.1, forward strand.
GATGGAATTCCAGTTGAGCTATTCCAAATCCTGAAAGATGATGCTGTGAAAGTGCTGCACTCAATATGCCAGCAAATTTGGAAAACTCAGCAGTGGCCACAGGACTGGAAAAGGTCAGTTTTCATTCAAAGCCCAAAGAAAGGCAACGCCAAAGAATGCTCAAACTACCGCACAATTGCACTCATCTCACACGCTAGTAAGGTAATGCTCAAAATTCTCCAAGCCAGGCTTCAGCAATATGTGAACTGTGAACTTCCAGATGTTCAAGCTAGTTTTAGAAAAGGCAGAGGAACCAGAGATCAAATTGCCAACATCCGCTGGATCATCGAAAAAGCAAGAGAGTTCCAGAAAAACATCTATTTCTGCTTTATTGACTATGCCAAAGCCTTTGACTGTGTGGATCACAATAAACTGTGGAAAATTCTGAAAGAGATGGGAATACCAGACCACCTGACCTGCCTCTTGAGAAATTTGTATGCAGGTCAGGAAGCAACAGTTAGAACTGGACATGGAACAACAGACTGGTTCCAAATAGGAAAAGGAGTACGTCAAGGCTGTATATTGTCATCCTGCTTATTTAACTTATATGCAGAGTACATCATGAGAAACGCTGGACTGGAAGAAACACAAGCTGGAATCAAGATTGCCGAGAGAAATATCATTAACCTCAGATATGCAGATGACACCACCCTTATGGCAGAAAGTGAAGAGGAACTAAAAAGCCTCTTGATGAAAGTGAAAGTGGAGAGTGAAAAAATTGGCTTAAAGCTCAACGTTCAGAAAACGAAGATTATGGCATCTGGTCCCAGCACTTCAGGGGAAATAGATGGGGAAACAGTGGAAACAGTGTCAGACTTTATTTTTCTGGGCTCCAAAATCACTGCAGATGGTGACTGCAGCCATGAAATTAAAAGATGCTTACTCCTTGGAAGGAAAGTTATGACCAACCGATAGCATATTCAAAAGCAGAGACATTACTTTGCCAACAAAGTTTCGTCTAATCAAGGCTATGGTTTTTCCTGTGGTCATGCATGGATGTGAGAGTTGGACTGTGAAGAAGGCTGAAAGCCGAAGAATTGATGCTTTTGAACTGTGGTGTTGGAGAAGACTCTTGAGAGTGCCTTGGACTGCAAGGAGATCCAACAAGTCCATTCTGAAGGAGATCAGTACTGGGATTTCTTTGGAAGGAATGATGCTAAAGCTGAAACTCCAGTACTTTGGCCACCTCATGCAAAGAGTTAACTCATTGGAAAAGACTCTGATGCTGGGAGGGATTGAGGGCAAGAGGAGAAGGGGACGACAGAGGATGAGATGGCTGGATGGCATCACTGACTCGATGGACGTGAGTCTGAGTGAACTCCGGGAGTTGGTGATGGACAGGGAGGCCTGGTGTGCTGCGATTCATGGGGTCGCAAAGAGTTGGACACGACTGAGCGACTGATCTGATCTGATGTAAAAGTAGATAGACAGTGGAAATTTTCTGTATGATGCAGGGAGTTCAATTCCAGTGCTCTGAGGCAACCTAGAGGGGTGGTCTGGGGTGGGAGGTGGGAAGGAGGTTCAAGTGGGAGGGGACATACATATAAATCTGGCTGATTCATGTTGATATATGGCAGAAACCGACACAATATTGTAAAGCAATTATCCTCCAATTAAAAATAAGTTAAAAGAAAAAAATGAGCAGAAAACCTGAATTGACATTTCTCCAAAGAAGCCATACAGATGGCCAACAGGAACATGAAAAAATGCTCAACATCACTAAATTTTAGGGAAACATGAATCAAAACTACAATGAGATATCACCTCACACCTGTCAGAACAGGTATCATTAAAAACACAACACACAACAAATTTTGGCAATGATGTGGAGAAAAGGGAACCCATGTATACTGTTGGTGGAGATGTAAATTGGTGCAGCTATTATGGAAAACAGTGTGGAAGTTTCTCAAAAAATTAAAACTAGAACTACCTTATGATCCAACAAATCCATTCCTGGATATATATCCTAAGAAAGCAAAAACACTAATTTGAAAAGATACATCCACCCCAATGTTCATAGCAGCACTATTTACAACCACTAAGACATGGAAGCAACCTAAGTGTCCATCAACAGATGAATGGATTATATATTTATACACAATGAAATATTACTCAACCACAGAAACAAATGAAATGTAGCCTCTTGTAGCAACATGGATAGACTTGGGGGAAATCATGCTTAGTGGAGTAAGTCAGGTGAAGACAAATACTGTATGTTTTCATTTATAGGTGAAATCTAAAAACTAAAACAAATGAATCTAACAACAACAAAAGAATGAAATTCTGCCGTTTGTGACAACATGGATGGACCTTGAGGGTATTATGCTAAGTGAAATAGATCAGACTGAGAAAAATTAATTACCATATGATTTCACTCATACATGGATCTGAAAAAAGAAGGAGTGAGAGGAGAGAAAACAAAATAAAACAAATACAAAAAACCAACTGATAGATAGAGAACAGATCAGTTGTTACCAGAGTGAAAGGGGATTGGAGGTAGGCAAGAAAAGTAGTTGGGGCCAATTGACTGGAGATGCATGGTAACTAGACTTGTGGTGGGGAGTACACTGTAGTGTATAAACATTAAACTAGTGCTATATACCTGATATAGAAATAAATTTTAAATAATAAAGTAATGCACAGATATTAGAACAATTCATCAAAAAATACGTATCTATTTTTTAATATAAATTTATTTATTTTAATTGGAGGCTAATTACAATATTGTGGTGGTTTTGCCATACATTGACATGAATCCGCCACGGGTGTACATGTGTTCCCCATCCTGAATCTCCTTCCCCATCCCATCCCTCTGGGTCATCCCAGTGCACCAGCCCTGAGCACCCTATATCATGCATTGAACCTGGACTGGCGATTCATTTCACATATGATAATATACATGTTTCAATGCCATTCTCCCAAATCATCCCACCCTCGCCCTCTCCCACAGAGTCCAAAAGACTGATCTATACATCTGTGTCTCTTTTGCTGTCTCGCTTACAGGGTTATCGTTACCATCTTTCTAAATTCCATATACATGCGTTAGTATACTGTATTGGTGTTTTTCTTTCTGGCTTACTTCACTCTGTATAATAGGCTCCAGTTTCATCCACCTCATTAGAACTGATTCAAAAGTATTCTTTTTAATGGCTGAGTAATATCCCATTGTGTATATGTACCACAACTTTCTTATCCATTCATCTGCTGATGGACATCTAGGTTGCTTCCATATCCTGGCTATTATAAACAGTGCTGCAATGAACATTGGGGTACACGTGTCTCTTTCAATTCTGGTTTCCTCAGTGTGTATGCCCAGTAGTGGCATTCCTGGGTCATATGGTAGTTCTATTACCAGTTTTTTAAGAAATCTCCACACTGTTCTCCAGTGTAAGAGGGTTCCCTTTTCTCCACACCCTCTCCAGCATTTATTGCTTGTAGATTTTTGGATAGCAGCCTTTCTGACTGGCATGAAATGGTACCTCATTGTGGTTTTGATTTGCATTTCTCTGATAATGAGTGATGTTGAGCATCTTGTCATGTGTCTGTTAGTCATCTGTATGGCTTCTTTGGAGAAATGTCTGTTTAGTTCTTTGGCCCATTTTTTGATTGGGTCATTTATTTTTCTGGAATTGAGCTGCAGGAGCTGCTTGTATATTTTTCAGATCAATTCTTTGTCAGTTGCTTTGTTTGCTATTATTTTCTCCCATTCTGAAGGCTGTCTTTTCACCTTGCTTATAGTTTCCTTTGTTGTGCAAAAGCTTTTAAGTTTAATTAGGTCCCATTTGTTTATTTTTGCTTTTATTTCCAATACTCTGGGAGGTGGGTCATAGAGGATCCTGCTGTGATTTATGTCGGAGAGTGTTTTGCCTATGTTTTCCTCTAGGAGTTTTATAGTTTCTGGTCTTACATTTAGATCTTTAATCCGTTTTGAGTTTATTTTTGGGTATGGTGTTAGAAAGTGTTCTAGTTTCATTCTTTTACAAGTGGTTGACCAGATTTCCCAGAACTACTTGTTAAAGAGATTGTCTTTTCTCCATTGTATATTCTTGCCTCCTTTGTTGAAGATAATATGTCCATAGGTGAATGGATTTATCTCTGGGCTTTCTATTTTGTTCCATTGATCTATATTTCTGTCTCTGTGCCAGTACCATACTGTCTTGATGACTGTGGCTTTGTAATAGAGCCTGAAATCAGGCAGGTTGATTCCTCCAGTTCCATTCTTTCTCAAGATTGCTTTGGCTATTCGAGGTTTTTTGTATTTCCGTACAAATTGTGAAATAATTGTTCTAGCACTGTGAAAAATACTGTTGGTAGATTGATAGGGGTTGCATTGAATCTATAGATTGCTTTGGGTAGTATTCTCATTTTCACTATATAGAGTCTTCCGATCCATGAACACAAGTATTTCTCCATCTATTAGTGTCCTCTTTGATTTCTTTCACCAATGTTTTATAGTTTTCTATATACAGGTTTTTTGTTTCTTTAGGTAGATATATTCCTAAGTATTTTATTCTTTTGATTGCAATGGTGAATGGAATTGTTTCCTTAATTTCTCTTTCTGTTTTCTCATTGATAGTGTATAGGAATGCAAGGGATTTCTGTGTGTTGATTTTATATCCTGCAACTTTACTATATTCATTAATTAGCTCTAATAATTTTCTGGTGGAGTCTTTAGGGTTCTCTATGTAGAGGATCATGTCATCTGCAAACAGTGAGAATTTTACTTCTTCTTTTCCTATCTGGATTCCTTTTATTTCTTTTTCTGCTCTGATTGCTGTGGCCAAAACTTCCAAAGCTATGTCGAATAGTAGTGGTGAGAGTGGGCACCCTTGTCTTGTTCCTGACTTTAGGGGAAATGCTTTCAATTTTTCACCATTGAGGATAATGTTTGCTGTAATTTTTTAAAAAGCTTATTTTTTATTACCAAAAGCCTATCTTTAAGGAATGTGAAACTCATTGATAAAGACTTCATGCCAGTACGTTATGTTCTTAGATGCACAGATTATTGCCTAACAACTTCCCACACAATGCAACTGGAAACAGAACACTTAATCTTTTTACACAATTCTCTGCAGAAAGAACATACTCAAGTATCTACATTATCAAGCCTTTAAAATGTGGGATGGCATCAGGTGGAGTCATCTCAGCCCCTCTGAGATGCAGTGGGAGGACAGGGTGAGAGACGGGGGCAGTGGAACGGGAGACAAGCAGTGGCCAAAACTCCCAGTGACCTGCCTGTCTCCTCTGTGTAGGTGATGCCATAAGGACAGGGGTGCAGTAAGTGGAGGGGAGAACCAATGTAGAGACTAATAACAAAGACCAGAGATATGAGAAAACCAAGAGAAGGGCTAAACATTCATGGGATGCTGAGGATGCTGCTGCATTATTACTAATTATGCTGGCATCACTCCTTGAGCCCTTAATATGCCCCAGGGGCTGACTCCAGACTGTCCACACTCCAGTTTGCTTGATCCCTGCTGTGTCTCCTCTTGCCATTGTTATCTAGTCTTGAAGTTGTGTCCATCTCTTCGCAACTCCATGGACTGTAGCCTGCCAGTCTTCTCTGTCCATGAGATTTCCCAGGCAAGAATACTAGAGTGGGTTGCCATTTCCTTTTCCGTGTATCTCCTGAGATAGGTTGTATTGTCCTCAAGGACAAGACAAAGTTAAGAAATTTTTCAAATCCACGGTGTTTGTCAGGATGACATCTGATAGGAGCTATTCTCAAACCGGTTTGTATTGGCTCACATGGGGTTTGGGCTGTGCCCCACCACAAGGCCAGGCTGAGGTGTTTCATCTCGTGCTCCTCCTGGAACCCCACAGCAGAATTGGAGACCCGTCATGGGTGTAGGTAGGCAGAGATCAGAAAACCAGTCTCAGGAAGGCCTGTAGGGGCTACACATGGGTTCAAGAAAGGAGGAGCAGAGGACTTGAGACAGACCTGGGACCCGGGAGCCTTTGCTGCAGTGCTGCAAAGCGTGGACCTGGACACACCTCTCCTCGAGCTGCAAAATACAGAGACTACATGGGACTAAAAATAACTATGTGCATGTGCAGTTGGGGCAAATTTTGGACCAGAAGATACAAAAAGATATAAAACAAACAAACAAACAAAAAACCCCTAACTGCCATTTCTGAAGAGCTGGGAGCAAAAACAGGGTGTCTGGGGCAAAAGCAGGGTTCTGTTCATGACCCCTACACTTAACATCACAAAAGGGTGGGCAAACTATCTAAGCCACCCCTCTGGCCCAACCTCTGGACACAACCCCACCCTCACCCCATATAAGGAAGGAACTTGCCCCCACCTGGGGGGAGCGAGCAAGAGAACATGTTACTTGTTTTCACTCCTTCTGGCCACAGGAGTAGAGGGCCCAATAAAGCCTGGCCTGAATTTCTTATCTGGTTTCTAGTCAATTTCTCTTGATTGGGGAAGGTCAAGATCCCTAGTCAGTATCACAACCAGGAGTGTTAGAGGATCTAGGTCAGACCATCAGGCTCTAAATATCTTCCTGCTGTGGGGACTGGTGCTTTTCAGGAATCTTCTGCTGAGACGGGTGGGTAGCATCTTCTTGGCTAGTGCTTCAGCCTTGGAGCAAAGATCGTTAGCCATAACAATCTTCTTGGAAGCCCCAGGCAGTGTTTGAGTCACCCCAAACCCCCACCAGACTCTTGAGTTCATCTCTGTATTAGAAAGAAATAGCCATAGCTAGAACCCCAGCTTGGGTCCTCCCCCAGCTCCCCAACACTTTCCAAGGTCACTGAGGACTAGGCCAAGGGGCTATTCCCGTCCAATGACACCATCCCTCTAGCTTAGCCCCACGCCCTGCACAGGCACCCTCGTGGAGCAGAGTGAATCCTTTTGCCAAGGATAGAGACTCGTCTGGGCTTCCCTGGTGGCTCAGATGTAAAGAATCTTCCTGTAATGCAGGAGACCTGGATTCGATCCCTGGGTCAGAAAGATCCCCTGGAAGGAGGCATGGCAACCACTTCAGTATTCTTGCCTAGAGAATCCCATGGACAGAGGAGTCTGGCGGGCTAGAGTTGCAAAGAGTTGGAAACAACCAATCAACTAAACAGCAGCATCAGAGACTATCTAAACTGATCTGACACAAGCAGCCCCAGCAGCTTCAGTACCGCATTCCCCAGGCCCACGGCCCAGTACTGACCTGCAGGGTCTTCTTACTCCCCCACTAGCCAGAGTTGCTGGCCTAAACCAGGTACTACAGCCCCCTGTATGAGTGATCTCTTAGTTGGTTTCTGCTTGGCTTTTCACAGCGAGGCAAAGAGAGGTGCATACTCCCACACTGAGGGGACTCTGGGCTCCTCTGGTCCCACTAGTCAAACCAAAGAAGAGCGTCCAGCATAGGCAGTTCTCAAAAGAGTACTTACTGCAGCTGAGAGAAAGCACACCAGAGCCTAAAAACTTGTGTCCATCACCACAAAGCTCCATCCCTGGTACATAAGTCCTTACCACTATCCTCTGGGTGGAGCAAGAGAATGAGGGGGCCTCACTGGCCTTGGCCTCTGGGGCCTATCCGACCCTCCTGACTGAGCCCTTTTGCCCATGTCCTGTTGTGACCTAAAGGGATGGACACCCCTGTATCAATCAGCTCCAGTTGCCATAACAAAACACCACATATTGGGTGCTTCCAGAACAGAAATGACTATTCTCACAGCTCTGGAGCCTGGAAGCCCAAGATCAAGATGCTGGAAGTTTGGGTTTCTCCTGCGGCCTCTCTCTTTAACTGGTAGGTGATCGTCTTCTCTGTGTCCTCACAGGATGTCTCATCCATGTGCACACACTCCGGTGTCTTTTCCTCTTCTTAAGATACCAGGGCTGTGAGATTAGGGCCCATCTTTATGAACTCACAACTTTAATTGCTTCTTAAAAGGCCAAATTTCCAAATACAATGACACTAGAGGTTAGGGCTTCAGCATGAGTTTTAAGGGAACATAATCCAGTACTTACCAGTTACGTCTTTCCTGACTTCTATCTCTCCCCATTCCCATCCTGCCCTGCCCTTGGATTCCAGCTGAGAGGTAATACAGGATTCAGATCTCTGAAGACAAGACGCATGCACACTCACTCCCCACACTCAGTCACGTGTGTAAGAGAAATAGCAGCCAGACCACGTCTGAGTCTCCTCTCTCTTGGGCATTTCTGTTGAGAGCCTGGAGGCTTCCCGAAGCCAGGTTTTTGTTTCTCTCTCCTACTTAATTAAGACAAGAGGCCAAACGGTGCTTTTTCAAATATAATGACTGTTCTTAATTAGCATCATCCAGCAAATGACTTCTTAAACTGAGGACCAGAAACCACCTAATTCTCTGGATATTTACAGTCACGTCTAAAGCAACACAGCTGCCACTGAGCCTGTGATTCCCAAGCTCCCACTGAGATGGGAGGCAGGCGACACGGGTCTCCCAGCAGTGAGACTTCCAAAGGAAAATAACAACTATCTGTCGGTCTCAGGGCTGATGAGACCACAGCCATTCTCCCAGACCCTCTGCATGCATTCCAGGGGTTGCTGATCCTCCAGACCCTGCCAGGCACAGCTGCCAGCTAGGAGAGGCAAGAGGGAGGCATCTGATCTGGGTTCAGAGCCCACACTCACCTCCTTCCAGTGAAGCCCTGCCCCTGCTCCATCCCTGTCCTGAAACTAAGAAAAATGCTTCCTTGTAGGAGAAATCAGAGATGGTACATGTGAGACACCGCGTCAGGGTTTCTTTTGAGCAGAGAGGCTCCAGATCGAGAAGAAAAGCTGAGTTCAAAAGTTAGACTGTGTGCCTACCTGGAAACACTTGCCTCATTTCTGCATTTCTGAATATCTGATGGGAGAGACAGGGTGAGGTCTCGTGGCCTCTCTGTTGCTGGAGAGAGGAGCCAGTGTCACCTCCTCTAAGTTGCTCTGAACTATCTCCTCCCTCCTCTGTGGCGCAGAGCAAAAGCATTTTCTCCAGTGATCAAGAGAACTCCAGAATACGTTGGCTGTAGCCAAGGCTCTGAAAGGAAGGACTGTCCATAGGCGGTCTGAGAACTCGACAAGTAATAATATTTCAGCCTCCAGCTGAACAGAGTCGCCTCTTGCCCTGTGGGCTCCAGGGAGGCTGTGGAGATGATAGCTCACATTCCAGGAAAAGCACCTCAGTGCCAAGCTGGTCTGGCACCAACAGTACCAACAGCACAGACCAGTGTGCCTGCCCTCCAGACAGCATCCGCTCTCTACAGTCATTCTCTACTCAGAGTGCTTCTCTAACTTCTCTGACGTGGCTTCTCCTCCCAAGCCCAGAGGAGATGGGCGCCTACTCAGTCTGCTCCAGGCACCAAGTTTTTCTCCACTGAAGCTCTCACCACCCAGAATGGAGAACTGCCTCCCTCATCCCCCTCCTGATAGCACTCAGACACCGCTCTCCCTTTCACACCCTCTCCCCATGCCTCATCCTGCTGATTCTACCTATGTAACATTTCTCATCCTACTCTCCCTCTCTGCCTCACACTATCCTTCATGATCTGTCTGAGTCTACTGTTGACTGGCATATCTTGCCACACTCCTTCCCCTACTTGCCCCAGAGCTTTGCCCTCTGGCTACAGTGAGCCATTTTCAATTTCCTAAAGGAATGATTTTTCTCTCCCCTCCAGGATTTCGCCCTCTGAACCCTCTCCACCCCATAAATCTCCCATTGTATCACCTTCTTTGACTAATTTCTTTGTCATTCAGGACTCCACTTAGATGCCTCCTCCTCCAGGAAGCCTTCTAGGACTTCTCCAGGCAGATGAAGCTGCCCCCTTTGGGGTTCCCATATCCTTTGTGCTATCTCTACCAGAGACAGAGATATCATCACACAGGGCCAGCATCTCCTGAGTCCTGATCACATGGTACCAGCTTCATCTGTTCCATCTGGCCTGTGAATTCCTCAAAGGCAGGGTCTGTGTCCCCAGTCCAGCCAGGGCCTGGCTCACAGCAAACAGTGACAAATGTGGGCTGGCAGTGAACACAACAAATGAATCACCTGCCACTTGCCTGCACCGCCAGCTGCCACACGTCCACTGTGCCTGTACATCCACCCGTCGGATTTAAGACTGTGCTCTACTATTTCTGGCCAGGGCCTGAGGCTATAACCCCTGCTTGCTTGAGTCTATTTCAAAGATACAAATAGCACTGGGCTCCAAAGGCTGTTGGACATGGGTAGTTTTCAGGAAGGGGCTGAATAAACAAAGTTCTCCTTCCCCATTCCCCCACCAGACATCCATTTGTTTATTTTGCCTGGAATGTCTCCTCCTCTTTTCCAGCTACCTAGTCCCTATCATCCTCCAAGACTCAAGTAAGTTGTCACCTCTGCCAGGAAGTCTTTTTTTAAAAACTCATTTTGTATTGGAATATAGCTGATTAATAATGTTGTGACAGTTTCAGATGAACAGTGAAGGGACTCAGCCATATATATACATGTATCCATTCTCCCCCAAACTCTCCTCCCATACAGGCTGCCACATAACACTGAGCAGAGTCCCATGCACTACACAGCAGCTCCTTGTTGGTTATCCATTTTAAATATAGCAGTGTGTACATGTCCATCCCCTCCTCCCACCTCTGGCAAACATAAGTTGTTCTCTAAGTCTGTGAGTCTGTTTTGTAAGTTCCTTTGTATCATTTCCTTTTGGTTCCACATATAAGGGGTGTCACATGATATTTCTTCCTTTCTGTCTGTGTCAGGAAGTCTTTCTTGATCCCCAGGTTGGACTGGACACCCCACCACTGTGCTCACACAGCTCCCATGCTCCCCTGTATGACACACTTTGTCCCCTGTGTTTCAATTTCCCACTTACTCTTTGTCTCCCCAGCTAGATGTGAGCTGCTCTGGGACCAGACAAAGAGTATGTGTAACCCAGAGTGCAGGCCAGAGCAGTCTGGGCTCACCGCAGAGGGACTCCATTGAAGGAACTGGAGCCATGGGGTAGCAAAATGAAAGAGAAATAGATCTCCATTCTGTCTGTTTTTAACAGCTCACTTTAATGGCTAAAAGAAAGATTCACTTGATGAACTAGGGTCCTGAAGATGCTTAAAAGATAAATATTTTTGAAACAGAGAAGCTACCCTTTCTACCCTAGATTTGGAAAAAATCAAAGCCTTACTTTCAAGTCAGTTTAAAAGATTTATGAGACCTGCTCCTTGCTGTGTCTCTGGGTAGATGTTCCCTACAAATGCATTAATAAATAGTAAAGAAACCTCGCAGCAGCTGTGCTAAGTATATGCCAACAGAATTATCTCATGGTGACCCTTGCCAGGGGCGGGGGCTGATTCCTGGGGTCATGACCCACAGAATCAAAGCTTTTGGACAAGCCTTTATGAACACTGTCTTGTTATAAATAAACCCTGAACTTGGAGTCATGGGAAGGCTGAATGTGGGCCTTTGGTGTGCTTGCTACCCTATGTGTCACCATCCAAATGGATATAAGTGTCAGGAACCCAACTTAAATTGCCTGAAGTATGACAAGGACTTTATGGGCTCACAAAACTGCAAAATCTAGTGGTAGGTCTGCCTGCAGACCTGCCCAGACTCAGAGCTCAACCTAGGCTGGCAGGCCCCAGGCGCTCTGTCACATTGCAAAGCCTTCCTCCGAGCTGCCGTTCACTCAGATGCTCTACAAAGTGCACCCTGAGAACCCCAGGCTTTCATCCCACAAGTTCAGCAGTCCTGGAAGATAGTGACAGGTTGTTGCTGAACCACGAAAAGATGTTGGGATTCTTGGCCTCAGGAGGAGAAGAATTCAATCCGGGGCCAGAGATGAGGCTTGATCACTCAGAGCTTTTGTGCAATAGTTTTATTAAAGTATAAAAGGGATAGAGAAAGCTTCTGACATAGACATCAGTAGGGGGCAGAGAGAGTACCCTCTTGCTAGTGTTAACAATGGAGTTATATACTCTGTGATTATTATTACAATGAATCAAAAGAATGTCTGGAGGTTGTAAAGACCTCACTAGACCTACTCCCATAATTTACATCTTAAGATAACAGGATTAGCCAGAAGGTTTTTTCCAGAGACTGTCCTCAAGCAGGATACATTATTGTTATATAATCCTAAGGAATGTAGAGGGGAAAAAGTTTGTCCTTTCTTCCTCCTTGAGAATTCCAGATTCCTCTCTCCTTGGAGACCCCTGGACTTCTTATCAACCTGCCTAGGAAATGACTCTCTCATTCCCCCCTTTTCTTTTAGGAGAATTATGTTGCCAAGGGAAAGGAGCATCATTTTCACTCCATAACTGCTTCCTGCTGTTGAGTGGCATGGTCCCTAAATTGTTGAGGCAACATATTCTCCTAACCCTCATATTGAGGGTCTCTGACCCAGGGGCCCCAAGTAATAGTTGGAGGAGGCTGTGGCACTCGTAGGAGCTTGGACAACCATTTGTAACTTAAAAACCTTCATGTGACTAGAAACAAATCCAATTACACAGTTACAGATGCAGGGAGAAAACAGCAAAAACAGAACAATCAGAATTATTGTAATTAAGATAGTTTTCCACCATGAGGAACTAGTTAACATCTCCCAAAGTGAGGCAATTGAGGCTTCAGGAGTATCCATAGCCTCAATCATCTTGTTCATATGTTTAGTAAAATGAGTAACATTCGTGCTCATATCAGGTATATATGTACAGCATTGGGTATGAATAATGGCACAAGTTCCTCCTTGTACAGCTGTCAGAATATCTAAAGTCAATCTGTTTTGTAAGACCACCTTTCTAATTTGTGCTTGTTCAGCATTAAGAGCTGAAAGACTTAAGACTTTTTGAGAATCTTGTAATGCCTGTTGAGTAAAATTAGCCAAAGCATCCACTCGTAGCATAACATCTGTAGTTCCCAGAGAGGGAACAAACACTGCAGCCAAATAATCATACCAGTGAAATACAGACCTTGCCCACCGAGTTTTAAGGTGTGGTAAATTAGCAGGCTTTTTTTGGAAGCTCTGAAAATATAAAGCCATGAGTAAAAGCTAGACCCAGGGTGCATCTCCCTATCCAACCAAGGGGAAGCCGTGCCCATAGGTAAGAGCCACATATCTGTTGACTAACTTCTGGGGATGGCTCTATTTGTTCCCAGCATATAGGGGCAGCAGATATTAGATGTCCTTTTTCAGGAGTTAACCATATAACCCCATCTCATATTTGATAAATGTCAGATAAAAAACCATTAGATCTAGATCCATTTACCTTATATGTAGTGAAACAGTCATTAAACTGAGACAATGTATAATCAAAATTAAAAGTCACATTATATCCATAGTTAAAGTACAAAGTGTTGCACCAGTCCATCCTAGGGTTGTTAGATGTCATCAGTTTAAGAAGAGGCATCACATGCGATTGTTGTTGAAGGTATTTGCAGACTTGGAAAGTCTTTTCTTGAAGTAGAGATGTCCACCACAGGAAGCCTTCTACTGATGAAGAGGGGAGCGCTCCTATGCTGCATTCCACAATCGGTCTAACTGCTGGGTCTTAGACCAATTGTGAAATACAGCATAGGAGTGATCCCAGGACAGGAAGGCACTGTCTTGAGGATCAAACGGATTTTTGGAGTCAGCAGAAGTAGGCTCACGCAGATTATCAGGCCCATCTGAAAAGTACAAAGTCAGAGCATAGAAAGTAAAGACATAAAATGAAGTCACTTAGTTCTGGTCAGGGTGCCACCTCTTAACTCGAGTGTGATGTACCCACGAATCAATTCCTGGCACTTTGACTGCTGTGGGAGAAGAAAGAATAACCTGGTAAGGGCCTTCCCAGAGGGGCTCAAGGGACTGGCCTCCAGATCCCAATGTTTTTATGAGGACCTTGGTTCCTGGATCAAATAGAGGCTTGCTTGACTCAGAGGCTGGGTCAGGAGTCATCTTCCAGAGTTCTGTTAATGCCTGTTGAAAAGCTGAGAGCTGAGTTACATAATTAGTTAATTCCAAGGCATCAGGATCTAGAACAATGTCTGTGCATAAGAAAGGCCTTCCATAAACACATTCAAAGGGGCACAGTCCCTCCTTTTTGGAGGCAGTCCGAGCCCTCATTAAAGCCGTGGGTAGAACTTTAATCCAATTGTCCTGCATCTCTTGAGTTAATTTGTGCAGATAACTTTTGATAATACCATTAGCCTTTTCAACTTTTCCTGAGGATTGGGGTCTCCAGGAACAGTGTAAGTGATATTTTATTCCTAGAGCTTTAGATACCCCCTGAGTTACAGCTGCTTTAAAGGGGGAGCCATTGTCACTCTGAAGGCTCCGTGGCAGCCCAAACCTGGGGATAATTTCATGGATTAAAATCTTTATAACCTCCTTAGCCTGTTCACTACAACAGGGAAAAGCCTCAATCCATCCAGTAAAAGTATCCACCCAAACTTGTAAGCAAGAATACCCATTAGCTTTTGGCATATGAGTAAAATCAATTTCCCAGTCCTCTCCAGGATACTTTCCACTTCGTTGTAATCCAGATTTTGCTAGCTTTCCAGTCTTTGGGTTATTTTTCTGACAAACCTCACACCTTTTGATAATATTCTTTAAAGTTTTCATTACATTTTTACCTTCAAACAAACGAGAAGCCATCTGGTAAGTACTCCCTGCACCCAAATGAAAACTCTGGTGTAAACCCTTAAGAATTTTCCATTGAGCATTTTCAGGAATTATTAATCGTCCATCCTCGGACTGTAACCATCCTTTATCAGTAATCTTTGCTCCTCTTTTCTCATATCTTTCTAATTCTTCCTCAGTATATTGTGGTTTTTCCTGTTTCACAGGACCTGTCCAGATCAAAGGCGTCTGTAGTGAAGGGGTTTCATAAAGTGCTGCTTTTCTGGCTTGACAGTCAGCCAGTTGATTACCTTCAGCTACTGTACTCCCATCCCTGTTGTGTCTTTTGCAATGAATAACAGCTACCTCTTTAGGACAATATATAGCAGTTCAAAATCTCTCAATCTCTCTGAAATGTTTAATAGGTTCTCCTGTTGCTGTTTTAAACTTTCTTTCCATATTGCAGCATGAGCATGTAAAGTCAAATAAGCATACTTAGAATCAGTGTAGCTATTTACTCGCTGCCCTTTGCTTAACTCTAGAGCTTGGGTCAGAGCCACAAGCTCCGCTAACTGAATACTGGTTCCCTGGGGGAGAGATTTTGCTTCTAAAACCTGTTCAGCAGTCACCACAGCATAACCTGCTTTATGCTTTCCATCTCGAACAAAAGAACTGACATCTGTAAATATTTCCATGTCAGGATTGTCTAATGGGGTATCCATTAAATCTTCCTGAGCTGCATAGTTCAAAGTTAGAAATTGGGAACAATCGTGATCAGGTGTTTCATCTTCCTTCTCAGGAAGGAAAGTGGCAGGATCTAAATTTCCACAAACTTTAAGCTTAGTTACTGGTCCTTCTAACAACAATGACTGATATTTAAGAAGCCTACTGTGTGTCATCCAAATATTAACCCTAGAATTTAAGATTCCACTCACATCATGAGAAGTCAATACAGTAAGGTTTCATCCATTAATTATTTTTAAAGCTTCAGGTGTTAATAAAGCCGTTGCCCCAATTACTCTTAGACAGTGGAGCCACCCACGTGAAATTATATCTAATTCTCTGCTTAGATAAGCAATGGGTTGCTGGTGAGGCCCTCGGGGTTGTGTCAAAACTCCCAAGGCCATACCCTTACTTTCAGTGACAAACAAATTAGATTCTGACCCTGTGGGCAAGCTCAAAATGAGAGCTTGCAGGAGAGCAGTTTGAAGAACCTTAAAAGCCTTTTTACTATCTGGAGACCAAACCAGTTTGTCAGTTTGAACCTGCTGAGTCTCAGCTATCAGTTCAGGTCAGTCGCTCAGTCGTGTCCGACTCTTTGCGATCCCATGAATCACAGCACGCCAGGCCTCCCTGTCCATCACCAAATCCCGGGGTTCACTCAAACTCACGTCCATCGATTTGGTGATGCCATCCAGCCATCTCATCCTCTGTCGTCCCCTTCTCCTCCTGCCCCCAATCCCTCCTAGCATCAGAGTCTTTTCCAGTGAGTCAACCCTTCACATGAGGTGGCCAAAGTATTGGAGTTTAAGCTTTAGCATCATTCCTTCCAAAGAACACCTGGGACTGATCTCCTTCAGAATGGACTGATTTGATCTCCTTGCAGTCCAAGGGACTCTCAAGAGTCTTCTCCAACACCACAGTTCAAAAGCATCAATTCTTCGGTGCTCAGCTTTCTTCACAGTCCAACTCTCACATCCATATATGACCACAGGAAAAACCATAGCCTTGACTAGACGGACCTTTGTTGGCAAAGTAATGTCTCTGCTTTTGAATATGCTATCTAGGTTGGTCATAACTTTCCTTCCAAGGAGTAAGTGTCTTTTAATTTCATGGCTACAGTCACCATCTGCTATGATTTTGGAGCCCAAAAAAGTAAAGTCTGACACTGTTTCCACTGTTTCTCTATTTCCCATGAAGTGATGGGACCAGATGCCATGATCTTAGTTTTCTGAATGTTGAGCTTTAAGCCAACTTTTTCACTCTCCACTTTCACTTTCATCAAGAGGCTTTTTAGTTCCTCTTCACTTTCTGCCATAAGGGTGGTGTCATCTGCATATCTGAGGTGATTGATATTTCTCCCGGCAATCTTGATTCCAGCTTGTGCTTCTTCCAGCCCAGAGTTTCTCATGATGTACTCTGCATAGAAGCTAAATAAGCAGGGTGACAATCTACAGCCTTGATGTACTCCTTTTCCTATTTGGAACCAGTCTGTTGCTCCATGTCCAGTTCTAACTGTTGCTTCCTGACCCGCATATAGGTTTCTCAAGAGGCAGGTCAGGTGGTCTGGTATTCCCATCTGTTGAAGAATTTTCCACAGTTTATTGTGATCCACACAGTCAGAGGCTTTTGCATAGTCAATAAAGCAGAAACAGATGTTTTTCTGGAACTCTCTTGCTTTTTCAATGATCCAGCAGATGTTGACAATTTGATCTCTGGTTCCTCTGCCTTTTCTAAAACCAGCTTAAACATCAGGAAGTTCACAGTTCACATAGTGCTAAAGCCTGGCTTGGAGAATTTTGAACATTACTTTACTAGCGTGTGAGATGAGTGCAATTGTGCAGTAGTTTGAGTGTTCTTTGGCATTGCCTTTCTTTGGGATTGGAATGAAAACTGACCTTTTCCAGTCCTGTGGCCACTGCTGAGTTTTCCAAATGTGCTGGCATATTGAGTGCAGCACTTTCACAGCATCATCTTTCAGGATTTGAAATAGCTCAACTGGAATTCCATCACCTCCACTAGCTTTGTTCATAGTGATGCTTTCGAAGGCCTACTTGACTTCACATTCCAGGATGTCTGACTCTAGGTCAGTGATCACACCATCGTGATTATCTGGGTCGTGAAGATCTTTTTTGTACAGTTCTTCTGTGTATTCTTGCCACCTCTTCTTAATATCTTCTGCTTCTGTTAGGTCCATCATTTCTGTCCTTTATCAAGCCCATCTTTGCATGAAATGTTCCCTTGGTATCTCTAATTTTCTTGAAGAGATCTCTAGTCTTTCCCATTCTGTTGTTTTCCTTTATTTCTTTGCATTGATCTCTGAGGAAGGCTTTCTTATCTCTTCTTGCTATTCTTTGGAACCCTGCATTCAGATGCTTATATCTTTCCTTTTCTCCTTTGCTTTTCACTTCTCTTCTTTTCACTTTTCTCTTCTTTTGTAAGGCCTCCCCAGACAACCATTTTGCTTTTTCGCATTTCTTTTCCATGGGGATGGTCTTGATCCCTGTCTCCTATACAATGTCATGAACCTCCGTCCATAGTTCCTCAGGCACTCTATCTATCAGATCTAGTCCCTTAAATCTATTTCTCACTTCCACTGTATAATCATAAGGGAGTTGATTTAAGTCATACCTGAATGGTCTAGTGGTTTTCCCTACTCTCTTCAATTTAAGTCTGAATTTGGCAATAAGGAGTTCATGATTTGAGCCACAGTCAGCTCCTGGTCTTATTTTTGCTGACTGTATAGAGCTTTTCCATATTTGGCTGCAAAGAATATAATCAATTTGATTTTTGTGTTGATCATCTGGTGATGAGTCTCAGCTATAAGTTTATATAAAGGCGGAGCAAGTTCCCCATAACCCAGAATCCAAATGCCACAGTAGCCTGTGATTCCCAAAAATCCTTTCAATTGCCTTAAAGTCATAGGTAAGGTATGATTTAGTATAGGTTTAATTTTCTCAGGGCCTAAGGCCCTAGTCCCCTCTGATATGATTAGGCCCAGATATCGAACAGATTGTTGACAAAGCTGAGCCTTTTCTCTTGATGCCTTGTAACGGCCTCCCGCCAGAAAGTTTAAGAAATCTGAGGCTCATGCACAAGCTTCCTCTGTCTCAGCACAGAGCAAAATATCATCTACATATTGTAACACCACCACTTGGGAGCCATTAAAGTTTTGTAGATCCTGTGACAAACTTTGTCCAAATAAGTGAGGACTGTCACAAAATCCGTGGGGCAAAACTGTCCAGGTTAACTGAGAAGCTGGCTGCGTAGGGTCCTCAAAGGCAAATAGAAATTGACTTTCCTCTACCAAAGGCACAGAATGGAACGCACCTTTTAAATCAGTTACTGAGAAATATTTGACTTGTTCAGGAATTTCAGACAATAGAGTATAAGGATTAGGCACCACGGGGTGTAAAGGAACTACAGCTTCATTTATTATTTGTAAATCTTGAACTAGTCTCCATTTACCATTTGATTTCTTTATACCCAAAATAGGAGTGTTACATGGACTGTTACAGGGAATTAATAGTCCCTGCTCCTTTAAATTTTCAATGATGGGTTTTAACCCTTCCTTAACCTCAGGTTTCAGTGGATACTGCTTCTTATGTGGAAATAAGTGTGGGTCTTTGAGCTTGACAACTACAGGAATAGCATTTTTTGCTCGACCCACAGATTTTCCATCAGCCCATACTCTAGGATTTACATTTTGTTCAATTAAAGGGAGAGAAAGGGAAGGCTCCATATTCATGAAAACAGAGGCATGGACCTTGCTCAGTATATCCCTCCCCAAACGGACTGAGGGAGACTCTGGCACGATCAGAAACTCGTGTGAAAATAGCACAGAGTAAGTCACAACTTACAGAGGAACTGAAATAATTCCTTTTGGCTCATCCAGACAATCTCATTACAGAAGTGGATGGGGAAGAAAGTGGGCCAGGGGCTTCAGTAAGCACAGAGTAAGTTGCACTAGTGTCTAAAAGGAAATAGACCGATTGGCCCCTCACAGTTATTAATACCCGGGGTTCCTCAGGTGCAATTGGGACAGGAGCTTGTGTGGGGACCCCAGGGCACCTTCAGCCTTGATTGTCTTGAGAGTCCGACCCCTAAAACCTACGCGTCTGGGGACAGTCTCTCTTCTAGTGTGGTCCTTTGCAGACCTGACATGGAGCCGGGGGCAGCTTAGATGCCTGAGGGCAATCCCGCTTGAGGTGCCCCTCCTTTCCACAGTAATAGTAAGCCCATCCCTTTTCACCTGGGTCCCTCTGGACATTTTTCTCAGGCTGTTTAAGAACGGTTCTTATAGCCACTGCGAGGGCTTCTGCCTGTTCCTTTGTCTTTTTCTGCCTTTCTTTCTTTTCCTCATATTCCCTACCATAATAGACTATCTGAGCCAATTGTAACAGACTGGTATCTAAAGACTGATTTGGTCCATATGCTCATTTTAATAGCTTACAGCGGATATCTGGAGCCAACTGAGTGAGAAATCTATCTTTTAAGATCACTTTTGGGATCAATCTCAGTGAATCTGCAAAGGGCTTCTCTCAGTCTATCTAGGAATTTACCAGGAGCTTCCTCCTCCTGTTCTATGTTTGCCAATTTGCCATAGTTTAAAGGCTTAGCATGCACCTGCCTGAGGCCTTCAAGAATACATCTGACAAAATGACTCTGATCCCATCTTCCTTTAGCTGTGTTGTAGTCCCAGTCTGGTTCTATAATTGGGGCTGCCTGATTCCCAGTGGGGAGGGGGTTATCTCATCCTCCCCTTTCCCTACTGATTCATTACCAAGCCATTCATCTCCATAAGCAACCGCTTTACCCAAAACTCAACTTTTTGAGTCAGGAGTCAGCGTTTGTCCCAAGATATACATCACATCCTTCCAAATAAGGTCATAAAACAGAGTAACACCTTTAAAAGCTCTAATATATTTTTCTGGGTCCCCTAAAAAGTCTCCCAGATCCTCCTTGATTCTTTGTATTTCTTGATAAGAAAAAGGCTTATTAACTCTCATAGACTGATAATTTCTCCCGGTGGGTGCTTCATGAAGAGGCAAGTGTGGCTGTTCCTCAGTCTCTCTGGCTGCTCTGCGCATATGATCCCAGGGATAGATTGGAGAAATCTGCTTTACTTTGTCTCTTTGTATCCTGTCCTCCATCAC
This sequence comes from Bos indicus x Bos taurus, assembly GCF_003369695.1. Lineage (NCBI taxonomy): Eukaryota > Metazoa > Chordata > Mammalia > Artiodactyla > Bovidae > Bos > Bos indicus x Bos taurus. Next base: position 128,728,080 of record NC_040076.1, read on the forward strand.
ATCTCTTACTTCGATGGTCTGAGTTTCTATTGAAATCAGAGTAGTCTGAGGTCGTACTGAGACAGGAGTTGTTTGGACCTCTACTTGGGCAGTTTGAATCTCAGTTTGGGTTTTTACTGAGACCAAGGCAACCCTTCTTGGGGGCATTCTCTGACTTCCAGTTTGCACAGTTTGGAGCCCCGGGTATGGGGGCAAAGTAGGAGAACAGGAGGGAGCTGAAGGTGTCACATCCAAATCTATACCCTTAGGACATAAGTCTGGCATATTTCGCAGAGAGAAAAAGGGCAAAACATATGCTACTTCTACCCATTTCCCTTGTTTTCTACATAACCAGTCTAATTGTAAAACAGTATTATACTTAAGAAACCCTCCAACCAGCCACAGTTTGCCATCCTCCAGTGGGTACCGTGGCCATGCAGTATCACATAGGAAGACCAGGTGTGTCTTCTTTAAGCCCTGGGGATCAAATCTATCCCAGTTTTTCAGGATACAGTTTAAAGGAGTGAGGCTGGAATAGCATATTGAAAATCAGAGACATTACTTTGCCAACAAAGGTCTGTTTAGTCAAGGCTATGGTTTTTCCAGTGGTCATGTATGGATGTGAGAGTTGGACTGTGAAGAAAGCTGAGCACCAAATAATTGATGCTTTTGAACTGTGGTGTTGGAGAAGACTATTGAGAGTCCCGTGGACTGCAAGGAGATCCAACCAGTCCATTCTAAAGGAGATCAGTCCTGGGTGTTCTTTGGAAGGAATCATGCTAAAGCTGAAACTCTAATACTTTGGCCACCTCATGTGAAGAGTTGACTCATTGGAAAAGACTCTGATGCTGGGAGGGATTGGCAGCAGGAGGAGAAGGGGACGACAGAGGATGAGATGGCTGGATGTCATCACCGAATTGATGGACATGAGTTTGAGTGAACTCCGGGATTTGGTGATGGACAGGGAGGCCTGGCATGCTGCAATTCATGGGGTCACAAAGAGTCGGACACGACTGAGCGACTGAACTGAACTGATCTGTAAGAGAGAAAAAAAGCGACAAGTGCCATCTTTCTACTGGGGGCATCCCTCCTTGCTCTAGATGGAGGTGTAGACAGACTTTACACCAAAGCTTTTCTTTCCTGGTCAGACTTAGTCTGTCCTTTACCGACACAGGCGCCGTACTCGTCCTTCCCTGTTCTACTACCAAGACAGGGCGGGGATGCACCAGGGGTAGACCTGATGGCATCCCTGACTGACGTCCAGCTCCTCACCATTAAAACCTTGCTTGCCTCTGATGCCACCCGGGGTGCAATCAGAGTAACCTTCCAAAATGCCTCCCAAGCTAAGGCTGCTTGGGGAAACATTTGTCACCTGAGTGCCTGTGCACGACCCTGAGTATATTCCTGACCACAATAAGACCTATACGAATGTAAAACTGAAATGTCCCTTCCAAGCATCACCACACCAGTATAAGAGCCTCCTCTGGTCCACTAAGAGCCAGTGCCACCAAAGGAAAAAAGAAATTGCAGTTCCAATCTAAGTAACCTTTAACCTCAGAGATGCTCTTGTAGCTAGAGCTCCATCTAACTTCTGAACTTTCGATTCCTAGCGAGTTTAGGTGCTTCCTGACTACCAATCCAAGTTTGGGACCTAAGTCATAGAACACAGTAACAGCATAGATCACAAGTCCCCTGAAAGCCTATGATCCAACAGATTAGGATGGTACTTCTAATTCCCAAGGAGTTATGAAATGGTCAAACTGAAATGTTTGACCGAGAAAGGAGAGTTCAGTCCACATGCTTTTCCCACTTCTGGTTGGTCCCCAAAGGAGACATTGGGTGCCTCTTGGCATTGGCAGGTCGGTATAAACCTCTGACAGGTTTCTGCCATAAGCCATATGAGGTCACCGTGGAACCGCAGAGCAGGGCTCCTCACTTGCTTCGCGAAGGGCGTGTCATTCATTCACACAAGCACACCGTAGAGTTAGTAAAATACAGCATAAAACATGTTTGCTAGGAGAACAAAGAACTAGAGCTCCAAGCATCCTTCGCTTGTCCTGAAGAATCCTGGACAAGCCCCCAAGATGAAAGGTTGTTGCTGAACCATGAAAAGACATCGGGATGCTTGGCCTCCAGAGGAGAAGAATTCAATCTGGGGCCAGAGACGAGGCTTGATCACTCAGAGCTTTTGTGCAATAGAGTTTTATTAAAGTATAAAAGGGATAGAGAAAGCTTCTGACTAGACATCAGAAGGGGGCAGAAAGAGTACCCTCTTGCTAGTGTTAGCAATGGAGTTATATACTCTTCAGTTAGTTATTACAATGAATCAAAAAAATGTCTGGAGGTTGTAAAGAACTCACTAGACCTATTCCCGTAATTTGCATTTTAAGATAACAGGATAAGCCAGAAGGTTTTTTCCAGAGACTGTCCTCAAGCATGATACATGATTGTTATATAATCCTAAGGAATGTAGAGGGGGAAAAAAGTTTGTCCTTTCTTCCTCCTTGAGAATTCCAGACCCCGCTGTCCTTGGGGACCCCTGGACTTCTTATCAATCTGCCTAGAAATTGACTCTCTCATAGGGATCGAACCTGCATCTCTTATGTCTCCTGCATTAGCAGGTGGGTCTTTACCACTAATGCCACCTGGCAATTTAAAGGTAAGTAGTCAAGTTTACTTTAAAATCATCATTGTCACTAGTCATAATAATACATTTGTGGAACATCATTGCCAGATTGTTTAATGATCCCTGTGAATTTGGTATCATCATGCCCACTTGACAGATGAGGAAAATTGAGGCTGAGATTCATTGACTTGCTCAAGAAACCTCAGCTGGGAGGCTGAGGTAAGACTCAAAGCCAAGTCTGTCTGACACTGAAGTTCCTGTTCTCGACACTGAGTCACCACTCTTTCTCCGTAGGCTGTTTCACTCCACATTCTGCTTCCTGGTACCAGCCTCTGCTGCTGCTTTTCCTCAGGAAACCCACAGAGAACCCAGACTGCATGTTTTCATTAAATGTTGCTCAAATGATAACTGCTTTTGGAAGACCCTGTAGGGCTGCAGAGTCCCCCAAGCTTGGGACACTGCTGACAGGCAGAGCATGTTACTTGTTCTATGTTCACTAAACTGGAGGTGACAGTCTCAGTGAACCCAGAGGAGTGCACTCCCAAATGCTGACAGCTCCAAACTGAATTCCCATGATTCAGAGATGCGAGCGAGCAAGGCAGCCTGGCCAGGGGCAGCTGGCCCAGGCTCGCTTCCAAAGAGTCACATCAGATAAAAAATCCACTTCTGATAATCAGAGGGCGAGGGTTGAGAGATAATGAGCAGATGCCCACAGGCTCCTCCTATTACCAGGCAGCTGGGCCTAATGAAAAACCCACGTGCCTGGAATCAGGCGGTGGGTTCTCATCCTGACTGCTAATGCCAGGAGTGACCTTGAGCGAGGCCGTACCCACAGCTCTTAGGCTCCCCAGCTGTCGAGTGGGAAGAGTAAGCCCACCTGATCTACTTCTAGCAGCAGCTCTAGGCATTTCACAGACAGCCTCTCTCAATGTTCTGCTCTCTCAGGAAGCATCTTCCAATTACTCCAGGCTAATGTTCTTTCCCTTCTCTGGAATGCCAAAGTGGCTCAAATAAGCTGATTAAAAATATGGTATATGATCATTGTAGAAAATCCGGAAAATGCATACTAGAAAAAAAAACCTTAAAATTATGCATCATCCCACCATGCATACACATATATTTGTAACATTATAACATCATACATATATATGTGGTAAAGATAATTCTCTACAAACACTTATGCATTTTTCATTTAATTCTGTATCAAAAGAATTTTATTACTAAAAAACACCTTTGTAAGTATCATTTTACATTCTGTAAAATACTCTATTGTATGAGGGGGTCAATCTACTACCCACCTTGTTGAACATTTAGATGGCTTCCATTGTTTCAGTATTATAAATTATATTGCACGAATAGCTTTGTTCATAAAGCTTTTTCTTCTCCACTTCTGATCATTCCCTTAGACAGATTTCGAGAAATGACACCATCTGGTCAAAAGGTAACAGCATTCTGGAGGCTCATGTGGCATACAGAAATGTCGCAGCAATGTTCATACCCATCGGCAGAGTGGGACACAGCCAAGCTCCCACAGCCTTTCCATCATTTGATTATTTTCCCTTTAAAAAGTCTTTCTGTTATGATTAGATCAACAAGAAATTGCTGCTTCATTCAGATGTTTAGAATTACTTGTTAGGTGTTCTGTTCTTTTTCTGAGTGGGTTTAATTCTGCTCTGCAGATTTGTTAATTTTCTACTGCATAAACCTGTAGCTTACATCTAACCTCCTAAGAGACAAGGTCTCAGTCCACAGTCATGAATTGAACTGAAATTCCTTCTCCAGACCTTGTTTGAATGTTTCAGTATGTTCCTGTCACTTTCCTACCTTGATCCCACTCTCTGGCTTCTGAGAGGGTGGCTTCTCATTTTACTGACTCAGGATCTTAAGAGGTCTCCTGGAGAGCATCACACATCAGGGTCTGGCAGCCATGATAGGATGCTTCAGGGGCTCATGGTCTTCCTCTCCCACTAGACTGTAAGCTCCTTGAGGGGCTCTGTATCCTTGGCCCAAAGTAGGAACTCCAACCCTAAACTCCAGCCAGAAGTACCACTCAGATATGTATATTTCTCCCCATCCCTAGTCACTCCTGCCAGTCTGTGAGCTGGGAGATGGGTAAGAATGGCTGTGTGTGGCTCAGGCCATACTCTCGGATCTCTGGTGGGGCTGCCTGACCTCCAGATGCCCATGCTTCTCCACACCTGGAGTATGAGATAATCTGACACAGGCAGGCTTTTTCCCTGTGGATGGTACTGACTTTGGCCCAGTACAAGAGAGATGAGGAACAAGAAGGCCCCAAATGATTTCTGATGCAAAATGATTTCTTTCTGCCATCTAAGCTCACCATCCATAATGCTGATGCTTATGCCACTCCCTAAACTCTGGACACCCCAGATTCTGCAATACCCACAAAAGTGATTTAGTACCAGTAAAGGCTACACCAATGGTCTTTCCACCCTTTTCTAGAGTGAGATGAGAGGCTTCTGGAATTAACAAATAAATAATTTCCCAAATCCATGAAGTTGACTTTTTCTCTTCAACCATTATTTCCCAAATCTGTTTCTAGATTCTATGGCTATAATTGGGGTACACATATAAAGTATATTCTCTTACCAGTTTCCATTAGAGATACATGGCAGAACAAAGTCAATAAGACTGTCACCCATAGGACTCCTCATAGCCTTTAATATACTAGTATACATCAAGGCTGTATATTGTCACTGTGCTTATTTAACTTATATGCAGAGTACATCATGAGAAATGCTAGGCTGAATGAAGAACAAGCTGGAATCAAGAAAATATCAATAACCTCAGATATGCAGATGACACCACCCTTATGGCAGAAAGTGAAGAAGAACTAAAGAGCCTCTTGATGAAAGTGAAAGAGGAGAGTGAAAAAGTTGGCTTACAACTCAACATTCAGAAAACTAAGATCATGGCATCTGGTCCCATCACTTCAGGGCAAATAGATGGCACAACAGTGGAAACAGTGGCAGACTTTACTTTTTGGGGCTCCAAAATCACTTCATATGGTGACTACAGCCATGAAATTAAAAGACACTTACTCCTTGGAAGAAAAGTTATGACCAACCTAGACAGCATATTAAAAAGCATAGATATTACTTTGCCAACAAAGGTCTGTCTAGTCAAGGCTATGGTTTTTCCAGTAGTCATGTATGGATATGAGAGTTGGACTATAAAGAAAGCTGAGCACTGAAGAATTGATGCTTTCAAACTGTGGTGTTGGAGAAGACTCTTGAGAGTCCCTTGGGCTGCAAGGAGATCCAACCAGTTCATTCTAAAGGAAATCAGTCCTGAATATTCATTGGAAGGACTGATGTTGAAGCTGAAACTCCAATACTTTGGCTACCTGTTGTGAAGAGCTGACTCATTTGAAAAGACCCTGATGTTGGGAAAGATTGAAGGAAGAAGGAGAAGGGTAAAACAGAGGATGAGATGGTTGGATGGCATCACCGACTCAATGGAGATGAGTTTGAGTAAACTCTGGGAATTGCTGATGGACAGGGAGGCCTGGCGTGCTGCAGTCCATGGGGTCACCAAGAGTCAGACAGGACTGAAGACTGAACTGAACTGAACTGATACACTTTACCTCTTTAAGAAGACGTTAATTTAAGGATTGTGTTTCTCAAACATCTTTGACCTCTAAACCCTCTTTGATCTTATAGAACTAAAGTTCTGTAGAACATGCCTTGGAAAACCTGTGTTATGCAACCTTGGGGATGCCTCTGTCAGATGTTTATGATATTTCCCAGGAGAAGGGACTTTTTGTCAGAAGTGAAGTTCTGACTCATTCAGTCCCTGAACCAATTCCATCTCCAACCAGTGCCAGCATAGGATCTGGTACTAGTCTGCCTATATGCTATAGGGAAGAGGTAGGCAAATTTTTTCTGTAAAGAGCTAGACTGTCAATGTTTAGATTTTACAGCCATATGGTATCTGTTACAACTACTCTGCTCTGCTGGCATAGTAGGAAAGCAGCCATAGACAATTTGTACACAAATGGGCACAGTCATGTTCTAATAAAACTTTATTTACAGAACCAGGTGGTGGCATTAAAGAAACTCATGGGGATTTTTCATGGCATTTGAAATCTCAGAGAATAAAATGGTGGAAACTGATCCAAATTTTTGGAAAGGAGTATAAAAACCCTTCAAAGACTTGAGGAGATACTCTCCTGGTATTGTGCATTACCTGATGATAGGGAAATGCAAACATTGATCAAAATATTCTTAATAAATAATTTTACAAAGAAATAAAGCAGTAATTCTGAATGGAAAAAAAAAAAAAAAAGGTGGTGGGCCATGTTTGGCCCATGGACAATAATTTTCTGACCCTTGGTGTAAGGGAACTCAGACCAGGGAAACGGGTCTCTGGATATTGAGAGTGAAGAAGCAAGTTGGAAAGGACAAAGTCATGACAGCTTTCCAGAGGATAACCCACTCCTCAGTGAGGAAGCTTCCCCCACGGCCAGCCATAGTTTAACTGATGGGGAAACACTGTATGCCCTTCCAGCTCGGAGGGCACAGCTAGTACTTCAGCACCCGATGCTACCACTGTGGGATCAGAGAAAGCTTCTGAAACTCAAAAGCTCCAAGAGAAACCATGTGAGGCCTGTGTGAAGTCCCCAGCATTCCTGAAGAGGTATATTTATGTAGGTGAACTCAGGGTCAGTGGCCTCATCTGAACCAGGATGCTTAATTGGAGAGCAGCTGCTCAGCCCTCAGGGCATGAGAGCAGGGCTGAGTGTCTGCCTGCATTCCACAGGGCTTTTCCCCTTCTGGGCTGGCTATGGAAGAATGCACAGGGAATCCGATCACTGTCGGCCATGCCAACCCCCAGGTGGTGGGCCATGTGGGCTCAACAGGCTTCAGAGACACAAAGCAAGCCCCATTCTCTGTAAACTGGATCCTCATCCTCCAACCCACCATGGAGGGAACTTCATAGCCTCGTCATTCAGGATCAAGGGCTTTGTGAGCAGCATGTGTGGCTGGACAGGGAGGAGCATGGCTGAGGACAAAACCAGCATAGAGAGTTTGACCCAGAAATACAGCACTGGCTGACTATCAAGAACCTACTAACATCAGGTGTCTTATTTAAAGCAGCACAGATTCTTATCTGCAGGGTCCATATTACCCCATCTTACAGTAGAAAATAGAGGCTCAGAAAATATCTGTGAGTTGTCCAAGTTACCAGAGTTAGGGAGAGGGGTGGACTAGAATCTGACCCCAGACTGTGTGACCCCGTTGGTTACCCCAAGGTGCCAATCTTCCTGGTCCTCTCCAGCTTCTAAACCTGACTGCTTCTCAGTTGGGTTGGAGGTGTTCCCCATCTCTACTCATTCCTACCTACACCAGCTAAGCCATGCCTGCCCTTGGAAAGGCTGGTAGTGATGGTCAGATTTATAGTATGTGAGGTCTCCCCAAGATCTGTGATTCCCATTTACAGACCTCACAAGCACCAATATAAGAAATGAGTGGAAAACAAAAGCTCTGAGAGTCATCAGGGTAGCCCTTACCAAGTGGCAGAGCTGATGCTCAACATGCCTGGGTATGCCTTATAACAACGGGAACATTTTCTCGGTGTTTGCTGGACAATAATTTGCATACATTATCACATTTCATCTTCCCAATGACCCACTGAGTTAGGTACTGTCATCACGCCCATTCTTACAGATAAGGACCGGGGCTCAAGAAGATTAAGTAGTTGATTCTGATCACATAGCTAACGCAACCTCCTTAAGGGTCCCATGACCTCGCCACTATGCCATGCTCCAAACCCACTTCTCTTCCAATGTGTAACTTCGACCCAGGCAATCTGGTTTCAGTTCCTGCAAATAGGGGGACCCAAAGGACCCAGCTCCCCAAGAAATCAGCCCCATACTTCTGCCCCAGAACTGGACACCCATCACTTCTTTAGGAGACCCCCACTTGAGTCTATTCATCAATAGTTGTCTGCATTGAGGAGCAGAGCTCATCATGACAGCATACCCTGGATTTGCCTGGAAAATCCAGATTCAAAATATTCTGCTCCATTTTTACCCTGAGTCCTAATTTATAACTCAAAAAATGCACAAAAGTTACCATATTGGGGGAAATAAGTTTGGTGACCTGAGAATTGGGGAGTGAGATCTATACAGAGGAGGCAGCCTGGGAGGTTCATGTTGGAAAATGCAGAAATATTGAACTTCCTGGATCACCTCCAGAATGAAAAGAGACTACACTACAAGTCATCTAAAATAAGATGCTGCTAAAAGATCTGTACATGGGTTGATAAGACCTTTTTTTATTAAATCTTCCAAAGATCCTGGGCCAGAACTAGCAACATAGAAGGTTGACTGAATAGATCATTTTTTCCCTGATAGATTAAATTAAGTCAAACTAGAATAAAATGCAAACATCATTGTTTGTGATTATGCTCCCTAGAAGCAGAACCCTGAGATGGGGTCTTTACTGGTCTATATTCTCAGAGGGAGAGGAGTGAGGGAGGCACACAGTTCAGGCGATGAGCCCAGCAAGCTGTGGTTTCAGCTGGAGTCTGGCTTCAGCCTGATCCCATGGAGCACACTGGAGCACAGATTGTTTCAGAAAGCCAGTCCCTCCTTGAGCTAAGGGGGTAGGCCTTTTGTATGCTGCTGCTGCTGCTGCTAAGTCACTTCAGTTGTGTCCGACTCTGTGAGGCCCCATAGATAGCAGTCCACCAGGCTCCCCCATCCCTGGGATTCTCCAGGCAAGAACACTGGAGTGGGATGCCATTGCCTTCTCCAGGCCTTTTGGATATTCACCCCCTAAACCAGAGTCTGTCAGTCTTTGGTAGACAGTCCTGGTGGGACCTCCTGGACAGTGTGGTTCCCTTTAAGCTGAGGGCAATTCCCTGAAGAACAGTGGTTATGACACATGGGCAGCCAACACCAACGGTGCTGGGGGGACGAGTTAGGGTGAATACCTGCCTGGTGAAGGGGAGCTTGTCAGGGCACCAACAGCACCCAGGGAGCTTGTCAGGGCACCAACAGCACCCATCATGATTGTCCAAATTACAAATTGAGTTTGCAGGCCAGAACCAACTGGGTGCCAAGCACTTCAAAATTAACAGTGATTGAAGAAAACAATCAAATTATAGAGGCCTGTCTACATCCTCTTCAACAGACTTATATTAAAGGCCATTTGAGTAGGAAGCCTCCTAGGGAATGTAGGGCAACCAGAGAACTTACCCTTGAGGAGTTTATAATTTACATAAGGAGTCGAGTGGTTGTGTGAGATATTGATCTACCAACAGTATATTAGAATAAAAACATAACTATCATTACATAAGTATTTTGTACTTGCAAATGGGCCTGAATAAGAAAGAAGCAAAACTAAAAAAATTCCTGAGCTGAAAGAAAGGGAAGAAGAATGTGTTTGGGCCAAGTCTGGGAACATTTCATGGAGAGTTCTCTGTAGGCCTGAACTGGAGGAGATCTTCAAGACCATCCAGCCAAGAATACAATTATCAAATGTGAGCCCCTCTATTGGCCATGGTGGCACCACTAAGCAACCATTGGACTATTTTCAACAGATCCCAGAAGTGTACTGCTCCAAATCACAGTGAACAATCAATAGAAAGCACAGCCAATCAACAAAAATGGCACAGATTTGATAACAGCCAGTAGCAATAGAGGAGAATGCACAGCAAGTTCCATGATGGAGGCCTCATCCGGGGAGCTAACAGGTGGGCCCAGACTAGAGCCCAAGGCCCTGTCTTTGCATCCTGGTCCTTCTCTGGCCCCAAGCAGAGGCACTCCCTAGTATGTGTCGTGTGCTGGGAGCCCCAGGTCCCCCAGCATTATTTCTTTTCCTGCTGCACTGGAATTCTTCCTTTACAGAAACCTAGACCCTGAGCTGTCCCAGCATAGTTCGCAGGAACCACAAAGGACCCTTCCTCAAGGATGACCACCCCCATCCCAGGACCACCCCAAATAATGGTTGCGGTCCCACAGAGAAAGTGGTCCCTCCTTTCTGAGAGGATAAAGGTATGGCATATGAAAGGAAACACAGCTCCATCTGGCTGTAGAATATAGGATTGAAATCAGCCTGAGAGGTGTGAGGTTGTACCCATCCCTGCTGCGGTGAGTGTAGATTGCTAATGGCTCAGGATAACCCTCTCTCTCTTGAGATCTCTTTAAGAAAATGAGAGATACCAAGAGAACATTTCATGCAAAAATGATGGGCACAATAAAGGACAGAAATGGTATGGGCCTAAAAGAAGCAGAAAATATTAAGAAGAGGTGGCAAGAATACATAGAAGAACTGTACAGAAAATATCTTCAGGACCCAGACAACCACAATGGTGTGATCACTCACCTAGAGCCAGACATCCTCAAATGCAAAGTCAAGTGGGCCTTAGGAAGTATCACTATGAACAAAGTTAGGAGAGGTAATGGAATTCCAGTTGAGCTATTTCAAATCCTGAAAGATGATGCTGTGAAAGTGCTGCACTCGATATGCCAGCAAATTTGGAAAACTCAGCAGTGGCCACAGGACTGGAAAAGGTCAGTTTTCCTTCCAATCCCAAAGAAAGGCAATGCCAAAGAATGTTGAAACTACTGCACAATTGCACTCATCTCACAGGCTAGCAAAGTAATGTTCAAAATTCTCCAAGCCAGGCTTCAACAGTACATGAACCATGAACTTCCAGATGTTCAAGCTGGCTTTAGAAAAGGCAGAGGAACCAGATACCAAATTGCCAACATCCATTGGATCATCAAAAAAGCAAGAGAGTTCCAGAAAAACATCTACTTCTGCATTATTGACTATGCCAAAGCCTTTTACTGTGTGGATCACAACAAATTGTGGAAAATTCTTAAAGAGATGGGAGTACCAGACCACCTGACTGGCCTCCTGAGAAATCTGTATGCAAATCAAGTAGCAACAGTGAGAACCAGACATGGAACAACAGACTGGTTCTAAATCTGGAAAGGAGTACATCAAGGCTGTATATTGTCATCCTGCTTCTTCAACTTACCTGCAGAGTACATCATGCAAAATGCTGAGCTTGATGAAGCACAAGCTGGAATCAAGATTGCCAGGAGAAATATCAATAACCTCAAATACACAGATGACTCCACCCTTATGGCAGAAAGCAAAGAACTAAAGAACCTCTTGATGAAAGTGAAAAAGCAAAGTGAAAAATTTGGCTTAAAACTCAACATTCAACAAAACTAAGATCATGGCATCAGGTCCCATCGTATCATGGCAAATAGATGGGGAAACAATGGAAACAGTGACTGACTTTATTTTGTTGGACTCCAAAATCACTGCAGATGGCAACTGCAGGAACAAAATGAAAAGATGCTTGCTCCTTGAAAGAAAAGCCATGACCAACCTAGACAGCATATTAAAAAGCATTGCTTTGCCAACCAAGGTCCATCTAGTCAAAGCTATGGTTTTCCCAGTAGTCATGTATTGATGTGAGAGTTGGACTATAAAGAAAGCTGAGCACCAAAGAATTGATGCTTTTGAACTGCGGTGCTGGAGAAGACTCTTGAGAGTCCCTTGGACTGCAAGGAGATCCAACCAGTCCATCCTAAAGGAGATCAGTCCTAAATATTCATTGGAAGGACTGATGCTGAAGCTGAAACTCCAATACTTTGGCCACTTGATGTGAAGAACTGAGTCATTGGAAAAGACCCTGATGCTGGGAAAGACTGAAGGCAGGAGAAGGGGACTACAGAGGATGAGATTGTTGGATGGCATCACAGACTCGATGGACATGAGTTTGAGCAAGCTCCGGGAGTTGGTGATGGACAGGGAAGCCTGGCGTGCTGCTGTCCATGGGGTCACAAAGAGTCAGACCTGACTGAGCAACTGAACTGAACTGAATCCTCTCTCTAGAGAACCACCCTTTGCTGGGTCCCAGAGGCAACAGCCCCACCCTTTGCTGGGAGATGGGTGCAGCACTGTCCCATGGATGGAGCCTAAAAGGTCGCTCAATTATGTTCATTTGCAACCTCACATTTATTTAATCCATGGTTCTCAAATTTGAGAGTACAGAAGAATCACCTGGGGGTCAGTAATTTTACAAATTGACTTGCCCCCTGTACCAGGAGACTGAGGGATTGTAGTGAGAGCAAACAGCCTGGCCTAGCACAGGAATGCCTCCACAATAGAAGTGATAAAGACCCAACTCCTAACCCATGGCCTTACAGACTATTCCAGGTGTGGTCCCCACCTCTGACAGTGTCCTTCCCAACTCTCTCCTCCACTGTCTGCGCTCCAGCCACACAACAGAAATGAACCATGCTTCCTCCCATCTCAGAGCCTTCACAGAAGCTGCAGGAAAACTCGGACCCCACTGTCAACCCAGTTAATTCCTACTTCATATCTCATTTTAAAAATCCCTTCCTCAGAGCCTTCCCTAATTCCAGACTTGACCCCACCCCAAAAAACTGCATTGCATGATGATCACCTACTGCCCACCTCCCCCTCATGATCTTTTGTGGTTTAACACAAAGTTTAGAATTACTTGTTCTAGTTCTGTGAAAAATGTCATGAGTATTTTGATAGGAATTGCATTAAATCTGTTTGGACAAATTGCTTTGGATAGTATGGACATTTTAATAATATTAATTCTTTCAATCTGTAAGCACAGGATACATTTCTTTGTATTCTCTTCAATTTCCTTCATCAAGGTAGAGAAAATGTATATTATTGCTACCAATCATCTATAAAGGAGGATTTTTTTTTTTTTTGAGGTAGTTTGGGCTTAATTTATTAATTATTTTCAAATCCTATTAGAAACTAGAGCAACTTTAAAAAATATTATTTATTTTTAATTGGAGGATAATTGCTTTACAATATTGTGTTGGTTTCTGCCATATATCAACATGAATCAGCCATAGGTATATATATATGTCCCCTCCCTCTTGAACCTTCACCCCACCTCCCACCCCATTCTACCCCTCTAGGTTGTCACAGAGAGCTACTTCTTAATTGCTACATTCCCCCCACCTTCTCTTTCTCGGTAGTTTTTTTTTTTTTTTCCTAATTTTATTTTATTTTTAAACTTTACATAATTGTATTAGTTTTGCCAAATATCATAAATTCATAAAACAGTCTGCTTTTGTTCGATATCTTAGCCCGGTGCACAGCACAAGGAAGTTGTGCTTGCCCGTGTGCTCCATTGCTAAGTTGTGTCCAATTCTTTGAGACCATGGACTGTAGCCTGCCAGCCTCCTCTGTCCATGGGATTTCCCAGGCAAGAATACTGGAGTGGTTTGCCATTTCCTTCTCTAGGGGATCTTCCTGACCCAGGGGTCAAACCCACGTCTCCATCATTGGCAGGCGGTTTTTTTATCACTGAGCCACGTGGGAGGCTCAATAACAATTGTCTGGCCAATGGCCTTGCCATCTTATTACTGTCCTTGCATGGCTGAAGCATTCCTCCTCCCTGTATGTGTGCTGTGTGCCAGGCTTGGGCCAAGTTCTGGGCACAGCAGAACAAATAGGTCATCTAGTGCACACGATCAAGTTAATTGGGAATGTTTGGCTTGTGGGCACTAAGACCTATGGATATGACCTCTTTGGATATTCAAAGGTTGAAATATGCTAATCTCTGAGCCTCACTCAGGGGCAGGCAGGAACTTTCATTTTAAAGCATGGTTATATATCCAGACTGCAATGATGTACCCACCTCTCCCTGGTCATAACATGGGTGGTTTGAGCTGAGCAGTGGTTTCTCTGGGAAGACAATGAATGGGAGAGAACCAGCCACTTTGGTAAAATGCCCTCTCTCTTGTTTTCTCTCTCTGTCAGGTTTGGATGGCTTCCTTGACACCTGTGTCCCATCCAACACTCAGTGCTGAGAATTTTTCCCAAGCTGCTACTTCCTTCACAGCAGTTCATTCTCACTTTAAACTGCCCTCGACCTCCACCACCCACAAAGTACGTGTGGCATCCCATGGTGTGGCCTAGCCATATCACTCTACTATTGGAGGCCTTCCTCATGTCACTCTGTGGCTTTGGACCACCTGGTCTAAATAAGCTCAGTTCTTCTAGAGCCAGAAATGAAGCATCAGAGATAAGTCTGATATGGAAAAACAAAGGAAGCAGTGCCTCTCTCCCAGGAAGGGGTGGTGATGGGCAGCTGGGAAGAGGAAACTTGGCAAGGCAAGGGGAACTCTGATGGACGTGGGTGTGTGAGCACCTCCCACCTTTCAGAACCAGTCCCAGGCAATGCTGACTGCTGAGGCTGCTGAAGAGAGCAGGCAGGGAGTCGGGCATCCAACTGGCCTCAGATGCCTCAGTCAAGGCTGGCCTTCTAGGAAGGCAGGGGAGGTGGGATGGAGTGTCATGAGGCACCCTCTTTTCAACCACCTGTCTCTCTGGCCTGCCTCAGAGTCCAAACTGCCCTTACATGCCCCTCTGGGCCAGGGTTCCCTGGGCCATGATTCAAACATCAAGGCATCATGGAGCCCACCCTGGAGAGTCATCATTTATTCTGTAAACTGGAATGTGCCCTAACTGCACAGCAGTAACACCTAGGGAGATTCTGAAAGTCCAGGACCCAGACAACACCAGGTCAATGACATCAGCGTCCCTGGATAAAAACTCAAGCATGAGCTTTTTAACTCCCTAGGTGTTTTCAATGTATGCTCAGGTGAAGCCTCACTACCCACGCTTTGGTGCGGATGAGCTTCTCAGGTAAGACCAGTCTGAGAGCAAGGGGATGGCACACAGATGTGGAGGAACAGGCCAGGTACTGGGTGCTATATTTATCATCCCCACACCAGACACATGGGGGAGGCGTTATCACTCTCATGTCCACAATGAGAGGTCCAGAGCTGGGGAAGTGAAGGGGTGGGGCACAAGCCAGGCCAGTGGTTCCCTGGAGGCTTCATTCTTCTCAGGGTTCTGCCCTGCCACTGAGGAGGGAGGACAGGAACCAGCAAGTCATTGGGGACACCTGGGGACACGGCAGCTGTCCTGCTGTCAGGGTATCTCCAGTACAGGTGTGCTCCCGAGGGAACCTGGTCCGAATGGGTGTGGCACTTTTACAACCCAATGAACCAGCAGAGCCGCGGTGTTTTGTTTGTTTGTTTGTTGCCTTGGAAAAGTCATGATTTGTTTGGAATCTCCTCTCTGCATCCCCATGCATTTATCTTGGGCAACTCTGACCACAAACTTTTTTTATTATTATTATTATTTATTTATTTATTTTGGCTGCACTGAGTCTTTGTTGTGACACACAGGATCTTCATTGCAGCATGCAGGCTTACTCTGGCTGGGACTCTCTAGTTATGGCATGCTGGCTTAGTTGCTCCCTGGCAAGTGGGATCTTAGTCCTCTGACCAAGAATCAAACCTGTGCCTCTGCATTAGAAGGTAGATTTTTAACCATTGAACTGTCAGGGAGGTCCCAAGACCAGCTTTTAAACAGAGTAGGTAACCTCCCAAATTTCATAAAAATCTGACAAGCACAAGAAAGATAGCTAAATGCCTCCTGCACCCACCCTCCCCACCGCCTGAAGCCCCACCACTAGGGCACATGATCTTCCTAATTAAACCCCTGGTTCCCAAGCTTTCTGAACATTAGAAGCACTTGGCTGCAGTCATGAAATTAAAAGATGCTTGCTCCTTGGAAGAAAAGCTATGATAAACCTAGGCAGCATATTAAAAAGCAGAGATATCACTTCGCAGACAAACGTCTGTATGGTCAAAGCTATGGTTTTTCTAGTCATCTTGTATAAATGTGAGTTGGACCATAGTAAAAGCAGAGCACCAAAGAATTGATGCTTTCAAATTGTGGCTCTGGAGAAGACTCTTGAGAGTCCCTTGGACAGCAAGGAGATCAAACTAGTCAATCCTAAAGGAAATCAACCCTGAATATTCATTGGAAGACTGATGCTGAAGCCAAAGCTCCAATATTTTAGCCATCTGATCCAAAGAGCAGATTCATTGGAAAATACCCTGATGCTGGGAAAGATTGAGGGCAAGAGTAGAAGTGGGTGACAGAGGATGAGATGCTTAGATGGCATCATAGACTCAACAGACATGAGTTTGAGCAAACTCTGGTAGAGGATAGGGGACAGAAAATCCTAGCACACTGCAGTCTATGGGGTTGCAAAAAGTCAGACACAACTGAGAGATTGAACAACAAGAAGAAGTATTGGGGAACTTTTAAAATTCCCAATCTTCAGGTCACCCCTTGTATCGATTAAATCAAAACATCTCAAGATGGGAGTCAGGCGTCAGGAATTTTTAAAGGTCTCCACAATATTAAAACATGTGGCAAAGTTGGGGACCCACTGGTCAGGCATTGTTCTTGGTCAGCACCTCACATAGTGCCAAGGACAGAGGACCTATCACTGCCTACCTGCCCACCCCCCACCACCACTCCCACTCCCTCCTAGGTTCCAATATGATCCAGGTGCTCAGTTCTCTTCCCTCCTGCCCAGGAAGGCTGCTCACATCACAGTTTTCTCCCTCATCATGGAGCTGAGACCAGCTCTGAAAAAATGCTCCCTGGGCTAACTCCCTGGCTGTCTCTTTCTCCCCTCATCTGCAGCTTGGTTTTCAAACTGGATCAAGTATCAGAATCCCCTAGAGGGCTTACTAAAGCCAGGCCCCTGGCTTCCACCCTCTAGAGTTTCTGGTTCAGTGTGTCTTGTGCTGGGGCCTGAGGATTTGCATATCCAAAAACTCCAGAAGATACTGATGCTGCTGGTCATTGAAGGGTCACACGTGGAGAATGATTGGTCAGAGGAAAAGAAACAAAATGGGTTCTCAAAAAAGTTAACAGAACAGTAGTTGGCAGAGGCTTGACATAGGAGACCCCCAGGGGTGTTCAGAAAAAATGCAAAATGATTATTTTATAAATTAATTTTTATTGAAATATAGTTGCTTTGCAATATTGTGTTAGATTCTGCTATAAAGTGAATCAGTTGTACATATACATATATCCACTATTTTTTAGCTTTCCTTCCCATGTAGGTCACTATAGACCATTAAGTAGACTTTCCGGAGTTATACAGGAGATTCTCATTAGTTATCTATTTTATACATGCATGCATATGTGAGGTTGCTTCAGTCATTTCTGACTCTTTCAACCCTATGGACTATAGCCTACCAGGCTCCTCTGTCCATGGGATTTTCTAGGCAAAAATCCTGGAGTGGATTGCTATTCCCTGCAGGGAATCTTCCTGAACTAGGGGTCGAACCCATGTCTCTTATGTCTCCTGCACTGGTAGGCAGATTCTTTACCACTAGCACCACCTGGGAAGCTCATTTTATACATAGTAGTGTATATATGTCAATCCCAATCTTCCAATTCCTCCCACACCAGCCATAAGTAACCATAAGTTTGTTCTCTGCTTTTGTGATGCTATTTCTGCTTTGCAAATAAGCTTATCAGTACTATTTTCCTAGATTCCACATGTAAGCAATGTTATACAATACAATACTTGTTTCTCTCTTTCTGACTTACTTCACTCTGTATGACAATCTATAGGTTCAACAGTGTCTCTGCAAATGGCATGTCATTCCTTTTTATGACTGAGTAGGATCATCAAAAAAACAAGAGTGTTCCAGAAAAACATCTAATTCTGCTTTATTGACTATGCCAAAGCCCTTGACTGTGTGGATCACAACAAACTGTGGAAAATTCTTAAAGAGATGGGAATACCAGACCACCTGACCTGCCTCTTGAGAAATCTGTATGCAAGTCAAAAAGCAACAGTTAGAACTGGACATGGAACAACAGACTAGTTCCAAATCAGGAAAGGAGTACATCAAGGCCGTACATTGTCACCCTGCGTACTTAACTTATATGCAGAGTACATCATGAGAAGTGCTGTGTTGGGTGAAGCACAAGGTGGAATCAAGATTGCCAGGAGAAATATCAATAACCTCAGATATGCAAATGACACCACTCTTATGGCAGAAAGCAAAGAACTAAAGAACCTCTTGATGAAAGTAAAAGAGGAGAGTGAAAAAGTTGGCTTAAAACTCAACATTCAGAAAACTAAGATCATGGGATTAGGTCCCATTGCGTCATGGCAAATAGATGGGGAAACAATGGAAACAGTGACAGACTTTATTTTGGGGGGCTCCAAAATCACTGCAGATGGTAACTACAGCCATGAAATTAAAAGACTCTTACTTCTTGGAGGGAAAGCTATGACCAACCTAGACAGCATATTAAAAAGCATAGACATTACTTTGCCAACAAAGGTCCATCCAGTCAAAGCTATGTTTTTTCCAGTAGTCATGAGTGGATGTGAGAGTTGGACTATAAAGAAAGCTGAGCACTGAAGAACTGATGCTTTCAAATTGTGGTGTTGGAGAAGACTCTTGAGAGTCCCTTGGACTGCAAGGAGATCCCACCAGTTCATTCTAAAGGATATCAGTCCTGAATATTCATTGGAAGGACTGATGCTGAAGCTGAAACTTCAATACTTTGGCCACCTGATGTGAAGAGCCGACTCATTTGAAAAGACCCTGATGCTGGGAAAGATTGAAGGCAGGAGGAGAAGGGGACAACAAAGGATGAGATGGTTGGATGGCATCACAAACTCAATGGACATGAGTTTGAGCAAGCTCTGGGAGATGGTGACTGACAGGGAAGCCTGGCATGCTGCAGTCCCTAGGGCTGCAAAGAGTCAGACACGAATGAGTGACTGAACTGAAGTGAACATTCCATTGTATATACGTACCACATCCTCTTTATCCATACCTCTCTTGATGGACATTTAGTTTACTTCCATGCCTTGGCTATTGTAAGTAGTGCTTCTATGAAAATTGGGGTGCATGAATCCTTTCAAATTATGGTTTTGTCCAGATATATGCCCCAGGAGTGGGATTGCTGGGTCATATGGTAACTCTATTTTTAGTTTTTTGAGGAAGAAATTGATCCTTAGTGATTAGAAACCTCATCTCTCCAGATCCTTCAAAACTCATGAGAAGGAGAGACTGAAAGAGGGGCTGAGTGAGGGATGGCTGGTCAGGGAAGGTCTGATTTGGCCATAATTCATGGCTCCCTGTGTTGTAACACAGGGAGGCATCCCTGCAAGGTATGGGGGTCTGAATTTTAGATCCCTTTTGTCCAGACGAAAGTGTCCATGCAACTGGTCTTCTAGGCAGAGAACCTGCATGAAGCAGGCAGTTCTTTAATTTCCTCTCTGAAGGCAGAATCTCCCTTGTACCCTCAGCTTCATTTTCTGTCTCTCAAAGAGACAGCAATGAAATAGTGCTCAGAAAAATTACATTCCCAGCAATTTCAGAGTGTGCCTGGATCATGAAGCATGCACATAATTGCTACTTCATAAAAGTTTGATAAATGAGACACAAAATATACAGTTACTGCCTCTGAACAGGGTAAGGGGCCTTATTCCAGGGGTCGTTTTCGATAATGAAAACCACAACTAATGAGTTTGATTACAGGATTCATTAATGGTAGTGAATGTTAAGAAACTAAAAATAAGCCACTCATCCTGGGGGAATTGAGCAAGCCACATCAGTTCAAAGCCTGACTGGCCATGGGTTTCAAGGGAACTGGCTTCTGGACTCTGTTCTGGACCTCTGACCTTCCTGGATGACTTTGGTTAAGTCCCAGACACTTTTTCTACCTCACTCTCTCCAGTAGGAGAGCAGAGAATCACATTTCCCTCTTGATTCTCAGATACTAGTTCTGGGCCTAAGTGGTGGTGGTGGCTTAGTTGCTAAGTCGTGTCCGACTCTTGCAATCCATGGACCGTAGCCTGCCAGGCTCCTCTGTCCATGGGATTCTCCAGGCAAGACTACTGGAATGGGTTGCCATTTCCTTCTCCAAAGGATCTTCCCAACCCAGGAATTGAACCCGGGTCTCCTGTACTGCAGGCAGATGATTCGTCAACTGAACTATGAGGGAAGCCCTCCGGGCCTAGAGTTTGCTGCAAAACAGGTCCCTTGGGTTGGAGCCATAGAGGGCCTGCTGCCCAGTGGACTGCTCAGGATCAAGTTAGTGGCAATAACAGACTTCCTATCCAGTTGTCTGGTTTCTCAACATAGCAGAGAGGAGAGCAGTGGGGAAATAGGAGCATTTCCATCTCAAATAACAATTTCAAACTCCATAATGACGAAGAATGGTATGAGTGTATGTGTGTATTTGAGCCTAGGTGGGAGTGTGTGGATGTGCATATGAATGTGTATTTCATGAGTGTTTATGGTGAATGTGCATGAGTATGTGAGAGTATGGGGGTGTGGGGGTGTGTGTGTGTGTATCTGTGTATACTTGTATTAATTAGGAATCTGAGTGTGTCTATGTGTGTGTTTATCTGCGTCTGTGTGTATACCAGTTTTGAGGTGTCCTGACTTTTACCCTCTCTTAGTGGGCTTGCCTCCTGCTTGTCTTTATCTCCTTGGACTATCCTCACAATAGTCCCAAGAGGCAGTTCAATAATGCAAGCTGAAAGACACGGAAACAACCTAAATATCCACTGGCAGATGAATAGATAGACAAGATATGGAACATATATACAATGGAATAGTACTCAACCATAATAAAGAATGAAATGAACCTAGAGATTTATCATACAAAGGGAAATAAATCAAACAGAGAAAAACACCATATGATATCTTTTACATGTGTGCATGCTAAGTTGCTTCAGTCATGTCTAACTCTTGCGACCCCATGGACTGTAGCCCACTAGGTTCCTATGTTCGTGGAATTTCCCAGACAAGAATACTGGAGTTGGTTGTCAGGCCCTCGTCCAGGGGATCTTCCAGACCCTAGATCAAACCTGCATCTCTTATGTCTTCTGCATTGGCAGGTGGCTGCTTTATCAGTAGCACCACCTGGGAAGCCCATGATATATGGTACCATATGATATATCAATACCATATGATATCTCTTATGTGTGGAATCCAAAGTATGAAATAAATGAACTTATTTATGAAACCCAGACAGACTAACAGACATAAAAACAAAACTACGGTTACCAAAGGGGAAAGAAGTAGAGAAAGCATTAATTAGGAGTTTGGGATTAGCAGATGTAAACTATTACATATTGAACGGATAAACAACAAGGTCCTACTGTATAGTTCAATTCAGTTCACTTCAGTCGCTCAGTCGTGTCCGACTCTTTGCAATCCCATGAACTGCAGCACGCCAGGCCTCCCTGTCCATCACCAACTCCTGGAGCCTACCCAAACTCATGTCCACGGAGTCGGTGACGCTATCCAACCATCTCATCCTCTGTCGTCCCCTTCTCCTCCTGCCCCCAATCCCTCCCAGCATCAGAGTCTTTTCCAATGAGTCAACTCTTCCCATGAGGTGGCCAAAGTACTGGACTTTCAGCTTTAGCATCATTCCTTCCAAAGAAATCCCAGGGCTGATCTCCTTCAGAATGGACTGGTTGGATCTCCTTGCAGACCAAAGGACTCTCAAGAGTCTTCTCCAACACCACAGTTCAAAAGCATCAATTCTTCGGTGCTCAGCTTTCTTCACAGTCCAACTCTCACATCCATACATGACTACTGGAAGTGCAGGGAACTATATTCAATATCCTCTGCTAAACCATAATGGAAAAGAATATGAAAAAGAACATATGTATATGTATAACTAAATCAGTTTGCCGTACAGTAGAAATTAACACTATAAATCAAATATACTTCAGTAAAATTTTTTTAAAAAATGCAGGCTGAGGTGTGTGTGCAGCAATTTGTAACAGCCTTTCAAAGCAAATCGTTTGAGGCAGAAGACCACAGCATTATAAAAGCAATACTATGTCCAGTCTGTTCATATGTTGTTGATTCTGCAGAGGCCAAGGCAAGCTGTGGCCCAAAACTGAAGACCCTGTCAGCTGGAGAAAACAGAAAAGTTTTATGCTTACAAAAGGGCCAATTATTTCCAGGCCACAAACAGCTACATTATTAATGCTTAGCCAATAAAAGTTTTCATTAAAAAAAAAAAAAGCCCAAGTATTTTATGAAGACCTAAATATACTGGACCTGAGTCCATTCAAGATTTAACTATGAGATGTGAACAGATGCTTTCAGCAGGATGAACTGAGGCTGAAGATGTCCTTACACCCAAACAACTGTTTGCAGACAGTAGCAGTCTTCACCACCCCCAGGGTTTCAATAGGCCCTTCAGTTCAGTTCAGTCACTCAGTCGTGTCCGACTCTTTGTGACTCCATAGTCTGCAGCACCCCAGGCTTCCCTGTCCAATACCAACTCCCAGAGCTTGCTCAAACTCATGTCCATAGACTCGGTGATGCCATCCAACCATCTCATTTTGTCATCCCCTTATCCTCCTGTTTTTGGATGAAAAAAAGCCCTTATCAAAGAAGGAATCACCATCTGAGACTGAGAATAGACAGGTCGTGTATGAATGTTCCATGAAGACGAGGAATGATGTCCGTGGGCTGAGAGGGCAAAGTGAAACCTCCTCAGTTCCAACTTCCAACTTGGTGTCTGGATGTAGCAGATGCACAGAAGCTTTTATAAATTAAGTGAACACATGATTAGATGAATCAATCAATCAAATACTGTTAAGGAAGAAAAACAATGAATCCCATCCTGGTTTATGGAATACTTTTATTAAAATGAATCTTGCCACATGATGCTTTTATCCTTAAGCCTGCATGATCCCAGAAATGATAGGTTTTTCCAGAAGAAATTCTAATAACAAAATAATGATTTTCAAGTACCAATGTCTTTGCTGCCAAAGGGACCAAATGCTATGAATAAGTCTGATGTGAATGTAGTGCTTTCTATTGCACAGTGACTGCTTGTTGTAAAGATATCTAAAACATTTTGATACAATTCAACTACTTTTTGTTGAGCAACAAGTGTGCTGGGGGCTCAGCAGCCATAATACCTAGCAGAAAGACAAGATCCATTCCTTACTATAGAGCTCCATGGGTCCTTACTCAGAACCTATTAACACACAATCTTTGTAATCTGGGAGATATGCACTCCAGGGCACAGTTTCATCACTTTAAGGTAGAAGGTAGATTGCTAGAGATAGGCAGAGTGAAACTGACAAGAAATGGTATCATACATTAAAAGGAAGAAGAAATGAGTCAATGGAAAAATCTCTAAGATGTATTAGTGTGAAAGGCAAGGTAGAGAAAATGTGTAGTATGCTACCAATATCTACAAAAGGAGGGTTTATAAATACACAAAACATATTTACTTATATTAGGAGCTAGCTATCCTTAAATATACCTTGCTTTAGAGATTTAATTTTGAAACCATGTAAATATTTTACCTAAGTATGAAATAAAATTGAATTTTAGAAAAGAAATCCCTTAAAATCAAAATGAAATAAGTGAATTTAACTCTGTACTCAGTTGTTAGCATAACCACACAGAGAGGGATTATTCCCTGTGATTCTAAAACACAGCAATTTGACTCTACATCTATCCTTAGTGAAATATATCTTAAGGAAAAAAAGAACTCCAAAAGATTTGTATTGCTATTCTCAGACTGTTGTGTACGTGTTGTGCAGTAGAGCAAATGAGTCATGATCTGGTAACTGAGAAATAGTATTTGCAATATGATAGGAAAAACATATACATGTAAGATCAGTGAGGTTCAAAACTCACTACTGGACACTTCATTGCACTCCAGAGAGAAGAGATCCACCTCCACCCACCAGAACACCAATGCAAGCTTCCCTAACCAGGAAACCTTGACAAGCCACTTGTCCAACCCCACCCACAGGGAGGAACCTCTACAATAAAGAGGAACCACAAACTTCCAGCATACAGAAAGACCACCCCAAGCACAGCAATATAATCAATATGAAAAGGCAGAGAAATATTCAACAGGTAAAGGAACATGATAAATGCCCACCAAACCAAACAAAAGAAGAGGAGGTAAGGAGTCTGCCTGAAAAAGAATTCAGAATAATGATAGTAAAAATGATCCAAAATCTTGAAAACAAAGTGGAGTTACAGATAAATAGTCTGGAGACAAGGATTGAGAAGATGCAATAAATGTTTAACAAGGACCTAGAAGAAATAAAAAAGAATCAATCAATAATGAATAATGCAATAACTGAGATCAAAAACACTCTGGAGAGAACCAACAGTAGAATAACTGAGGCAGAAGATAAGATAAGTGAGGTGGAAGATAGAATGATGGAAATAAATGAAGCAGAGAGGAAAAAAGAAAAAAGAATTAAAAGAAATGAGGACAACCTCAGAGACCTCTGGGACAATGTCAAACACCCCAACATTCAAAACATGGGAGTCCCAGAAGAAGAAGACAAAAAGAAAGGCCATGAGAAAATACTTGAGGAGACAATAGTCAAAAATTTCCCTGAAATGGGGAAGGAAATAGCCACCCAAGTCCAAGAAACCCAGAGAGTCCCAAACAGGATAAACCCAAGGCAAAACACCTTAAGACATATATTAATCAAATTAAAGAAGATCAAACACAAAGAACAAATATTAAAAGCATCAAGGGAAAAACAACAAATAACACACAAGGGGATTCCCATAAAGATAACAGCTGATATTTCAATAGAAACTCTTCAGGCCAGAAGGGAATGGCAGGACATACTTAACGTGATGAAAGAAAAAAACCTACAACCCAGATTACTGTAACCAGCAAGGATCTCATTTAAATATGAAGGAGAAATCAAAAGCTTTACAGACAAGCAAAAGCTGAGAGAATTCAACACTACCAAACCAGCTCTTCAACAAATGCTAAAGGATCTTCTCTAGACAGGAAACACGGAAAAGGTGTATAAACTCGAACCCAAAACAGCAAAGCAAATGGCAATGGCATCATACTTATTAATAATTATCTTAAATGTAAAAGGGTTGAATGCCCCAACCAAAAGACAAAGACTGGCTGAATGGATACAAAAACAAGACCCCTATATATGCTGTCTACAAGAGATCCACCTCAAAACAAGGGATACATACAGACTGAAAGTGAAGGGCTGGAAAATATATTTCACACAAATGGACACCAAAATAAAGAAGGAGTAGCAATACTCATATCAGATAAAATAGACTTTGAAATAAAGGCCATGAAAAGAGACAAAGAAGGACCTTACATAATGATCAAAGGATCAATCCAAGAAGAAGATATAACAATTATAAATATATATGTACCCAACATAGAAGCACCACAGTATGTAAGGCAAATGCTAACAAGTATGAAAGGGGAAATTACAGTAATAGTGGGAGAGTTTAATACCCCACTCACACCTACAGATAGATCAACTAAACAGAGAATTAGCAAGGAAACACAAACTTTAAATGATACAATGGACCAGTTACACCTAATTGATATCTATAGGCCATTTCACCCCAAAACAATGAATTTCACCTTTTTCTCAAGTGCACATGGAACCTTCTCCAGGATAGATCACATCCTGGGCTAAAAATCTATCCTTGGTAAACTAAAAATACTGAAATCATTCCAAGCATCTTTTCTGATCACAATGCAGTTAGATTAGATGTAAACCACAGGAAAAAAAAAAACTACTAAAAATACAAACATATGGAGGCTAAAGAACATGCTTCTGCATAACCAAAAAATCACAGAAAATATCAAAAAAAAAAAGAAATCAAAATATGCATAGAATCAAATGAAAATGAAAACACAACAACCCAAAACTTATGGGATTCAGTAAAAGCAGTGCTAAGGGAAAGGTTCATAGCAATACACGCTTACCTCAAGAAACAGGAGAAAAATCAAATAAATAACCTAACTCTACACCTAAAGCAACTAGGAAAAGAAGAAATGAAAAACCCCAGGGTTAGTAGAAGGAAAGAAATCATAAAAGTTAGGACAGAAATAAATGAAAAAGAAACAAAGGAGACCATAGCAAAAAATCAACAAAGCTAAAAGCTGGTTCTTTGAGAAAATAAATCAAATAAATAAACCATTAGCCAGACTCATCAAGGAAAAAAAAGGAGAAGAATCAAATCAACAAAATTAGAAATGAAAATGGAAAAATTACAACAGACAAAACAGAAATACAAAGGATCATAAGAGACTATTATCAGCAATGATATGCCAATAAAATGGACAACTTGGAAGAAATGGACAAATTCTTAGAGAAGTTTAACTTTGCAAAACTGAACCAGGAAGAAATAGAAAATCTTAACAGACCCATCACAGGCACAGAAATCAAAACTGTCATCAGAAATCTTCCAACAAACAAAAGCCCAGGACCAGACAGCTTCACAGCTGAAGTCTACCAAAAATTTAGAGAAGAGCTAACACCTATCCTACTCAAACTCTTCCAGAAAAGTTCAGAGGAAGGTAAACTGCCAAACTCATTCTATGAGGCCACCATCATCCTAATACCAAAACCAGACAAAGATGCCAGCAAAAAAGAAAACTACAGACCAATATCACTGATGAACATAAATGCAAAAATCCTTAACAAAATTCGAGCAAACAGGATCCAACAACATATTAAAAAGATCATACATCACGACCAAGTGGGCTTTATCCCAGGGATGCAAGGGTTCTTCAATATTTGCAAATCAATCAATGTGATACACTACATTAACAAACTGAAAGATAAAAACCATATTATTATCTCAATAGATGCAGAGAAAGCCTTTGACAAAATTCAACATTCATTTATGATTAAAAAAAAAAAAAGCTTCTAGCAAGCAGGCATAGAAGGAACATACCTCAACAAAATAAAAGACATATATGATAAACCCACAGCAAACATTATCCTCAATGGTGAAAAATTGAAAGCATTTCCCCTAAAGTCAAGAATAAGACAAGGGTGCCCACTCTCATCACTACTATTCAACATAGTTTGGGAAGTTTTAGCCACAGTATTCAGAGAAGAAAAAGAAATAAAAAGAATCCAGATTGGAAAAGAAGAAGTAAAACTCTCACTGCTTGCAGATGACATGATCCTCTACATAGAGAACCTTAAAGACTCCACCAGAAAATTACTAATTAATGAATATAGTAAAGTTGCAGGATCCCTTGCATTCCTGTACACTATCAATGAGAAAACAGAAAGAGAAATTAAGGGAACAATTCCATTCACCATTGCAACGAAAAGAATAAAGCACTTAGGAATAAATCTACCTAAAGAAACAAAAAACCTATATATAGAAAACTATGAAACACTGGTGAAAGAAATCAAAGATGACACAAGTAGATGGAGAAATATACTGTGTTCATGGTTTGGAAGAATCTATATAGTGAAAATGAGTATACTACCCAAAGCAATCTATAGATTCAATGCAATCCCTATCAAGCTACCAATGGTATTTTTCAGAGAACTAGAACAAATAATTTCACAATTTGTATGGAAATACAAAAAACCTCGAATAGCCAAAGCAATCTTGAGAAAGAAGAATGGAACTGGAGGAATCAACCTGCCTGACTTCAGGCTCTACTACAATGCTGTACTATACTATAGTCATCAAGACAGTATGGTACTGGCACAGAGACAGAAATATAGATCAATGGAACAAAATAGAAAGCCCAGAGTTAAATCCACGCACCTATGGACACTTTATATTTGACAAAGGAAGCAAAAATATACAATGGAGAAAAGACAATCTCTTTAACAAGTGGTGCTGGGAAAACTGGTCAATCACTTGTAAAAGAATGAAACTAGAACACTTTCTAACATCATACATAAAAATAAACTCAAAATGGATTAAAGATCTAACTGTAAGACCAGAAACTATAAAACTCCTAGAAGAAAACATAGGCAAAACAGTCTCTGACATAAATCACAGCAGGATCTTCTATGACCCACCTCCCAGAATATTGGAAATAAAAGCAAAAATAAACAAATGGGACCTAATTAAACTTAAAAGCTTTTGCACAACAAAGGAAACTATAAGCAAGGTGAAAAGACAGCCTTCAGAATGGGAGAAAATAATAGCAAATGAAGCAACTGACAAAGAATTGATCTGAAAAATATACAAGCAGCTCCTGCAACTCAATTCCAGAAAAATAAATGACCCAATAAAAAAATGGGCCAAAGAACTAACAGACACATGAAAAGATGTTCAACATCACTCATTATCAGGGAAATGCAAATCAAAACCACAATGAGGTACCATCTCACACCAGTCAGAATGGCTGCTATCCAAAAGTCTACAAACAACAAATTCTGGAGAGGGTATGGAGAAAAGGGAACCCTCGTACACTGTTGGTGGGAATGCAAACTAGTACAGCCACTATGGAGAACAGTATAGAGATTCCTTTAAAAACTGGAAATAGAACTGCCATACAACCCAGCAATCCCACTGCTGGGCATTCACACTGAGGAAACCAGAATTGAAAAAGACACATGTACTCCAATGTTCATTGCAGCACTGTTTACAATAGCCAGGACATGGAAGCAATCTAGAGGTCCACCAGCAGACAAATGGATAAGAAAGTTGTGGTACATATACATGATGAAATATTACTCAGCTATTAAAAAGAATGCATTTGAATTAGTGCTAATGAGGTGGATGAAACTAGAGCCTATTATACAGAGTGAAGTAAGTTAGAAAGAAAAACACAAATACCATATATTAAAGCATATATATGGAATTTAGAAAAATTGTAACAATGACCCTATATGCAAGACAGAAAAAGAAACACAGATGTATAGAACAGTCTTTTGGACTCTGTGGGAGAGGGAGAGGGTGGGATGATTTGGGAGACTGGCATTGAAACATGTATAATATCATATATGAAACGAATCGCCAGTCCAGGTTCGATGCACGATACTGGATGCTTGGGGCTGGTGCACTGGGACGACCCAGAGGGATGGTACAGGGAGGCAGGTGGGAGGCGGGTTCAGGATTGGGAACACGTGTACACCCATGGTGGATTCATGTTGATGCAAAACCAATACAATATGGTAAAGTACTTAGCCTCCAATTAAAATAAATAAATTTAAATTTTAAAAAATCATTGAAAAGGATAGGAGAAAATATACTAGAATGCTTTAACAACAACAACAAAACGACTACAATATTGTAAATCAATTAACCTCCAATTAAAATAAATCAATTAATTTTTTTAAAAGATTAATGAGGTTAAGTAGTTCTATAGTCCTAAAACTGAATTGGTAGCTGCAGTATTAACTTCTAGTATATCTTAAATATATATACATATGTATGCATTTTTCCTATATGAATTCTTTGCCATCTGAGCCACCAGGGAAGTCAAGAATCTTTAGAGAAATGCTTGATTAAAGGTCTGGGGCAGAGATTTCATAAGTCTACGAAATCTTTAGGGAAACTATATAACTCTCAAAGGGTCAGGTCAAAAGAACTCAGGAGCAAATTCAAAAAGGCTCCAGCTGGCCAAGCGGAGGCAATTTGAGCTTCAATAATGATAATAACTGGAATAGATTTCATCATCAGATACATTTCATCATCAGGTACATTTCAATCCACAAGTTCATAAAAATCAAAAATAAACCAGTCATCACTAGAAGATACAAATGAAAAACTAATATCTTAAAAACTGGCGAAGAGAGGGGGAAACAATCAAGCATTAATTTGCTTTTCTTAAACGAACTATCCCTCAGGTAACTGTAGAGTTGACAAAGAGAAGCATCTATTTACAGACATTTCCAGCTAATAAACAAAGATGGCATCATCAAATTGGTGTATCAACATTTTGCCACTATCAATGAGTTAATAGTGTAAGCAATGAGCGTCACTGTCCCAGAGAGACTGTCAGGCACTGCATACTTTCTGATAAAACACAGCACTACCTGTGAAGTGGTCCTATAAGCTGAACTTAAATATATCAAGCCTCTAGATCTAACTTCCAATTTACAAGAAATACAGGCAACAGAGGAACTATTAAACTGGACCACACAAATACAATCAGCAAAATTCACAGTGTGATAAACTTTTCAAGACAAAAGATCCAGACCAGACTTTCTCACAAATAAATCACAAGAGAAAAAATTTATAAGGAAATCTGTAGATTTAAAGAGACTTAAAATTTTATGTCAGCGCATCACTTACTTCAGTCTTGATGCAAACAAGGTATTAAAGATACATATGAAGCATTCAGGGAAATTTGAGCACAGATTGGTCATTTGATGAAGTCAAGGAATTATGGCTAATTTTTTGATGTGATAATGGTACTGTGTCTAATTTTTTTTATTCCTTATCTTACAGAGATATAACCTGAAATATTTAGCAAGAAAATGATACAATAGCTGGAGTTCACTCTAAAATAACCTGGAGTAGGGTGGAAAGGAAGTGGGTAGAGAGGATAAAGAAAAAAAGACGAGCTCTGAATTGATAACTATTGAAGCTGGATGTTGGATAAATGGGAGCTAATTATACTATGTTCTCTACTTCTGTATATGTTTGAGATTTTCCATAGTGAAAAATATAAGAAAAAAAGCAACTGACAGCCTCATAGTGAAGAGAAACAAAAAGATAAATAAAACAACAAAAAAGCAATAAGCAGTAAGCAGTGTCTAAGAAGGCAGAAGCATGGAATAGACTGTAAAGAGCCTTCTCAATAAAACAAGGAACCAGAAAACCCACATAAGTTCCACCCACCTGAAAAATTTCATTCAGGGAGGACTTTACCCTAACAATGGCCATAAACAGAGCTTCATCAAAATTTTTTAATTAATTTATTTATTTTAATTAGAGGCTAATTACTTTACAATATTGTGGTGGTTTTTGAGACAGGAGTTCACCTTCCCTGCAGAAAGCTTGAGTTTCCCCCTCTTTACATTGGTTCCTCTCTGGGAAGGACATCAGTGTCCCTTGATCGACCCAACAAGTCTCTCCCTTGGAGAAGTGACACCCTGCTCCCCAAAATAGCATATCCTGCCTGAAATAAGCAAACCTCCCACAATCCACTGACTCTCACATTCCCAGGGAACCCCTGTTTCATTCAGTGTGCCATCACTGTCCAATTTCACCCAATCACATTATTAATGTTGAAGGATGTTTTCATTAGCATTTGAGGCTTCACGGGCTCATTAGACAGAAATACTCACTTGCAGGTGGCAGCTGTCAGCTCCTAAGGAGGGTGGCTGCAGTTCAGCACACTTAACACAGTGCCGTGGGGTCTCGTTTCTGCAGTGGCAGGTGTGAGATGCCACGTGCTCTAGTCCCACCTCTGGCCTTCACTCTGTGGGAAGAAAGGCTTCCCTTGGTTTAGTGGACATTGGAGCTGGAGAATTTGCAATAAAGGCAGCTAAACTGATTCAGTTCCTTGATGCAGAGTGAAAAGCAAAGCCATCCACTGAGAAGGTTGGTAATGCTGTATCACCCTACATGCCCAGGAACACAGAGGTCCTTCCCATCAGGTCAGGAGGTAGGGGGCTTATGTGGCCCTCTGAGCCAGTCCCTTCATCCTCTAGACTTCACCACTTCCATCTCAAAGATATGGGTGGCAATCCCCACCAAACCTAACCCTATGGGAACAGAGAAAACCATGCGGGTGACCTGGGATCACTGATGTCACCACCAACACGGATATCTTGGATCTGCTACTCTCGGAGCAGAGACTCCAGTAATGTCAGCCTGCAAGTGCCAGCTGCTTGCTGGGCATACATTTTCCACAGTTCATTCTCACAGAGACTCTGTACAGAAGGCTGCACTGTGATCCCCATTACAGATGACCACTGAGACACAAAAGGGAAATAAATTTTTCAGTCACCCCACGAGGGGGTGGCAGAGTTAGGGTTAGACCCCAAGTCTCATTGATGTCAAAGCCACGCCCTTAACTTCCTGCTACTCTGACTTTGTTCGTTTGAATCCTAGAACAAGGGTTTCAGTTCAGTTCAGCTTAGTTCAGTCCCTCAGTCGTGTCCGACTCTTTGTGACCCCATGAATCACAGCACTCCAGGCCTCCCTGTCCATCACCAACTCCTAGAGTTTACTCAAACTCATGTCCATAGAGTTGGTGATGCCATCCAGACATCTCATCCTCTGTCATCCCCTTCTCCTCCTGCACCCAATCCCTCCCAGCATCAGGGTCTTTCCCAATGAGTCAACTCTTCACATGAGGTGGCCAAAGTATTGGAGTTTCAGCATTAGCATCAGTCCTTCCAAAGAACACCGAAGACTGATCTCCTTTAGGATGGACTGGTCGAATCTCCTTGCAGTCCAAGGGACTCTCAAGAGTCTTCTCCAACACCACAGTTCAAAAGCATCAATTCTTCGGCGCTCAGCTTTCTTTACAGTCCAACTCTCACATCCATACATAACCACAGGTAAAACCAAAGCCTTGACTAGACAGACCTTCGTTGGCAAAGTAATGTCTCTGCTTTTCAATATGCTATCTAGGTTGGTCATAACTTTCCTTCCAAGGAGTAAGCATCTTTTAATTTCATGGCTGCAGTCACCATATGCAGTGATTTGTGATCCCCAAAAAATAAAGTCTGACACTGTTTCCACTGTTTCTCCATCTATTTCCCATGAAGCGATGGGACCAGATGCCATGATCTTAGTTTTCTGAATGTTGAGCTTTAAGCCAACTTTTTCACTCTCCTCTTTCACTTTCATCAAGAGGCTTTTTAGTTCCTCTTAACTTTCTACCATAAGGGTGGTGTGATTTGCATATCTGAGGTTATTGATATTTCTCTCGGCAATCTTGATTCCAGCTTGTGCTTCTTCCAGCCCAGCATGTCTCATGATGTACTCTGGATATAAGTTAAATAAGCAGGGTAACAATATACAGCCTTGACGTACTCCTTGTCCTATTTGGAACCAGTCTGTTGTTCCATGTCCAGTTCTAACTGTTGCTTCCTGACCTGCATACAGGTTTCTCAAGAGGCAGGTCAGGTGCTCTGGTATTCCCATCTCTTTCAGAATTTTCCACAGTTTATTGTGATCCACACAGTCAAAGGCTTTGGCATAGTCAATAAAGCAGAAATAGATGTTTTTCTAGAACTCCCTTGCATTTTAGATGATCCATTGGATGTTGGCAATTTGATCTCTGATTCTTCTGTCTTTTCTAAAGCCAGCTTGAACATCTGGAAGTTCATGGTTAGCGTATTGCTGAAGCCTGGCTTGGAGAATTTTGAGCATTACTGTACTATTGTGTGAGATGAGCACAATTGTGTGGTAGCTTGAACATTCTTTGGCATTGGCTTTCTTTGGGATTGGAATGAAAACCGACCTTTTCCAGTCCTGTGGCCACTGCCGAGTTTTCCAAATTTGCTGGCATATTGAGTGCGGCACTCTCACAGCATCATCTTTCAGGATTTGAAATAGCTCAACTGGAATTCCATCACCACCACTAGCTTTGTTCATAGTGATGCTTTCTAAGGCCTACTTGACTTCACATTCCAGGATGTCTGGCTCTACATGAGTGATCACACCATTGTGATTATCTGGGTCGTGAAGATCTTTTCTGTACAGTTCTTCTGTGTATTCTTGCCATCTCTTCTTAATATCTTCTGCTTCTGTTAGGTCCATACCATTTCTGTCCTTTATCGAGCCCATCTTTGCATGAAATGTTCCCTTGGTATCTCTAATTTTCTTGACGAGATCTCTTGTCTTTCCCATTCTGTTGTTTTCCTCTATTTCCTTGCATTGATAGCTGAGGAAGTCTTTCTTATCTCTTCTTGCTATTCTTTGGAACCCTGCATTCAGATGCTTATATCTTTCCTTTTCTCCTTTGCTTTTTGCTTTTCTTGTTTTCACAGCTATTTGTAAGGCCTCCTCAGCCAACCATTTTGCTTTTTTGAATTTCTTTTCCATGGTGATGGTCTTGATCCCTGTCTCCTCTACAATGTCACAAACCTCCGTCCATAGCTCACCTGACACTCTGTCTATCAGATCTAGTCCCTTAAATCTATTTCTCACTTCCACTATATAATCATAGGGTTTTGATTTAGATCATACCTGAATGGTCTAGTGGTTTTCCCTACTTTCTTCAATTTGAGTCTGAATTTGGCAATAAGGAGTTCATGATCTCAGCCACAGTCAGCTCCTGGTCTTGTTTTTGCTGACTGTATAGAGCTTCTCCATCTTTGGCTGCAAAGAATATAATCAATCTGATTTCAGTGTTGACCATCTGGTGGTGTCCATGTGTAGAGTCTTGTGGTGTTGGAAGAGGGTACTTGCTATGACCAGTGCGTTCTCTTGGCAAAACTCTGTTAGCTTTTGCCCTGCTTCATTCCGTACTCCAAGGCCAAATTTGCCTGTTACTCCAGGTGTTTCTTGACTTCCTACTTTTGCATTCCAGTCCCTGATAATGAAAAGGACGTCTTTTTTGGGTGTTAGTTCTAAAAGGTCTTGTAGGTCTTCATAGAACCGTTCAACTTCAGCATCTTCAGCATTATTGGTTGGAACATAGGCTTGGATTACTGTGATATTGAATGGTTTGCCTTGGAAATGAACAGAGATCATTCTGTCATTTTTGAGATTGCATCCAAGTACTGCATTTCGGACTCTTTTGTTGACCATGATGGCTACTCCATTTCTTCTAAGGGATTCCTGCCCACAGTAATAGATATAATGGTCATCTGAGTTAAATTCACCCATTCCAGTCCATCTTAGTTCGCTGATTCATAGAATGTCAACGTTTACTCTTGCCATCTCCTGTTTGACCACTTCCAATTTGCCTTGATTCATGGACCTGACATTCCAGGTTCCTATGCAATACTGCTCTTTGGTTCCTATGCAATACTGCCCTTTACAGCATTGGACCTTGCTTCTATCACCAGTCACATCCACAACTGGGTATTGTTTTTGCTTTGGCTCCATCCCTTCATTATTTCTGGAATTATTTCCCCACTGATCTCCACTAGCATATTGGGAACCTACTGACCTGTGGCATTCCTCTTCAGTATCCTATCATTTTGCCTTCTCATACTGTTCATGGGGTTCTCAAGGCAAGAATACTGAAGTGGTTTGCCATTCCCTTCTCCAGTGGACCACATTCTGTCAGACCTTTCCATCATGACCCGTCCATCATGCATTAAATGCCCAATAAACACTTTAAATGAATAAATGAAAGAATGAATGATTAGTAACCCCCAGAGAGAATGATGTTCATGCTGGTGTGGAAAAGATTGTTCAGCCCAGTACACTGAATTTGTGTCTTGGGCACTGCTGTGTTGGAGATGCCCAGGGTTTTGTAAATACATTTTTCTGCTTATAATGGCAATAATACATATTTGCAGTAGAAAATTAGGGAAGTGCAGAGAAGTGTAAAGAAGAAAATAAAACTCATCCATAATCCACCCCTGGAAAGGTAAGTACTGTTGACATTTGGGCATATTTCACTCCAGGAAAAGAAAATCTTAAATAGTGCAAGGCCTGAGGCAGCCCTTGTGGTCTCCACATCTGTACCAATAACACTCAAGTCAAGGGGGTTCAGAAGAATTCCAATGGACCCCTCCCCCTGACAGCAATAATAATAATAAGCATTTCTATAGCACTTACCATGTTGCAGATATTACTGTAAACATTTCTCATATTAACTCATTTAACAGCAGGAGAAAGAGCCATTTTACAGGGTAAATTTCAAGATTTTATAGTGTCATAAAATTCAGCCAATAACATTAAACACCTCTCTTTCCTTACCCTGCCACTCACAAGGAAAAAAAAAATCTTTTCCAGGTAATAAATGAGCAATGACTTCTTAAACATCTGCTTTTAACAAAAAACCACCGGGCAATGTTCCTGATAAAAAGAGTCTCTCATTCCCACAGACTCTTACTCAGTCATCAAGGAAATGGTACAAGCCCACTGAGCAGTAACCATCACTTTAGACTGGAAGCATCAGCAGTATCTGGGAACTTGTTAGAAATGGAAATTCTTAAGCCCCATCTCAGACATATTAAATCAGAAACATTGACTTGGGACCCAGCTGTCTGTGACTCAACATGCCCTCTGGGTGACGTGACACACACCAAGTTTGGGAACCTACACTTTAAATATCTTACTCCTGCGATTAAAGCATTGATGCCAAGCACACCTGATGTCCAACTAAAGGGGGAAAAGCCACTGTGGGGCTGGAACAATCAGGAAAGCCTTTCCGGAGGAGGCAATTCTTACCTAGAGCTCAAAGTTGTTCCTTTTGGAAGAAGGAGAAGCAGTGTGGTGGAGGTGAGGGAGCACTGGTTGGCCTTCAGACTCAGACAAGAGATGGACACCTCACCTTGCTGCATCTGGAGCAGCACAGCCAGACGTAAGGGAAGTGTTCACTCCCTCACCTTCAGATTTCAGCCCTGTCATCACCAGTCAATAGCTGTCAATGGTGATTACTGTGAAGAGGCAGGGAAATGCCGACTGGGCAAATGGGAGTGAGAGGTGTCAGCAGCAAGGAGTCCAGAGCGGGTGGGGAGGTGAGTCCTGGAGCACGGGCAGGCCTTCATTGATCATCCTGTTCCTGGGGTTACTCCCCATGTCCTCAGTTGCCACCAGCCCCCAGGACCCCAGAGCCCCCACATATGGCACCCGAGGACCAGAGCACAAGAGGCAAGCTATCCATCAGCCCACAGCAGCGTATCCACAGAGGATCTGTCAGATGGACAGGCATGGACTGGGGTGGGGCATGGGGGGCACTCACAAAACAGGCCCACACTGGTCTTGCTGGTTTCCCTCAGATCATTATTTCCTCTTCCCTGACTCTGCTCTGTGGAACAGAGGGGCTGACCTCTTAGGCTGCAATTCCCAGCTCTGAGATCCGCTCACTTCCAGGTGGTTTATGCCCTGCTCTCTCTGCTTCAGGGGAATGGCCAGCCATAGTCGCCATGGCCTCAGCACCCGTGCAGCCCCATCATGGGATGGCAAGCTTCTTCCTTGTGTCCCCACCCCTGCCTCACCAGTGCCTGCAGCCAATGGTATAACCATATCCAATTTGCCCCACAAAACTGCATGGTGTGAGCTCTCATTCTCCCTTGGACCCTCTGACCCAGGGCCCACACACCCTGACCACCTCTGAAGTCCATCCTCCC
This sequence comes from Bos indicus x Bos taurus, assembly GCF_003369695.1. Classification (NCBI taxonomy): domain Eukaryota; kingdom Metazoa; phylum Chordata; class Mammalia; order Artiodactyla; family Bovidae; genus Bos; species Bos indicus x Bos taurus. The sequence goes on from NC_040076.1 coordinate 128,765,560, forward strand.
GTGTTCATAGCCCTCCTGGGGCTCTCAGTTCCACAAAGGCCCAGATTCCTTGGCAGGCCCCAGACCTCCTCCTCCCATCTGCTCCAGCTTTGCCTCATACACTCCTCTGGTCAAAGAGAAAACCTTGCCAGTCTGAGCCGCATCTTGTGCCCTAGGCCTAGTCCTTCCAGGTGTCTTATCCCAGCCACTTCACCTTAACTGTATTGACTTAACAGAACCTTCTCCTTCCTTCCATGTGAATACCCTCTCCATCAGGAAGCACACCCCCCACACTGCTTATACACCCTGTCCTCTGATCTTGAGGTCTCTTCTGCCCCTCCCTTGATCTATCTCACCTACAACGTTTGAACATCTATGAAGGATTTGCCCAGACCTGGTCCCCAGCTCTGTAAGGATGGGACCAATATATTCCAAGCCTTTTCCCCCACAGCACCTGGCATAGAATCTTCCATGGAATAGAGCCCTAACTGATAGCATACAGCCTTGACACCTCTTCCATCCAGTGGTTTTTCTGAAATTATTTTAGCTGGACCTCCTGTGAACTCTGCAACAGCCCTCCTGCCCCTAGGGGAGAGTCTGCACTTCTCTGTGTGCCCTACAGACCCACTTCGATATGACGAGGGCTGTGGTGGGTGCCCCAGACCAGCTACTGACTGGGCAGTTTTTCTCTTTCTGAACTGGTCCCCCCGTACCTGTCCCCTATTCCTGCTCAGCACTGGACACTCATCAGGAAACAGTCAGACGCCCCCCTCCCCACCCAGCCCAACAGCTCAGCAATAGGCTCATGCCCTGAAGATTAGAGCATGGAGAGTAAAAAATGAAACCTTGGTAGAGCACCTCAGGCATTCTAGAAGCATCTGAGCTTTGGAAAAATTGCTTGCAGCTTGACCCTCTGGAATTCTGATCCCTTGGTCCATCTCCCCATGGGCGGCTCAGCCCTGAGGGTTGAGATCCCAGAGCACAGAACAGAAGCTTGAAGGTGTCTGTGAACCAAGGGATGATGGAAATGAAAAGACGTGGGAGGTTCATCTCCCAGGAAGTCAGAAGTATCTCTTCAGCAGAAACCTCAATATAGATCACCAAATAGTTAGGGAGTGGCTACCATACACCAGGAACTAGAAGAACCAAGATGGTGGGATTTTAAGAACACTGTCTCTTCAGCTATGCATCCTCTGGTCTTTGCATAGTGACTGTGCCTGCAAAGGCTGGGGGAGTCAAAGGGGAAAGGCCGGAAAAGAGGAAGCAGGAAGCAAAGTTCCTGTGTGTGCACCAGCATCTGGGATCCAGAGATGGACAGGGAAGTTCCCTGGCCCTCCAAGACCTGAAGCATCCTGATTGCTCAGACAGGACAGTCCTTGAGATGGTCTGTCTCCCAACTTGTTGCTTGGCTGTTGAGAACAGGCCCTCCTGTTGATTTTTCTCAAGTTGGGCCATGAGTGCCCCTCGCCATCAGGAGGCCACCTAAGAGAGACTCAAGGAAATATAAAGGCAGCCAAGTGTGAGGACTTGACATCCAGGGCTCTTGCACTCCCAGATGGAAAGGAAGATACTCACACAGCAGATACAGCAACATCCCAGGTGGCTTCCTGGAGGAGGAAGACATGGAGCAGAGACTGGAAGCATAGGGTGGGTCTATCTGAATGGAGAGGGAGGAACAGGAGCATGTGAGCAAGTGGACAGGGCAGGAATACACACAAGAGCAACATAGGATGCAGAGTGAGAAGTTAGGCAACAAATACACCAAGCGGAGCTTCCTTATGAAAGTCACTCAGTCGTGTCTGACTCTTTGTAACCCCATGGACTGTAGACTGCCAGGCTCCTCTGTCCATGGAATTCTCCAGGCAAAGAATACTGGAGAGGGCAGCTGTTCCCTTCTCCACAGGATTTCCTGACCTAGGGACCGAACCCAGGACTCCAGCATTGCAGGCGAATTCTTTACCATCTGAGCCACCAGGGAAGCCCAAGAATACTGGAGAGGGTAGCCTATCCCTTTTCCAGGGGATCTTCCTGACTCAGGAATCTAACTGGGATCTCCTTCATTGCAGGCAGATTCTTAACCAGCTGAGCTACCATGGAGCTTCCTTATAGAAAAGCATTAGTGTGTGTGTGTGTATGTATATAATAGATGCTTAAGCAACAGGGACCTACTGTATAGCACAGGGAACTACATTCAATATTCTGAAATAACCTATAATGGAAAAGACTCTGAAAAAGAATATACTGAATTACTTTGCTATACACCTGAAATTAATATAACATTGCAAATCAACTATACTTCTTTCAATGAAATAAAAAAATAATAATAAAATATAAAATTAAAAAAATAAATTCTTTTAAAAGTGTTGCTGCTGCTGCTGCGTCGCTTTGGTCGTGTCCGACTCTGTGCGACCCCATAGATGGCAGCCCACCAGGCTTCCCCTCCCTGGGATTCTCCAGGCAAGAACACTGGAGTGGGTTGCCATTTCCTTCTCCAATGCATGAAAGTGAAAAGTGAAAGTGAAGTTGCTCAGTCGTGTCCAACTCTAGCGACCCCATGAACTGCAGCCTACCAGGCTCTTCCGTCCATGGGATTTTCTAGGCAAAAGTACTGGAGTGGGGTGCCATTGCCTTCTCCTTAAAAGTGTTAGTAGGCGCCTATACAGCTGTAGCACAAACTGACCGTGCCATCACCCTTAGCTGTTTATCACCTGCTGTCCCATGCATGGCTTCCTTCAATTGTTCCAACGATCCTCTTAGCCACCTCTGATCAATGGCTTCTCACATTCTCCACTCAGTCATTTCACACCCTTCCCTTATCTTGTAAGCTCCTACCATCTCCTCATGGCCTTGCTTTTAGCACATGATCTGTGTCCTGCCCCACACAGAAATGGAGACCTTCTAGGAAGTTTCCTTTGTAGCCTCTCGAGCTAAGTTAGACATTCACTGCTGGCTGCCTGAAGTCCCAGCATGAATGCCTGTTTATGGGCTGCCTTTCCTGCTAGCAGGCTTCCCTGGTGGCTCAGTCAGTAAAGAATCTGCCCGCAATGCAGGAGACCTGGGTGTGATCCCTGGGTCAGGAAGCTCCCTGGGAGAAGGAAATGGCAACCAAATCTAGTATTCTTGCCTGGAAATCCCATGGACAGAGGAGCCTGATGGACTATGGTCCATGGGGTCGCATAAGAGTTGGACACGACTGAGCGACTAAATCACCATAGATGAGATCATACGGTATTTGTCTTTCTCTGACTTATTTCACCTAACATAATGCCCTCAAGATCCATTTATGTAGTTGCAAATAGCAACATTTTCCTGCTAGATTGGACATTCCTTGAGGGCCTGTCTTATCTCTTCCTGGTCGCCTGGGCTCAGCATGTAATCTAGACCAGAGTAACTGCCTAGGACGTGTTTGCTAAGAGGATAAGTGACTCAGACTTACTTATCAGGTGGGCATTATTTTCTCCATTTAGTTAGGGGAAATCAGGTCAGAGAAATTGATAGAACTGTCTAAGGCTCCCCTTCGAGTGAAAGGCAGAACAAACTCCTAAACCCACCACTCCTGATCCCAGTGTTGACACTCTTCAGACCCTAAGATTGTCAAGAGAGGAGCCAGCAAATGCCCCCAGGATGGGTTAGCCTTCCCATCTGGCCAAGAGGCTGCCCTGCACACCACCGCCCAAGGCAGCACAGACGGGAGAGATGGGGGCCTGTGGCGGCAGTCACTGTGGAGTCGATGCGTCTGCTCATTTCTGATCCGTATGTGGGCTTTCCTGCCAGTCATCTGCAGACGGCGCTGGATGAGCGGCCGGCTTCTGGAGGAGCCGCGTGGGTGGAGCGTGGCCAACATATGGCTCCTATGCCTTCCTGTTTATGCATGTTGACGTTTCCCCACGCTGTGTGCTGAGCCCGTATCTTCTGTTTGTTTTGAAGTTAGTGTAATTAGTGAACTGGGCTTGACTTCTCTCTCTGTGCCAGCTCTTGGCTCACTTCTCACTAAATGGTTGAGGCTTTTCCGGGGATGCGTTATCAATGCTGTGATAGCATTCGCCCTTCCAGGGATGTGCCAGCCAGCTGCCACATACTACCTAGAGAGGGGGATGCAAAGTCCACAGCAGCAGAGAGGACAAGATGCCACGCTTTCCCTCACTTCAACCCCTCCCTACAACCACAGTTGGTAGACATAGGGTACCCAAAGGGTGTTTTTAGGGGCCTTTCAGCACATGCGGGCGGCAGTGCTTCCTGTGACTCTGCCACCACTTTGTTCAAAACCTCTCAAAGAGCCCCCTTGTTCTACAGGGAACTTCAGAAGCACCCTTCATCCAGATCCATTGCATTCCAGCCCTATCCTGCACTTACTCCACACTCAGCTCTCCCCCAATCCTGAGGTACCACTCACCTATGCTGTCTCTGCTTCTCACACCTGGAACGCCTTTCCTGCTCTGCCCCATATGGGGTCATATGTGCTTCTGCAGATGGGAACTGTTTTGTTACTGCCAAGTATGGTTTATCATAACCATTCTACAGATGAAGAAACTGAGGTATAGAAAAGTTGAGTAACGTGTCCATGGTCACTCAGCTAGCAAGAGGCAGGGCTAGGATTTTGGCCTGATATCTCTTTCACCACAAACTCTATGATTTTAAAAGTTTGATGCCTCCATACCAGGCTCTCATCTCTCAGGATTCAATTCCTGCTTCCTCTCCTCTCTGAGGCCTCTTCTGAATCCTGTTTACCCTGCCAGAACTTCTCTGTTTCCCTCCCCACCATTTCCCTAGGCAGACTTCAAGCTGAGCACATGAAATACTGCACAGCCCTGGGTCTCTGTCGCCCCACTGGACCAGGAGCTCCGCAGGCAGGGAAGGGCTCACAGCCTGCTCGTGTCCCTGGTGCTGCTAAGATACATGGACACACCTGTAAGTGATCACTACACTGTTTCAATTTTTATTTTTTAAACTTAACTTTTTTATTTTTAATTTTTATACAATTTTTACAATTATTACAACATGTTGGCTATATTTTTGTGTTGTACAACACATCCTTGAGTGTATTTTATGCCAATAGTTTGGGCCTCACCCCACCACTACCTTGTTTTAAAATGAGCTAATTAATGGGTGACAAAAACTTTAAGTGCAAATGGTGGCAAGAGCTAAATGTACCCTGCATTTGGAGGGTCCCACACTTGGGGCTTAATGCTCTGTGTTGCTGTCTTGAAATTCACAATAATCAACTTTCGAACCTGTATTGTAAGTGAAACACGTGGGTACATGGAACAGTGGAGCCTGGCACTGGGCTCTACCTTTGGTGATAATTTCATTTGATTCTTACCCAGGTTGTTACTTCTCTTCTCATTCTATTTTGCAATAAAGGAAGCTTAGGGAGTGAGTCCCCAAGGCCATCAGAAACTAGGTTCACTGCTTGCTGGCCCCGTGACACTGAGGTTCACTTTGGTCCTCTCTGGAGAGGAGATGGGGGGGCTTCCCTGATAGCTCAGTTGGTAAAGAATCTGCCCACAATTCAGGAGACCCCAGTTCCATTCCTGGGTTGCGAAGATCCCCTGGAGAAGAGAAAGGCTACTCACTCCAGTATTCTGGCCTGGAGAATTCTATGGACTGTATAATCCATGGGGTCTCACAGAGTCAGACATGACTGAGCAAGGAGAGGAGATGAAAACATTTGCCTAATTTGGTTGTGATGAGAACTAAATTAAGTTCTGAAATGAACCTGGTATATACTAGCCCTTGTCATACCCAGCTCTTTAGCAGTAACACGTGTTCTGTGACCTTCTGTGGGTCCTGCTCACCCCCAGCTATGATTATTCGCAGGACGAGGTTCCTCTATCATTTCTCTCTGGCTCTTAATTGCCACATCTCTCTCAAAGTCCCACTAAGAAGAGAGAAACAGATTCCCATCATTCCCCAACTTTTCCCTGTAAAGCAGCTGAGCATGGCGTCTGGATTTTCCCCATTTCTTGGCTGTTTTTCTCTTTGAAGAAGGTATATAAATATTCAGAGAACACTGCCATTTAGATGCCCTACAATTTAAGGATCTATTTAAAATTAAGCATGCTGAATAAAAGTCCTTTATGAGGTGTTCTAAACCCCTATAAAATACCACCGCCGACACCTCAGCAAGCGGGTTATTTGCAGCATCATAAACAGGGCAAGTAGAGGGTGTCTCAGCTGTGCCTGGCTCTACCCCGGTTCCTTCTCGTAAATGTGGATGGACCCTTGGAACACTGTGTTTATGAGCCTGGCAGAAGGCACCACGCCCAGCCTAGGGTTGAGGATCCATTCAAGAATTATGTCCTGGGACATTGGTAATCTCTAAGCGGAGGGGAAAAGCAAACTGAGACAGGGTTCAGGAAAAGCAGCACATCAATCTCAAGGTCTGAAATGTCTTTCTGCTTTTATATCCATTTATCCGCTTGTCTGCTAGTGAGAGCCGGTTGGTCTGGAAACTTCCCTACAGTCCTCCTGCTGGGGCCTCCTGTGGATGTGAAGGGCTGAAGCACCCCATCCCAAGACCTACAAAGGGGCCTTTGGGCTGTGTCCAATGACACCTTTTGCCATGCTTTCTCAGATAAAATAAAGTTACAGTTCAAAGGAAGACTTACACACACACACACACATTGAACCAATGTTCTCTCTTGGTTTTTATATTATTTCAATACTACAATGGCATAAAATGTAACTATGGGGAGAAATTGAGTGAAGAGGATGCCAGACTTCTCTGTACTCTTTGCAACTTCCTGTCAATTTATACAGTAAGTCCCCTACCCTTGCAAACTTTCAAAGATGTGAACCTCAGGCATGAATGAAATTGTTTCTTGCCCTGTGTCTCCTATTGCTGATGACACTTCAGCTCTACCATCTCCCACTTCTCTCCCTCATCTAGTCAGTAACTCTTCTTGCCTTTCCACTTGATGCCAACCCCTGTATGCCAGCTGTTATACTGTACTACTGTACTTTTCAAGGTACTGTAGTTTATGTTTTCTTTATTTTTTGTGTTTGTTGGTTTTTTATGTATTACTTGTGCAGAAAGTATTTTAAACTTATTACAGTACTATATAGCCAATTGTTAGTTGGGTTCCTAGGCTAACTTTGTTGAACTTATGAACAAATTAGACTTACGAACATGCTGTTGCAACAGAACTCGTTCATATGTAGGGGACTTACTGTAATTATTTTTAAACAAATTCAAAATTAAACAAATTAAACAAATTCAAAAGGAGACACTAGGTTTTGAAGAGTGCATTCTAGGCTGCTTGGTAAATGGCACATGATGAGAAGGGGCTATCTCTACTTGCCCCAGGGAAGAGTTTCTTGAGTGGACTTTGGTGATTAAGGTTTTTCATAAGATGATCTTTTTAATTCAAACTATAGGAAGGGAATTTGATTCACTAGATATTTGCCAAAATGTCTACTAAGTATCCTACTCTATGCTGACTATTGAGTTTGAAATTTATCAATTATAATTATAGTAAACACCAATAAAGCATTATAGAGAGTCCTATGTTTTATACTATACCAAGACCTATAAATCTCCACACAGGCTACTCCCTTAGTCAGCACATAAAATTTTCATCGACTGGTTGGCTGATTCAGTGCTGCTTTTACTATATCAGTTCAGTTCAGTTCAGTTGCTCAGTCGTGTCCGACTCTTTGCAACCCCATGAATCGCAGCACACCAGGCCTCCCTGTCCATCACCATCTTCCAGAGTTCACTCAAACTCACGTCCATCGAGTCAGTAATGCTATCCAGCCATCTCATCCTCTGTCGTCCCCTTCTCCTCCTGCCCCTAACCCCTCCCAGCATGAGGGTCTTTTCCAATGAGTCAACTCTTCGCATAAGGTGGCCAAAGTATTGGAGTTTCAGCTTTAGCATCAGTCCTTCTAATGGACACCCAGGACTGATCTCCTTTAGGATGGACTGGTTGGAACTCCTTGCAGTCCAAGGGACTCTCAAGAATCTTCTCCAACACCACAGTTCAAAAGCATCAATTCTTCGGCACTCAGCTTTCTTCACAGTCCAATTCTCACATCAATACATGACCACTGGAAAAGCCATAGCCTTGACTAGATGGACCTTTGTTGGCAAAGTAATATCTCTGCTTTGTAATATGCTATCTAGGTTGGTCATAACTTTCCTTCCAAGGAGTAAGCATCTTTTAATTTCATGGCTGCAGTCACCATCTGAAGTGATTTTGGAGCCCAGAAAAATAAAGTCTGACATTGTTTCCACTGTTTCCCCATCTATTTCCCCTGAAGTGATGGGACCAGATGCCATGATCTTCGTTTTCTGAATCTTGAGCTGTAAGCCAACTTTTTCACTCTTCTCTTTCACTTTCATCAAAGGATTTTTAATTCCTCTTCACTTTCTGCCATAAGAGTGTTGTCATCTGCATATCTGAGGTTATTGATATTTCTCCCGGCAATCTTGATTCCAGCTTGTGTTTCTTCCAGTCCAGCGTTTCTCATGATGTACTCTGCATATAAGTTAAATAAACATGGTGACAATATACAACCTCGATGTACTCCTTTTCCTATTTGGAACCAGTCTGTTGTTCCATGTCCAGTTCTAACTGTTGCTTCCTGACCTGCATACAGGTTTCTCAAGAGGCAGGTCAGGTGGTCTGGGATTCCCATCTCTTTCAGAATTTTCCACAGTTTATTGTGATCCACACAGTCAAAGGCTTTGGCATAGTCAATAAAGCAGAAATAGATGTTTTTCTGGAACTCTCTTGCTTTTTCGATATAAGTCTCTATTAATTTCAATTCAATAAATGATTCCACAAATGCCTATTGAGCACTTATTATGTAAAGTCTGGGGCTCAACAAATACCATAAATCAATTGCATGCTCAGTGCAGAGGGATGTGATGCTAATTCTGGTCAAACTTTACTAATCTTAATAATGGGAGTCACAGGGCACTCTGCCTGTTGTTCATTGCAACCACTGTGAGGTAAGTAGTATATAGTCATAATCATCATCATCCCCATCTCATAAACAGAGACTCATCCAAGTTCACACAACTAGTAAATAATAGAGTTGGGATTCAAACCCATAGAATGGTTGGAGAGTCTAAGTTTTTGACCATGATGCCTCTTTCTAAGACACAGAAAATCTGTACAAAGGGCTAGGTAAGAACAACTCACTCTGTGTTGAAAGATGAGAGAAGATTTCCCAGATGAGGTGACACCAGAGCTGAGTTCTGAAGAGTATGAGCTTGGTCAGCAGAGCTGGAGGTCAGAGAAAGTGAGTCACCTGATTGAGCAGTCAAACCTGGTGTCCTACTTATCTCTGTATACCAAGCCCTGCTTCCCTTATCATTGGCTGGTGGTGCCTGTATTTCAAAGCCCTAGGAATTCAGGTCCTATGAAACCCTATATGTCCACCATTCATGCAGCCTGGCCCTTGCTTTGTGAGCTCTCAAGGAGAATTTGCTCTCACCATCTGAAAGTGCTGATTTGTCTTCTACAGCTAGCCTAGTCATCTGTCCTACTTCTCTGGGTGGCAATGACTTTTTGGTACCCAAATGTGACAAAGATAAATTTAAGTGCTCAGATGAGAAATTTTTTTTTTTTTTTACTGTGGGAAAAAAATGACCTAACTTGAAATCTACCTTTTAAATCAATTTTTAAGTGTACAATATAGTATATACATACTGTACAGCAGATCTTTAGAATTTTTCATTTTAAATGACTGAAATTTCAGTAAGAATTTTAAGATGGAGACTTGAATCCCAAGCAGTGGTTGGGCACTGTCCAAGGTCCTAAAATACTAATACCAGAGCTGCAGTTTCTCCATGAGTCAACAGAAAATACTGGAACAGAAAGAGAACCTTAGCCACTATTTTATTCAACTATCTTATCAGTGTCAAAAATGAGGTAGAAATCAAAGAGATAAAGGCAGAAAGTGAAAGATTTTCCTCAAATCAAATAAGCTAGAAAAAACACATGCAAGACCATTTTGGAAATTTCAGTGTTGAAAAGGTAGGTCATTTTTCCAAAGAGGACACGGTGGCCCCAGTCAAATGAGCACTAGATGGGGTCCACCGCACCGTAGTCTGGATCCCAGTTCTGTTCTTCAGATAGTAATGCCTTCCATTCCAAGCTCACAATGATCAAAAATAAACATGAGATACTGCATGAGAAGGCACTTTGGTATCACGAAAGCATAAACACATAAGAAACTGTTATTGCTAGTGGAGTAATAAATAGTGCAGCAAGCATTGCTGTGTTAGACAGATTTATTCCTACCAAATAAAATCTCTTAAGTTTCTGATTCTATCCCAAATGTATAGAGTAAAGCTCTAAGTGCTCTTTTTATGGAATCAGCCAAGCCTGTTAATAAAAAAGGCCAGCTCCCATTGGAACAACACTCATCCCTGATGTATCCCAAGTGATAAAGCAGAATATTTGACAATGACCTAATGACAGGACAGGACATTCACCTTCTCTGGGACAGATAATGAGGTGTCAGAACATGCAGAGAGGTTACAGGCCTGATCCTGTTAATCTGAACAACAGGACCCAGAAGTGATGCTGGGCAGGAGGTTATGTTTTCCAGCCCCAAGCTAAAAGCACACTCAACTTTATCACATCTAAGAGAATCAAAACATGTATATTTACTCCACAAACACTGTGGAGTCCCTGCATTCTGTGATCTCTACCATCCAGTAACTTGCTGGAAAGGATGTCAAGAATATGGTTATGAAGTATCTTGAGCTTTCATCTGAGGACTTTAAATATCATTCCTAAAATTTGCCTGACAAATTTAAATAGAAGAATAGAAAAATCAGTTTTTAGAAAGATGGTGGGACTTCCATGGAGACCAAAAAAGCAACTGAAGGCAAGTATCTCAACAAGAGAGAATGAATTCTAACCTAAGAGGGAAAAGAGATGAAGAAGGTGCCAGTTCCAGAAGTAAATTAATAAGAGACTCTTGTCTGATAGGATAAGGGAAGATAAGGGAATTCTAGAATGTTATCTAGATTCCTAGACTGGCACTTTGAGATGACATTTGGTGCCATTTATCAAGCTACTGAATACAGAAGGAGAAGGAGCAGGCTTGGGTGGGGGGGTGAGATGGTGAGGATGATGAGACCTATTGGCATATGATAAGTTTGGAGGCCCTGGGAGCAGGAGCAGTCCTTGGTGGAGATAGGTCTCTAATGCAGGCAGAGATCTTGGCTGGACTGAGAGTAGTTAGCAAGTGAATGGTAGTTTAAAAAGTGTGGGAGCTTGACGAGGCAGGAAGCAGACATTGAAGACACCACAGATCATAACCTCAGGGGAGCCAGGCCACATTGAAGCAGAGGGGGTCTCATGGGAGATCAAAAAGGATCAACCAAAAAAGTGGGAGGAAACTCAGGACACAGTGATGTCAAGCGATGTCCCACAGAGCCCGAATCCCCAGAGGTAGGGTTCCAGTCAGGTTTGCCCAGAATGAGAAAGGCCAGCTCTTCAAGTGCTAAAATTCCCAAATAAATAAATAGTAGAATGTTTCATATTAGCCCTTTCTGAAAAGTCTGCTCAGGAACCAGAGAATCAGAAGACACAACTCCTGCCCTCAAAGTACCTCAATCTAGAGTATGGACCCTGAGAGCTCTGAGGAGTCAGAGAAGGTTCAGGGACTATGGCAGTGCCTAGGAAGGCTTTGCAGAGAGGGGCCTTGACTCTAAAAAGGTGGGAAAGTGTTGAAATGTAGACTGGCAGACCATGAAATATAAACAAAGACTAGAATGGAAGGAACAAGATCCCTGCGGGATGAACCTTGCCTGAATGCACTGGGTTTTTACCTATACCCTGCCTTGCAGTTAAATTAAATGACATGAAATTCCTCTAAAACTCCAAGTTCTGTCTGCCTCCAGGCCTTTGAATGTGCTGTGTCAACTATCTGGGCTGCTTTACACCCTTTCTTGCCTTACACTGCTTCTACGGTGCACATGCTGCCCCAGACTGATCAACAGTCTGTGAACTCCTTGAGGACTGAAACTGTATCTAATCTATATATCTCTAGCTTAGACTTAATGCTATTAAATCCACACTATCACATTTGTTAACTGAATCAGTGAATGCTAAGAAGCAGAATGAAGTTGGCTGGAAGAGGCAGGGAAGATGCTCTGAGAAGCAATGTGGTTTTTAACTGATTAACCAGGTGCTTGAGTTTTTAAATTTACTTTACATTATTCCAGTGTGAGACCAACTGACAAATCAATAGATTTTATAGTGGCAGTGTGAGGCTTGAATTAGATTTGAGGAGAAGCAAACATCATCTCTAGATTTAGAAGTTTTTTATTGTTTTTTGTTTTAGCCTATCAGTATTTTACAGAGAAGGCAATGGCACCCCACTCCAGTACTCTTGCCTGGAAAGTCCCATGGACGGAGGAGCCTGATAGGCTGCAGTCCATGGGGTCGAGAAGAGTTGGGCACGATTGAATGACTTCACTTTCACATTTCACTTTCATGCTTTGGAGAAGGAAATGGCAACCCACTCCAGTATTTTAACCACAAAATGCACTTTAATCCAAAGTAGGCTAGGTAATCACTTCTGAAACTTTCTAGTAACAGATCTCTGAGAGCCTAGCTTTATGAAAAGATAAATCTTTCTCTCCTTGACTTTTTAATATTCAGAGAGTTCCTCGGTTTGGGAAAATTGTGGTTGACCAGTTGCCACTTCCTGCTGATCTGGGCTGAGCCTACCCAGCTATCCAGCCCTATTCAAAGGGTATTGATAGGAAATGACTTCCTTGGAGGCTCCAGGCTCAGCACCATTTCTCCTTACCTCCTAGCTGAAATCACTTCTCTTCCCTTCACCCCCTCATCCCTCCTCACCATGATGAAGAATGCAAGATCTGAAGCCAGACTACTTGGATTCAAAACTTCTTGTTACCCTTTCTAGATAAAGAATTAGGAGAAAGCACTTAATTTTCCTGAGACTTAATTTCCTAACTTGTAAAGTAGAGATTTTAATTCACTTACCTCATAAGGGCAGTTGTTCTCAGCTGGAAGCTCCAAGAGACATTTGAGAGTGTCTGGAGACGTTTTTTGGTGGTCATAATTGGTGGTAAGTGCTATTGGCATCTAGGAGATAGAGGCCAGGGATGCTCCTAAACCTCCTATAGGACATCCCAAGGGACAGTTCCCACCACAAAGAATTATCCAGCCCAAAATGTCAACAGCACAGAGATTGAGAAACTCTGTTCACAGGGTTATTATAAAGCATTTGATACTTACCACCTCCTCCCCAACTTCATCTTCAAAATCCCATCATTTCCTTTGGCCTCTAGCTCCATATTCAAAATCCTTCCTTCATCTGTTCTTACCCCCATCACTGCCACAAATATCCTGATGAAAGCCCACATCTCTTTACACCTGAGACCTTCATCTAATCCCTAATTTACCTTCCTTGGTTCCCCACTTTGGAGCAAACTGTGGGCTGCTCACCACTGAGGCTTGGTATTTTCCTCTGTGTGTCTTATGTACCAACTGCAATGCCTGAGACATGGTGGGTGCTGAGTGAATGTTTGCAGGACCAGCTTGAGATCCATGCCTTGCCGAACAGCCAGATCATCTGTTCCAATACATCGCTAGGCACTAATCTCCAAAATGCTGTTCAGAGATAAACTTTTAGCCATCTCACCCAAAGTCCCAAGCTTCACTTGTAGCTTCATTTCCTATCACCCTACATGAACTTTTCTTTCCAACCACATTGTCATGTTCACTGTCTACAAAGCACATCTCTATCTAGTCTTGTCTCTTACTGTACATTTGCTCAATCAGTGTTCCCTACTTTGGTTCCTCCTTCTTTCTTTTCATATAATCAAATTATTTCCATCCTTCAAAACCAAACCCAAACCCAAACTCACCTCCTCCCAAAAGCTTTCCTTGTGACCCCAATCCATCAGCCACTCTCTCTTTCACTTTCTCTACACATGGTCACCTTGAGCATGATGCTTCTCCTTCTGAGACTCAGTTTCCAAATCTTTGAAGCAAGCATTGATGAAGTGTTTTATCCATCTTCAAATCCACAAAATTTCTCCAAGTATTAAACCTACAAAGAAATAGAGCAAAGTTTGAGAAATAACTCTGCAGTCTGCATCTGTAGATGTTATTATTTGAGTATATCTCCTAGGTGGTTCTTGAGAGTTCTTGTTGCTATTCAGTTGCTAAGTCATGTCCAACGCTTTGCAACTCAATGGACCACAGTACTTCCTTGTCCTTTATCATCTCTCGGAATTTGCTCAAACTCATGTGCATTGAGTCGGTGATGTCATCCAACCATTTTATCCTCTATCTCCTCCTGCCTCCAGTCTTTCCCAGCTTCGGGGTCTTTTCCAATCAGTCAGCTCTTCACACCAGGTGGCCAAAGTATTGGAGCTTCAGCTTCATTATGTCCTTCCAATGAATATTCAGGACTGATATCCTTTAGGATTGACTGGTTTGAATCCTTGCTGTCCAAAGGACTCTCAAGAGCCTTCTCCAGCACCACAGTTCGAAAGCATCAATTCCTTGGCCCTCCACTTTCTTTATGGTCCAACCCTCACATCCATACATGACTACTGGAAAAATGATAGCTTTGACCAGACAGACCTTTTTTGGCAAAGTGATGTAAAAGCTTTTTAATATGCTGCCTAGGTTTGTCATAGCTTTTCTTCCAAGAAGCAATCCTCTTCTAATTTCATGCTTGCAGTCATCACCCTTTTCCTTGGAGCCCAAGAAAACAAAGTCTGTCACTGTTTCCATTGTTTCCCCATCTATTTGCCGTGAAGTGATGGGACCAGATGCTATGATCTTCGTTTTTAGTTTGGGGGTTTATTTTTTTTTAGGGTTTTAGTGACAATTTATTTATTATATGTAAATTACTTAGAACATTGTTGCCATGTATACTCAGCCAGCTTTTTCACTCTCCTCTTTCACCTTCATTAAGAGACTCTTTAGTTCCTCTTCACTTTCTGCCATTAGAGTGGTATCATCTGTATGTCTGAGGTTGTTGATATTTCTCCTGGAAATCTTAATTCCACTTGTGAGTTACCTAGCCCAGAATTTTGTATGATGTACTCCAAATATAAGTTAAATAAGCAGGGTGACAATATACAGCCTTGACGGACTCCTTTCCCAATTTGGAACCAGTCCGTTGTTCCATGTCTGGTTCTAATTGTCACTTCTTGACCTGCATATGGGTTTCTCAGGAGGCAGGTAGAGTGGTCTAGTATTCCCATCTCTTAAAGAATTTTTCACAGTTTGTTGTCATCCACACAGTCAAAGACTTTAGCATAGCCAATGAAGCAGAAGTAGATGTTCTTCTGGAATTCTCTTGCTTTTTCTATGATCCAAGAGATGTTGGCAATTTGATCTCTGGTTCCTCTGCCTTTTCTAAATCCAACTTGTACATCTGAAAGTTCTCGGTTCATGTACTGTTGAAACCTAGCTTGATGGATTTTGAGCATTACCTTGCTAGCAAGTGAAATTAGTACAATTGTGTAGTTTGAACATTCTTTGGCATTGCTCTTATTTGGGATTGGAATGAAAATTAATATTTTCCAGTCCTGTGGCCACCTGATGCAAAGAACTGACTCATTGGAAAAGACCCTGATGCTGGGAAAGATCGAAGGCAGGAAGAGAAAGGGACGTCAGAGAATGAGATGGTTGGATGGCATCACTGACTCAATGGACATGAGTTTGAGCATTCTCTGGGAGTTGGTGATGGACAGGGAAGCCTGGCATGCTGCAGTCCATAGGGTTACAAAGAGTCAGACACGACTGAGTGACTGAACCAAGTCCTGTGTCCACTGCTGAGTTTTCCAAATTTGCTTTATAATGGCATCATCTTTTAAGATTTGAAATAGCTCTTCAGGAATTCTATACCTCCACTAGCTTTGTTGGTGGTAATGTTTCCTAAAGCCCACTTGACTTCACACTCCAGTATGTCTAGCCATCATGGTTACAATGATCACACCATCATGGTTATGTTGGTCTTTAAGACCTTTTTTGTACAGTTCTTCTGTATATTCTTGCCACCACTTCTTAATCTCTTCTGCTTCTGTTAGCTCCTTACCATTTCTGTCCTTTATTGTGCCCATCTTTGCATGAAATAGTCCCTTAAGTGAAAGTCACTCAGTCGTTTCTGACTCTTCTGTGACCCCGTGGACTATACAGTCCATTGAATTCTCCAGGCCAGAATACTGAAGTGGGTAGCCTTTCCCTTCTCCAGGGGATCTTCTCAACCCATGGATCAAACCCAGGTCTCCCACATT
The DNA here is from genome assembly GCF_003369695.1 of Bos indicus x Bos taurus. NCBI lineage: Eukaryota > Metazoa > Chordata > Mammalia > Artiodactyla > Bovidae > Bos > Bos indicus x Bos taurus. The sequence continues at coordinate 128,781,791 of NC_040076.1, forward strand.
GCAGGCGAGTTCTTTACCAGTTGAACCACAAGGGAAGCCCAAGAACACTGAAGTAGGTAGCCTATCCTTTCTCCAGAGGATCTTCTCAACCTAGGAATCAAACTGGGTCTCCTGCATTCCAGGCAGATTCTTCACCAACTGAGCTATCAGGGAAGCCCACAGATATAGTTCCTTGGTATCTCTAATTTTCTTAAAGAGATCTTAGTCTTTCCCATTCTACCGGTTTCCTCTATTTCTTTGCCTTATTCATTTAAGAAGGCTTTCCTATCTCTCCTTGCTGTTCTTTGGAACTCTGCATTCAGTTGGGTAAATCTTTCTTGAGTACTTCTTGATTTAAATTGTCCAATCAGTATGCTTAAGGTAAGAAGAAGAGATCATTTTATTTAACTATTTGAGTAAGGGTGGGTCAGGAAAAACCAAATCGTTATCAAAATTCCAGTCCCTTGTTTCCCTGTGGTCCTCAACCCCAGGTTCTCAGAGTGGAAGGTTGACCATATGTTCCCATAAGCTTCACCCTCAGAAGATTTAGCTTCCATTAATAAATGTAACTGGGAGCAATGAAGCATGTGGATCTCATTTTAACAAGTCAGCACATGTAAATGAAGATTGTGGTTAGCAGAAACTTTTTGTCGTGGAAAATGAGACATCTCTTCCTGCTGCAGCATGTTTGGGGGAGGAGCTCAGGATGGAGGATGAGAACTGCTGAGCCTACGTATAGACAGCCATCTGCAGACAAGGTTTGAGGAGCCCTAAGAAACCACTATCCCCCTTTAATCTCTGCTGTCCATCTGATACAGCACCTGAAATCCCACTAGTAGGGGCTCAATTCAAGCCCACACACATTTGGCTCCTCCTTCAGGGTTCGCTCTTAATTCTGTCTTCAAAACTAATCCTGTTTCTCCTCTGGGAGAATTTAAGAAGGTTGAGTGGAGAGTATAGAAAGTTTCAGAAACTTTTGCATTCTTTGGAGAACCTGATAAAGCTGTCTTTTTTACATGGTAATAATGCAATAATTGGGCTTCCCCAGTGGCTCAATGGTAAAAAAAAAAAAAAAAAAATCTGCCTGCAATGCAGGAGACACAGAGAATACAAGTGTGATCCCTGGGTTGGGAAGATCCCCTGGAGGAGGGCATGGAAACCCACTCTAGTATCCTTACCTGGAGAATCCCCATGGACAGAGAAGGCTGGCAGGCTGAAGTCCATATGGTTGCAAAGAGTCTGACATGACTGAAGTGACTGAGCACAATTAAGTAATTAATTTATAGTCACACACTCACTGAGAAACCCCAGCCTCAAATTGCCACAGCTGAAATGTACTGGAGGAAGGTGAAAAAGTGTTTCCTGTCCCTGGGTCTTCTTCTCTAATCTGAGAGGCAATCCCATAAAGGAAAATCCATCAGAATGAAGCAAAGGAACAGCCTTGGGGTTGGGGGCCTGGCGGCTGCCATAACAGCCTCTCCAATGTCTGACCAAGACAAGTGGTTCTTTCATTCACACATTCTACAAACATGGTGTGCCAAGCCTGTGGATCATGCCAATGACTATTTCAAATCTCTGAGATCTGATGTACCCTAAATCCTCTGGGGTTGTTGGAGGGCAGAGGCACACATCCTTGACCCCATAATCTCACGTCTAGATATTTATCATACAGATACACTTACACATGTACAAGATGTGTAAGATGGCACACAGGCAGCCATATTTGCAACAACATTGTGATAGCAAATAATTAGAAACAACCTACATGTCCATCAAAACAGAAATGGTTAAATGGATTATAGTACTGCAAGAAGGAGGTCATGATGACTACTTAAAACAAGAGCAATCCAGCATGTTATGTTATATTGAGACAGCATGACAGTGTGTGGAGAAAAATACTATTCTAAGTATCTGCCTGTATTTGCAAATGCATAACCCCTGGAAGGACACACAAGGAGCTCATAATAGCGGTCAAATCTGGGAGAAAAACTGGGTGGAACAGGAACCAGAAGGATGGCTTACCCTTTTTTGTGTGTTTCCTATTTGCCTCTTTTGAATGTGAGCCAAATGCACATTTGCAAAGAATAAATAACTTTACAGAAGGAAAGAAAAGCAAGGGTTTTGTATGAGAGTGCGAATGCAAGCCCTTCCACCAACTAGCTATGTACTTGGGGTAGGTACCTGGAGTGGGCTGTCTAACCTTGCTGAACTTTAGTTTACTGAGATTCTAGGCAGGGACGATATTATCGTTCACATCACATTATCATGAAGACTAGAGGATATAATGAAGACTAGTGGTCCATGCCAGAAGCTCAATATCATCACCCACAGCCACCAGCATTCTGGTTACCCTCATCACAACAAGAGAAGAGCAGCAAGTGTCTGCCAAAAGGCTGGTGAGTGCCTGCATCAGAAGATGGTGTTTCTCTCTCCTTGGTCATCGGGTGATCTCTAACCCTGACCAAGGCTGACCCTGACCTTGAACTCACTGTACTCCTAAATCCTGTTCAGATAATTCCCTAGTCATGACCCTAGTCATGACCAGGGTGGATGTTGGCCTAAGTGGAGCCTGCAGGAGAATCAGAAAAACAGTGGAGAGTCAGGCTAGGGGTGTGGCTGTGACAATTTTGGTTTAAAGTCTCTGCAGTAAAACTGCCCTCACTGTTGGCAGGAGTGTGAATTGGTCCAACAGTTTACAAAACTGTTAGTATTGACTAAAGTTAAACACAAACCTACCCTATAAGCAGCAATCCCAGTTCTCTATATATACCCAACAGAAATGAGTACATATGCCCACACAAAGACTTGCACAAGAATGTACATTCATAGAACTTTATTTATAATAGTCAAAAAATGATAAGCACAGAAACACCCATCATTAGAAGAATGGATAAACAAATCATGGTATATTCATGCAATGGAATACCACTCGGCATTAACAAGGAATAAATTATTGTATTGAATAAAATACTGAATAAATTATTTGTACCCAAAGCAACATGGACAAATCACACTGATGTAATATTGGGTTTAAAAAAATCCAAACACAGAAGTAAACATTCTGCATGTATTCAACAACTGGCAAAATAAATCAACGGTAATAAAAGTCAAAATAGTCCTTATCATAGGAGGGTAGGTACTGAGTGGAAAGGGGCACTAAGGAAACCTTGAGTACTAGAAATATTCAGTATCTTGACTGGATGGTGTCACATGGGCATCCACATAAGTAAAACACCATGAAACTGTGCCCACAAGATCTGTGCATTCAATACATTTTATGATGTGTATAGTATATTTCAACTAAAAAGGAAAAAGTGTAATAATAAAACACATCTCTCCCATAAAGTTTTCCGGGCTTGTCTCTGCTCTGACCCACCCTCGCTGGCCAGAAAGTCCATACAGTTATTTAAGTTGTTGTTCCTCCTATGTGGGGCTGGACCTCCCCTTCCTGGCTCTGTTCAGATTGGTCCCGGAAAACGGCCTCCTTCCAGAGGTGGCACCATGTCCCTCAGTGCCTGGTGGTGCAGCCAGTTCCCTCCAGTGCGGAGACAGCAGCTCCCACTCCCCACCTTTCCACACACATCAGCTTGGGCAGGATTCACCAGTACGGAGCAGGGAGGCAGGCTGCTCTCCTCAAGGTTGACCTGTATCCTCCTGGGAAGCCACCCCAAAGTGGAGCGGTACTTCTAGGCAACCGAGGAGAAAAAATCCACCTGCAATTTCTCAGAGGGGTCCTTTGCTATTTATTTGGTGTCAAAACCAGAGAGGAACAGCTGGAATCAGAATTGCTAATGTTCCAGTCTGAGGTCTTCAGAGGCTGCTGGCTTCCACTCTAAGCTCCCTCTGCTGGTTCATTGGAAAATGTATCTGCTTGGCCACAATCTCCGTTCCGACTAAACTGGCCACATCCAGGGTACCCCATGCTGGAAAGCTCCTTTCATGTGTCCTCCTCTTTTCTCGATCTTCCCTGAGGTCCCCAGGGTGAAATCATGGATCTCCTGATCAGTCTTAAAGCAGGAAATCCAGGCAGCCAAGGGAAGCAGAAGGGTGGCCTCTAGACAGATGATCATTTGGGCATCATCCCTGCCCCCAACACATACACAAACACACACATACATACACACACACATTTCTGATGACTCTGGTTCCTCAGGGAGAGACTAAGAATTTCACTTACAGAATAGTTTTCCCCAAGAGTTATGGAAAACCACCCAAATTCCACTGTCTTCCAAGTCCTAATTTACCCAGAGTTGAAGGTGGCCTTGGAGGCCAGGGTTACAAGCTGCTTAAAATAAATGCATCTATTTCCATCTCTGGGCCCCTCTCCAGGGAACCTTGTCCCTCAGGAATTCTCAGGACTGTTTTTAACTGGAGAAAGCTAGGAGATTTGTGAGCTATGCCCAGCTGAACATAGGCCTCTGCTTTTGTTCCAGCCTAGGGCTTCAGAATTCCCTCCGGTGTTATTAAAACCACTTGAGTTGTAATTATAGTTCTTTGGCCCACTGACCCCTTGGAGTGGGGGGCACAGAAGCGAGAAACAGAATGCACTCTTTTTAGACTCTTCAGCTCTTTTCCAGTAATAACTATTTAAAGCCCTGTCAAGCTAACCAATTGCTGCCATCTTGTCAGAAAGGTCTTTTTTCATCTTTCCAATTGCAAGACAAGATTGGATGTAGGTAAAACTTAGCTTTAAAGTCCTTAATGGCTGTTTGAAATGACAAAGAATATAGGAGCATCAATACACCATGCACAGCCTGCCTCTGCTCTGGTTTCTGTCTGGGTCAGCTTTTCCAGCACCTTTGGTATTGGAGAATATATTTGTTCAGATCCACAGAACCTAGTAGAACAAAGTATGAACATCATAATAGCCTGGACTCTAAGACAACAAATTTGAAAACATCTAGTTGATTGTTTAAAACACCACCCAAGTAATAACTGCCATCATTTGTCCAAAGCAGCTGGCTTTCTATTATATGCACTTGGACCACATGATGGCTGAGAGTCACGTGGGTACCACATTTCCAGGGCTTCCCTGGACCACGTGTGGTTCCCTTCCCGACTCCACCCCAAGCCACTGCCGTCCTCTCCACTAGAGGAAGCTTCTCACACTGCTGGGGAGTAAGCATGATGCTGTCATGAGGATAGCAAGAAATCTGCTCTCATCTGCTCAAAAAGTGATTCATGTCACAAATCATGATTTTTAGGGGCAGACTGAGTTGAATCTTGGGCAACCAGGAAGCCACCAGCCAAGTGGGTCCAGGGTCCCCTTCACACACATCATGCACCTGGTCTGTCTTTCGCTCAGTTAGTACCACTCAGCCTTGGCACATTCAACATGCTGGTGCTAGCTGGGAAAAGGGCATGCAGGTGCAACATTCCAGGTAGAAGGTGTGGCTCCAGGGAAGGTCAGGAACTGGCAAGAGGAGGCAGAGGAGGACCTTTGGGCGGAAGAGCCAATCAAGGAAGGAACCACTGTCTGGGAGGTGGGCATGCCAAGAAGAGCAGGAGAGTGGATATTGATACCAGGTTGCATAATTGCTATGCCCAGGACAAAGAAGGTTTGAGTGGCCCAAGAAGTTTGGGAAATGTTTGATCAAAGTTAAATGGGTTTCTTTTCAGTGAGACTTTAAAGAGGCCCTTTAACCTGCAAATGATGAAAATTATGAGATCCAACTTTCCATCCACAACAGATCTATAGGAAGATTGATCAGATCAGATCAGTCGCTCAGTCGTGTCTGACTCTTTGCGACCCCATGAATCGCAGCACGCCAGGCCTCCCTGTCCCTCACCAACTCCCGGAGTTCACTCAGACTCACGTCCATCGAGTCAGTGATGCCATCCAGCCATCTCATCCTCTGTCGTCCCCTTCTCCTCTTGCCCCCAATCTATCCCAGCATCAGAGTCTTTTCCAATGAGTCAACTCTTCGCATGAGGTGGCCAAAGTACTGGAGTTTCAGCTTTAGCATCATTCCTTCCAAAGAAATCCCAGGGCTGATCTCCTTCAGAATGGACTGGTTGGATCTCCTTGCAGTCCAAGGCACTCTCAAGAGTCTTCTCCAACACCACACTTCAAAAGCATCAATTCTTCAGCGCTCAGCCTTCTTCACAGTCCAACTCTCACATCCATACATGACCACAGGAAAAACCATAGCCTTGACTAGATGAACCTTTGTTGGCAAAGCAATGTCTCTGCTTTTGAATATGCTATCTAGGTTGGTCATAACTTTCCTTCCAAGGAGTAAGCGTCTTTTAATTTCATGGCTGCAGTCACCATCTGCACTGATTTTGGAGCCCAGAAAAATAAAGTCTGACACTGTTTCCACTGTTTCCCCATCTATTTCCCATGAAGTGGTGGGACCAGATGCCACGATCTTCGTTTTCTGAATGTTGAGCTTTAAGCCAACTTTTTCACTCTCCACTTTCACTTTCATCAAGAGGCTTTTGAGTTCCTCTTCACTTTCTGCCATAAGAGTGGTGTCATCTGCATATCTGAGGTTATTGATATTTCTCCCAGCAATCTTGATTCCAGCTTGTGTTTCTTCCAGTCCAGCGTTTCTCATGATGTACTCTGCAGATAGTGACTCTTTATGATCCTCTGGTTTCCCCTTCCAGAGTGTACTAGTTTGCTTGAGCTGCTGCAACCAAGTACCACAGGCTGGTTAACTTAACAGGAACTTATTGTCTCGCAGTTCTGGAAATTAGAAAACTGAGATCAGAGTATCAGTCAGGCTGGTTTCTTCTGAGGGCTCTCTCCTTGGCTTGTCGATAACAACTTTTCTCTCTGTCTTCATATGGTCTTCCCCCGTGTGTCTGTGCCCTAACTGCCTCTTCTTATAAGGACACCAGACATACTGGATTAGGTCCCACTCTCATGGTCTCCTTTCATTTTAATCATCTCTTTAAAGACCGTATCTCCAAATACAGCCATATTTTGTGGCACTAGAGGTTAGGGCTTCAAATTGCCTAATGAATTCATATCGCCCATATGAATTTGGGGCAGGGGATGATTCAGCCTGTAATGCAGACTTTCTCTTCCCAGCTTCTCCCATAATTGTGCAAAGTCTATTTCTTGTCATAAACCCTTTATTCTGTGACATGCACAGTGGCTCCACTTCCCCAAGTTCTAACACAGAAATTGGTAGTAGAAGTGGGATGATCCTGTAAAAGAAAATGAAAACAAGAGATGTTGGTTTGGGACTGTATAACAGTAGCCAAAGTAGTGGGATCAGTGCATGTTCAGTTGTTCAGCCATATCTGACTCTTTACAACCCTATGGACTATAGGCCACCAGGCTCCTCTGTCTATAGGAGTTCCCAGGCAAGAATACTGGAGTGGGTTGCCGTTTCCTTCTCCAGGAGACCTTCCCAACCCAGGAATCAAACCCATATCTCCTGTGTCTCCTGATTTAGCAGGCAGATTCTTTACCACTGAGAAGTGCGATCAGGGAGTGCCTCAAACTGCAGTCTGTCTCCAGCCTGAAGAGGGATAGCAGGGGGTTCTGGCTATGGGTGGGCTGGAGTCCCTCAGGATCAGGAAATACCCTGGACCAAAACTTCCCCTGCCAGCCCACCCATGACTCACTGTGTCAATGGCTGAACCCAGAATCTGAAAAGGCAGCCCATATCAAGGATGTCCAGCCTGGTCCTGCCACCAAGCACAGCACCAGACAAGAGGACCCAACCCCAAGGAGACAGCCATCTCCTCCAGATGACCAGACACACATGCAAAGCAATTAGAGAATCACCAGTAAGAATTATGTCTGTGTGTATGCCACAGACAAGCACATTCTTCCTTTTCTCTACATTATGCTCCAGTCAAACCAAACCACTTACAGCTTCCTGAAATGTCAGGCTATTTCACGCCTCAGGGCCTTTGTTCTAATACTCTCTCCTAGCCGGAAGCCCTGCCAGGGTAGCAGCCCAGCAAACATCTATTCATCTTTCAAGCATCACCTTTGCTATGAAGCTTTTTCTCTTGCCCCCCACCCCAGGGTGGCTGTCATCTATTAAGCACTTGCCAAGTGCCAGCAAATGTGCATGGTAGTTCATTTCATCCTCTTGATAGCCCTATGAAATAGGTGTTCTTGGCCCCCTGTTGACAGGTGATAAAACTAAGGTTCAGAGAGATTAAGTGATTTGCCAAGTGTACCTAGCTTATAGGAGGTGCAGCTGGGCTTCAAAACTCAGCTGTTGTGATCTAAGTCTGGCTCTGCACATATTCATATATGCAGTATAGACTGCTCCTCTGAACCAGGTTTGAGCCAGAGACTGAGGCCATGCTGGGATGCATATCAGCATCCCACTGTGCATTACAACAATCTAGAGGTCAGCAATCACATCTGAGAGCAGGCCTTTCTAACCATTGTACCTATTAGCATCCAGATAGACACAAGATTCTGTGTCCATGGACAGGATACAAAAATCTGGTCAGCATTAGGAGGGGCACTCTCCACAAACAAACAGCTCCTGTTATGTTTTTATGGGAACTTTACAGATGATCAAGGTGGTACTATAGACAGTGGGAGAAGGAAAGATTGCTTAGTCAGTGGTGTCAGGAAACTGGTTTGTCAGGAGGAGAAAAAGAAAGCCACATCATTACTTTATAGCAAAAGATTCTAGATAGAATAAACACCTAAGCATGGAAAATAAAGCTATAAACTTCACAGAAGAAAATATAGATGGATTATTGTTGTTGTTTAGTCCTTATTGTGTCTGACTCTTTGCAACCCCATGGATTTCAGTACACTTATCTCCTCTGTCCTTCACTGTCTCCCGGAGTTTGCTCAAACTCATGTCCATTGAGTCATTAATGCCATCCAACCATCTCATCTTCTGTTGCCCCCTTCTCCTCCTGCCCTCAGTCTTTCCCAGCATCAATATTCCAATGAGTTTGCTCCTCTTATTAGATGGCCAAAGTCTTGGAGCTTCAGCATTAGTCCTTTAAGAGAATATTCAGGATTGATTTCCTTTAGGATTGACTGCTTTGATCTCCTTGCAGTCCAAGGGACTCTCAAGAGTCTTCTCCAGCACCACAATTTGAAAGCATCAATTCTTTGGTGCCCTGCCTTCTTTATGGTCCAGCTCTCACATCCATTCATGACTACTAGAAAAACCATAACTTGACCATGACCTTTGTTGGCAAAGTAATGTCTCTGCTTTTTAATACACTGTCTAGGTTTGTCACGTGTGCTGTGCTTAGTTGCTCAGTTGTGTCCGACTCTTTGCAAGCCCATGGACTGCAGCCCTCCAGGCTCCTCTGTCCACAGGGGTTCTCCAGGCAAGAATACTGAAGTGGGTCTCCATGCCCTCCTCTAGGGGATCTTCCCAACCCAGGGATTGAACCCAGGTCTCCCGCATTGCAGGCAGATTCTTTACCAGCTAAGCCACCAGGGAAGCAATATAGCTAACTATTATCAAGTACCCCAAAGCACAAACAAAATAACAAAAAAAGTTAGATATCACAACTTGGTAGTCATGGGGTTTAACAAGAGCATCATAGACAAAATGAACAGATCAATGACAGACTAGAAGATATTACAATATCCAGTGCCATTAATGGGTTAATATGTACTCTAGACTCTACCAGGAACTCCAAGTCGTCAAGAAAAAAGGAAATCCAATTAATTTTTTAAGAAGCAAGGATATGAATATATGAATTTACAGAAAATGAATAATGAGTTCATATTCTTACTCCCTAGTAATCAAATATATGCAAATTAAATCACAAATGAGACTGCACTTCATAGCCATCAGAGTAGCAGAAAAGTGGGTAATCCAAGTCCAGGTGAGGAGGAGCGACGATAAGAACATTGTGTGCTGCTTGCTGGGAGTTTAAAGTTGTTACAGCTGTTTTGGAAAGCAATTTAACATAATTTAGTAAAATTATGTGTATTTATGTCCCATGATCTGGCAATTCCACTCCTGTTTGTACAACCCAGAGATTTTTGCGCAGATCTAATATGAGAACCATATGAGCTTGTTTGTCAACAGTGTTGTTATTTCTGAGAGCAGGAAGTTAAACTTTGGGGTCCATCACTGGAGGGATAATTAAGTGAAATGTGCTGGAGAATCAAATCCCAGGCAGTAGTGAGAAGCTGTGGACTAGAAACACATAAATCAGCATGAATGGGTCTTAAAAGCATAGATTTGAATGGGAAAAGTCAAAACCAGTTTGGATTTTACGGTGCAATACTCTTTAAATCAATTAAAGCCAGGCATGCATAAAACAACTTCAGGTATTTTACAAGGTGACATTTTACAAGGTAAAAAATTTAAGATTTTTTACATAAAACTCATTAGAGTAATAGCTTATGGGGAGATAGGTGTGGTGATCAGAGGTGGGAGAAATAGATAAGTAGTAAACAAACAAATATCTAGAGAGGGGTCCTTCATGGATGGATGGTGATGTGAGGTGTGAACTAAAGGATGTGAGGAGCTGCCAAGGCCAGATCAGAGGAGGAAAGAACAAGACAGAAGGCGTGGGAGCAAGAGAACCGTTTCCCCAGCAATGGCCCTGGAGTAAAAGGCTTGGCTTCTTATCCTGATTCTGCTACTTGATGAATTTGAGCAACTTACTTCACTGGACTCTGTCTCAGTCTCTTCAGCTGTAAAACGGAAATGCTAGCAGTACCTACATCAAGGGATCATTTGAATGATGCATTAGACAGCATCCATGCACAGCACCCATGAGTAGCCAGGGCTGAATGGACAGAAGCCATGAATGTTTCTATATCAATTCTGTGCTCAGCAGTTATGCTGTGTACTTTAAAAGCCTAAAATGACATGACAGTGAAGACACACTCAGAGTCTTTTAATCAGTCATTGCATGGATCGTTCTACCAGCAGAACATTCATTCCACCCTAGACATTGTCACAATCATGGACACCACAGTATCCTCCACTGCCACCTCTTTTGTATTGGACAAGACCTGGGCAATGCTGCTGAGAGCTGGATAGGAGAATGGGAAGGACGTGGCTCTAGAGTCAGAGACTACCTGGTTTCCTGTCCTGGATCTGTACTCATTCCTTAAGCTCTCTGTGTCTTCTTGTCTTCATCCATAAACACAGATGAGAACAGCATCCCCATAAAGTTCTTGTGAGCGTGAAATGTGATCATTGGGCAAAATGCTCCTAACGCATAGCAAGTGCTTTGTAAATAATAGTTGCTATTACTTGTGGCAGGGGACAGAGGGGACATTCTGAATTAGGTGAGAACACCTTGCTGCTGCTGCTGCTAAGTCACTTCAGTCGTGTCCGACTCTGTGCAACCCCATGGACTGCAGCCTACCAGGCTTCTCCGTCCATGGGATTCTCCAGGCAAAAACACTGGAGTGGGTTGCCATTTCTTTCTCTGCCCTAGCAAAGACCAAAAGACGAGGGAATAGTGTGTGTAAAACCTGCAAGGAGCCCTTAGTTATGTCCTAGTTACTAGTTAGAGTGTGTGGTGGGCTTCCAGTGCTGAAGGACCCCAGCACTTAAAGGAGGAAGTCTGAAAGCAAAACAGAGTGCTGAGAATCAGTACTTGCTTCATAGCTGAGCGTGCTGGAAAGTTGACACTGTCAGATCTTTCAAATGATTATTCTTATAAATGATTATTCTGCTTCCCTTGGGAGCTCAAGAGGCGCTTATAAGAGAGAAACTCGGCTTCCCAATGATGGGACTGTTTTCGAATCAGAGTTGGCATTTGCATCAATTTAGCTGATGGAGAACATTTCTTTTTTCCCACTCCAGCATGATGGAGTGCGATAAAAGAGTTTGGTTCTTTGCACGAGAGGAAAATATGTCTGAAACTGCAGCCCTGGGGAAAAGATGAAGGGTTGTTGGCTTCACCGGTGTGATGGGAAAGATGACTGTGAGGGGGAACACGATGTGGGGCCGATGGGGTCCAACAGGGCACAGTCAGCTGGTGACGTTCACAACAAAGACAAGTTCCTATGTATTTTATTATTTTTATTGATGTAGATTTTGTTCTGATTTCACTGATTCACCCTGCCGGTGTGCCCTCGATCTGCCCCCATCACAGATATGGGAAATCTTCCCAGGGCTCTTATCTGCATTTGATGGTTCATGGCTTGGACACTTCGATGGTTCTCCTATGGCTTCAGAGTCACTTTAGATTTTCAAACCTCTTCCCTGCCTGAAGCCAACTTGCCCAAGAGTAACTCTGCTTTGGTAGGATGCTATTCCTCCCTTGTCTTCAAGGCCCTCCATGATCTTGCCCTCTGACCTGAACTCCCCATGGGCTCATGGACACTCTGCAGATCTCTCCTCATTACCATGGCCACAGTTTTGCCCGCCCTGCAAGGTCCTCTCATTCCTTCCCTCTTCCATGAGCAACTCCATTCAGGCCTACCCAGTTCACTGAGCTCCTGCCTTGGGGCCAGGCCAGAGAAGACAAAGACAGAGTGGAGAGAGATGAAGGGGAGAGATAAAGGGATGAGATGAGCCAGAGACACTGGGAGCTATCTCAGTGTGGTCAGCAAAATAGTAATGGCGAGCAGGTGGCTCAGTGGGGGCCCCAGTAGGGTAATGGTCAGAGGAAGTCCCCTTTCAAGTGCCAAACTACTGCCCCCAGGAAGCCTATCCTGACCCTGCTAGCATGACTTCTTCAAGCATCATCCTAGCATTTGAGAGGCAGGCAGTAAAACATTAAGGGTCCAGACTTCGAAGCCTGGCTGCCTGAGTTTTGAATTCCAGCTCTATCACATACAACTGTGTGACCTTGGGCTAATTCTTTAACCTCTCAGAGATGTTTCCTTATCTGTTAAAGGGAGGTAATAATAGTATGGATGTATCTGTGTGATTATAAGGATTAAATGATATACACAGGTAACGTGTGTGCTCATGCTCCGTCACTGAATCATGTCCAGCTCTTTGCGACCTCATGGACTGTAGCCCACAAGGCTGCTCTGTCCATGGAATTTCCCAGGCAAGAATACTGAAGTGAGTTGCCGTTTCCTCCCTCAGGGGATCTTCCTGACCCAGGGAAGGAACCCATGTCTCCTGCATTGGCAGGTGGATTCTTAACCACTGTGCCACCTGGAAAGCCCCATATACACAGGTAAAGCACTACCTAAAGCAGTATCTGGCCGTGTAGTGGTGGCACAGAACTCTCGCTGTTATTGTCTGGGACCTTCGCGCTACACTGTCTGTGGGGCTTCTCTCCTGTGACACAGCTGCCCTAGAAACACTGTTGGAAGGTGGTATTCAGCAAGAGATTGACTTTCATCTGCATCGATACATGTATATTACCAGAACACTCTGCCTTTCTCTTCATAATGACAATTCTGTTGATCATAATCTACCTCATTGACTCACACACTGTCCATGGACTCCCAAAGAGTCCATGGACTCCGCTAATAACGTTACATTTTGATTGGCATTTTTAAAAATAATAGTAATAAAAGAAACTTCTGTCTTGAATGTCCAAGAATAGATTCTGCATAAGCCTTGCAGCTTCAGGCCTGGTACAGAATTGGAAGAGGAAGTGATCGTTTGTCATCTTTCTTTACAGACTGCATTTCTGGCATCACTTCGATGCTAAATGGGACTTTTTAAAAATAGTCTTAACAAGCATTTTGACAGACTCTGTTCTGGATACCAGAGAATAGAGCCAAGGAGAGTCAGCATGTGTGAAATCTGACCCGGCCCCCATCAAACAGCCAGTGACTGCAGTCCCCTCCCAGGGGGGCTATCTAATGGCAGCAGGGACACAGGCTTAAGAGGACCGTTTAGGAACATGGTACTGGGTTGACGCTAAAGCCCTACATGCCTCTCTCCAGAGATGACATGAACTCCCAGGAGTTTGAGGCAAGTTCAGCCAATGAGAGATTATTCCTACCACAAAGGCCACCCCTCTGCTGGGAGCAGTGAAGAAGACCCGTCAGGGACACTCCCAAGGCTGATTCTTTTTGGAGCCTTGTCTCTTCAAGATCAAATCCAGGTCAAACCTAAAATGTCAGTGAACACAGGCTAAGTGCCTTCATACATAGGCAGTAGGTCTGGCAGGAGAAGGGTTGTGCAAAGAGGGAAGAACTCAGACCCTGTCACTGCAGCAAATCCTCAAGACATGGTTGGAGCCGGGTCTGCAGGGGCAGAGGCTCCTGGGCGCCGTCCTAGTCTCTCTGACTCCAGTTCTCCATCTGTAAAGTGGAAATCATAATAACTGCCTCGTGGGAAAATGGTAAGGAATTACAGTGCTTGATGCTGAAAATATGGGAGTGATTGCTATTATTATGATATCAGCAGGAGATAAGACCCTCTGGAGGCAGGATAAGTGGGCACACACAAGGCATTCTGGGGAGAGTGACAGGGACCTACTGCCAGCCAGGATACCAAAGCAGTCACTGCGTACTGCCTCGACATCCATCCAAAGTGGCTCCAAGGACAGCTGACCGAGGTCCACAGCTTTGTACTTGCTATGGCCCCTGACTCCTCAAATCCCTCATCAGCTGCAAATTCCAGACCCTCTGCTCTACTCTTCTGTAGCCCTGGCCACTGGGGCTTTCTCTTGCTCCTCCCCCTCCTCTTTTTTCTCCCCATCCCCCTGCCCCCCCAACCCATGCAGTAATCACTGCTCTGAGTTGTTGTCTTCTTTTGTCCAGAGGGAAAGTGAAAAATCAAGTTGGAACTGGGGAGTAGATGGAAATGAGCCATCCTTGAACATCCTTGACTCAAGCAGATATAGTAGCTACCAGCAGAGCTAGTGCCCAAGGCTATGACCCAGGGGGTCCCGTGTGGAAACACACTGATGGAAGAAGACATCGAGTCCCCAATCCAAATTAGTACACATGGGAAAATGATCGCCCAGAGAGGGAATGAGGTATCAACCACTGAAAGCTTGTGGTAGAGCTAATATTCCAGACCCCAATCAGAATCTTTCCCCTAGATTCAGTCACATGATGTCCCGGCTCCAAGGCATCTTTGAGACCTGACGTCCAGCCCATCCTTTCACAAGTGGGCAACTGAGTCCCAGGACTCAAGCTGCAGGCCAGGTATCAGCTAAGCTGGAATGAAAATGCAAGTCCCTCCATTCTACATAGCCTCCTTCTCCTCTCCCTCAAACACTTTCCTATCAGCTTTACAAGGTTCAGAAAGATATGGACGACCCCCACCCAAAGACCCAAACATTTTCTCCATCTCTCTCTCTTTGGCTTGAGTGCACACACACACGTGTGCACACATACACATATGTTGTTGCTAATGGCATGTGTAGGGGATTATTTATCCCTCTTTGCATTTCAAAAAACATTTATCAATTTATCAATATTTACCAGTCAACTGATAATCAAACTCCTTGGTACTCAGCACTGCATTTACTGCAACTGGTAACCAAGGCAGAAGATACCAAATTTTCTCTCAAGTAATTCACAATCAGGCGGGGGAGACTAACAGGACCATGGATGAACCCTTGCTAGGGAGAAGCTTCTGGTTGAATTCAGTAGGAGGAAGCCTGTGGAGTCACGAAAAGCTGCGGAAAGATGCCCTGTTCAGATTTCTTTTGACGGCTTTATAGAGAGATAATTCACATACCATACAATTCACCCACTTAAAGTGTACGATCCAGTGGCTTTTAGCATATTCACAGAGTTGAGCAAACATCACCACAATCACTTTTCCAACATCCTCATCATTCTGAGAGAAACCTTGCACCTACTAAGTTACCTGCTATTCCCTCGGCCCCAGTCCTAGGCAAGCCCGTGTCTACCTTCTTTCTTTATAAACTCTGCTTTGTGGGTTCCTATAAATGAAATCATACAATGTGTGGCCTTTGGTGACTGTCTCCTTTGACTTAGCATAATGTTTCCTGTTGTAGCATCAATTAGTACTTCATTCCTTTTAATGGCCAAATAATATTCCCTTTATACTACATTTTGTTTCTCCATTTCTCAGCTGATGCACATTTTGGTTGTTTTCACTTTTCAGTTCAGTTCAGTCACTCAGTCATGTCTGACTCTTTGTGACCCCATGAATCTCAGCACGCCGGGCCTCCCTGTCCATCACCAACTCCCAGAGTCCACCTAAACCCATGTCCATTGAGTCGGTGATGCAATCCAGCCATCTCATCCTCTGTCGTCCCCTTCTCCTCCTGCCCCCAATCCCTCCCAGCATCAGAGTCTTTTCCAATGAGTCAATTCTTTGCATGAGGTGGCCAAAGTACTGGAGTTTCAGCTTTAGCATCAGTCCTTCCAATGAACACCCAGGACTGATCTCCTTTAGAATGGACTGGTTGGATCTCCTTGCAGTCCAAGGGACTCTCAAGAGTCTTCTCCAACACCACAGCTCAAAAGCATCAATTCTTTGGCGCTCAGCTTTCTTCACAGTCCAACTCTCACATCCATACATGACCACTGTAAAAACCATAGCCTTGACTAGATGGACCTTTGTTGGCAAAGTAATGTCTCTGCTTTTCACTTTTGGGTTATTATAATTAATGCTGCAGTGACACTGAGTACAAGTTTTTGTGTGGGTATGTTTCCATTTGTCTTGGGGGTATACCTAGAAGTAGAATTGCTAGGTCTATGTTTAACATGTGAGTAACTGCCAGACAGTTTCTGAAGGGGCTGTGCCATTTTATAATCTCATCTTACTAGCAGTGTTTGAGGGATTCAATTTCTCCACATCCTTGCCAACACTTATTATTTGTCTTTTTGATTCTAACCATTCTAGTGGGTGTGAAGTGGTATCTCATTGTGGTTTTGATTTGCATTTTCCTAATGGCTAATTATGTGCTTATTGGTAATTTGCATATCTTCTTTAGGAAACTGTCTATTCAGACTCTTTGCCCATTTTTAAAATTTTATTTATTTATTTTAATTGGAGGCTAATTACTTTATAATATTGTAGTGGTTTTTAAATTAAGTTATTTGCCTGCTTGGATTTTAACCCTTTCTCTATTAAACAGATTGATTTTCAATTATGTTAAGATTAGTAAATATTTTAATTTAGTCAAATCTAGAAATACTCATTTTTTTTTAATTTAAAAAAATTGAATTACATTTAGTTGATTTAAAATGCTGAGCTAGTTTCAGGTGTGCAACAAAGTGATTTAGTTATTTTATATGTGGGGCTTCCCTGGTGGCTCAGTGGTAAAGAATCCACCTGCAAATGCAGGAGACGTGGATTTGATCCCTGGGTCAGGAAGATCCCTAGGGAAGGAAATGGCAACCCGCTCCAGTATTCTTGCCTGGGAAACTCCATGGACAGAGAAGCCTGGAGGGCTACAGTACAAGGGGTCGCAAAAGGGTAAGACATGACTTAGCAACTAAACAATATCAACAACATATATGTGCATAGAATATACATGCTATCTATTCTTTTCCAGATTTGAACTTCCATTTCTTACCAGACACGCGAGGGAGATCAGTGCTGGTCATCTCTCTTACAGTCGTGCAAGCAGAATGGGAACCAGGCTGAGATGGAGGAGAAGCATCATCCCCCTTGGAGGCAAACACCCCGCGTGACCTAGAGGTGACAAATTTGGAAATGCCTCACATCTGGTGGGGGCTCCGGTAGCCCCCAGTCCTCCACCCACCCACCTAGTCCCTCACCCCCACACAGTCACCAGCCAGCCTGAAGGAGGTCACAAACTGTGTCCTGTTCACCGTGAGGAGCATCCTCTAAGCATCTACCGTGTGCCAGAGTCTGGACCAGGAGCCACAGTCTTCAGCAAAGTATCCCCTGATCTTCTTTAACCACAGTCTGGGGAGGAAATGGGCAGCTTCTAGCCACATGATCCACACTTCTATTGACTGAGGTATAGGGGCACAGTGGGAGGGCTTGACTCAACCCATGTGTCCTGGGAGGCTTCCTGGAAGAGGAACCCCAGGCTGGCTCGTAACAATTTAATAGAAGTCATTCAGGCATCCCTGACTCGGGACACAGCCAGTCTATAACCCAGGAGGAGAGAAAACTGCCGTGACAGCAAGTTCAAGTTGATTATGATTGATAATGCTCAGAATAAAGTGTACTCTTGATATTTTTCTTCATTTGTTTGTAAATTTAATAAATCTTGGTTAAAGAGAAAGGACAAAACCTCTATCTACAAGAAATTCCCCAAGTATAGTCACTTTCTTTGCCTTCTCTGAATTCCATCACTTCCAACTCCAGATTTAAACAGATAAGCTTTATGTTCACAGATGGACTATAGCTTTCTCAGAAGCAGGGACCAACTCTCAGGGACAAGACAGAGACCTCTCTGAGGTTAGATGCTGTATCTTTTCTATATCTGTGTGAATCCGCCCCTCAACCCCGACTCTGAGAGCAGAGTGTGGTACACAGAAAGGGTCCTGCTTGCCCTGAAAGGTGCAGGGCAGCCTCTGGGCTGAGCTGGCCCAGGCAAGCCTGGGTCTGGGGTCATGGGCTCTTTAAGGGCAGGGCCAGGTGTTACGCATCTGGGGGGTATCCTCCAATACTCTTTTTAGGGTCCTACCCACACAGAGCCTTGCACAGCACCTTGTACACAGGAGCCATTCAGTGCATGGCTATTGAATGCAGCTGAAACTTTCTGAAAAATCAAATACAATTGTACCATGTTGACATAATAATGGCCTTCTTTTTAGATGACTTTGTAGAGGCAAATAAGAGTGCTCTGGAGAGGCCCTGCCCCTCCAAAATGGGCAGCCATCCAGCGCCTCCTTCCTGCCCCAACCCTGAGTTCTGGGCTGAACTCTGCCGACTGAGAGGGGGCATCTACGATGCCAACTGAGCTTTGCCCTGAAACAAGGGTTTCTGCTCCTCAGGGGAACTGGCCCAACATCTGTGATGGTTATCAGGCCTAAGGGAGCTATCCTTCTGTTAAGAGGCCTTGCAGGACTGAAACTTAGACACTGGGGACAGGTGAGAAAAGGGGGACAGGTGTTTTTAAACATATTAGCAGTAGAGCTCTTGGCCAAAGCAACACAAAGCTTTAGGAGAAAATTCACTCTAAAACTATTCAGATGGGGACTTCCTCAGCGGTCCAGTGTTTAGGACGTCACCTTCCAATGCAGGAAACATGAGTTCAGTCCCTGGTTGGGGAATTAAGATCCCATATGCTGTGGGGTTCAGCGAAAAAAAAAAAGCTTTTCAAGTGGAAGAGGGAGCACCAAGAAATGCAAGGAGTGAGCAAGTGTCAATGAGCACAAATTAGTTTGGTCTCCACTTGCTGCGTGCTCAGTCACTTCAGTTGTATCTGACTCTTTGTAACCCTGTAAACTGTAGCCCACCAGGCTCCTCTGTCCATGGGGATTCCCCAGAAAAGAATACTGGAGAGGGTTACCATGCCTTCCTCTAGGGGATCTTCCTGACCCAGGGATCAAACCCGTGTCTCTCATGTCTCCTGCATTGACAGGCGGCTTCTTTACTGCTAGCGCCACCACAGAACCAGGTAAAGCCAAGTAGAAATGGTTTAACTCAAGTGACATCATTAGTTGAGGTTTAGCAATGTGTTCATTCTTTTTTTTTTTTTTAATGTATATCAAATAATACAATGCATGGAATCAGGCAATAAATAATGCCGTAAAGTTTAAAATGACCAACAGCATCTCCTGACTTCAGAGGGGGCTGCACCCTGAACCAAGTGATGCTAGATTTTCAGAGCCTCTCATTAGGACAAACCCTTCCTAAATCTTTGTCCCTAATTTTTTATCATTCTCATTCTTAGAGGTTCCCAAATTGCGTATGTTTCAGGCACCACAACTCCTGTCCCCTGTCTGACCTCCTTACCATCCTTTGTACCTCAGTCCTGCTCCTCAAAGGAAAAACATTTCAGCTCCTCAGCATGTTTTTTTCTGGTGTGTATCTTCATGTTGCTAAGTAAAAGACTTATGAGGTTAGTCCTTGCTCTGTTTTAGATAATACCCATCATTCATCATCTTCTATTATAAAAGGTAAGAAGGTCATGGAATGGGAGGGTGACAGGGAAGCCCAAGAGGGAGGGGATTCATGATGTTGTGCAGCAGAAACTAATGCAACATTGTAAAGTAATTACATTCAAATAAAAATAAATAAATTAAATTAAATTTTTTTAAAATGGTGAGGAGGGAGCCCTCTCTCCCTCTTACCCCCACCTCACCATCCCATGAGCTTTCCTCCCGTCTGCCAAATTGATTTGCATCACAATTTTGGATTGAATTACTGTAGAGTGTACATTTCTAGAACCATATAAATATGGTTCATGACCGAGCCAAATAGTGTATGGTAACTACATTCACTTTCTTGTACACGTTTTCATTTTTTCTGAAGTTGATATCACCGTCCCTTCTGGTTTGTTTGTTTCCTAGACATCGATCACTAATTCACGCTAAACTTAGCGCCAGTTGTAAAGCAACTCTCATTACAGTTAAATATAGGAGATAATCTCTACATTCCACTTCTTGTTTCTCTGGTGACACCGCCCCAGGACCCCTGCACCCTGAAGCGTTATTCTCCAGAACTACTCCGCAGCTGTCACTCAGGACATCCTTGATCATCACCTGGCCAACCCCTTCACCCCTCTCTGTGCTGGCTCCCTCATCTGCTAGTTTCTGTGGTTTTTGTTTTGTTTTGTTCTGTTTTTGTCTTCTTTGACTCCATTTTTGTGGAGCACACGCTTCTAAAGAGAGGTAATTGTTCTATCCTTGACAGTTTGGCCATGTGGAGAATTTTAGACTAGAAAATATTTCCCTGAAGAATTTTGAAGAATTACTCTTTGTCTGCTGGCATCCTGGGTTGCCATTAAGAAGTCTGATGCTGTTTTGAGTCCCACTTATTTTTGTATGATTCATTCTTTCTCCCTCTCCCTCCCTTCCCCCCTCTCTCTTTGAGAGTTTTTAGGATCTTTGCTGCAACTCTGGTACTCTGGCCTTCATGTAGGTCATTTTTCACCCACTGTACTGGACATGTGAAAGGCCCTTTTGTCTCTGAAATTCAAGTCCTTCAGTCTGAGAAATGTACTTGTACAATGTCTTCGATAATTTCCTCCACCAATCTTTTCTGCTCTTCCTTTCTAGAACTCCCATTAGTTAGATTTAGACTGTGTAGATTGAGTCCATAGTTTTATTTTTCTTTCTTTCCTTCCCTTTTGTCTCTTTCTTTTCTTTTTCCTTCCTTCCTTCCTTCCTTCTGTCCTTTCTTTCTTCTCCATCCTGAAATGTTTTTCCTGACTTCTGCATGGGGGTGGTAACCTAGGCAGTCAGTATTCTCGTGGGAGGTGAGTGAGGAAAGAAGCTGGCCTCTCCCTAATCAATTCCAAACTTAGACTTGATCTCTCCATTTTCAGTGTCATTCCTGGGGCCCCTTTCTGCTCTGTGTTGCAAGTCTTGATTTCAGGGACTCCCTGGTAGAACTTCTTCAGAGCCGTCCCCCAGTGCCAGCTAAAGAAGAGGAGGTCTGGGGGTCTACTTTCTCCTTTCACAGACTCATATCCTGTCTATCTATCTCAAGTTTTACTCTTGTTTGGACCTCCCATCCCTGAACCTCCTGGCTCTGGATGGGAATCCTTCAGGTCCTCCATTGCATCCCTGCTGAGGTCACGTGCATTTCAGCCTCACCACCACCCACACCTCATTTCCCCAATCCCATTGCTCTCTCTTCCCCACTGTCTTCTTTGCTCCTAATCTCCTTATCTTGGCAGATTTATACCATTTTCATTCCTTCTTTCTACCATTGTATTAGTGTCTCCAGAGGCAGTAAGGATAAATGCATGTGTGCAAACTATCTTGTTTAACTCCAAGACTCTACTTGTATTTCTTCTTATGTTTCAAAAAATTGAAATTTTATATTGTTTCACACTAAACATAACTGTGCTTTGTATTTCACAATTTAAATGCCAAATCTCTTACTTTAGGCAGTTCTAACACATTTTTAAGAGTCTTAAGAATATCTGAGAATCTTAAGAAAGGCTGCAACCACTCCACTTCAAACTCTGTACGCTCTGCTTAAGATGCAGTCATCAAGTATTCAGTGGGAGTTGACTGAATTATTATTACATTATTACATTGGATACTTTCAGGTCCCTGCAAGACCTAAGGGTGGTGGCAGTGAGCACAGAAGGACAGGGTCCAGACAGGAGGGGAAGGAAGATACCTGGAGGCAGTGTGGACAGGAGGTGGAAGGGAGGAAGGAGAAGGAGGGTTCAGAAGGAACGCGAGGACTCCATCCATCTGTTGTCACCCCAATTTCAGCATGAAGTTGGACCACTGGGTGGCCCAGTCACACCTATGGGATGCAGCTGAGGCACCAAGCGGTGCTGAACTTGGTTTCTCCAATTGAACAGTGCAGGGAGGAAGCAGGCCTTCACTCTCAGAAAGATGTTGAAGAAATGAAATGAGATGGATGATAAATCTGAAAGCTCTTGGAAAGTAAAAGGGCTATATAAATACACAGTGTCATTACCGGATCTAGCCTGGCTCAGGCAAGTCCAGTCCTAACTCATCGTAACTTCATGTGGCAAGTGCAGTGAATTACGTGTGTGGTGCAGATAGAAATAGCCCTTGCACACGGCAAATATATGGAGTGCCTGTGAAGAAATGCAAGATCCATTAAGGAAATTAAAGCTCCAAGTTGACACAGGAAGAGATCTCCTCCCTTCCCTAGATTTCAGAGGACATGTATTAACAGGGCAGCATACCAAAATGGTGGGAGTCTGGGGCCAGAGTCACCAGGTGGAGACCAGCCCTTACTGACTCATATCAGACTTTATCTAAATCAGAAATGAACTCCTGTGCTAAGCCACTGAGATCTGGGGGCTTATTTGTTACCATGACATAGCCTAACCTGCCCTAAGAAGCTTGAACTAAGAGGGGCTGCTGTCACCACATGGGTGCCCAGAGAAGTGTATGGTGATGAGGGGATGAGATAAGACAGGGCTACTTGGATACAAAGGCCCTTCCCTCAAGCCTGGAGGGAGAGCCTGGAGCAGCCGCTAGGTCAGGCTTCATCAAGCATTCTGGGGAAAGTCAGCAAGAAGTGGCAGGCCTGGAAAACGGTTACCCCATCAGATGTTACTCACTCATTTTCTGTGTGGAGTCTGCCACAGGCTGTCTTCCTTTGTCTCCACTCCGCCCCCCAATATGGTACACCCACAGTGCACCTCTCAGCCTGTGTGGAGCCCCGTCTCATGGAGGCCTGTTCTTACCTCAGCTGTCTCAAGGCAACACATTAGCCATAGTCTCCCTGACTGTGGAGACTAGGCCCTTCCTTGGAAGCATGGGACCTCCTTTTAGAATTTACAGACCTGCACAGTCACCCAGCCTCCAGGCTCTGCCACACAAGCAGGTGCAGAAAGGGTGGCCTCATCCTACCAATCTTCCCAATTCAGGCTGAAACACAAGCCTATCCCAGTTGCAATTAAAATCATAAACTTTGAGAACCAGAGTTCCCTTTAGAAATACATCCTATGTTTCAATAGTTTTTTATATTTGAGGAGGGGTGTCATGTCACCCTGTGAGGATATGATGAAATCAGAAAACACATATACTAATAACAAAATGTTGTGACTGGACTTTTCCAGAAGATTCGGGATTTCCCATAAAGCCTCATGCTGGGGGAACCGAGTCACCATGTACTCTATATCTTAAAGTGAGCACAAAGTAACTAGAGTCAGACACCACCCCTCTCCTTAAGGGCTGGGAGGAAATGGCAGAACCAGGCCTGCCACCTTCTGCCATGGGCCACCTTGCCCTTTGCCAGTCTATTATTTTTTCAAATTGAGTTTTATTAATAATGTCACAGGTCTGAGTTTGATGAGTGGGGACAGTCTGCTGAGCAAGCCTGCCATGCAGACACATGGACACCATTGATCTTAAGACTCTCTGGCCCCAGGGGCTCCTTGACTTGCCCTAAGAAAAGAGAGATACATCTCTGTGTGGGTTGCAGGGATGAAGGGCAGGGCAGACTCAGGCCAACACCAGCTTCACTCTGAAGGCCAGCTGCCTAGAAGTAATATCTCAAGGAGAATGGGGGTCAGTGGAGAAGAGAATCACAAGCCTTTGCTGAAGTCAGCTTATGAAGCTCCAAGAGATGACCGAGGAGCCTGCAAGAGAGGAGAGCTGGCTTCACGCATCCCTGAGTGGTTCAGTGGACAGGGTCTTCACAGACACCTCCAGAGCTGATGCTGGATGGAGGAGTGGTTGGTGATGAATATGGGGGAAAGCTTGACACATGTTCCCTACAATTTAAGGTATATGTTTAAACAGAGGCTACAGCCCACTTCTCTGCTAGAAACTTCTCAAGGTGGGAGGCTGGCTGTTGCAGCCCACACCAGCAGAGTAAGTCAGAATTGTGGTATCAAGAGTCTACCACCACCACCACGTGTGACTTGTGGCTGGTACAGGAAAGGACTCTTCTTCTTGACCCCAAGAGGATAACACTGAGGTTAGAGGAGCACACAGAAGCCATGGGCTTTCTGAGCGACCAGTGGCCAAATGAGATGTGATTCATGTCTCACCCAGAAAGGGGCATTAGAAACATGGACTATGGAGAAAATAAAGAAACATTGTTTTCCCTTTTCTGGAGAAATCCTCAGCTGTGAGGAAGCTGAGCACTGTCCCCAGAGCTCATGATCTGATCATCATTGATGCGAGGACCCCCACATCAGCCTCCAGCCAGAGACGGACTCCCAGCAAAGCTTAGCGAGGCCAGCAGAACGTGCCTCCTCCACTGGCCAGTGATCACGGATGAGGGAGGACTTCTGCTCCCTGTTTTTCTCTTCCTTACCCTAGACCTGGGATCCAAGGGATGGAGAAGAGCAAGTGTGTGCATGGTTGACTGCACCCCCAATTCTCAGGTGCCAGGCAGGGGAGTAACCCCCCCTCCCTTCTCCAAGTCCTAAAGTCTCAATGTCTTAGTCTATTTGGGCTGCTATAACAAAGTACCACAGAGTGCATCACTTACACACAACAGAAATTTATTTCTCACGATTCTGGAGGCCGGAAGTGTGAGATCACAGTGTCCACATGCATGGCCAGGTGAGCGCTATCTTCTCACATGTGGACTTGTCATCATATCCTCACATGATGGAAGGGGTTAAGGAGCTCTATGGAGTCTGTTTTATAAGGAACTAATTCCATCCATGAGGGCACCCTCGTGATATCAACACCTCCTTGAAGCCCCACATCCTAATACCATCACCTCTGGGAGTTACGATTTCAGCATATGATTTGGAGGTCAGGGGTGGACATGAGCATTCAGACCATAGCATATTGGTAGGGTCTTCCCTGGGGGAGAAGAGAAGGGGGTACATAAATGGAGTTTCAGGGACTTCTCTGGCGGTCCAGTGGTTAAAGCTTTGCCTTCCCGTGCAGGGGGTGCAGATTCAACCCCCTGTTGGGAAGCTAAGATCCCATATGACTCATGACCAAAAACCTAAAATATAAAACAGTGTCATAACAAACTCAATAAAGACTTTAAAATGGTCTACATCAAAAAAAAAAAAAAAAAAAGTCTTCAAAGAATAAATGGAGTTTCAGATTTCAACTGGACTCAACATCTAATAGTGGCAAGTGACAGGAAAGTGACAGAATCTTGCCATGATGTTGCTAAAGAGAGGAATCAACATACCCAGCTGAAGGCAATGGTTACAGAAAGATGAAACCATCTCACGTTCCTACCCCGTTAGTTAAAACTGTTCAGTGAACAATGCAAACACCCAAAATTTGGTGTCTGATTGTAATATGTACATGAGCAACCAAAGATTTTTTTTAAGTCACCCCCTTCCCCCATTTTAAAGATGAGTAAATCCAAAGAGAGGAGGTGGTATTTTCAAAGATGCATAGATCACTGCAGAACCTGGAGAGATGGGCAGCACTGGCTCCTGATGCGTTAAATGGAGTGTTTCTGTGTGGTTTTGTTCTTAATCATCCAGCTTGAGCTACAAGGGCAGTGCTCTAAATTCAAACCACTGAATAGCCTCTCGTGTCCCAGGACTGCCTGAGGTAGTGTAGAAGCCAGCATAGATGGAAGAGAAGAGCTCTGAGATGGCGCTTTGCATCCATTTCAGAATTTGAGATCCAGGAAGGGGGATAGGAAGGTGAGCTGCCTAATGCACTAATTTGCTTGAAGCCCTGTGAGTTTCAGCACACACACATCTACATTCACACATAAGTCAAATAAAGGCCAAAACAAATCAAAAATACAAAGACTGTTAGATGGTGTACCTCCTTGGGATACCTACCCCTTACTGGTCCCCTCCAGAGCTGCTGATTGCGGCATTTTAAAAGTTAACTGCCACAAGGTCTAATTAAATGGAGAAATGGAAGAAAATGTGAATAATAAACACAAATCTCACGTGCACCTCCAAGGGAAGATGTGCTTTCAAGTTTACCTTAAATACCACTG
Source organism: Bos indicus x Bos taurus (assembly GCF_003369695.1). Taxonomy (NCBI): domain Eukaryota; kingdom Metazoa; phylum Chordata; class Mammalia; order Artiodactyla; family Bovidae; genus Bos; species Bos indicus x Bos taurus. The sequence goes on from NC_040076.1 coordinate 128,808,064, forward strand.
AACCGTTCCATTTTTCAAAAACTAGAAGCCAGCCTTCCTTTCCTGTTAGAAATTGTGCAAACACGGCACATCGTCAGCATGCCTTGCTAACCACAGATTCCATTATGTGTTTAATAATTGACTATTCAATAGAGCATTGATGCATTTTGTCTGGAACTAATTCACCTTTGTCTGTGCCTCGGCACGAATGTTCGGTGAATCACAGATGGGATCGCAGAACTGTTTCGAGTGCTGCTGCCCAACACAGAGTCACATCTCGGGATTATTCTTGTCAGGCCCTGTGCTCACAAATGTTCCAGCATGCTAAAGCCACCTGAAAACATGATGTATGAAAGCCGCCAAGTGCGGGACAATACCTCTTCCCTTCTAATGAGGACTCACAATTCACAGTCTGCAGGCCACTTAAACCAGGGAGGAAATTGTTGACTGCGAAATTAACAAAAATGGATGCCCTAACAGCCCATTAAGACCGTGTTGCTACCCAGTTGGAAATCAGGCTGAGACGTGTTGGTTGGGGAAGTCAAGGGTTAGTAAATGCATACGTCTTGGACTTCTCTGTATTGGAAAGAAAACCCCTCCTCTTTCCTAAAGAACTTCTATGTTGCTTTTCTTTTTTAAATAAATTTGTATATTTTTAATTGAAGGATAATTGCTTCACAATACTGTATTGGCCTCTGCCATACATCAGCAGGAGTCAGCCATAGGTATACATATGTCCCCACCCTCTTGAACCTCCCTCCCTCCTCCCACCCCTTCCCTTCACCCCTAGGTTGTTGCAGAGCCCTGGTTTGAGTTCCCTGTGTCTACAGCAAATTCTCATCGGTTATCTGTTCTACCTACAGTAGTGTATATGTTTCCATGTTACTCTCTCCATTCATCCCACCTCCTCCCTCCCTGCTGCCGGTGTCCTTAAGTCCTTTCTCTATCTCTGTGTCTCCATTGTTGCCCTGTAAATACATTCATCAGCACCATCTTTCTAGATTCCATATATATGTGTAAATATAGTATATTTGCTTTTCTGACTTACTTCACTCTGTATAATAGGCTCTAGGTTTATCCACCTCATTAGCACTGACTCAAATTGTGTTCCTTTTAATGGCTGAGTAATATTCCATTGTATATACATACCACAGTTATTGGTTGGGATTTATGAATTGGAGCAGCATCGAAAACAGTACAAATGGTGTGTAATTTTGTGATGAACTGGGTGCACCATCCTGCAGGGCTCTTTCCTAGGGAAGAACCAGTGCCATGTCTGGGCTCAAGTGCTGGCTGGGATTGGCATAGTATGAATGCCACAGGTTTAAAAGGAGGAGGGGAAGAACTTACTCCAAAGCTGTTCTTATCCATTGCAATTATCTTGGCTGTTTTTTTTTTTATGAGAAGCAGAGTGCTGGCTGGAGTGGGCATGCCCTCCAGCAGGATAAGGCCCGGTTGCTTCTGCCCAGCCATGAAATTGTATTCTAGTATGTGGAAAATATTTCTTTTTTAGTCTTTTGTAAAAGCTGGGTATATGATTTGATAGTAAGCACACTGTTTCATAAAATGACCCATTTATTTAAAAACCCAGCCACAGTATTCGGTATCAAGACCGCCTTCTTGTTATAGCTTGAATTTATCAGTGGAATTTCCATTGCTTGGGGATATGAGATCATTTTTTTTAATTTTAGTGATTGTCCTAAGGTAATGGGTGATTAAATTCATCTGTTCCACTAAGGGACTCTATAGTCTTCTGTTAATCTCAGGGGAGGAAAACTATTGCCTGGCTTTCTCTGCCATCCTTGTTGCTCTGATTTGCTTCATTTTGTTGACTTCAGTGCAGGCCAGCATATTAGCATAGCCCGTGCTTCTGAGGGCCACCTGTGCTTTTGGGGGCAGCCAAAGCCTATGATTTGAGCTGCAGTTATAATTAAGTCTGAACCTGGGCCAACACTGGAAAAGTTTGGCCTGCTGATCAATTCTTTTTTTCATTAATCAGCAGAGTTGTTAAAATACCCTCAAACCATTGCCTAGACCTCAAAGCCTCTTGAATGAACAGGACCCAGATGCTGTTTTTCCTTTAATATCTTTTTCCAGAATAGTCTAGCTAGAGAATAGTCTAGCAGCTGCTGCTGCTAAGTCGCTTCAGTCGTGTCCGACTCTGTGCGACCCCATAGACGGCAGCCCACCAGGCTCCCCGTCCCTGGGATTCTCCAGGCAAGAACACTGGAATGGGTTGCCATTTCCTTCTCCAATGCATGAAAGTGAAAAGTGAAAGTGAAGTCACTCAGTCGTATCCGACTCCTAGCGACCCCATGGACTGCAGCCTACCAGGCCCCTCCATCCATGGGATTTTCCGGGCAAGAGTACTGGAGTGGGGTGCCATTGCCTTCTCCTATGTTAGTTGCTCAGTCATGTCCAACTCTGTGACTTCATGGACTGTAGCCCACCAGGCTCCTCTGTCCATGAGGTTCTCCAGGCAGGAATACTGAAGTGTGTTGCCATTCCCTTCTCCAGAGCTAGAGAATTAGCTATAATAACAACATAAACTTATAGAGGTGCAGTGCATGCACACTCAGCCGTGTCCAATTCTTTGCGACCATATGGACTGTAGCCTGCCAGGCTCCTCTGTCTATGGGATTCTCTAGGCAAGAATACTGGAGTGGGTTGCCATTTCCTCCTCCAGGGGATCTTTCCAGCCCTGAGATCAAACCCATGTCTCCAGCGTCTCCTGCAGATTCTTTACCACTGAGCCACCTGGGAAGCCATAAACTTATAGAGTGCTTATTCAAATGCAGGTTCGGTTGTGTTTGTACCTTTTAACTTATTTAACTATAATAACCATAAAAGGTAATTATCTCAAAATTGCAAATATGGAAACTGAGGCACAGAGAGGTTAACAATTTGCTCAAACTCACACAACCAGTAATGGAACTGGGCTCGGAACACAGGTGACCTGTTGCCATAGCCTATATACTAAATCACTGTGTTTGCTGCTTTGTGTGAAATAAAAATGCAACATGTGACTGTGTCATTAATGACTAAAGGCTTTTGATCATTCTTGTCATGAATTCCTTCACTCAGAGCCTAGAAAGTACACCGCATTGTGATCAACCTTAAAGGAGTAATAAAATATAGAATCCTTCCCTTCCAAAATCCAAATGGAATAGAAAGCTGAGTATTATGCGATGGTGCAGAGACGAGGCAGGAGAAGCAAGGTTTCCAGCCGTGTTCCTGCTTGCTCTGTGAACCTGGTGATCTAACTCACCTCTCTGAGCCCTTCTGCCCACGTGCATCGTGGAGCACTGCCTCACGGCACCCCATCACCTTGCGGGAGAGGTGTGCACACAGGTGACAGTGGTGGTCGCTGTAAGATGATGAGGGCCAAGGTGTAGGGTAGGGACATACTCAGATATAGCTTTGGTCTGCAGTTCTGACTTCCAGATTTACACAAACTCCCAAGGTAATTGTGGTCTGGAAACAATGCCATAAAAAGCGGGAAAGAGGCCAGGGCAGTCTTCCTGAAGAAGAAGTTGAATTGGTCTGAATCATGAAATTAAAGATGGCTTTCAGATGTTAGGAGCCCATAGCTGTTTGATGGGACCTTTGATGATTCTAGAAAATCCCTATCTCATCACTTGTCTGTCCTGAACTGCAGTGGTAGAATAATAAGACGCTACCCAGAGCGTGGAAAGGGACCCTTCCCAGAAGGTGGGGCAAACTCCCACATGCTTGGTCAAGTCTATCATCCTCTCTGGGAGTAGATGGGAGTAGACTGAAGCGCAAGGGGAAACCCACTTCCTAGGGTAACCTCCCCAGACTTCATGACCTGGGGCCTCCTGCCAGCACTGAGTGGGGCAGGCATGACTCGGAGGGAAGAGAAAATGAGGAGAAACAGATAGTTTGTGCATTCATGCAACCAAGGTGTCCCAGGCCCTGGTACTGCTGGGTGCTGTGGTAAACAAGTACACCCTGTTTACCCCTTCAGAAATGAAAGAGGATACACACACTCAGTCTGTAAACATCCATTCTACCTAAGGCAAGGGCCTCATCCATTGGCACCCTCATCGTCTGCACCCACAGCACACTGGCTGATGACTGTCACTGCCTCCAGGCTGCACAGACACAGAGGGGCTCCCCTGAAACCTCACACCCCAACCAAGAGGCTAGAATCTGAAGCTCACCAGGAGACTCTGAGTTCTAGGGCTCTAGCTACTATATGAGGAGAAGGCAATGGCACCCCACTCCAGTACTCTTGCCGGGAAAATCCCATGGGTGGAGGAGCCTGGTAGGCTGCAGTCCATGGGGTCTCGAAGAGTCAGACACAACTGAGCGACTTCACTTTCACTTTTCACTTTCATGCATTGGAGAAGGAAATGGCAACCCACTCCAGTGTTCTTGCCTGGAGAATCCCAGGGACGGGGGAGCCTGGTGGGCTGCCGTCTATGGGGTCGCACGGAGTCGGACACGACTGAAGTGACTTAGCAGCAGCAGTAGCAGAAGCTACTATATGAGTTTCAAAGGGCTTGGTAATAGGTAATTCTACCAGGGAGGGAAAGGTTACTAGCCAGACTCCGACCTGCCTGGTTTCCTGTCCCACACTCTCTCCAATCTATACACTTGGGGCAAAGAAAGAATTGCCATTTGCTGACAGTCCAAATGGGCCAGACACCGACTTGGAGATTCAACTCTATAAAGTAGGTGTTAGCAAGCATGAGAAACTGTACAATTAGCTAAATAGCTATACGATGTTAAATAGCAGAATTAGGATTTGAGATCATCAGACATACCATGGGCCTGTCTGATTCACTTTTCTCACACTACAGCCTGGCTTATAAAATGCTTCAAGCCCAGACTGCCTCTCCAGCCTCACCTTCCTCACATTCTTGCTCTCCCTGAATTATTTGTATTCCCCAGGTATCCCAGGGCCAGTGCCCAGGCTCTTCTAAGTCCCACCTCTGTCTGTCCAATGCCTCTCAAAATTCAGTTCAGATATCATCTCTGCTGGAAGAAGACACCCTGGATACTCCCCAACCCCCTACTACCACCACCAAGGCTGAGCTGCCTCTGGGCTCCATGGCACCTGTTATCATTGTTGTTGTTCAGTCGCCCAGTCGTGTCTGACTCTTTGCGACCCCATGGACTGCAGCATTCCAGGCCTCCCTTCACTCACCATCTCCTGGAGTTTGCCCAAGTTCATGTTCATTGCATCAATGATGCCATCCAGCCATCTCATCCTCTGATGCCCTCTTCTCCTTCTGCCCTCAATCTTTCCCAGCATCAGGGACTTTTCCTAATGACACCTGTACTGATCTCTATATGACTGACCAATGTCATTGTACTGAACTTTTGTGTCCTTGAGGCCAATGCTGGGTTAGATTTATTCTCTAGCTCAGAGCCTAGACCTTGACCTGGCTCAACTGGGACTCAAGAATTATTTATGGGAAGAAAGGAAAGAAGGAAAAGAGAGAGGGAGGCAGGCAGCGAGAGGGGAAGGGAGGGATCCTGTCCCCACACAGTCTGTCATACCTCCCTTCCTGCCCTACCTGGTCTGTCTGACCTCTCCCCACTACCTGACTCTCAGATCCAACAAAGACTGATTTTTCTATCCCCAGATCAGGGGACAGATTCCCAGGCTGGGGCCGAAAATTGACCCTGCAGTCAATCTTCAGTCTTCCTGAAGGGCACAATTTGTTCACTTGTGTTCCACAGTGAATTTTTAATCACATCAGCTCCTCCCCTCCCCCTGACCTGACAAGTCTCAGTGCTGCCTGTGCTGAGGGACTGGGGACTCTGTTTGCCTAGGATCTGCAGTGGAACTAATCAGAAGGGAGGATTGCTGCTTAAGCCTCTGCACTGACGGCTGAGCCTCCTGCAAACATTTTCATATGGTAACTGTCCCCACAGTTCTGGGGGAAGTTCAGAGCTGAGAGCACTGAGTTGCAGGAAGAGTTTTCTCACACCAGGTTATAAGGTTCATTATTACCAAGAAGGTTATGGAAGTTAGTGAAATAAAATGTGTAATAAGGGCCCACGTGGAACTAGGCTTCCCAAGTTATAAAGCCTTTCACGTGTGTAACCTCAGTGAATCTTTACAATGACATAGGAGAGAGATCATTAAAGCCGTTATTTCACTGGATGCTTATGAGAGGCCAGATCCTGCACACATTTGCTTTATAAATACTATCTATTTATGTCTTCAGCACCTATGAGCCAGGTTCTGTTCAAGATTCTTATTTTATGGATGGACCCCAGGAATGTTGTTTCTTTTCTAAAGTCATATAGTTGAAGGATGGGAGGTCTGGAGCTTGAATTCAGATCTGTCTGGTAACAAAGACCATACACTTGACCAATTTCAGAAGCAACATGCCCATGTTGCAGATGAAATTTAGTACAGGGACTTCCCTGGTGGTCCAGTGGTTAAAAATCAGCTTTGCAAAGCAGGGGATATGGGTTTGATCCCTGGTGTGGGAACTGAGCTCCTACATGCCATGGGGCAACCAAGCCTGTGCACCACGACTACTGAGGCCCCATTCTAGAGCCCATGCATGAAAAGAGAAGCCCACACACCATAACTAGTGAGGCCCACACACACCACAACTAGAGAAAGCCTATGAATTGCAACAAAGACTCGGCACAGCCAAAAACAGTTTTTTTAATAGAAAAGTGCATAAACAGTAGAACCAGGACAGGATCTGAGCAAAACTGCAGAGAAATGAGCCTAGGATCGGGAATCTGATAGAAAGGGCGATCTCTCTACCACTTACAAGATGTGTGTCCTTGGGCAAGTTGCTGAGTCACCATCTTCCCAACTGTAAAACAGGGACACAGTGCCTGTCTTGCAAGATTATTTGCTGCAAAACTCCTCAAGGTGCTACTTTGAGAAAATCAAAAGCTTTTCATTTTGGGCATCTTCTAGACTCCTGGTACAGTAAGCCTTCTGAAGGCATTGAGTCACCACTGGCTCAGGCTCTCTCTGTGTTATATGTTCATTCACTCGATGGCCACAGGGTAAAAGGAATCATTATTATTGTTGAGCCCGACTGTGATTCAGGCCCTGTGCTAGGCGCTGTCACATACTTGCCACAGGCCTGCAAGGCAGGAAGTTTTAGGCATCTTACAGGTAAGGAAACTGAGGCAGAGGGAAGTAAAGTGAGGGTCTCAAGGTCTGGTCTGGGGCAGAGGCCAGGTCGCCTGGCCCCACCACTCTGGCGGCCTCATCCTGCCTGTGATTGTCTCCGCTGTCTGTCACCTCCAGGAAATGGCCTTTCTTTGTTCAGGACACCTGCCTTTGGATGAAGAAACAAAACCAAATCTTGTCTGTATAGGTTTGGCTGAATTTTAGACAGCCCAGCTATACTAAGTATGTGGCTTCCCTGCTGGCTCAAACAGTGAAGAATCCACCTGCAATGCAGGAGACCTGGGTTCTATCCCTGGGTCAGAAAGATCCCCTGGAGAAGGGAATGGTAACCCACTACACTATTTTTAACTGGAGAATTCTATGGACAGGGGAGCCTGGCAGGCTACAGTCCATGGGGTCGCAAAATGTCAGACTCACTGAGCAACTAACACTAACACTACTAGGTTAAGAACTTAATTATTCAGCCTTTTATTTTTTTACTTTTCAAAATAAAATGCATTCATCACCTGGGAAAGAGTTTTTTCCCTCCTGTTTGCAAATAATGTTATTTAGTCTTCTTGATACCCAAGAGAATTTACTTAGAAGTAAAAAAGAAAAAGAGGGAAAAGAGAGAAAAAGGAAGAAATTACCATGAATCGAAGACCTATGGGACATAATTACAGAAATACTGCAGGTTCTGCATTAACCGGAAAATTGCAACCATTTCATTGTGGGAGTAAAGCTATTTTCTTTTATTTTAAAGTGGATCCTTCACCTTCCAAAAGGCTAATTATGGTGCTGCCCACATCTTGTGTTCATAGGCTCCAATTTCATCTTTTCATTAACCACAACGGCAAATAACAAAATTGAGCCAGCACTCTGGAAGCATCTCTGTGACGGCTCTGGTAGCAGGCAGGAGGGACATAGCAATCACTCATCTTGTGACTCAGGCCATGTTTTCCATAATTGAGCCCGCCGCGGACCTTGTCAGAGGCCCCTCCTCTAGCTCAGTCAAGAATTCATAAAACAAAGCAGGTAGATAGCTGGAGCCAGGAGGAGCTCCAGGGGCTGTGAGTGGAAGGGAGAGTAACGCAAGAGCTGTTAGAACATAAATGCCCTAAAATGATGTTTATGGAGAGTTTTTAATGATGTGAGAGAACGTTTGAAATCTTAATGCTTAGGAGAAAAAGCAGGCTATACACTATGTCGACAGTACGATTTCAACTATGTGAAATATCTATATCTCCATCTAGGACTATCATTACGATATTGGACTATATCTGATATTTAATACATCTCAATCACCAGATTTTTTTATACAATTTTATATCTTCTTGGCTGTGCTGGGTCTTCGTTGTCATGCGGGCTTTCTTTAGTTGTGGCGAGTGGGGGCTACCCTCTAGATGTGGTGCATGGGCTTCTCACTGTGGCGCCTTCTCTTGCTGTAGAGCATGGGCTCTAGGTGTACGGGCTTCTGTAGTTGCAGCACGTGGGCTCGGTAGTTGTGGTCCTGGGCTCTAGAGCACAGGCTCAATAATTGAGGTGCAAGGGCTTAGTCGCTCCAAGACATGTGGCATCTTCCTGGATCAGGGATCGAATTGGAGTCTTTTGCATCTCCTGCATTGGCAGGTAGATTCTTTATCACTGAGCCACCAAGGAAGCCCCCAGATTTTTTAAATGTCTAAATATAACTCAATCTCACAGAAAGGCAGGGATCCAAAACCTCCTCCTTGAGATGTCAAGCCTCCCCTGAGAAAGGGGGATTTCATTTTTCTAGAGGTTGCCCTTCACCTCTTATTCCAAAGCCTCTCCTGGTTCTGTTGTCAATCCCCTCAAGAGACCTCAGCACCGGTCCCCTGGTCCCTGCTCCTCTCCCTAAGCCACTTTATCGCTCTCTGAACAGGGACCTATCTTCTGCATTTGCCAAGGCACCAGCAGCATCAGGCTGTTTTGCAAAGAGGCTTTTATCCAAAAGTTTTGAGGATGGGGCAGTAGTGAGTGGGGCTGGGGCTGGGGGAGGGGGAAGTATTGTATAGCAGAGAGTGCGAAAATGCTGAGAGCTAAAAAAAAAAAAAAAAAAGCATTTGTCTCTGAAGTTCACTGTACATGCCAGTGCCCTGACCAAGCAAAACCTGCTTGGCTTCTTGTCTGACAAAGCAGGCTGGTGTCACTGGGTTTCACTCTCCGCCTGTGTAGGTATATGTTCCTGTTCCTCTCTGGTTTTCTATGTGTCCGACTCTGGGTCTTTCTGTGTTACGTGTTTTCCATTTTATCCTTCTCTTTCTTTCTCTCTCTCTGGGTGTTCCTCACTTTTTCCTTACATGTATCTCTGTCTCAGATCAACTCTTAGACTTTCACTCTGTTCACATTCTTTCTTTTTGGAGCCCCCTAAACAGATCCCCTTCCTCTCTGCTTTCAAGAAAAGATTTTAAAAATTCCTGTCTGATTAGCATGCAGAGAATTCAGAAAACTTCTATTTCAACACATCCAGACTAGCCAGGTAGAGCAAGGGAGGGCAGCTAAAAAGCCCATTAAGGTGTCTTCCCAAACAAATGCCTTCCTTGTCCTTCTGCCCAAACACAGAACAGCTGCAGCTTTAAAAATAGCTTGCTTTCATCTTTTGAAGGAAATATGCCAAAATTTTAGCACTGGCTGTCTTTGGGTGGCAAGAAGTGCTTTAGCATTATTTATTTCTACCTATTTCTCTGAGTTTTCCAACTTGCCCAAGGCAAGCCTGAACTACTTTATCATAATAAAATCTCCCATGTATTATGCACCTGCCAGACACCCGATTTAATCTTCACAACAGCCTTAATGGGTAGATGTTATTATGCACATTTAGAGGTTCAGAGAGGTCACGCAATTTGCTGAACGTCACACAAACATAGGTGGAGATCCAACCAGACATTAGGCTCCCAGTCACTAAATCCTCTGCTTCACCTGCAGGTGTAAGGGCTTTCCACACCTGAAAGCTCACAAGACCATTCAAGCCACCTTGCTCTACTCCTCACTGTAAATGCAAGTGGTTCTGCAGGTTGTGACTCACAATACTAGCCTTCCCTGGGAGGATTCTACTTTCCTGCATCAGACCTGTGGCCTGTGGGATGACTACACATCCTAAGCCTGTTGAACTTGAAAGTGGCATATGATCTACTCGGGTTAATAAAACATGAATAGAAAGGCCATATCACTTTTGCGCCAAAGCAGTAAGATCCAGCTTATGCTTCTCCGTCTTTCTCCCTTCTGCCACAAGGCAACATCCCCAAAAAGGTCCAGGTGTAAACATGGAGCAGAGCTGTAGTTAACCCAAGATGTACACATAGCCTGAGCAAGAAGTAGATCATCGTTTTTATAACCCATTGAGATGCGGGGATTGTTTGTTGCCACATCATAGCATAGCCTAAGCTGACTAACTCAGTATATGCAAAAGTTTAAAAGCATAGGGGCTCACAACCATGTTTCATACTTCCACCTCTTGGAAGGGAAAAATAGAGGGAGTCTTGCCCAAAGCATTAGTGTGAAGTTCAACTTGTCCTTTTCAAAAATGATCTCGGGAAAATTATCCCCTCCCGTAGGGTTTATTTCTGCAGCACATTCTCCTGATGAGGCCAGACTGTCAGAATAAGTCCCAATTACATGTCTTGGAACTGCCCAAAGAGACACAGGCCAATTAGTGCACAGCTCTAATTCTGAGAGGAACCCATGGAAGGGAGCACTCTGCCACTGACTGTGGCCACAACTGGAGGCTCAGGTGCCATCTGGGCAGAGGGAAAGCAATAAAGATGGACGACTCAGGGTAGTGCAATCAATTACCACATCTGGTCTGAGATACGAAGAGCAACACAGCCTTCACAGGCAATCTGTTCTCCATGCCTTTAGCAAAGCTGCCTTCGAGGGAAGAATGGAGACTTAATCCAAAAGCTGAAGGCTCAGAAGAAAAAGAATTGCTGTCATCACTGAGGAATGGGCAGGAGAGAAGACACCTCTGCCTCAGAAGGAAGCAGTCAAGTGATTTTTCAAAGAACCCCTGGGGGGATGGACACAATCATCTCATCCCTAAGTGACCCAGTTGGTAGTTCTGTTGCTGAAGTATCTTTATTCAATTTGTTCTTTTCTCTGGCTGTCTCATCATTCCTGCATTCTTTTATCCGGACCGTCCTTCTTTCCTTCACTCACGCCATAGTTCATTCATTCTTTCATTCATTCAGCCAGTGGGACCTCTGAGCACAGCACTGCTCCAGACGTCAGCAGCCTAACAGGCATAGACAAAGACTGGTTGGTAGAAGGTGTGGCAGAAACAGATCCACTGCTCAGATCCACCTTCAGAAAGAGTGGCTCCCATATGGGAGGGGCATGGCTTCCTGACCACCTCCAGCTGGTAGGCCTAGTTTTCAAGCCAAGGTCCAGCTACTTTCACAGCAAACTCTGGCCAATGACTTAGCAGAGTGGGCCTATAGGGCCTGGTCATTTCTATCTAACACAGGATGCCTCTAGAGGGCATTCTGAACCCCAGAGCTCCACCAGCTGTCAAAGACCATAGGGTCTCCATCATGGTCTGCTGGCTCCCCCTGCCCATCCTACTTCTACCCCTTCTTTTTCACAGGCGTCACTCCCCTGTAAACTTTTTACACCTTTAACTCCATCTCAGTGACTGCTTCATGGAAAACCACACAGGCACAGAAGAGGAAACGTGGGAGGGAGAAGAGAAAGCACAGGTTCCTCTGACATCAGGAACTCTGTGGTCTGAGACCGAGTAGTGTTTCTCTCCAGCTCCTTCTCAGAAGACAGATCAAAGCTGATTCTGACTACACCATAAGGCTTTAAATTCAACATTAAAAAAACTAAGATCATGGCATCTGGTCCCATCACTTCATGGCAGATAGAAGGGGAAAAAGAAGAAAGAGTGGCAGATTTTATTATCTTGGGCTCCAAAATTACTGCAGACAGTGAATGTAGCCATGAAATTAAAAGACACCTGCTCCTCAAAAGAAAAGCTATGATTAACCTAGATGGTATATTAAAAAGCTGAGACATCACTTTGCCAACAAAGGTCCATACAGTCAAAGCTATGGTTTTCCCAGTAGTCATGTACAGATGTGAGAGATGGACCATAAAGAAGGCTGAGTGCAGAAGAACTAATGCTTTCAAATTGTAGTGTTGGAGAAGACTCTTGAGAGTTCCTTGGACAGCAAGGAAATCAAACCAGTCAATCCTAAAGGAAATCAACCCTGAGTATTCATTGGAAGGACGGATGCTGAAGCTGAAGCTCCAGTACTTCACCACCTGATGCAAAGAGCCAACTCATTGGAAAAGACCTTGATGCTGGGAAAGATTGAGAGCAGGAGGAGAAGCGGGCGATGAGGGATGGGATGGTTGGATGGCATCATCGACTCAATGGATTTGAGTTTGAGCAAACTCAGGAAGATAGTGATGGACAGGGAAGCCTGGCATGCTGCAGTCCATGGAGTTGCAAAAAGTCAGACATGACTTAGCGACTGAGCAACAACAGCACCATAAGGAACTCTGTCATCTCTTGCTAAAGCTGTCACCATTTAGGAGACAGGAGGTTAGTGTGAAAGGCCAGAACTTAGCCCTGTGGCCCTACAGACTAGCTGGCCACACTGGTCCTGGACAGACGACCCTGAATGTAAGCATTAGTGTTGACTCTGAAAAGCTTTTGGAGTGCTCCAGACGCTAAGGGACCAATGGAGGTCAGGGCTTGGCTGAGAAAGAAAAGTGGAAAGGGCAATATGTTTTGACTGCAAGGATATGAATCATGGAGGGCAGCATGGAGGAGGAGGGATATTTTATCTGAGTCTTAAAGAGTGAGCTCCCTAAGGACACAGGTACAAACCAGGACCCATGGCCTGTTCTGCACTCGTGTGTTTATAAATTAGAATAAGAACAAGGCATCAGCAACAGAAACTGACTCTGGATGATGTAAAGGATTTGCTTGGAGGCCATGGGAGAACAAAGAAGCAGGCAGGAGGCAGATAGAAACCTGGCAGCTCTGGGGCCTTATGTGGCAGGAGCTCTTCAACAGCTCCTCCAGGGCACTGCTGTGAAAATAGGAGAATGCCATTTTAGTGTCTTGGTTTGTCCACTCAGTATTCAGTTTTCAGGGAGGGGCAGAGTGTCCTCACTTTAGCTAGGATGTGATCTGATGCCTTGAGTAGTAGGCCTGCCAAGGCAGGATGCACACTCCAAGACGTAAGAAGAGATCCAGGAGAACGTGAGCTCTCAGGGCCAAGAGAGAAGTTTCTACAAATGCAGTGGTGCGCATTATCAACGGCAGCACACAGGGACAGTCAAACAGGGACGAAGATTTACCCATGGGAATCAGTAATCAGCTGATTGCTTACTTTAGTGTGGAGGCAGGGATGAAGCTTGATGCTCTGGGTAGAGGATTCAATGGGAAGAGAGAAGATGCAGACAGACCACACCATTGAGAAGTTTGAAGAAGAAGAAAAGGCAAGGGATTGGTTGTTTGAGAGGACCCTTGGGTAAGGGTGGATTCTTTTTAGAACAGGAGAGATTTGAGGTTCTTAGATGCTAAGACAAAGGAGCAGAGGAGAGGCAAAGGTGAAAAGATATAAGAGTAGGTTGTACAGTTAGCGCTCAGGGGCAAGAGGATGCTCAAGAGCCTGGGCAGAATGACTGGCCTTTGAACTCTCTTTACCATTGTTCCTCACTGCTCAGAATGTATTATTATAATTATTTTTAATATTTATTTGGCTGAATTGGGTCTTAGGTGCACCATGCAGGATCTTCGTTTCGGAGCACGGGCTCAGTAGTTGTGGTGTGTGGTCTTAGTTGACCCCAGGCATGTGGGATCTTAGTTCCCCAGCCAGGGACTGAACCTACATCCCCTGCATTGCAAGACCAATGCTTAACCCCTGGCCCACCAGGGAAGTCCCTCAGAATGTACTATACATCACAGGCTTTTGCTCTCTACTTTCTTAAGAAGATTATTTTAACTTCAAATCTGCCATCAGCTTCTTGAAGGCAGGAATCATGTCTCTGTAAGTAGAACAGGAAAACGAAAAGTGAAAATGAGCATGTTGGTTGTTCAGTCATGTCTGACTTTTTGTGACTCCATAGACTGTAGGCCATCAGGCTCCACTGTCCATGGAATTCTCCAGGCAAGAATACTGGAGTGGGTTGCCATGTCCTTCTTTACAGGGATCTTCCTGACCCAGGGATTGAACCCAGATCTCCTGCATTGCAGGCAGATTCTTTACCACTGAGCCACCAGGGAAAGGTGCTGTATAAAAGGGATGGAGAGACCAGAGTTCTAGGACCAATCTGTATTATCAGATTGTGAAAGCTGTGTGTTTCTGACACCCAACTCTAGGGGCCTGGCCAAATAGGTTTTTAATTTTCTTACAAAATAAGAAGTCTGTAGGCAGGCAGTTCAGAGTTGGTACAGCAGCCCCATGGTATATTTGGTATATCAGACTCCTTCTATTCATCTGCTCAGGCAGGGGATAAATAGCCTTAGCAAGTACTTTAGAGCGGGGGTCCCCAACCCCGGAGCAGAAAACCAGTACCAGTCCATGGCCTGTTAGGAACTGGGCTGCACAGCAGGAGGTGAGAGGCAGGTGATCGAGTGAAGCTTCATCTGCCGTTCCCCATCACTACCCATCACTCCCATTACTGCCTGCACCATCCCCCTCATTGCTCTCGTGACTACCTGAACCATTCCCTCTTCCGTCCATGGAAAAGTTGTCTTCCACAAAACCAGTCCCTGGTGCCAAAAAGGCAGCCAACCGCTGCTTTAGAGGTCGTGCTTGTCACTTTAGACTCAAGATGGCTGCTTGGCCTCCAGGCCCACATTCTAAGACAGAAGGAAGGAGGAGGTGAGGACTCCCGTGTTTGAAAAGAAAAACCTTCCTAATAATCCCACATGAACTCTTGCTTGCTCCTCATGGCCTTCTCTAGCTGCGCAGCAGTCTCATGCTTTAAACTAAACAGGCGTTTCATTGTATCCTGATTGCCCTGCATCCCTGGCTTCCTTCCAGCAGCAACTTTGGGGGTCCTTTGGGGATTTGCCTCTCTCCACCACGAGGCTTAGCAGAAGAGTAAATTCAGGCAGCTTCCTTTCAATAACCAAAGTTGAAGGGCTTTGCCAACACCTACCCCAGGACAGCCAGGGGATCATGTCCTAATCTTGTCAAATGTAAGGGGCCCTCCTGGGACCTGGGCTCTTGCATGAGTGAAATAAAGACAGAAGTGGCTAAAGCTTAATCATCTATCCCGGCAGTGACATCCTCCCCAGACCATGTTTGCTAAGAGATTATTCCTAGGGTTTTCACTTTCTAGGTTTTCAGAACTTCTTTCTTTCTGCCTGCCCCTTTCTAAGTCTGGATTTTCAACCTTCCCATAAATTATGAAGGTCCAATCCTACCAATAAATTCCCAGTCTGAGCAGAGACTTTTCCATTGCTTATAACAACAATAACAAAAAAATTCTGACAATACTCCAACCCCATCTCTGACAAGCTATGCATAAACCTGCAAAAAACATCTAACTTCTTCAGGTCCTCTCTCCTTATCGAAAAACAATGGTTTATTACTAGCGTACTTTCCAATGTGAATGATGCATTACGACTTTGACCTCTTTCAGAAGGCCTGCCATGTACAAAGTGAGCCTGGATCAACAGTACTGTCTGGATTACAGTTTTAACAACAGGGTTAGAATATAAAAGCTCCATCAGTAAGATGCTGCTACTGGAACATTTCTTGGACAATTAAGCCCAGGTAGAGGCTCACCAAAACCACTCGACTGCTGGTAACACCAGTGTATAATATTTTCATTAGCAAACAGTCACTGTTCAGTGTTATCTTGCCATGATGTCAAGGCCTCACCTACCAATTCTATATTTTCAACTGTTCTCTATTCCAAATCCACTTCTCGCACCACTATAAAACCTATTTTTTAGGGAATCTTTGTCTTCACCTTAAAGTCCTTTCTGCAGCAGACACGCATCTGCCTTACAAAATACAGAATCTGCCTTACCTTTAGAATACAGAGCAGAGTAGTCCATACCTTCAAATAAAAAGTACTTTGTAGGAACAGCAAAGTAGCCCCAGTTTGGCCTTATGTTCTAGAAAAAACTCATTACTTAGCTGCATTTAATAATCCATGAAACATTTCTATTAACTTTTGTGTGTGAATCATGTGCCGCAAAATGGGTTAAAAAAAAAAGTGGGAAGCAGAAATAAAAGATATACAGAAAATAAAAATAA
Source organism: Bos indicus x Bos taurus (assembly GCF_003369695.1). NCBI lineage: Eukaryota > Metazoa > Chordata > Mammalia > Artiodactyla > Bovidae > Bos > Bos indicus x Bos taurus. The sequence continues at coordinate 128,824,411 of NC_040076.1, forward strand.
GTGAGATCGTAAATATTTGATTAACGCCTCAGTTTTCAGATAAGCAGTTACCGTTTGGGGCCCTCATATGCCAACAGAAGCCACAAAACGCCATTCTAAATTATTAAAATGACCAGGGGAAAGTTTTCTTACTATGTTTTAATGAGTACATATCCCTTCAAACTAACCTCTGCTTAAATACTAACACAGATATTGGTCAAATGTAAAAGAGTCAAAGTTCTAAGCTGAACATTCACCTGTAATTATGAAGTAGATTATATAATGCATCTCACCACTTCATTTTATTTCACTTTTTCTCTCTCTCTGCTCTCACGATCCTTCCCAACTTAAGAGGAATCCAATCTGGGTGAGTTGAAAGTCTGCACTCTAGGATATTTTTTAATTGTATGCTTACTGATTTTGTTTCTATTTTTCATAAGTTCAATGCATTCATTCATTCAACAAATATTTCTTGATTACCTACTAGGGGCCAGGCACTGCTCTAAGTGTGGGGATAGGGAGCTCCCTGGAGGTCTTTTCTCCTTTGCTTTTCACTTCTCTTCTCTTCACAGCTATTTGTAAGGCCTCCCCAGACAGCCATTTTGCTTTTTTGCATTTCTTTTCCATGAGGATGGTCTTGATCCCTGTCTCCTGTACAATATCACGAACCTCCGTCCTTAGCTCATCAGGCACTCTATCTATGAGATCTAGTCCCTTAAATCTATTTCTCACTTCCACTGTATAATCATAAGGGATTTGATTTAGGTCATACCTGAATGGTCTAGTGGTTTTCCCTACTTTCTTCAATTTAAGTCTGAATTTGGCAATAAGGAGTTCATGATCTCAGCCACAGTCAGCTCCCAGTCTTGTTTTTGCTGACTGTATAGAGCTTCTCCATCTTTGCAAAGAATATAATCAATCTGATTTCGGTGTTGACCATCTGGTGATGTCCATGTGTAGAGTCTTCTCTTATGTTGCTGAAAGAGGGTGTTTGCTATGACCAGTGCGTTCTCTTGGCAAAACTCTATTAACCTTTGCCCTGCTTCATTCCGTATTCCAAGGCCAAATTTGCCTGTTACTCCAGGTGTTTCTTGATTTCCTACTTTTGCATTCCAGTCCCCTATAACGAAAAGGACATCTTTTTTGGGTGTTAGTTCTAAAAGGTCTTGTAGGTCTTCATAGAACCGTTCAACTTCAGCTTCTTCAGCGTTACTGGTTGGGGCATAGACTTGGATTACTGTGATATTGAATGGTTTGCCTTGGAAATGAACAGAGATCATTCTGTCATTTTTGAGATTGCATCCAAGTACTGCATTTCGGACTCCTTTGTTGACCATGATGGCTACTCCATTTCTTCTAAGGGATTTCTGCCCACAGTAGATATAATGGTCATCTAGTTATATTCACCCATTCCAGTCCATTTTAGTTCTCTGACTCCTAGAATGTCGATGTTCACTCTTGCCATCTCCTGTTTGACCACTTCCAATTTGCCTTGATTCATGGACCTAACATTCCAGGTTCCTATGCAATATCACTCTTTACAGCATTGGACCTTGCGTCTATCACCAGTCACATCCACAACTGGGTATTGTTCTTGCTTTGGCTCCATCCCTTCATTCTTTCTGGAGTTATTTCTCCATTAATCTCCAGTAGCATATTGGGCACCTACTGACCTGGGGAGTTTCTCTTTCAGTATCCTATCATGTTGCATTTTCATACTGTTCATGGGGTTCTCAAGGCAAGAATACTGAAGTGGTTTGCCATTCCCTTCTCCAGTGGACCACATTCTGTCACATTCTGTCAGACCTCTCCACCATGACCCATCCGTCTTGGGTGGCCCCACACGGCATGGCTTAGTTTCATTGAGTTAGACAAGGCTTTTCAACTGTGGTGTTGGAGAAGACTCCTGAGAGTTCCTTGAACTACAAGGAGATCCAACCAGTCAATTCTAAAGGAGATCAGATCTGGGTGTTCTTTGGAAGGAATGATGCTAAAGCTGAAACTCCAATACTTTGGCCACCTCATGTGAAGAGTTGACTCATTGGAAAAGGCCCTGATGTTGGGAGGGATTGGAGGCAGGAGGAGAAGGGGACGACAGAGGATGAGAAGCCTGGATGGCCTCACCGACTCGATGGACATGAGTTAGAGTGAACTCCGGGAGTTGGTAATGGACAGGGAGGCCTGGGGTGCTGCAATTCATGGAGTTGCAAAGAGTCGGACACGACTGAGTGACTGAACTGAACTGAACTGAACTGGAGATCTAATGGTTAGGACTCCACACTTTTGCTGCAGGGGGCATGGGTTCAATCCCTGGTTGCGAACTAAGATCCCGCAAGCTGCTCAGTGTGGCTAAAAGTAAATAAAAAAAATAATAATAATAAGGGTGGGGATATATCAAGGAACAAGATATATAAAGACAGAGTCCTTTGGGGACCTTACATTTAAGCAAGGGAGACAAATAATAAAGAAATACATATTCTGGGTCTATGGTGGTCCAGAGGCTCCCAATACAGGGTGTCCGGGTTCAATCCTTGGTCAGGGAACAAGATCCCACACAACACACTAAGTGTTTGAATGCTGCATTAAGACCTATTGCAGACCTTTTTTTTTTTTTTAAAGAAATACACATTCCAATGACAGATGGTAAGTGCTATGAATGGGGTGGTACTTGGGAGTGTTCATTGTTTATGTCTCAGGTAGGTGGTCTGTTCAAAAGCTAATCAAGTGGATAAATTACCTTGGGACCAGGGGGAGTATACCAGTTCAGCCAGTGAGAACAGCAGTTCAGTATCTCTGGGGTGCAAACAGGCCTAGGGTGTTCAAGAAACAGCAGCAAATTCAAGGAGCCTAGGGGTGAGGAGTGGTCACTGTCAGGAGATGATGGCATGGAGAGTTCATCAGGGCAGATCTTGTGAGGGCCTTGGAGGCCATTGGGGAGAACTTGCTGTTTTATGCTAATTGTGGTGGGAGCCACTGAGGACTTCTGAGTTGGGGAGTGCTGTGTCCTGATTCTGTGGAGAAGGCAATGGCACCTCACTCCAGTACTTTTGCCTGGAAAATCCCATGGACAGAGGAGCCTGGTGGGCTGCAGTCCATGGGGTCGCTAGAGTCGGACACGACTGAGCGACTTCACTTTCACTTTTCACTTTCAGGCATTGGAGAAGGAAATGGCAACCCACTTCAGTGTTCTTGCCTGGAGAATCCCAGGGACAGGGAAGCCTGGTGGGCTGCCGTCTATGGGGTCGCACAGAGTCGGACACGACTGAAGCAACTTAGCAGCAGCAGCAGCAGTGTCCTGATTCGTATTTCAAAAGGATCAGTTTAACTCAATAGTAACTATGACCAATGGAGCCAGGTTGATGAAATGGTACCTTCTAGTGGAAGCCTGTTGCAATCAGCCATGTAAGAAAGAATCAGCATAGGCATCATCTGTTCATTACCTATAAGAAAATATCCACCTTTTAATTAATTAATTAACTTATTTATTTTTGGCTGCACCTGGGTCTTCATTGCTGCACATAAGTTTTCTCTAGTTGTGGCAAACAGAGGCTACTCTTCCTTGTGGTACACAGGCTTCTCATTGCAGGGGCTTCTCTTGCTGCTAAGCAAAGAATCTAGGCTCACAGTCTTCAGTAGCTGTGGCATATGGTCTCAGTTGTTGCAGCTCAGGGGCTCTAGAGCACAGGCTCAGTAGCTGTGGTGCACGGGCTTAGTTGCTCTGGGGCATGTGGAATCTTTCTGGATCAGGGATGGAATCTGTATCCCCTGTGTTGACAGATGGATTCTTAAACACTAGACCACAGGAAAGTCCAATATCCACCTTCCAAAGTCCTTAAATGGATTGAAAAAGTTGTCCCATTTGATTATTTTAAAAGTCCACCAATCTCCTTTTTTACATTTTACTTTCAGCAGCCAAAGCTTGCACTTTCTGAGAGCTTAGCAGCCAAGGTTATGGGTTCATCCCACCACAGAGGCTGACTCAGCTTGCAGCACCATCAAGGTCCTGTCTAAAAGCAAGTTTTCCAGAATGTTCATAGGTCACACCTGTAGGCCCGAGATGATATGCAGAAAGTGCTTCATCAGGTGACAGAAGGAAGCTTCAGAGTAGATAGAGCTTGATCTCATCTGGTTACCACATGGTACATGCCTAGAAGTATCTGTAAAATGTTCAGAATAAGCCACCCTGTCAGCTCCAGTGTTTTCCTTTTAGTGACCTCTCTTCTTCACTCTTTCTTAGGTGGGATAATTCTGAGCCAGATTCTTTACATATTCTTTGCTTTCTAGAGTTTTCCTACAGGACCAAAATCCAATTATATGTAGCTGGCTTAAAATGCATCCCAAATAAATTTACTTATTGGCTTCCCAAAGAAAGCACTTGCACTTGAATCCCTGTCTCAGGATCTGCTTCTAAGGGACCCAAACTGAGATGCCCTCTGTGTAAAACCCTCCCCCATCCTGAGGTGGCTTTACCTGGCCACATCCGTTACTCATAAAGGCAGAGAGGATTCAGGAGAAATGAAATTTACCCATAAAGGAGCGATAAAAAAAATTACCCTGTTATATCGGTGATTCATTAGCCCTTTGTGCCCTGAAGCAAAGGGCCTGACCCTATCTAGATAGTCCCTGATTTAGAGTATTAGGAGCTAACTCTCCAGAATGGATGTCTTAACCACTGCTCCTCGCCCCTCCTTGACCTGGGTTAAGTGAAGCAGGGCTATTGTGTAAGGTTCTTACCTCCTACCTAGACACTAGAAGACACTACCTCACACCCAGACACACCCAGGCACTACCTCACACCCAGTTGTTCAGTCTCTCAGCTGTGTCTGACTCTGAGACCCCATGGACTGGTAGCACGCCAGGCTTCCCTGTCCTTCACCAGCTCCCAGAGCTTGCTCAAACTCATGTCCATTGAGTTGGTGATGCCATCCAACCATCTCATCCTCTGTCATCCCCTTCTCCCCCTGCCTTCAATCTTTCCCAGCATCAGGGTCTTTCCCATTGAGTCAGTTTTTCACATCAGGTGGCCAAAGTAATGGAGCTTCAGCTTCAGCATCAGTCCTTCCAATGAATATTTAGGATTGATTTCCTTTAGGATTGACTGGTTTGATCTCCTTGAAAGGCAATGGCTAAAGAATGTTCAAACAATCACACAGTTGCACTCATTTCACATGCTAGCAAAGTAATGCTCAAAATTCTCCAAGTGAAGCTTCAACAGTACATGAATCGAGAATTTTCAGATGCTCAAGCTGGATTTAGAAAAGACAGAGGAACCTGATATCAAATTGCCAACATCCGTTGGATCACAGAAAAAGCAAGAGAATTCCAGAAAAACATCTACTTCTGCTTTAATGACTAAGCCAAAGCCTTTGACTTTGTGGATCACAACAAACTGTGGAAAATTCTTCAAAAGCTGGGAATACCAGACCACCTTACCTGCCTCCTGAGAAATCAGTATGCAGGTCAAAAAGCAACAGTAAGAACCAGACATGGAACAACAGACTGGTTTCAAATTGGGAAAGGAGTACATCAAGGTTGTATATTGTCATCCTGCTTCTTCAACTTATATGCAGAGTGCTGCTGCTGCTGCTGCTGCTGCTAAGTCGCTTCAGTCATGTCCAGCTCTGTGCGACCTCATAGATGGAAGCCCACCAGACTCCCCCATCCCTGGGATTCTCTAGGCAAGAACACTGGAGTGGGTTGCCATTTCCTTCTCCAATGCACAAAAGTGAAAAGTGAAAGGGAAGTCACTCAGTCGTGTCCAACTCTTAGGATCCCATGAATTGCAACCTACCAGGCTCCTCCATCCATGGGATTTTCCAGGCAACAGTACTGTACATCATGAGAATTGCCGGGCTGGATGAAGCACAAGCTGGAATCAAGATTGCTGGGAGAAATATCAATAACCTCAGATATGCAAATGACACCACCCTTACGGCAGACAGTGAAGAACTAAAGAGCCTCTTGATGAAAGTGAAAGAGGAGAGTGAAAAAGCTGGCTTAAAACTCAGCATTCGAAAAATCAAGATCATGGCATCTGGTCCCATCACTTCAGGGCAAATAAATGGGGCAACAGTGGAAACAGTGTCACACTTTATTTTTTTGGGTTCCAAAATCACTGCAGATGGTGACTATAGCCATGAAATTAAAAGACGCTTGCTCCTTGGAGGAAAAGCAATGACCAACCAAGACAGCATATTAAAAAGCAGAGACATTACTTTGACAACAAAAGTCTGTATAGTCAAATCTATGGTTTTTCCAGTATTCATGTATGGATGTGAGAGTTGAACCATAAAGAAAGCTGAACACTGAAGTACTGATGCTTTTGAACTGTGGTGTTGGAGAAGACTCTTGAGAGTCTTGGACTGCAAGGAGATCAAACCAGTCAATCCTAAAGGAAATCAGTCCTGAATATTCATTGGAAGGACTGATGCTGAATCTCCAATACTTATGCTTCTTCTTGAACCAAGGCTTAATCTTCATTACCCCAGAGAAAGAAGCATTCCTTGCAAGGATAGGTCATTGCCCATCCCCTCTTTGGCATTCTGTGTCAAGCCTCTTCTTCCTTGAGTCAGGGCCCTGACTTAAAATGATATAGCCCTTGATTTTAACTCAACCTATAGTTCCAACATGCTACACACAGATTTTAAGTCCCTAACCTTTCTCACAACCTTCCCACTTTGCTGGGAGATAAACCATGTTATCAATAAGAGAACAGCCAAAGATCATTATACTCTAATTTCTTTAAGATCTCAGAGTGGTAATGGTCTTTATGGTACAAAATCCAGAAGCAATAATACGAAAAGGTCAATAAACTTGACAAATATTTAAAATTTCTGAGTTGCTTAAAAAAAAAAAAAAAAGGAGGGGTTTTAAAAAAGGGAAAAAAAATCTTCATGCATATTACATGGGCTTCCCAGGTGGCGAAGAGGTAAAGAATCTGCCTGCCAATGCAGGAGACACAAGAGATGTGGATTCAATCCCTGGATTGGGAAGATCCCCTGGAATAGGAAATGGCAACCCACTCCAGCATTGTTGCCTGGAAAATTCCATGGACAGAGGAGCCTGGTGGGCTACAGTCCCTGGGATTGCAAAGAGTTAGACATGATTGAGCACACAGACAAAATGCATATACATATGAAACCACTTCAGTTCAGTTCTGTTCAGTCGCTTAGTCGTGTCCAACTCTTTGCGACCCCATGAATCGCAGCACGCCAGGCCTTCCTGTCCATCACCATCTTCCGGAGTTCACTCAAACTCATGTCCATTGAGTCAGTGATGCCATCCAGCCATCTCATCCTCTGTCATCCCCTTTTCCTCCTGCCCCCAATCCCTCCCAGCATCAGAGTCTTTTCCAATGAGTCAACACTTCACATGAGGTGGCCAAAGTACTGGAGTTTCATCTTCAGCATCATTCCTTCCAAAGAACACCCAGGGCTGATCTCCTTTAGAATGGACTGGTTGGATCTCCTTACAGTCCAAGAGACTCTCAAGAGTCTTCTCCAACACCACAGTTCAAAAGCATCAATTCTTCGGCGCTCAGCTTTCTTCACAGTCCAACTTTCACATCCACACATGACCACTGGAAAAACCACAGCCTTGACTAGACAGACACTTTTACCTCTGATTTCAGAGAAGGATCCTGAGGTTTGGAGAGGTAAAGAGATTTTGCTCAAGGTTAGCTTGTTGAGGCACATTTCACACCCTAAGGGAGTCACTCCTGATTCTAGGAAGATGGATGAGGAAGAAGAGAGAGAAGGGGACATGGGAGGCAGAGCAGAGGAAGGGGAAGGGCTGAACTCCCAGGAGAGAAGGGGTGTCAGGGAGGGCGTGGACACTGGCTCTTCAGTCTGAGTAAGAAGACGAGGACTAAGCCTATCACCTGTCACCTGTACACTTATTGTGTGCTAGCCGTGTGCCCTGTGCTGTTTCAAGAGGGACAAGTACAGGCCCTCCTAAAAGTAGGGACAGTATGCCACTCCAGCCAGTCTCGTGGGAGCAGTGTGAGGATCAGGTGACCAGGCAGGGGGACCCAGAGCCAGCTTTACAAAACACTCTGTACTAAGAACCTGTCATGGATGCTAGGAAGGGCTGGGAATGAGGTGTGCGGCAGTCATAAAACCTTGACATCATCCTCGATGTCTCTTTCTTGCACACTTCAGTTCACTCCATTAGGAAATCCTATCGGCAGAAACTGATGCATCTTGACCTTCACTTCTTCTGTAAGGACTGGGGGTTATGGAGGGTTCTGGGTGAGCAGAGGAGGCCAGGCCGCACTGGGGAAGCAAATTCAGGAAATAAATTGCCTACAAAGATCTCAGAGAACACGGATCTGAATTTCCAAGGCCCCAGCATTTTGTTGTGATTGCTTTCCCCATTCTAAATAAATTTTCATTCACAAGCCTTGATCCTGTAGGGCTTTCTGTAACAGTCCTCTTTTCTCCCCTCCCCCACAACTATATAAGCCCCAGAAAACTTTCATCCACTCCTGGTTTAAGGTCTCAGAGCTCACCAAGGCAGGACTTGAGAACAGAGGTGTAAATTTGTCATGAAGGTGGGGGCAGAGCTGCAGTAAAGAGTAAATCCTCATCTAACATGGCAGAAAGTCAATAGATAAATCAAGAAACCGCTATGTAAGCTTATTTTTTAGCGACATGGGGGCAACCACTAGAACTCAACAAAGGAAGTGATATAAAGGACCGCGTGGAGGGCGCAAGGGAGAGGACACTTGCTTTCATACTAAGAACACGTAAGTAGGTAATTTTATTTTGTAAAAACGTTCATGCATTACTTTGATATATTTAAAATTTTGATCTTTAAAAAAAGAAAGTAAAAAATAAAAATAAGAAATAAAACGGAATGCAAAACAAAAATAAAATGCAAACGCACACACAATAACAGTGAATGGGGGCAGGGGTGGGAGAGTGGGGCGAGTGAGCGTGGTTTCTAGGGAGGGGGTGGGGCATGGGAACCCGGTCTCCTTTAGGGCCCGCCCCCAGTGAGGAAGCAGGGTGCCCGCGGTTTCTCTCTGACTCCGCCCACCTCGGAGAACCGGAGTAGCGCAAGGTCAAGTTCTCCTTAGATCCTCCCTCTTACCCCCAGCGCGGGGGCGGGGCGGGCAGGTCCCGGGCTGACCCCGCCACCACCCCCCCCACCCCCGCGGAAAGGACGTTTCATGCGCAGGTCTGGCGCGGTTCTCGCCGGGCCTTCGGTGCAGGGCTGTTCGCGGGCGAGGAGCCCCGGTTCGGCGCCTCCGGGCCCCTAGTTCCTTGGAGTCCCCGGAGGCTCGCCGAGTGCCTCTGCGGAGCCCCGCAACGCGCAGGTAAGCGCAGCCATCTCCGGGCCTGTTCAGCCCCCGTTTACCCCGGCTGGCGGCCGCCGACACCTGGCCGGCGCCGGAGCGACAGGTGGAGGCGGGGCGCGGCGCCCGGTAGCCCATCCGGGTCGGGTGGACACTAAAGCGCCTCCTCTCTACCTCTGGCGCCGCCCATTCTAGCCACAGCATTATCAACCTAACCCCAGCAGCCCTGTGGCTCAAACCCGAGCCTACCTTCAGCACTCGTGCACTCAACAAATACAAATAAGGTTTCACCCAACACTGCATGCCGTTGCGCTCCGTGCTGGCGGTATAGTGCGGGCCAACGAACTTGGTGCCCGCCCCCGTGGAGTTTGCAGTCTGGTGGGAGAGACCCACAGCAAATAGATAATCGCAACACGCTAGTGTAAAAGTTGAAACTGAAAGATCGATGAAGATAGTACGTGCAGAGTGCTGGGAGAGTAGGTAGCCGGTGGTCCCTATCTATAAAGAATACCGGGAGCTCACTCTTCAGTATGAATATAAGGGTCCCAAAGCGGAGAACCACAGAGCAAGCACACTTATTGGGAGGGACTGTGGCTTCTTTGAGAAAAGGAAGGTCTGGGGGCCTGGCCCACTGAGAGCTGGAAGAAAAGCAAGTTCCTTAACTTCCTCCTCTGTAAAATGGGACTGTTCCTCCCCATTAGCGATTGAGACGTTGCATGTAAGTAATTTAGAGGTATTCAAACGTGCAGCAAGTGAGGTAAAGGTGAAGATGTTTAGATTGGGCAGGGCATTGATCTGGGCTGAACGCAGTGTGCTGCTTACAGGCAAACTCACTTCCCCTCTCCTGGAGTCCTGTCTCCTTGTCTGAGTAGAATCTCTCAAACAGCTTCTTCTCTGAAATGATGACCAATTTAGTCACTCACTATTTAACTGATGCCCACTCCCCACTGGTCCTGCCCTCCTGGAGCCCACGTTGGGTGAGTCAGGTGAATTATACTGACAGTCCCAGCCTGGTGAGCGTGGTGCTCTGGGAGCAGAGCCTGACCCTCTGGCCTTGCCAGGGAAAGCCCTTCTGCTCCCAACCAGGGCCGGGTATGCATTTCCCAGAAAGCCTCGGTTGCCGCTGCCAGCTCAGCGAGCCCCCTGAGAACACAAGGCTCATACTCCTCAGCTGAGCGTTGACTTTACTATTTTCATTGGTGGCATTACTGCTTCAGGAGACAGCAACCCTGCTGGTCCCTTGCTGGACCCTCAGGGATTTAGGAGCACGTTGAGGGAAGCCTTCTCCCAGGAGAAGACGCCTGGCTGCTGACTGCTTGGTATACTTTATTGTCTTGGATGATGCCAATTCCTTCTTTGGCTCTGTTTATAGTGTTGGTGTTGACTGAGGATTTGCCCCATGAAAACAGGCCAGGAAGCCCAGAGAGTGGCTAACACAGTTGAGAGAGAAGTCTGGCGTGGTTTGTGAATAGGGATTAAAAGAAACAACAACAGAAGGTTGCTCGAGGAAAGGGGAGGAGAGGGCCAGCTTTGGGCAGCCACTATGTTTCCCCTCACAGACTGTAGCAATACCACTTGTGGAGAGCAAAAAGGCAGTGCTGGGTTAGGCAGTCACAGACCTGGGTTCAGATTGTTACTGCCTAGCTCTGTGTCTGGCCCTGGGCAGGTCACTTATTGTCTGATTGTGGGAGCTGAAGACAGCGTTTGATATCTAGTTGGCTCCGAAGAAATGTAACCTCCCTCCCTCTTCCCCTAAATAAACTAAAAGAGCGGTAGTGATAGTGTTTACTTCAGAGCATTATTATGGGGATTTAATGTACATAAAATACATAGGTCAGAGTCTGACATGTAGAAGTTACTGCTGCCATTGCAATTGTTATTCTTTATTCTGGGTAAAAATTGATAAAACGAGATGGGAGGTTGGTTCTGAGGAACTGTGAGGGGTGATTAGTGGAGAAGTTGGGTTATCTATTGCAGTGGTTTTACCGGAAAGCATCAGCCCTGGCAGCAGAAAGGGGTGTTCTGTGTGATAAAGGGCCTTTTGAGCAGCCAGGCTGTCAGAAGACTCAAGCCAAAGAAAAGAGCAAACGCATGGGGGTGGGGTGAGGGTGGGGTAGTACAGTTGAAAGAGACCTAATGTTGTCTTGTTTGGGTTGTCTCTAGCCCACAGCTGGATGTGGGTCCCCTGTGAGGGGCTGGCTGCCCCTGCTCCTTGCTGGCCCCTGCCCTCCTATGGATATGGTAATTGCCTGAGACTGGTTGGTCCAGGAGCTGTGGAATCCGATTCTGTAAGCCCTGTACCCAGCAGAGTACTGGGGGCATAATGAATGAATGAATGAATGAAGAAACCTAAACCTGCAGGGCAAATTTCCCAGTGTATTTAAGTGTGCTGTTAAAAGAAAGGAGTATGAAGATAGGGAGAGATAGCTAATGTTTTTAGGCCCTTGCTAAGGGCTGTTTTCATGTATGTTGCAACTTAGTGGTGAACACTGCAGTTTTGGAGTCAGATGAAATTGCTGGTGTGATCTCACACGCATCACAGAAGCTCTTTAAAGTGCACTTTTGTATCTGTAACGTGGGACTCATTGTCCCTTATTCACAGGACATTCAGTAATGCTTGTATATAAGTATGTGGCTTGCTGTCCTCGGCACACAGGCTTCCCAGGAGATGCAAGAGACATGGGTTTGATCCCTGGGTTGGGAGGATCCACACACACACACCTGCACACATCCTTATCATGCAGCATGGGGTATCAGAAGTACTCAGTCAATAATAGCTGCAGTTATTATTATCTTGATAACTGCAGGTAATATTATTATTATCTTGATAATTCTCCCAGTGATCTCCACTGTGAAGGCAAAGAGAAGGCCACAGACACAGATGGGTGGCATTGATTCTAAGCTCAGTCCCGTCTGGAAGCAGAGGCTCTGTGCAGTTTGGGCAGACACTAACCAGACAGCTTTATGTGCATTTCATTCATTACTTAAAGCTCTTGACTATGTGAAATCTTAAAAGGAAAAAGAATTGCAAAATGATAATTTATGTGCCTTTCAAGTTCAGGTATTTTATCATCGAGATAAATCTTCCATGCATCTATGTTAAACCACTTTGGGCTGTCGAAGCTTTTAAATAAAGTGGCTCATCCTGACCAGTGTCTGTCTTTGCTCATTTATCATAGTTCCCTGATAGACAGACAGATCCCATTTTGCAGGGCAGGCCTCAGGACAGCAACTCCTGCCCCACTGTTTTAGACATGCAGTTCTGCATGGTGTGTTTAACAAACCACAGTGGACTCATGATCCCTTCATCACTGTCTCACTCACGTACTCATAGACCCACAGCACCAATCTTGGAACGAGGAATAGAAAGGCATTCTGTGGTCAGTGTGAACCTGGGGAAGTCAGCTCCAGGGGAATCTCAGGTTCCCAGTGATGGGTTTGGGGATGAAAATGCCTTGTATGAAGGTGGCAGTGTCTTCTAGAAGTCAGGGCTGTCTGCCCTTCCCATCCAGAAGTCCCATCTCTGGGCCTGACCTCCCGCTGGGTAAAGGTCTGATCTGCATCTCTGTGCCTCCCTGCTGCCCCTGCCTCTGGCCAGAGCTTCCCTGAAAGCCAGAACCCCTGCAGCACATGCAGGAGCACAACCTGCTTAAGGAAGCCTTTCTGAATCGACCCTGTATTCCCATGGCCCCAGTGGGCATCTCTGACGGGTATTGCCTCTCCAGCTACTCTGTGGGCTGTGAGCACTTCCACAGCTACTGGACTGAGCATCCCTGGTACCCAGCACCTATCTTGCTCATTGTCCTCTCTCCTCCCCGCCCCCCCACCCCCACTTCTATTCATTCTTCAGGCAGCGTCCTGGGGATTAGAATGCTGAGACGAAGTGACACAGCCTCCACCCTCATGCAGCCCAAAGACATCATGAGACAGATTATTGATAAAGACAGTATTGAGCACATGACCACACATATATTGTCAAATTTTAAACTGAATTTACTGCCTTGAACGAGAAGCCTGGCATGCCAGGAGAAGCATAAGGTGGGATAGATATAGAAATATATCAATATACATAGAAGAGACCCATAAATGTTAATTGGGGGCTTATACTCAGTTATTTATATATCTTTGAAGACTATTGGATAGTATAGTATTTTTCAGTAAATGCTGGCAAATAATATATTTTATGTGACCAGGGTAATCTTATAAGAATGTGTACTTTAGTAGAGTGGCACCTGGTTGGTGGCGCCTGTCTCATATCAGTGAGGGACAAAACAACTCCTTGTTTATCCCAGCTTGGCTTTTGCTCTGTGCCCATGCCTGGTTCATGCCCTGGACACATGGGGAAAAAAAAAAAAAAAAAAGAATGTGTACTTTAAAAATCATTGTGCTTTGGCTTCAAAATGGGAGAATAATGCTAGCGCTCCAGTTTACTTAAACCCCAGGGCCCCCAGGCCACAGACTGGTACTGGCCCATGCTGCACAGCAGGACTGAGCAGCGGCTGGCCTGTTAGGAACCGGGCTGCACAGCAGGAGGTGAGCGGCAGGCAAGGGAAGCTTCATCTATATTTACAGCTGCTCCCGTCACTCACATTACTGCCTGAGCTCCACCTCCTGTCAGATCAGCAGCAGCATATAATAAATAAAATGCGCCTGAATCATCCTGAAACCACCCCACCCCCCAGTCCATGGAAAAATTGTCTTCCAGGAAATCGGCCCCTGGTGCTAACTGCTGACTTAACCCTTTACAGTTACAGAGCCCTGCCTTGGATGTTGTCTTGCTGGGTGTGCTAGTTCTCAGAATCACACCTCTTATACTGGGTGGTGGCAGCTAACGGACGTCCAGCTTGCCTCATGGCAGACCAAGCACAGTGGGCATTGAAGCCCCGTCCCTTCAGAGCCATAGGGTCCACTGAGAGCCTGTTTTCCTCTCCTTCTTTGATACCTCTAGGCCCCAGGCTGAGGTTCCAGCATAGATTTTATGACGTTGCGTCTAGAGACCTATGATTTGAGGGGGAAGGACACAGCTGACTGCTCTTGTCCAGGTCGGGAGGGGCACCTGTCTGCATGCAGCAGAGGGTGGGTGGGTGGGTGGGTGGATGAGCTGGCAGCGACCTGCTCCTGCAGAGCCCTGCCGTCCCAGTGTGGTCCCTCTTGAGGAGCCAGGGTCCTCTCCAGAGGGGCACCACACCTGCCTCAAGCCCAGTCAGTCCCTCTGAGAACCAGGAGAAAATCATACTAGAAGTCCAGCGTTAAATAAGACATGATCCAAACAGCCCCAGGAAACGTTCCCTCTCCACGACTGAATGTTATTAGAGAGTTACTTTGTTTGGCCAGTGCTGATGGCAAAATACATCTTTGATCCCCACCTGTCTTAGAAGTGGACCTTATTATGCGAGATGAGCGGCCGTTTTCCCCGAAGCAAGGGAAGGGAAGCTGCATTGCAGTGCAGAAATTGAGCACCAGTCTTGGTGGGTTGGGGTTGACTGCTGTATTCTCAGGGTACAGCTCTAATAGGATTGCAATCGTGTGGCTCTGGAAATCTGCCTTCCATAAGGCTGACACACAGTGGTGGTATTTATGCCTCTCGGAAGTGCATGTTAAGTGGTAGGTATTTATGAAAAGGGTTCTAAGGAGTAAACATGCCCATCGGTCATCCCGGAACTTTTTAGAGCCCCTAAGATGGTTTTAAATTAGAGCCTACCTTCCTTCCTGCCGTCCCCCTTCCATCAGCAAACTGCTCCCTCCTTGCTTCCTGTTATAAAAATGAACTGTCAAGGCAGGACACAGCCCAGGTAGGAGCGTGGGAACCGACTGGCAGAATTAACATATTCAAGGCAGACATGTAAGGGGTAAGCACCTTGGTTCCGATCCTTCCCACCCAGTCACAGCACTGGCAAGAGAGGAGTGTGGGGCATGACTGACCAACAGGAGCAGCCTAATTGCCCCTTAACCACCAGCACCAGCTGCTCTGCTGTCAGCCAGTCTGCTTGCTGAAAAGGGTTGGCAATTGGGGGGAACGAATGATGAAGACAAGTGATGCAAACTAAGCCAAATTTGGGCTCAGTCAGTGGCATATGGGAGAGGATGAATGTCAGTCAGTCAGGGAATCCCACCAGGCCAGGGAAAGAGCAAGCTTCGAAAGGCTAGAAGTTTCTCTCTGAGCAGGTGATCATTAAAACAGAATGCCTGTTACACGAATTAGGGTGTAGGAGTCTAACTTGAAATTATTGCTAACTTTCAAATGTTCATTTTAAAGATCAGAAATTGGTGTTTATTACTCGAACCCTATAGTTAGTTTCAAAGACTGCTCTGTTTTTTATTTCTCCCATCTGGCCTTCCTTTGAAACTTTTATGATAGTGTTGGTCCATCTTGTGTTAATATTTTTTTGTGTGAGATAAGGGATGCCAGTGTTGCCCAGCTTATATTTTATGACTAATCCAAGGACTGTAGATGATAAAAGTAGAGGGGCTGCCTGTTTCACATGTCACTGAATTGCTACCCTTTGGTTTCTGGAATTCTGTCTCAAGAAAATAATTGAAAAATGGAAAATGCCACTATATAAAGATGTATCATTATTTATAATAGTGAAAACTTAGAAGTGACTTACTCTACAGTATAAGAGGGTTAGTCAAGTTTCAGAGACCAGGTTGGTGGAATATTTAAAAATAGGAAGATTAGTAATGAGGGAAGTCATTACCTGTTCAGTGAACAGAACACTGTTATATGAAAGATGTACTCAAGAAAATAGTCTAGGGATGTCCCTGGTGATGCAGGGGCCAAGACTGCACTCCCAATGCAGGGGCCCCAGGTTCAGTCTCTGGTCAGGGAATGCCACAAGTAAGACCTAGCGCAGCCAAATAAATATTTTAAAAAAATAATCTGTAAGGGATGCCTTGAAGGGACAAGACTTGCAGTTGAACAGTGGAACAATGGATACCTTTTTCTCATATTTTAAACTTTCTATTTTTTTATTACTCCTCTAACATTTTTAAATTCTAAAACAAGCCAAATTAAACAATGATCTTTATGCTAATTGCCGTTTGAAGTTCAATGCCTTCATGGCCTTATCCTGATTAAACCTTTCACTTAACAATTTCTAAGGCCAAGTTTGGCTCCCTGCCTCTGTGTCTCTGGTCGAGGCACATCCTCTGGGTCCACTGGCTGAGTGGCCCAGAGATGTGCTAACTCTGGCCATGCAGACAGATTTTCTGGGTTGTTTGAAGTTAAAGGAAGTTACTGCCCCTCCCTGCCCTGCAGCCTCACACCCTTCTGTCATTATTTCTCTTCCCTATTCCCCACCTAGTCCCCAGTGGTGGGTGGGGTTCGGCAGTTTGGGTTTGCAACCTTTGGAGGCCTCATTGGTAAAGTTTCAGCAAACTCTGTCCACAACACACACACACACTCACACACATACACATTCACTCACACACACACTCACACACACACACACGCTCACTCCCTAGGTTAGTTACCACCATAACTGGTAACCCATAGCACTCTGGCTTTTTGTCCTGTACAGGTCTTGGTATCCTGTACCTCGGGGCCTGGATTTTACATTCTTGATGTCAACTCTCCCTGGGTCAGCCCTGTCCCTGCATCCTCTGCTGCTTAGTGCTAGCAGCAGTTCTTGAACTCAACAGGCCATACACTGGGAAATCATGACATGTGTCCTTACTTGAGACAAAGATTTGAGTCTACATGGCTTATTTGGGAGGAGATTCCCAAATAAAGAAGGGACATAAGGAAGTAGAGGAATGGGCCAGAGAAGCACACATCGAGCAGGTCACCATCGTGAACCACTGAAGTGTAAACCTGCTAGGAGTCTCTAGCAGCCAGTATAGAGCACCCCTCCCAGCATTAACCTCTTCTGGGGATTGGCACCTGCCTATGTATATCTCTCACTGTGATCCATCATTGGTTGAACATTACTCCTTATGGGGAGTGATTTCTCTGGGCCTTCCAGCAGCGTCAAACACCAGGTAAAGCACCAGGGCAAAGGGATGTCGATGCAGACACACAGAAGATGCTGGCTTGCTAAACGACGAGTCCTGAGAGTTCAGGGCTCAGCTCGGACAGTGTCTCCTGGATATTCTTCCCTAAACACCATGAGAATGATCAGTGCACTAAACTGAAATAACCAAATCCATGGAACTTCCCTGGTGGTCCAGTGGTTAAAGAATCTGCCTTCCAATGCTAGGAGCGAAGGTTCAATCCCTGGTTGGGGAACTTAAATCCCACATGCCACACCGTGTGGCCAAAAATAAAAACCAAATCCGTAGTTCTGTGCTGAATCAGACACCTACTTATACTAAACTGAAGACTACATTAAGGATAACCAACCCTCAAAGTTTATGAAAAATCATACAACGAAAACTTTAAGTATGAATACTACTACCATATTTTCCCCTGTATGTTGGGCTAGACTTCCAATATTTTATTTGTCACAGAACATAAGTATTCTGCAGCCATGCACTTTGAGACCCAACACTTTAAAAAAGGGCCTGAGTATATAGTAAGATTTATCTTTATTGTGGCAATGTTCCCCCTCTTTTGCTGTAGCTAGATTTTTTTCCTGTTATTTCTCAAGTACACTAGGATGATGCTAAAAGAAAAAAATCATTGGGAGAAAACATTGAACCTCATTTGTATCAACTCATAATTAAATTATATTTCCAGTGTCATGTTTTAATATTAACACTGGATTCACCATCCTGACACTAATACCAGAGGATGGGAGAGAATTTCTGTAGTTACGGCCTTAGACACTGTGATAAATGTTTTGTAGTCATTACCTCTATATAGAAACACTCCATCTCCAATTAAAGATTTAGTAAGCTCTTCCTCAAAATATCTGTTATTGAGGCGCACACTACGGCTGTGCTGACATTTCAACTTAATTCACTCTATAGTTTAACTCGCATTCCATTTTATATGCCTGTTTGTATTTTTTTGTACGGAGGAGGAATAATGGCAGAAATTTGGGCACATATTGAAGATTCTAGAAATATTTCCATGTATTTATTATTATTGTCTATTGGCATATTTGTCACTACAAATGAAGGCCTTTCTCCAAGAGATGATTTAAAATTGTTCATGTAGCAAGCTCAATAGGATTTAGTAGCTAAATCTCATATGCTTTGAGTTATGGGCATTTTGGTATTTGCATAAGGATTCAAGATCCTGGTGTTTTAGAGAAATGAGGCCATTTCCCTTTAAGGTATGGTTTTGATACACATTCCATAAACACTGAGATGGTGAATGCTTGGTGCTTGCACCCTATTCCCATGTCCTGGGTATATAACAGACCTCATTCCCTGATACCTGAATCTGCATCCTTGTCCTCAAAGTGCTCCCTGCGGCCACTCCAGGTCACTGGTACTGGCTCCCTAGATGAGGCCTATGGGCTCCCCGTGCCATGGCCCACCTTTTCATTGTGCCATTGCTGTGAATGATCAACAAAGGAATCTTTCACAGTCTCTCTACCAAAATAGGAAAATAAGAAGAATTCCAGAGGTGGTTGGTTCCCTTATCTTGTACTTTTTCAGCCACCTCAGTGTTGTGCAGATGGCAGTCATCCAGTGTGTTAATGCTTGTCTCCTTTTTTCCTTTTATTGTATGCATTTTGATTTTTCTCTTTCTTCCGTTTTCCCCTCTCATGTTGCTCAGAAGATAAAGCAGGGAACCCCAAATTATTTGCTATTTGGTCTCATCAAGTTTAGTTGCAGTGCTTTGTGTTGATGGGAATGTGTTGATGATGAACGTTGGTGAGATTTTCCTTTCTTCCCCCCCTCTTCAGGAAGAGCTGTCCTCTAGAGAGGTCACAAGTGACCTCTGTGTTGCAAAATCTTCCAAAACTTTCTCAGTCTGTCTTCGGTGCAACAGTCGACACCTCTGGCCAGGCCCACCTCTTGAACTTTCCTTTCATGCATTTTCCTCCTTCTTCCCTGATGATGATTCTTTGACTTCTACCTGTTCCCTTTCCTCCACTGATGTTTTCAGTGGGGGCATCCCCAGGCCTCCTCTCTTGACTTCCCTTAGACTCCACATGGATGCCTTCATCTTCACCCCTGGTTTTAAACGACCACCTTTACGAACAATATTCCCTGGTGGCTCAGAAGGTAAAGCGTCTGCCTGCAACATGAGAAACTTGGGTTTGATCCTGGGTCGGGAAGATCCCCTGGAGAAGGAAATGGCAACCCACTCCAGTACCCACTTCCAGTATCCTGGAAAATCCCATGGATGGAGAAGCCTGGTAGGCTACAGTCCATGGAGTCACAAAGAATCGGACATGACTAAATGACTTCACTTACCTGAACACCCTCTGCATCCTCAGCTCCATCACAGCTCCTCTCTGGAGCCCAGACCTTGGTACCCAGCAGCCTGCCAAAGGGTGCCTCTTGTGGCCCCCAAGAGCATCCACAGTCACATGTTTCATTTGTTTAGACTATTCTTACTTTCACAGGGCCAACTAAATACTTGCCCCCGGGGTGGTTTCTGCTCCCTCCTTGGGGTTATAGGTAAACTGTTCTAAGCGTGTCAGAAAGCTTCCATCTTGGAAAATCAAGTGTAAGACAAAGGCACAAACCAAGGACTGCTCCTCAAAACTCAAGGACTGAAAAGAAAACAAGTATTTGCTTATGGTCTCTACAATTCTGGGCGTTGACTGGGTTCAGTGAAGCAAGTCTCACCTTAAGGGTCTCATCCAGGGGCAGTTAGTTGGTGGCTGGGGCCGGAGCTATTTCAGTGGCCCTCTCAGTGGGGGCCTAGAAGCTGGGACCTGGTTCCTACCTGCATAAAAGCTGGGTTCTGAGAACAGGCATCCCAAGAGGACCAGGCAGAAGCTCCATCACCTCTCATAACACACCCTCAGAAGACTCAGAGCATCATTTCTTCTGTATTTATCCACCTACCCAGTTGCAGAGGGACAGAACAGAGGTAGGAGGCATGTCAGTGTCATATTGTGACTGTTGGAAATGAACCTAGCTACAGTCTCCAAACGTGTCTATCCCTTCAAGAACTACCCTAAATGCCACAGAAGCTTTACCTTTTAAGTAAAAAAAAATTTTGGAATAGATGACATATTTACATGATTGGAAAGTTAAGAAAAAAGTAAATATAAATATACACAATGAAAATGGTCTTTCTCATCCCATATCCCACACCCCTGCCTCTCCATAGACAGCCACTACCTTGTAGCTCCTTCCATCCTGCACTTACCTGCCTCCTCTCACCGGACTGTGGATCCTCTGGGTCATGAACTATAGCCGTTGTCACTCATCCCCACACTGCCTGGCACGGGGAGCTCTGTGTCCACACCGTGCGGAGGAGGCCTGTGCCAAGAAGCAGGGAAGAAGGAAGAGCAGGGTAAGGTGACTGAGTATAGGTTTCTGGGTGGCCTGTGGTCCACCTTCTCTAATTTCATTTGGAGCCATGTCTCTTAAAGGCAGTTACCACTTGAGGCCTACGTGGGTCCTCTCTCCCTCTGACACTGAGACTGGATCCTGGTCCCACCCTGTCCTGCCTGGCTTCATGGGTATACCACTTCAAGGACCACTCTCTGACAGCTTGTCTTGTCCAAAAACAGCACCAGCAGGGATTGCTGGGGGAAGGTGTAGTTGTAAGATATCGTTAATGAGTTGCTGTCCTGATTAACATCCAGGAAAAGAAAATTCCTGCTTGAGGAAGTATCCTTAAATCACGTAGTTTCACTCTTTCTCTGCTGAAAAATATATTCCCTAAGGAATATCAATTGTTTTTGTTAAATTAAGGAGGCCAATGGCTAACCCCTGTGAGAAAAATTGACAGTTGTGCTAGTTGTTTTAAAAAAGGCTTTCTGAGAATGTTTAAGATACTTATCTGTTACAAGGAAAGAAACTTCACTCAAACTAAGTCAAGCAAAACTAGAAATATGCTTATTAGAATAAAAAAATGTTTCAGTGTATCAGGTACAGCTGGATCCAGGTGCTCAGTTGATGGACTGGGAATTGCACCTTCTCTTATCTTCCCGGAGAAGGCAATGGCACCCCACTCCAGTACTCTTGCCTGGCAAATCCCATGGACGGAGGGGCCTGGTCGGCTGCAGTCCATGGGGTCGCTGGGAGTCAGACACAACTGAGCGACTTCACTTTCGCTTTTCGTTTTCATGCATTGGAGAAGGAAATGGCAACCCACTCCAGTGTTCTTGCCTGGAGAATCCCAGGGACGGGGGAGCCTGGTGGGCTGCCGTCTGCAGTTCCTACCACTGTGCTGGCTTCAGTCTCTAAGATAGTGACAATGGCAGCTCCAGACTTTTTATGGTGTTTACAGCTCCTGATTTCAGGGTTCATATTGAAAAGGGGCTCTGATTTGTCCTGTAGTTAAAGTTTTCTGGCCATCTTGATTGCATGACCTTCCAGAATTGTATGAGTGGTAGCAGAGCAGTTTCCAAAACAGAGATGCAAGACCCACACATAAAGTGGCCCATTGCAGGTGGGGATTCAAATTTCAGACTGTGAAGAGCACCTGAATTGCTGGTGGTAGGCCTAGGAGTTAGTTAGGAAAAAAACCCCATTGTACTGATGTCTCTATTTTTGTATATATTTGATTTTTTTTTTTTTTTGGTAATAGTACATTTTAAAAGAAATACAGTATAAAAAATAAGAGCAGTTTTTTTCTGCCTTGGTTTGGGAATTCTCAGCAAAAAGGCCTGCACATACCTGTATGTTTATTGTCTGATTTTCTCACTCTCTCATTTTCTTTTCATTGTGTAAAGAAACCTTAATCCTTACTCTCCTCTAAGCTAGAGATTGGGACAGGGGAAACACATCATATTTGACTCAAGATTTGTGGGGTGTGCTAGAAGGGGCCTAAGGGTAAGGCAGTCAGGTGCTCTTTTAAGTCCATATCTTCATGGTTCCCAGGACAAAAGGCTTGGAAAATTCCAGCCAGAGGAAAGAACGAGTCTACGCTGTCTCCTTCTGGTGGTCAGTACTAGAGCCTTGGTTAGTGTGGACAGAGCGGGTAAGAGTTTCATGGAGTCCTGGACTTCCCCACATATCTTGCTGGGGGAAGGTTGAGATCTTCAGACAGTCACAGACTGGCTGCTATAAGAAATATTAGAGAGCATTTAGGTAGCCTTTTTCATTTTGTAGGTGGGGAAACTGAAGTCAGAGGGGTTACATGACTTGCCCAAGGTCACACAGTGAATTAGCAGGAGCTGAATCTGGTACCACTTAATAGCTGCATAACCTTGAGTAAGCCCCATTACCTCTTGGAGTTTCAGTCTCCCTCACCTGTTGTGGAGGACAGAATAACGGCCCCCCAAAGTGTCCACATTCCAATCCCCATGATTGGGTTTGAAACCTGTGATTAGGCTTGGTTACATGGCAGGAGGGAATTAAGTTGTAGACAAAATTAATGTTGCTAATCAGCTGACCCTAAATTTATCTGGGATCATCCAAATGGGCACCATGTAATCATAAGAGTTTTTATAAATGAAACAGCAAGGCAGGAGAGGCAGTTAGAGTGATGCAGAGTGAGGAAGACTCAGCCGGCCTTCGCTGTCTGGGAAGATAGAAGGGGCATGAGGCAAGGAATACAGTGGCCTCTGGAAGCTGGAAAAGGCGAGGAATGGATTCTCAGATTTTCCTGGTGATCCGGTGGTTAAGAATTCTCCTGCTAATGCAGGAGACATGGGTTTGATCCCTGCTCTGGGAAGATTCCACATGCCATAGGGCAACAAAGCTCATGGGCTGCAACTCCTGAGCCCGAGCTCATGAGTCTGTGAGCTGCAACTACTGAAGCCCTTGTGCCTAGAGCCCATGCTCTGCAACAGGAGAAGCCACCACAGTGAGAAGCCCGTACACCCCAACAAAGAGTAGCTCCTGCTCACTGAAACTAGAGAAGGCCTTCACTTAGCTATGAAGACCCAGTGCAGCCAAAAATAAACAAACAAAATTTTTTTTAAAACCTCCCTTGTTTGGGACTTCCCTTCCAATGGTTAAGACTCTGCACTTCCATTGCAGGGAGCATGGGTTTAAAACCCTGGTCTGGGAATTAAGTTCTTGCATGCTATGTGGCATGGCCAAAAAAAAAAAAAAGAAACAGATTCTCCCTTGGAGCCTCCAGAAAGGACTGCAATCCTGCCAACACCTTGATTTTACTCATGTGAGACCCCTGTTGGACTTGTGACTTCCAGAACTAGGAGATAATAAATGTATGTTGTTTTCAGTCACTGAGTAAAGGAGGGGAGGTTATCATGTCTTTCTCAAAAGACTGGAGTGTGAAGTCAGGGAGATAATGTCCAAAAATTACACAGCAAACCCCCGGATTGTAGTAGATGCTTAATGAACAGTGTTGATGGTGAACAGTGGCGGTGGTGGACAGTGGTGATCATTAACACAGAATAAAGGGAGAGGAGCTGATGGCAGGTGCTTCTGAAGAGCCAAGGTTGCTGCCTTGGTGAGGTGTGAGGTTCAGAGCTAGCAGGAGGCAGGTAGGAAACACCACATGGCCCAGGTCGGTGGCCAGAGGTCCCATGCAGGGAACCCTTCTGCTCTAATAGTCCACACGGCCTTCCTCCCCCAACTCTTCAGTGCTTACATCTGGCAGCGCCGTCTTACATGGGAGACATGGGAGCTGGGAACGGCTGGCCCTGGGGTCTCCCAGCAGGCAAGCCCTGCTTTAGAGATCTGTGGGATGTGGGCCACTCTCTGCCTGGACCCTGCTCAGCCTCGTGCCTTTGCCTGCCCTGTAGCCTTAAGGGTGATCACTGCCACCCCTGGTGGTGGCCACAGAACCTCAGGGAGCTTGTTCCGGCCCAGGCAGTGTGCCAGGCACTCCACAGCAGAGCCTGTGTCACTGTCTCCTCCAATCTTCATGACCGTCCTCTGAGGCCAGCCGCATGTCCCATGTTACAGAGGAGCAAACGGAGGCTCCAGAAGCTCAGGCCATCTGCTCAAGGTCAAACAGCTTATCAGTGGCAGAGCTGGGCCTACGGCTGGTTTCCTCTGACCAGACCCAGCCTCCTGTACAAGACTGGTCACTGGGTGGGAGAAGGCTGACTGGAGGGGCTTGGGAGCACTGCATTTGGATGCAGTGGTACTGTGAGGATGGGGTCCCACAAAGTCTCCAGAAAGGGCCCTCCCACCCTTCTGGGGATGACAGCGCCCTCTGGTGGGAAGGGGTGAGCAAGTTTGCTTCCCTGGGGGCCTCATAAGGGCATTCACATCTGCTCTGTCTCTCCAGGTCATCTAGGCTGTATCAATATTTTACTTCCTCAAAAGACATATGCTGACATTTGTACTGTTAGATGATATTGAGGAATTTTTGTTGATGTTAATTTTGTCAGGTGTGATCATGGTATTATGAATAGGTAAGAAAGTGGCCGTGTTTTAAAGTGTCCTGTATTTTTAAAGTATTCAGAGGTGGAATGTCATGGTGTTTATAATGTGTGTACTTTAATATAATTCAAGAGGAAAGAAAGGTGAAGTAAATGTGGAAATGTATTAATGAGCGTATGGAGACAGTTGTGTTGCAGTCCATTACACTGTTTCCTCTACTTTTCTCTATGATGTAATTTTTTATAATAAAAAGTTGTTTTTTCCTTTTTTAAAATCATTTGCTGATGCTTTCGGACACACTTTAGACATAGCCCTGTACCCCAGTGGAGAAGGAAATGACAACCCACTCCAGTATTCGTGCCTGGAGAATTCCATGGACAGAGGAGCCTGGCGGGTTACAGTCCACAGGGTCACAAAGAATCGGACAGGACTGAAGCGCCTTAGAACTGTACTCCGGAAATCCACAAATAAATGACAGCGGGAGTGGGCGGGGCTTGGGAGCAGAAGGGGAGGCGCATGCAGGCAGAAGGCGGGGCAGCCCCCGGAGAGCCGGGCTCCTAGGAGAAAGGTTCTGGCTGTCCTAGTTGTAGGTGCTCTTGTAGAGCTGTTTGTAGTCAGTCGGGATCTTTTTTGATGGCTGACCGCAGACAGAGTCCCTGCGGAGTGCTACTGTCCTCCCCCAGGCAGGCTGAATTGTCCTTCGTGGTGGCGTTACACCTTTCATGTGATGCTAGGAGGAAAGGACTGTGGTGTTTTGTCCAACATTTTCTCACGACACAGACACTAGACGAATTCATTTGTCGCTGCTGATTCCCAAGCACATTTTTTGTTTGTTTGTTTGGCAAATTCTGTAATCTTTTGGGTTGCACATGAAAGTTCATTTTTCAAACTTAGCATTGGAAGAGATAATCAGGTTCCCTGATCTCCCGTCAGCCTCCTCTTTCTTTCCATTTTTCCTTATCAAAATAGGCAGCCGGTGAAGAACAGCCCACAGAGTGTTTGTTCTTACTTTATCTTCTCAGTATTTCCAAGGACTTTGCCAAATCTGTAGAACTGTGTTGAACATCTTTTAATACACACATCACTGCCAACCAAGAGGCCAGCCTTGGCCAAGTACTGGTTTAGTTCTCTAAATACCATGTCATTCTTCCATGAGCACTCTGTTTCTTCCCTATAAGCCTTTGGAGATAGGAACACATAATAGGTGACCTCTGAGTGGTAATTTCATAAATTCTGGGTGAAATGAATTGTATCAGATCAATATATCTGTAGACTCATCACATTTTCTGAGCTGCAAGGGACTCTAAGATGAATCTGGTACAGCTCTGTTAGTGGAGGAAACATTCATTTTAACTGCATAGTCAATTCTCAATTAACAAGGGTAATGGAGTGGAAGGAAGTCAGTGATAATCAAAAATCATGGTGAAAATAAAATTGCAGTCAACAGTGGATTTTCTGGGGGCTCATTAACTGGTTTGTGAATTAATTGAGGTTAAGCCACAGTGGATCCCAGGATGTCATTGCCATGGTAATTGGTCAGCAGCTGCTCACCACCTGGGCTCCACCCACCCTGTCTGTCCCAGGGAGGAGAAGGGTTTCCTGGGGACTGGTCAAGCAAAGCTAGCTGACCTTGGCCAGACTAGTACCATGAAGACACAGATTTCAGTGCTGGGAGTTAGATGAAGACTGCTTTTAGGGCTTGTTGCCCCACCCCTTGAGAAGTGGTTCTCAAACTTGAGCTTCATCAGGCCCACCTGGAGGGCTTGTGAAGCCCCAGATTGCTGGGCCCCAGCCCTGGTTTCTGATTCAGTAGATGTAGAGCGGAGCCTAAGAGTTTGCACACCTCACAAGTGCCCGGGTGATGTGATACCTGCCAGTCCAGGGACCTCACTTGGAGAACTGTGGCTTTCCAGACCATTCTGGTTCTCCCAGCTGCACATTAGAACCACTTGGGGAGCTTTATAAACCTACTGGTAGCTGATACAACTTATCCAGTTATACGAGAGGCTGTGGAGGTGGGACCCAAGAGCAGGTGACTTTAAAGCTCCGGGTGATCTGAATGTGCATCTAGGGTTGATGACCACTACTCTCGGGAATGTTCTCCAACATCTCAGTTATCTGCATACAAGTCTCATGGTTTTTCCCCTATCTTTACTCCCTGTACATTTAATATTTCTTTAAAGTTTTTTATGTAAATAAACATTTTAAAAGAAAATTATATTCCCCCTTCATGTAGGAAAATTAGTTTCACAGGCCAGCTGTGCCTGTTACATGCTTGTAATAGCAAACACATTAAAGAGTGCTTAAATATGTATGGCTTAGAATCATCTTGCACCCCATCACACTTTGGGAGTCTCTACTCTAGAACTATGCTTTTTACTCTTTTTTCATAAAGGTGATGGAATACAGTATTTCTGCTTTTCCTCCCCTCCCACTGGTCAGGCAAGGTTGTGCTAACTCTTGGCACACCTGGTCTTTTCCCCTCAGAGATACAGGTTGGAATGCAAGTGAGTGTGATTTCATTACAGAACAGCCTTGGTTGAGAGATAATCTTTACTGTTAAGAAACGAATTCACCAGTGGGAAAAGAATCTAGATAAACTGTGGTATGGCCAGAGAATGGAGTACTACTTGGTGATGAAAAGGAATGACCTATGGACTCACCCCCTGGGTGACTCCCAGATGGTGTGCTGCGTGAAAGCCAGACTCAGAGACTAGACACTGCAATTTAGAACAGTAGTTGCTTGTGGGGAGGGGTACTGGGAGATTGAGTAGGAAGGTGCATGAGAGGACTTTGTGGGGCAGTAGGATGTTCTGGGTCTTGATAGGGCTTGGAGTTACATGGTTGCATGCATTTGTCACAGTTTGTTGAATGGTACCCTCAAGATCTGTGCATTTCATTCTATGTTCAAAAAATGGGGAAAAGAGTTAAACCAATAGTGAACTCCAGTCAGTGATATCCTTGCTGCTGTTTTCAGGGAGAAGGGTACTGCTTTCTGCAGCTTACTTTGAAAGGCATCCAAAAGCTAAGCTGGATTGATGAATGGATGGATGGATAGATACATGACAAAACAAACACAATAAAATATGAATGGTAGAATCTAGGTAGGAGATATCCAGGTGTTCCTTTTAAAAGTCTTTCAACTTGGCAGGATGTTTGAAAATCTTTCCCATGAAAGATTGAAGAAAATTTGACATATGCATTCAAAATAACAAACCAGCACTTCCCCCACATGTCTGAACTCTCTGTATCTGCCAGTGCAAGGACTCCCTCAGAAGACAAGCTAGAGGGTCAGAGGCGTGAGCCAGGTGTGGAAGGATGGGGGACCCTTAAGAGAGGCTGCTGCCCTAGGAGAGAGGCTCCCTGTGCTGGGGCCCCTGCAAGAGGAGAAAGTCTAGACACTCCCTTCTTCCACCTATGCTGTGTCCTGGGTGTTCCCTGGGAGGGGCTGTGCAGAGGCTGTGTCAGATGTGACCTGCAAAGACCACCTGGACCCCGTTATAGAAAGGCAGTAGGAATGGGTGAGGAGTAGAGGGCTTTCCCAAGCTCCTCCAGCCAGCAGAACTCCAGCACATGCCAGCCCAGGGTCTCCCTGGGTAGCCCTGAACCCAGGGATGTGTCTGGGGGAGAGTCGGGGCACTGAGGCTTCCCATCATGGGGATCAGGCAGATGCTGTGATGGACTGTCTAGGGGGCCCACAGCACTGACCAGGGACCTGAGGCATCTCCCTAGACTGTTGGGTCCTCCCCACCCTCCACATGCCCACACTACACACCTGTGACACACCTCCACAGCACAACCCCACAAGACATCCACAAGCTGGGAACAAAACCTATAACACAGGAACTGTGAATCATTTAGTCTGTGTCTTACCCAGGATACAGCCCAGGGGCCAGCCTCTCAGTAGCTCTGAGGATCTGTTCCAGAGAGATGGGGAGGAAGGAGGTCAGCATATCTGAGATTTTGGCGATGGGTAGGTGTAATCAAGCACACGTCTCAGTGGAAGGTTGCTGCTAAGTCACGAGAATCAGACATCTTAGTTAACAGTTTTAGTGCCTTTCCAAGTATGGAAAGGTGCAAGAACTGGAGTTGTACAGTCAGGCCACTCAAGATGGCTGTTCTCTTGTTCTCTGGACATCCCATGCCCGACCAGTGCCTGCTTCACCTACACCCTCTGCACTGGACTGACTGGACTGACTGGACTGACCTTCCTAGCTACTCATCCCCACCCTGACTAGTGATCATTCTTATCAAAAGGGGCTGTGAGTGGTGTGCTGCCCTCTGCTGGTTTCGCTGATGACCGATGAGCCAACCTGAAGTAATCCCCTCTATGACTGGCAACCTCCCCCTACCCTGGGAGCAAAGACGGCCTTGCGTCCTGCCCGCCAGGTGCCATGTCACTCCAGGACTCCACTCCAGACTCGTAAGCTCTCCCATCCTTTAAACCATTGATGACTCTACTGCTGACTGCAGGCTTTCTTCCATCTGGAAGCTGAACAAGCCCAGGGCTTGTAGGCCTGCAGGGTGCGACCCAACAGGGGTTCATAAAAATTTCTCCTGAAAATATCTAACTCTCTGAAGTCCTGTTCTGCCAGATTTTCCCAGAACACAGAGTGCATTCTGCCTGAACCCCTTTCAGGATGTTTTGAAGATTGATGACTACAGTGGCTGAGGACTTCATTCTTGTAGAACTAGGTGGCCAGTGGCATTCTAAGTGGCACACCCCAACTGCAATCCCACCAGGCCCTCCACAGCACCCCCTCAGTGCATACACCCCTGACAACATGATTTCCACCACACACAGTGTAGCATATCCCCTGTCACCTGCCCTTGACCTCCCCACATCCACCACATACCTCCCCATGAAACACCTCGTAGACCATCTGTCAAACCCCTCCCTGACTCCTTGCAACACACACGCCCAACACAGCCACAGCACACCCCCCACTGTGCATGCACGCACACACATATGCACACACCACCCTGCTGAGCTTTAAGTAGAGGCCCCCTTCCCTTTGCTATTGAGGGTCCTCTATGCATTAACCTGGAGATCCAACCAGTCCATTCTGAAGGAGATCAGCCCTGGGATTTCTTTGGAAGGAATGATGCTAAAGCTGAAACTCCAGTACTTTGGCCACCTCATGCGAAGAGTTGACTCATTGGAAAAGACTCTGATGCTGGGAGGGATTGGGGGCAGGAGGAGAAGGGGCTGACAGAGGATGAGATGGCTGGATGGCATCACTGACTCGATGGACATGAGTCTCAGTGAACTCCGGGAGTTGGTGATGGACAGGGAGGCCTGGCGTGCTGTGATTCATGGGGTCGCAAAGAGTCGGACATGACTGAGTGACTGATCTGATCTGATCTGATCTGATGCATTAACCTGCTCTTACCTTTCCCAACTCTCGCAAGGATCTTGAGCTACACTGGAAGGAGAAGAGTTTACTCCTGAGGGAAGGATTTACGATTGACGTCTAAAGGACGGTTAATATGTTGATTACATCTATTGTTTCTTGCAAAAATGAGTGAGCCCATCTTGAATAGCAGAAAGCCTGTGGCCTGGATGGAGGGGCAGTCTGGCCCCATCTTGGTTTCTCTGCCTTCGTGGCAGCAGGGAGTGAAATGACCCAGCCTTTGTGATCAGATGGGAGCTTGTCCTGACTCTGTGTTTTGAGGTACCGCATCCTTGGATGAGCCTCGAGCTTCAGGGAACCATCAGAAACAAGATGATAATGCGTACTTCTCTGCATAGTGCTTGCAAAGATAAAAGATAACACAGAAGACAGCTCAGTCACCAGGCACAGTATAGATGCTGACAAAATATGAGTTAGACCTAAAAAGTTCCTAGTACAGAGTACACTAAATAACTCTTAGCTGTGGCCATGGTTCCTATTGATTATTGACTTAACATGATTGGGATATATTATTGTCATCCACAAGGGTTCAAAATGTGAAGAGAGCAGAATTTAGAATTTCCGTGGCTACAATGACATGAGCTTTTGCTTTGGCCACAAATGGCATTTTGAACATTTAAGTAGCTGCTTGGCACTTTTCCCATGCCTTACCCCCAGCTCCAAAGCAGGGTCTGGGTCCTCTGTACCCTGAGCACAGCACCACAGGGAAGATGTTAGGAATCTGGGTGGTTGGCATGGTTTCTTGATGAGCAAGTCATCCCAATAATGAAACCGTGCAGCTCATCAGAACTGGGCTTTAGAAACAAAGCACCTTCCAAAGCCACAAAGCCATGGTTGTGTTCTCATTTACATGCTACTCTGTCAATTAACATTACATGCCAATTAAATGGGACATTAAGCTGCCAATAGGCATGCAACGCTGCATGCTCAAATCCTCTCCGCTTCACTCAATGACCTGAATTCCTTGTCTCCCATCCATTCTCAGGGCTCTTCCTCACCCACATCCCAACCCTAACAGAGACAAGCCATGCCCCTGTGCTGGGTCTCCTGTGGAAGTGAGGTTCAGGACACCAATGAGTGTGGCTGGATACTTGTGGAATTCTAATCAGAATATGACCAAACGTTTCAGTTGCTTGGATGGATCTGAGTTAGCAACAATCCCATGTTTAAAAATGCCTCCTAGAAGCAGAAAAGACTACAATGCGAGAGACCCGGGTTCGATCCCTGGATTGGGAAGATCCCCTGGAGAAGGAAATGGCAGTCCACTCCAGGACTATTGCCTGGAAAATCCCATGCACAGAGGAGCCTGGTAGGCCACAGTACGTGGGGGTCGCAAAGAGTCGAACATGACTGAGCTCCTTTGCTCCTTTGCTCCTTTGCTCTGCTCAGTGGCTGAGAGCACAAGGGATCCCCCTGGTACCTAAAGCAGCGGATTTTCAAGGAGCTGTTCTGCTGCCAGCCCTGCTCTTCCTAGTTTTAGGTAAGCTGATCACAATGTGCAAACAATTGCACTCATCTCACACGCTAGTAAAGTAATGCTCAAAATTCTCCAAGCCAGGCTTCAACAGTACGTGAACCGTGAACTTCCAGATATTCAAGCTGGATTTAGAAAAGGCAGAGGAACCAGAGATCAAGTTGCTAACATCCGCTGGTTCATGGAAAAAGCAAGAGAGTTCCAGAAAAACATCTATTTCTGCTTTATTGACTATGCCAAAGCCTTTGACTGTGTGGATCACTACAAATTGTGGAAAATTCTTAAAGAGATGGAAATACCAAACCACCTGACCTGCCTCTTGAGAAATCTGTATGCAGGTCAGGAAGCAACAATTAGAACTGGACATGGAACAACAGACTGGTTCCAAATCAGGAAAGGAGTACGTCAAGGCTGTATATTGTCACCCTGCTTATTTAACTTATATGCAGAGTACATCATGAGAAATGCTGTGCTGGATGAAGACAAGCTGGAATCAAGATTGCCAGGAGAAATATCAATAACCTCAGATATGCAGATAACACCACCCTTATGACAGAAAGTGAAGAAGAACTAAAGAGCCTCTTGATGAAAGTGAAAGAAGAGAGTGAAAAAGTTGGCTTAAAGCTCAACATTGAGAAAACTAAGATCATGACATCCGGTCCCATCACTTCATGGCAAATAGATGGGGAAACAGTGGAAACTGTGACAGACTTTATTTTGGGGGGCTCCAAAATCACTGCAGATGGTGATTGCAGCCATGAAATTAAAATATACTTACTCCTTGGAAGGAAAGTTATGACCAACCTAGATAGCATATTAAAAAGCAAAGACATTACATTGCCAACAAAGGTCCATCTA
Source organism: Bos indicus x Bos taurus (assembly GCF_003369695.1). Lineage (NCBI taxonomy): Eukaryota > Metazoa > Chordata > Mammalia > Artiodactyla > Bovidae > Bos > Bos indicus x Bos taurus. The sequence continues at coordinate 128,856,755 of NC_040076.1, forward strand.
GTCAAGACTATGGTTTTTCCAGTAGTCATGTATGGATGTGAGAGTTGGACTATATAAAGAAAGCTGAGCACCAAAGAATTGATGCTTTTGAATTGTAGTGTTGGAGAAGACTCTTGAGAGTCCCTTGGACTGCAAGGAGATCCAACCAGTCCATCCTAAAGAAAATCAACCCTGAATATTCATTGGAAGGACTGATGCTGAAGGTGAAACTCCAGTACTTTGGCCACGTGATGCAAAGAACAGACTTATTTGAAAAGACCCTGATGCTGGGAAAGATTGAAGGTGGGAGGAGAAGGGGATGACAGAGGATGAGATGGTTGGATGGCATCACTGACTCAATGGACATGAGTTTGAGCAAACTCTGGGTGTTGGTGATGAACAGGGAGGCCTGGTCGTGCTACAGTCCATGGGGTCACAAAGAGTCAGACACGACTGAGCAACTGAGCTGAACCGAACTGATCACAGTGCACAAATGCACTTAATCCAGGGAGCCTGGTCTGACACAGCCCACAAGCCAGCACTTCATTTTTCAAACCCTTACTTTTATATTGCCATTGGCAATAGATATGGCAGTGCTTAATTCTTCCCTCCTTCTGTGGCTCGGGCACTTTAGTAATTTAAAAGTGGTTTTTTTCTTTCTTCATCTAGAGAAGTAAAAATAATTATAATAGAAGATGGGCAATTTGCAGCTACAATGCCAGGCTGATAATCAAAAACTTGTAAGTGGAAACATGAGCATATGTTTATCACTTCTTGAAATTAGGATGCAATTGAAAGTAGCTGTGGCCTCAAAGAGAGGGTATTATGGAAGGGAAAGCAGGCCGAGTTGTTTGTTGGAGACCTGCCTGCTAATGAGGTTTGTAAGTTGCTATTGCCTCAGGAGCTGTGAATAAAGGAAGGTGTCCCTGGGGGACTGCTTTGCTGCTCAGGAGACCCTCAGGTAATCACTTGTGGATTGAACATTCTGTGTAAGTGTGTCTGGGCTCCCCAGCCACCACCATCAGGATAAAGCTCCACCTTGACAACACAGAACACAAGGCCCTTGGCAACCAGGTCTTGGAGCACCCTGTCATTTCCCCCCTACACCACCCCATCCCCCTCCACCAGCCTTAGCTACTCCATTGACGCTCTTACATCCCTAAATCTAGCAAGCCCTGTGGTTTCCCCCTTCCCCAGGTTTGCAAGCACTGTTTTCCCAACTCAGTCCCCTACCTAACTCCTGTTCATTCGTCAAAGCCCCAAACACCTGTTACTTCCTCTTAGAACCTTTCTATGTGCCTTTTGCACACTGTCAGCCTGACTGGGATGGGAACCCTCTTCTGTACACTCTGCCTCCCTCTGTTTCCATTTATGCCGATTCCAATATGCGTTTTGAACAGCAGGTAACTTGTCTGCCCCCGCCCAGCACAGCCCTTTCCCTTCTGTCTCCCCACTTCCTGGCACACTGCCTGACACATAGTAGATGCTGACTGATGTTTGCTGAACGAAGGGATTATTAATGACAGTGAAGGAGTGTGAAACAATTTTAAAGTTTTGTCTTTAAAACACAGTTATCCCATTGATGAAAAAAATCCATAATGCATTCTATAGCCAAGTGGGAGGTTTGGGTCTTCTGGGTCCACATTCATTTTTGTGATGAACTGATGGGTGGGTCATGAGGTTGGCCTGCCCAGTTTTTAAGTCAAGAGCAAAACTGGCCTGAGATACCTAGTGGTTTCACTTCACCTGTCTTCCATTCTACATGTCTGTGTATCATAATCAGGACAACAGTATGCTTACTGCTTTGCATCTTATTTTTGTGATATTATTGGAAGCATGGACGGGCATACAAGTGCTTTCGGCATGAAAAGGAGGTCAGCCTTATTAATAAAGCATCCGTGAGCCCAGGAAACAAGTTCATCTCCATTGTGCCCTTCCTCTGTAACCCAGAGTCCAGCTCGCTCTCTGCCTGCCGCTGAGTAGACACGTTCGCCAGTGATTGATTTTCTCATCACTGCCCTTATTTCTGAGCAGTTCCGGGCTCATGGGCAGTAGAGGTGTGACTTTTACATTTAAATCAGCTTCCTTGTTTGAAGTTGATTTTATTTTTATCTTCAGGCAAGTTAGCTCTCACACCCCAAGCCACGGGAGAGAAGAGGAAGGTGTGTCTCTCGCCCAGGGTCTCCCCTGTAAGACACTCACATAGAGTGGGGATGCTCCAGAGCCATTCTCAGGCTGGGGCTGTGCCATCTCCGGACTCTACATGTGTTCTGTGCTCTCCCAACTCGTGGAACCCAGGGATGAGAGAGGTCTGGGAGGGAGCAGGATCTGACATGAGGTCAAACACTGCATGTCCCGACAGGATCCCTTAGCTTGTCTCCATCCTCCTGACCCATGAAGCACATGGCAGCACGAGCCAGGATCTCTGGTCCCTCGTATCTGCATCCAGCTCTGAGATGTGGTCACGCCCTAGGTCTGAGTTAGAACCTGTTGTCCTCTGTGATTCTGGCAGTGAGTGAGTCCAAGTAGGGAGGGGAAGGGGGTGTCTCGGCCACCTGGATTTGCTAGAAAGGTTCAGGAGCTGGGGTAGGACTGGCCTGTGGGGAGGCCTATTTCTGCATTCAACCAGTGTTTCCTAAGCCCAGATTACCTTCCAGTCCTGTGCCAGACACAGAGATCCTAAAGACAGCAAGCTGAGCCAGGCTCTTCTGGTCTGGAGTGCATAATCCAGGGGGCCAGACAGGCCAGGCATACACACACACTGCCCTCAGCCCCCCGGTCCTGGCCAAGCCCCCTGCCCACCTTCTCCTGCCACACCTCTGGCATGCAGCTCTTATCAGTCAGTTGCATTTGTTTCCAAATGTGTTGGTGCCCACTGTACTCGTAGTAAATTGTAGTCATGGATGACATTACTAAATGTTGCATAAACTGATGGATTAGGGTAGGGTGGGGAAAGAGTAGGGCTTTTTGAGGATTGAATTGAATACTTTGAAAAAGCTCAAAAAGATGAGTGGCTCTCCTTCCCACCCACCAGGTGTTGGTGAAAGAACTTGACTATAAAAAATTGGCGGGGCGGGGAACAGATCAGAAACATCAAGACAGATCCTTGCCCTCAGCTCCCCCGGTACCCTCTCCACCTGGAAGAAGCTGGCATGGGGAACTGATGCTGATGGATAGGGCTTGTGAAGCTCCAAGCCCTGCTCAAAAACAGAGCCTTGGCCCTGCATCAGACCACTCACTTGTATGGGACTAATTTAAAGCTAAAGTTTTGCCTAGACTTTCTGGGGATGATTCTCTGCTTTGACCATTTGTTTGTGCTTCCCCAGCCAGAAATGAGGGTAAGAAGGCGTCTTTAGCAGCTGGGGTGGGGCCGAGGGCTTACTGCTAGAAGCTGAGACTTACACAGCCATGTTACAGACCACCCCTCTGCCTTGTCAACAAGCTTGGGCTCCATCCTGAGGACAGAGGGGAGGATGAGCTCAGTGTATTCAGGAGAGGCTGGACAGGGGAGCGGGGAGCAGGGGAGCCATGTGGTGGCCCCATGAACACAAGGAAGGCCAGGGCCAGGCATTCTGGGGGCTGGGGGGTGGAGAAGAAAGGCGGTAAGAGAGGGACCTGAGATGTAGAATGCACAGGAATCCATGATGGATGACTTGAGAGGAGGGTGGTGGTGGGAGGGGAAAAAGGGGGCCTCAAATCCCTTGCACACAGCTGCCTAGATGACAATGCTGTTCATTTATGGAAAGTTGGAGAAGGTGGTTTAGGTAAACTGAGGGGGTAGGGTTGCATTCCGGGTGTACAGTAGAGCTCCCAGGAAAGGGAGGAAGCAAGAGGTGCCTGGCCAGATGCCTGCCTCATGTGTTCAGTGAACATTGATTAAGCACCTTCTGTATATTAGGTTGAAGGCCAGGAATGCCAGGAACAAGCATGTTGGTCTCAGACACAGAGGAAGAAGGGCCAGCCTGGGAGAGATGCGCAGCTGCTGGGTGGGCAGCAAGGCATGAGGTTTCCACCCCTCAGTGCCATCCCCAGGACTGCTGATGTGGGACAAGGAGCCGCTCTCACAAGGAAATAGTGAGTTATGACCAGTGGAGTTCAGGGAGGTAGTAAACGGTTGGGGGGAGGGTGTTCTGGACAGAGGCCAGAAACTCACCTGAGGATATGGAGGCAGAGAAGCACAGGGAGAGGTCAGCATTCTATAGTTTTCTATTACTTTTTAATTACAGGAGTTTTTTTGTTTATATTTCTAAGGAAAAAAACCTTTTTTATCAGGTTTTTAACAATAGCACTTAATTGAGAGGTGTGAGGTTTTTTGCATCAGAATTTTTTTAAAAATACCTACTCTGAGTCTGGTTTTCTTTGCAGAATGACCTCTTAGGAACCTTTTCATCCAAGCATAAGTATTTTTATAAACTGGAGTAGACACAGGAAATGACAGAATACCACCAATAAGATGACATTTATGAAGCAAAGATTCCTTAAACTGAAACCTCTTGTATTTTTTTCTCACTGTGTCCATCTGTTCAACATTTTAACTCCATTGTTTCAATAAAATAGGGGTAGGATGCATATCTTGAAACCTGTTTTGTACTTTGAATATTTTTAATCGTCTCTTGAGTGAATGTGCATCTCCTTGGTGAAGGACCTCACGCTCAGGATTTTCTTGACTTGCTTCTGGACTTCCAGAGTTACAGCCAGCACTGACAGCGATTGCTAGCTTCTCTCAGGGGAGGGAAGAGACTGTGGTTTACTGGATTTCCATCCTCCCTGCTACTGAAAGAGGCTGTGGGGGATCTGTTTGCCCTTGCCTTCAAAATTAAAGCAACTTCCATTTAGTTTTGAGAATTTTGCGGTTCCACTTCAACACTGTGCTGTTGGGGACCTGGGAATCCAGGCTGTGAAGTTCCCCCGAGTGTGTGCTCACGGGTCCACATGCTGTCGTCTGGTTCATACCCAGGTCTTGGGAGGCAGCCCAAGAGCCCACAGTGTGGGGTCAGGGCCCAGCTCGCTCCTCCACCGTATGTAACCTGGAACAAGGTAGCTCACTTCTCTTTGCCCCAGTTTCCTCATCTGCAAAGGGGGAATAATAGCATCTAATTGAAATAACGTGCGTAAGCCATTAGCAACGGTGCCCCATAAATGGGAATGACACATGTGTGCTCTGTTACTTCAGTCGTGTCCAACTCTTTGCAACCTCATGGACTGTAGCCTGCCAGGCTCCTCTGTCCATGGAATTCTCCAGGCAAGAATACTGGAGTGGGTTGTCATGCCCTCTTCCAGGGGATTTTCCCAACCCAGAGATTGCTCTTGCATTGCAGGCAGATTCTTTACTGCTGAGCCACCCAGGAAACCCCCAGTAGTTACATGATCTGGCGCCACTGCAAACTCCCCAGCTTTCCTTGGCTCATTCACACAGAGCTGCCTAGCCTTGTTTCTGGGCCCCTTTGCATTTCATGAGTACCTGCACTAAATCGGATTATGGTTCATGGGGCTCTTCCACCAGCCATGGACCACCTCTGGACTAAGATGCTATTGAATCTCCTCTGGGAGCCCACACCTGGCCCAGGCACCTGCTGGCTCAGGGTGGACCCCAGAGGGCAAGTCTTCTCCAGGCCTCTGTCCTCCAAGCATCTCCTCCAGCCTGGGCTCCAGGTAAGGACCTGGACCTTTCACTGCTCAGGCCTGAGGCTGGGTGGAAGATGACAGCTGGACACATCAAGCAGTGGGCCCCAGATATCCCATCAGTAGAAGGGAGATTCCTGAACACCTGGGAGGAGTAGAGGGCATTTAGAGAAATACTTACTTTGGAACAACAGAGAAGTGGCTGGAACAGGAGCCCTGAGTCATGGCTTAAAGAAGCTCTGACAGGTCATTAGGGGGTTGAGTGGGAGTAGGGGAAAAATAAAGAAGGGTCATTTTGTACCCTTGTCCAGGATTCTGAGACCAAGACTCTGGTGTGCTCTGTCCTAGGACCTGCCAAGGGGTCCCCCTGTGGGTCAGCAATAAAAAAAATCCACCTGCAGTTCAGGAGACAGGGGTTCAATCCCTGGGTCAGGAAGATCCCCCAGAGAAGGGAATGGCAATCCACTCCAGAATCCCATGAACAGAGGAGCCTGATGGGCTATTGTCCGTGGGGCCACAAAGAGTCAGACACAACTTAGTGACTAAACAACAGCAACAGACCTGCCAGCTTCCCACATAGGCAGCCTGCACTGTGCCATTGGCCTGGACCACCTTAACTCCAGCAGCTGCCTTTGAGCCGCACCCCTGGATTCTCAGGAGCCCAAAATCTCATCATCTGATGAAAAAGCAGTTCAGAGCCATTGGCAGTGGGTCAGCGGTATCGTCTTAGATAAAGTGCCGCACATTATTAGCTTCCGCTCTCTTAATATCACGGATGTTGGGCAGACTTCCTCCTCTCAGAGTCACCTCTGGCTTTGGACTCATTTGGCATGAATATATGTGGAATCATTGGCGGAGTTTTTAATCAAATTTTCCCCCTTTTGGATTACTGAGAAATGTACTTTCTCCAGCTGAGGTGCACTACAAAAACAGCTTTGCAGAAAGAAAAAAAAAAAGGACTTCTTATAAAACTTGGAGATAAAATTCATACAGTGGGAGCTGCTGCATGGTTTCTGACTCGAGAGTTTTCATGTTACAACTGTTTTATTTTCTGCAGGTCTCTCTGTATTATCTTTTCTGCCGAAGTTCTTCATATAATCAAGCTTGAATGAGTCTCCAGTATTCTTATAGATTCCTACAGAAGGCATAGTTAAGGTTTCATGACAACTCTGTGGAGGTCCCAGGTAGCTCAGTGGTAAAGAACCCGCCTACTAGTGCAGGGGATGCAGGTTCAATTCCTGGGTCGGGAAGATCCTCTGGAGGAAGAAATACTCACTCCAGTATTCTTGCCTGGAGAATCCCATGGACAGAGGAGCCTGGAGGGCTAAGTCTGTGGAATAACAAAGAGTCAGACACGATGGAGCGACTGAGCATGCACACACAGAGAATAACTCTGTACTGCTTATTTTCCAAAATGCTTTCCTTTTACGGTAGAAATGTCCATAACTAATTAAATTAGGAGGTGATTTTAAATAATTACTTCTGAGGTATCAGGTGAGGACAGTTTTATGTTTTTTTTATGTAAAAGACCACGAGTTGATTTTCTCTGGTTATTTCTTGGATCCTACTGTTGAGAGGAAATCAGATACTCCTTTTTGTAAGTGAAGTTACAATATCTTCCCTGAAGGGTTTTAGAAATAAGCTCCATCTCTCCTGGAATGATGTCTGAGACTTCTGCTTCCAGGAAAGGAAATATAGTAGAGAATTCCTCCAGGCCCTTTCCAATCTCGTATTTCTCTGAATTTATTACCTGTGCAAAAGGAGTCTTCTGCATTCCCTGCTTTTGTTCCAGGCTGCTGGTCTCATTAGGCCTAGTGATGAGGATTATATATCATGATGCAATCCTTGGATAAAACCTAAAAATCTCCATAACCTAAGAGCTTGGCTTATAAGGCAGCATCACAGTATGTTAGAAGTCTCAGTCCAAGCTCTGATTCTAGCTCTGTTACTAACTTACTGTGTGACCATGGATCAGCAGCTTTGCCTCTCTGGTCCTCAGTTTCCTCAACTATAAAACAAAGGGTTTGATCCAGATGTTCAGATTCTGTGAATGGAAGCACAAAACCAACAGGGTTCAATATTTGTTGGTTTTTTTTTTTTTTTCGCTCACCACACGGCCTGTGAGATCTTAGCTACTGGACCAGAGATCAAACCCACACCCCCTGGAGTGGAAGCACAGAGTCTTAACCACTGGACCACCAGGGAAGTCCCAAGGGTTCAATATTTGGATTAAGCCTGAGCCTTCTAGATATAGCAGTCCCTCTGCTTAAGGACAAATCCATCTCCCAATCTTTTGTTTTTGCAACAGTTTCTTTAAAGGAGATGAAAGTCTTTTTCTGAAATTTGTAGTAAGGAATCATAAAATGTCATGACTTTTGATGATTTGCAGCAAATCTTGGAGAAACATAGTTGGAAAAATAAACACTTCATATTATATAGGAGAGAGAGAGTACTGTTTCCTTTCACTCCACAAAAAGCAGTAATTTCACTGAGAGCCATCACTGCAGAGGTATTGGCAGAGACCTGTTACCTTCACAGCCCTGTGCTCAGAGGGCATGCGTTAGAGATGGAAGTGACCTGCGACCCTGCTTTTATCTGAAAGGGAATTGCACATCATGGTTTCTTATTGTCCAGAAATCTCATCTTTGCTTTGATGTCCCGAGGTACACTCCTATCACATCTCCAGAGCCCCTGAATTGAATAGGGGGAGGTCAATGCATATTTCCCCAGCTTTATTCATGACTTTTTGGTGCACAGTTGATCAACCTGATTGTATGTTGATATCAAAGAGTGCTTCCAGTGGGCAAGTAACTAGGGGACTCTTTCGATCCAAGATCTCTGTCTTCCTGTGTGATGGAGTGTGGTTGGGGTGCTCTTTGGGGTGCACTCTGAGGATCCTTTTCTAAGGCATAAGCTCCTGTCCTGCTGGGCAGCTCACTAAAGGAGAAAGGCTGTGCTCAGACAGTTCTGCTCACGAGCAAGAAAACCACCCTTCCAGGGGGCAAAACCTTTCAAAACATCCTCATGTAGAATTTCTCTGTGCTCCAAAGACAGATTCCCCATGGCTTTGAAGCAAAACAGATGAGCCAGTGAATAGAGGATTTGCCCTGCTCCTGTGGAGGAGACAATAGACACACTACCCTGGGCCTCTGATCTGCTATGTGTGTGTACTCAGTCGCTTCAGTCATGTCCGACTCTCTGCGACCGCATGGACTAGAGCCCACCAGGCTCCTGTCCATGGGAATTCTCCAGGCAAGAATACTGGAGTGGGTTGCCATGCCCTCCTCCAGGGGATCTCACCAACCCAGGGATCGAACCCAGGTCTCCTGTGTCTTCTGCATCACAGGCAGATTCTTCACTGCTGAGCCACTGAGGAAGCCCTCTGGTCTGCTGACTATGCCATTTTTTTCTTTTATAAATAAAAACATGGCAGCACCACTAGAGAACTTTGTATAAAAACCAACATTTTTGCCTCCAGCCCTGCGACATTAGCTGGTTTACAGGCAACCTCGAGAAGTCACAGCCAGTTTCTAAAGATCTCCAGCCGCCCAATCCTCCCTCTGGCCACAGTGAGCCTAGTACCTACATGGCATGTCTTTATTGCGTGTTTATCTTTTCTTTCTTAAACCTGCAAAACCTACACACTTAAGGAGAAAAAGGATTCATGTAAAATAAGAAGTCTGTCCCTCCTCCTACTGTCCCCCCAACAAACCCTCCCCTTTCCAGAGATATGACTTACATTTGATGAGCACTGATCTGGGAGATATACACACATATATAGGTGTATATATTATGTATTATTCCTGTGTATTACAACATAGATGGCTTCATTCAACCAAAATGAGAGTATTATAATACTGTCTATAACATTCTTTCTTTTCCCCTCAACATTTACTCATTGATAACCTCCCATATCAGTGTATGCATAGAGATGCATAGAGTTGTGTGCCAAAATACCCTGTTGGTAGACGTTCTGGTTTCTAATATTTCACTCTTCCAAATAAACCTTCAGAGAATAGTGTTGTGACATACCCTCACAGGCATCTGGCTATGTTTACTAACAACTACAATGAATTTAGGGTTTCCCAGGTGGCTTAGTGGTAAAGAATCTGCCTGCAAATGCAGGAGACTCAAGACATGCAGGTTTGATCCCTGGGTTGGGAAGATCCTTTGGAATAGGAAATGGCAACCCGAGCCAGTATTCTTGCCTGGAAAAATCCCATGGACAGAGGAGCCTGGCAGGCTACATTCCATGGGGTTTCAAAGAGTGGAACGTGACTGAGCGCACTGAGCGCACAATGCATTTATTTGAAGATATGCTCCCCTGACACACACACACACACACACACACACACACACACACACACACACCCACACACACACCAGCCCTATCTAAGCCATGAGGTTAATTTATGCCAAGTTTCTTAAATCCTTGGTACCTCCTTCACACTTGGGCTTCCCAGGTGGCTCAGTGGTAAAGGGTCCCCCTGCCAATGCAGGAGACACATGTTCAGTCCCTTGGTTGGGAAGATCCCCTGGAGGAGGAAATGGCAATCCCCTCTAGTGTTCTTGCCTGGGGAATCCCATGGGCAGAGGAGCCTAGCAGGCTACAGTTCATAGGGTCACAGAGAGTTAGACACAACTGAGCAACTGAACATGCAGACACTCCCTTCCCACTTACATATTCAAATGTTTGCTTTAAGAACTAGACATTGGGACTTCCCTGGTGGTCCGGGGGGAAGACTCTGTTCCTAGTGCAGGGGGCCCAGGTTCGATCCCTGGTCTGGGAACTAGATACCACATGGTGTAACTAAGAGTTTGCATGCTGCAACTAAGACCCGGCACAGCCAAATAGATAAATTTTTAAATAAAAAACTAGATATGTTTGCTTCATGCACTCAGCCCCAAGCTTCAGGAGGGGAGTGGCCCAGAGTCATTCCTGAGGACCTGGGCAGGGGGTGGGGAGTGGGGCTGCCTGCTTTTCTTACCCTGTGCTTGGTGGACCTGACTACTGTACATTCAGCCTTCTCACTGGCCACTTGCTTGGAGGCAGGAAGTTGAAGTCTGCCACCGCCAAAGGAACCAGAGTGTTTGGGATGGTTTTGTACAAACCAAAACCTTCCCCTGCAGCACCTCTAGAAGCATATTAGTTTCCTAGGGCTGGTGTAACAAAAGATCACAAACTTGGTGGTTTTAAACAACAGAACTTTATTTTCTTAGAGTTCTGCAGGCCACAAGTCTCAAGTTAGTATCACTGAGCCAAAATCAAGGTGTCAACAGGCCCACTTGCCCTCTGGAGGTTCTGGGAATGTGTGTGAGGGGCAGGACGTCTGTCTCTTGCCTCTTCCAGCTTCTAGTAGCTGCCGCTATTCCTTGGCTTGTGGCCACATCACTGTAGTCTTTAAGACTATCATCTCCAAATTTCTCTCTGTATCATCCTCACGTGGACTTTCCTCTCTATGCGTGTCAAATCTCCCTTTCTCGCCTCCTTACATGTGACTGCATTTAGGGCCTTCTGCATAATTCAGGATAACCTCCTCATCTCAAGCACCTTAACTTAAGCACATCTGCAAAGACTTTATTTTCCAAATGAGGTCATATTGACAGGTTCCAGGGATTAGGACCTGATACATTTGGGGACGTCTTTCAGCCTCTACTATGGGATTCTCCAAATCCCATAAAGAAATCTTCTTTTCTAGTGTATACTTTAGCTTCCTGCTGGGGCACACTTGATATTTCCTTTGAACTTTGGAAGAATGTATTTTCATTCATAAGGAAGACAGAAAAAAATGTTATTTCACTCTGTGCATTGAAAAGTAGGCAGAAAGTCAAGGTCAGACAGAAAATCTCTGGCTGACAACCTCTTTAAACTGGAGACTACATGGCATGAACTGCATGTACAACTGTGATGAGTTAAATCACAAGTGTGTCTGTCTTCCTATTTTAAGTTGGAAACATTTAGGCTTCCCAAGTGGCTCAACGGTAAAGAATCTGCCTACCAAGCAGGAGACCCAGGTTCGATCCTTGGGTTGGAAAGATCCCCTGGAGAAGGAAATGTCGACCCATTCCAGTATTCTTGCCTGGGAAATTCCATGGACAAAGGAGCCTGGCAGGCTACAGTTCACGGGATCGCAGAGTCAGACACGACTAAGCAACTAAACAGCAGCAGCAGCCATCTTATAGTTCGTATGCCTTCACTAGAAGGAGTGGAGAAGCTGTCTGTTCTTCCGTCCCTCCTACAGATCAAAGCATGAAATTCATCTTTTAAACCTGCACAGAGGGTGCACATACAAGTATTTTACTGTTGTGAAAACAATGGGGCAGGGGAGCAGTTGGGGGAGGGGGCACTGAGCTATATTAAGGGCCTAAGGCCAGGAGCAGCACGTGCGTCTCAGGCGGTTGATGCTACAGAAACACCAGGATGAGGTCCGTGAGCACACATTAACCTACAGAGCATCAGCTCCTTCAAACTCACCAGTGTGAAAGGCCTATTATAGCTTCGGACCTGGCCCTGCCCTTGCCACGTGAATGCTAATGTCGCGTACTTCCATTTCCCAATTTTACAGCAGACCTGCATGCTCGTAAATTAAACTGCATTGCTTAGCATTATCTGTGTGCGTTCCAGGATTTAGTCCAAAATGGCCCAAACTACTGCCTATTTCAGCAGAACTCCCTTTGGCTACCACCTGTTAATATGTTATAGAGACATTAGAACAGTGATCTGAGAGTGCAGACCAGGCAGGTGGAGAACACAGTTTCCTGCACAGAGGTCTGCCAGCAGGTGAGAGTGACCCAGGGCAGTGAGCATGAGGGGATACTGGCAGCAGCCTTTCAGACAGGGGGTGGGGCCCAGGTAGACCCACCTCACCAGAAACACAAGAGGTGGTGTGTCTGCCAATCTTTCTTATAGCGAATCTGGAATATGAATAGCTAGAGTTGAAAGATAACTAATCAGTTCAAAGAAATTAAATAAAGAAAGCCCTGAATAGGGCTGGGTTTTGTCACTTTCTAAGACAGTGAAGGGAATTAAAAAACATACTGAGATGCTAACCACTGAACCAGGTTATCAAAGGTAAAAGAAATATAGCGATGCTTTGCTTCCCAGCATAATAGACTAAACACTGATACTTTTGTAATCAAAATAATGCGACTAATTCAGAAGGGCCTTTTAATATAAAGTTATAGCTTCATCCCTACCCCACTTGCCTGCCTCCCAAAGGTAGCCTTTTTAAATTATTTGGGGGGTTAAACATACGACGGAGAAGGCAATGGCACCCCACTCTAGTACTCCTGCCTGGAAAATCCCATGGATGGAGGAGCCTGGAAGGCTGAAGTCCATGGGGTCACTGAGGGTCGGACACGACTGAGTGACTTCACTTTCACTTTTCACTTTCATGTACTGGAGAAGGAAATGGCAACCCACTCCAGTGTTCTTACCTAGAGAATCCCAGGGACGGGGCATCCTGGTGGGCTGCCGTCTATGGGGTCGCACAGAGTCGAACACAACTGAAGTGACTCAGCAGCAGCAGCAAACATACAAAGATAGCCATTGAGTCCTGTTAAGAAAGATAGGTTTAACTCAATTATATTTGTACCCTCCCCTCCTTCCTTCCTCCCATTTTCGATGTTTTTATTATTTTTTCATTATTTTACTGGTTACCTTTTTATTTTAAATAGTATACTTTTATTTCTTGAGTCACAAATGATGCATTCTTAATATCCACTCCTACTTTTTTCCAAACAAATCCAGTTTTGTTGAAAGTAGCAATGTGCCATCTAAACAAACTACACTTCTCTGTTTTCCTTGTGAAAAGGACACTCATGTCACCGTGTTCTAGCCAGTAAGATATAAGCAGTTGTGGATGGGGCGTCAGGAAAGTTCTGCTGACTCAGCAGGTTGGCCTAGTTTGCCATTCTCCCCACTTTCTTCTTCTTACTTGGAACGCAGATGTGATGGCCATAGCCATAGCAGCCATCTTGTGGCCATGAGACAAGATGAACTAGTCTATATTCTAAGAATGACAAAGAAATCTAGAGGGATCCAGAGATACTTAAGATAGCAGACCTGTATACTACCCCTGAACCGCCTACCTTCTAGCTTCTTTTTTTGGAGGAAAAGTTTATGCTGTATCTTGTTTAAAGCACTACATTCCCCTTATCTGTTAGAATCAAATCTCTGTTTCTTATTCATAAACTGTAGTCAGTATCAAGACTCTCTATGAGGTAAGAAGAAAATACTGGAGCTTCTCCTCTTTGTCCCATTATTCTTTCCTTAACTGTTTCCCTTCTGGTAGCTGTATTCTCACATTGCCCAGGGTGTTAGCATTATCTTTGTATTATGGTTTTATAACAGATTGACTCCAAAGGTTGTATACCATTAAATAGCATGTAAGTCATTTTGACTGTGTGAATGTTCACTCCAGGGTCACTCTTGGCCCATTCAAAGGGAAGTTCCTAACATCAGAGTCAAATGAATTTTCTTTTCTCATGTTCCGTCAGGGCTTAAAATTGTGTCACATTTTAGTTTACATTATTATATAGCTTTCTGTTTTACTTGGATTTTTTTCCTTCTAGTTATAGCTGAGAGAGAAATGCTTTCACTCTCATCTCAGTTTACCCAGGCTCTCAGCAAACACCTTTTTCTTAGAGGCCCACCTTTTCCTCATCTGCCTGGACGTGCTCTGCCACGTGCACAGCTCTCATCCTAGTTTCACCAGCCTCCTAGGTTGTATGCCTTGCCTTCTACTTTATTAGTTTTTCTTCTTGGTTTTGCTGAAACACACTCCAGTGAACTTCTTAAGAAAGTGTGCCTCAGAGGTAAACTTTGATTCCATTCATGTCCAAAAAGTGTATTTACTCGGTCTTTATACTTAAATGATAGTTTAGCCAGATAGAGAATTCTAGATTCAAAGTCATCTTTTAGAAGTATGCAGCCATTGCTCATTATCTTTGACATCTAAGATTGCAAAGGAGAGGTCAGATGCCAGTCTTATTTTCATTCCTTTGTCTATGAACTTTCTTATTCCCTAGAAATCCTTAGCATCTTTTCTTTATCCTTAGTGTTCTGATTACTTCAGATCAAGTGTATTAGCAATTAGGTGATTTTGGTTGCAAGTCACAGGACACCAACTCAAAGCTGCTTAATGTTAAAAAACTTACTGGCCCACGTAATTGAGATGTCCTAGTTAGGATTGATTTTGGGAGCAGTTCAATCAGGGCTCTGGCTTGTTTCTCTGCAATTCTCTTGGTTTATGCAGCTGGGTAGGTCTCAAAACAATCTGGAGAGAATAGAAAACAAAGAAGCAAAGCAGAGGTTAATGAGCAAGACAGTGCAATTGGAGCTTGGCATCAGAGAAGCCTCACCAAAGATCTTTGATTTTAAAATTGTAATTGTGGTAAAATACACATAACATAAAATTTATCTCTTAACCATTTTAAGTGTATAGTTCAATAGTGTTAAGTACACTCACAGTGTTATACAACCATCTCCAAAATTCACATCTTACAAAATTGAAGCTGTATTCCTCACCAAACTCCCCATTCCTGCCATCTAGTGTCTGGCAACCATTCTATTCTCTGTCTTTATGAGTTTAACTACTCTAGGCACCTCATATAACTGAAACCATAGGGTATTTGTCTTTTTCTGATGCTTATTTCACTCACAGTGTCCTCAGGTTTCATCTTATGTTGAAGCATACACTAGAATTTTCTTTTTTGAAGGCCAAAACATAGTCTGTTGTATGTAAATATCACATTTTGCTTATCTGTTCCTCCATCATGAACACTTGGGTTGCTTCCACATTTTAGCTATTGTGACTAGCTCTGCAAATATCTCTTTGAAACTCTGCCTGCAGTACTTTGGGGTATATACCTAGAAGTAGCTCTGATGAATCATATGGAAATTATATTTTTAATTTTTGATTTTCTGTACTGTTTTCCACAGTACTTGCACCATTGTACATTCCCAGCCATCATGCACAAGGATTCCAGTTTCTCCACATCAACACTTGTTGCTTTCTGTATTTTTGGTAGTAGCCATGCAGATGGGTATAAGGTAGAAGCTTAGTGTAGTTCTGATTTGCATTTCCCTAGTGATTCATGATGTTGAATCTTTTTATGTGCTTGTTGGCCAGTTGTATGTCTTCTTTGGAGAAATGTATATTCAAGTCCTCTTTTAATTGGGTTATTTGTTTCTGTTGTTGTTAAGGAGACTTTTTATGTTGCCCAGGGGAGCAAAGTTAGATAGGTACAAATGGATATAGTAGGTAGAAAAAGCATTCTAGGCAGAGGGACCAGGCTTCCACAAGTCACCAGGTTGTGCTGGGCCAGAAGCACAGACAAGCAGGCAGCAAGGCACTGAACCAGAAAAGACATAGCTGTCCCCACCTGGAGAGCTGGGGGGAGGAGAAAGTCCTCCAGGGGAGCCATTGAGGGTGTGAAGACAGTCCCACCAGATACAGAGCTGACCTCAGGTCCCTGTGGGGACGTGGGGACAGTGAATGCAGTTGAGAGGGGTCTCTTAAGAGGCTCAGGGGGCAACTTCCCCTGAGATTAGATTCTGAGGGCCCAGGGTCAACCAAAAATCGTGTTCAAAATAGTCCCTGGAAAATTCCCAGTACATTAGCCACATGGGGTCCAACATACCACCCCTCCCTGGGACCCACACAATTGGATTCCCTCAAGGACAGGTGCAGTGTCTGTCTCTGGCTTGCAGCCCAGATGAAGTGGCTGCTGTAACTTTAGGGACCATATCATGCAGAAGGTCACTGTCTTTTCACACTGGAGTCACACTTGGCCAGCACACACCATAAGGGTGAAGCAAGAACCAAGGCCTCCTGAAGTATATCCGCTTGGATTCTTCAGGCCACAGGTAACTTACTACCTGACCAATAGCTGTGGCAGTTAAGGTATTTTAGCAGCTTAGTAATAAAGTCCAGAGAGAGGTAGTACTAGGTTAAATCAGTGACTTGATGAGACCATGACTTGGGTAGCCCCTTATCTCTGCAGCTCTCTAGGCCTTTCCTACATAATGACAGGAGGGCTGTGGCAGCCCCAAGTGGCTCATCCTATACCAGAGGCCAGAGCGGGAAGAGGCAAAGAAAGGGCCATCATGTTGCTGCTCTTTTGTCTGGTCGGAACATCTTTCCCAGAGGCCCCTCCTCTTACATCTCATTGGCCAGGACTGGGTCACATGCCCACGCCCAACCAATCACAGCAAAGGGGACAGACTGCCATGGTGGATGTGGTGCCATGGTTTCTGTATGGGTCAGTGTGCCTCCTCTTTGAGCAAAACCAGGTTTGTTAACAAAGTGAACAGGTGATCACTGCTACAGGAAGGACCAGCATAACTTCTGCCACATCATACTGTGGAACATCTGCTTGTGGAAGACAGTGAGCTTAAATCATTTCATTTTGGCTATATTTTCTTTCACAATTTAAGTTATCATTTTGTTGATCTAGTGAGGCCTTCGCCTGCAAAATTCACCTGAGCCAGAGGCCTGTGGGAGGAAGCTTCTGTCTTAATTTTGGAGCAGATACCTCCAGATTTCTGTGTCTGGCTTTACCCCATCCTTTGGGCATGTGGTGCTCTGTAATTCATCTGGCCTGAGTGGGTTCTAACTCTATCCATTGAGCTTGAGGCTGGGGGATATTCCTGTTTCCCCTTCAGCCAGGACTCTCCTTGTCCGGGCCTCTGGGTAGCAACTCTGCTCCAACTCCCAGGGACCCTGTATTCTTGCCCTGTACCCTCATAGATTACCATGTAACACAATCTCCTGTAAAAAATGCCAAAAGCCAGAGGGTTCCATTTAAATAATTTGGTTCTTCAGAAATCATAGGAGCAAATTAATATCTTTGCATAGTGGAAAAAGGCACCAAGTCCTGACTTCGTGGGAGGGAGCCTGGTGCAGGTCATCTGGAGTGTTGTGTATGACATGACATGCTGGTAGATATATTGGGCCTCTGATTCTCCCAGCCCAGGCCTAAGTTGCCTCAAACACCGACTTCACTAAATCCCTCATTCGCTGCATGTAGGGCTCATGCCCAGAGATAAATAGTGGCCTCATTTGGCTTGCTCTGGCAGGAACAGATTGAATCTGTCCTGGACCGGTGGAGTCTTTAATCAGGGCTGGCACAGGTGAATCCTGTTTCTTAACTTTTTAATGGAAGGCTTCCTCCTCCTCTTAGAGTTGTGTAAGAGGTGAGGCCCTGATGTGTCTCTTTCATTCATCTTCATGACACCCCCATGGATGGGTATTGGAATATCCTCATTTTACAAAGAACTGGAGGGCTTGTTCAGAGGCATAGAGCTTGGAACAAAAAGACAAGCATTTTCCATTCCAAAGGTCCCCCAATTGCAAGCACAGATAACCTCAATTCGAGGCCAGAAGTGCTCCTTGGGCTTCATTGTTTGAGTACACATGTCCTTGTATGCATGAGAAATGTTGACCTGCATATCAGCTTCCTTGGAGATGTGGGCAGGGCCTGTGCTGCCTCTCCTGCTAGTGGATTCTGAAGCAGTAACAGGCAAGAAACAAGACAAGATTTGTCTGTTAAAGATTCATAGAGGCTGCAGTAATTTCTATGAACTGCCTACCATTTGGCCCTCATCTCTGACAAGCGCAAAAGTGATTGTCCATAGCATTAAATATATGTTGAATGAACTTGGTTAAAAATTTTAATTAATCACAGTCCAAAACCTGGCTCAAGTTGATCTGACTTCATAGATCACTGCACAGATTTGCAGTTATCTGCTCATGACCATCACATTCTGCTTATAACTCAATAAAGAAGGGAAGATGGGCTGCTCGTCTTATAATTTCTGGAGGAAATTATATTACATGAGATGGGAAAGGATTGCTCTGGACTTGGTTATATTGTGCCCAGTGACATTCTCAAGTGAACACCTGTCTTTCAGAAGAAAGACTTGCCAGCATCTCCCTTGGCCTCCACTGGCCTGTCCTGCCTTCATGGAGGTCCCGGCCAGCTCCTCAGCTTTCCAGGTATTTCAGGAGCTCCCTGTCACACCCTCTCCACCCTTCTGCCCCATGCCTGGAGAAACTTGACAGCAGCAGCAACTTGTTTTCTTTTTAAGTGAATGAATAAACAAGCAAGGTAAACAAGCTGCCTTCTTTGTTAGAATTTTTAATTTGATTTTAAGACTGGTCCTAAAATTCAGTCCAGAGGAACTTGGGATAGAATAGAAGGCAGTTGGATGGAGCCCAGAGAGGGGTTGGAAGGTAAGTGATGAGCCTGGTGAAACAGGTCATGACCAGATTATAAGGGTTTATGGATGCCATGCTCAGGAATTTCCACATTACTCAGAATCTGATTGGGTGGCAGAGGATTTAGCAGGGAACCAGATGTGCATGTTAAAAGATCCCTTGGGCAGCTGAGCTGAGGGTGCATCAGAGGTGAGACTGGAGACAGGAAACAGGTTAAGAGTGTACTCAGGTCCAATTGAGAAATAATGAGCCCCAGTCCAAGACAACAACTGTGGAATTTGAGAGAGAGCTGGATAATAAAGATATTACAGAGGTGGAACTGACAGGCTGTCATGGCCAGGGAGGAGGAAGAGCCCAGATGGCTGCCGGTTTTGAGGTTTGGTCCCTAGAAGGGCCCTGGTGCCATCCCCTGCTGTCATTATGAACAGTTCTGCATTTTGCTGCCATATAGGAAAGCCCCCCCACTCCAGGACTATAGAGGGTATGGAATGGCTTTCCCAACACTAACTGTGTCTCACTGCCCCCTGTTGGACTGGAGCATGGCCTTGGGCATGCACCCTGGACAAGGCCTGGGCAGAGACAAGAGAGGGAACAAAGGAGTCAGATGATGTGTCTGAAGGAGGAATCAGGATCCTGGGTGGGGTCTGGACAAGACAGCAGACACAGTTCATGGGGTGAGAGCAAAATTCCAGTCCAGAAGGGAGCTGACACCCCAGATTGCGAGACGGAAGTTTGAATGGGTTAAAATAAAGCAGATTGGAGACCAGAAAGTGTTGGTTGTTGGAAGCAAGAGGGAAAGGAAGTTGGGAGGGTGGACAAACCTGGGGCTCTGCTCTTCTGATTTGGAGGATGTTTCCTCAGTTGCCTCTTCCTGCTTCAGCCTAGATCAGTGCTCCCTGGCTCCCATTTTCATCTACTTTTCACTTTTACCTTGTCCCCCAGTGAATAAGGTGAATATTCCTTATCCGCCTTCAACTCTTCATGAGAAGCACTGGGATCCTTGCCCTCAGGGCTTTACAGTCTGTTCTGCAAGAAAAGTGTGAGGACTCAACCTTATAGACCTTGAAGAGGTCAGAAAAAGGAACACTTGACTTCCAGGTGGGCCACCAGGAGGAGCTCTGTGGGAGGGTTGGCTTAGAAGAGATTCTATCTCTAGGAAGTGGCTTAAACAGAGACGCCCCCCGCCACCCCCACCCCCAGAAGCAGAAAGACTCAGAAGACTCATCAGAATGTGGCAGGTGGTCCCAGCTTGGTGAGGAGGTGGAGCACACGGAGGGAACAGAGAGAACAGTCAGGAGACAACTAGGAGAGGTGGAATGAGGCCAGAGTCTCCAAGTCTACTTCTGATGCCAGATGAAGGACCTGACCTAGCTCATAAATGCCAGTAGACAACAAAATTACTGAAGATTTTATCGCTGGCGTAGCACAAAGGCCCAGATTTTGTCAAGTGCTTGGTGCACAGTGAACACTCAATAGTTTATCACATTGGTCTGAGTGATTGAACCCAAACTTTAGAACTAGTTCATCTGCTCAGAATATTGAGAAAAGATTGGATTGGGGCCATATTGGTGGTGGAGAGGTGATTCAAGAGTTTCTCTCACCTTATCACATGTCAGAGCCCTCACTGGGGCTGGGGGTGAGTGTCCAGTCCACATGCACTGCCCCTCTCCGGGAACAGCACTGTACACTGGTGAGAGCCCCAGTCACCATGTGTGTACCATGGGACCCCACCGGGCTGAGACTGTGACACTGTCCTGTCCCCAGGCCATCCTGAAATCTCACGTTCAGCTCTTCCTTTATTCTGTACAGTGGCCTGATGGCCTTCTGATCATGCCATGCTCCTTCACTGCTTTGCTTCTGGTGGGGAGGGGAATTGAGATAACCAGAGCTCCTGTCTCTTATTTGCACTTGCCCTAATTGGTACAAGAAAGTGATGAAATCCTCTAGTAGAGCAGGTCTCAGTTGTGATGAAAGGTGACCTCATGCAAAGAATATTGGATGCACTTGGAGGCTAATTGTATTGGAGGGACATGAGGAAGGATGAAGAAGTGTCATAGCTAACTGGCAGGTCTTGATCATTGGTGACTGAAAACACAGAGAAGGGGTACAGGCAGTCCAGAAGCAGGTGTGGGAGGTGGTGAATTCTGTTTTGGACACACGGAATAGAAGTTCTGGAGAACCTCTTATGGGCCAGCACTGTTCTGAGTACCCCATCTGGTCAATTCCAATAATCTTCATGACAATCTGAGGAGGTATGTGTAATTATCTCCATTTTCCATATGGGTCACTGAGGCTCAGAGAGTTGATTTAACTCATAACTGCAGGGCTATTCACCAAATATTTCTGGCTCTCTAACTTCAGGACACAGAGTCAGATTATATTTTCTAGCTTGTTGAAGTCAGGTGGGTTTGCTGGAAGTGACATGTGCCCATTTGACCTTCCAGAGCCTTCTTTTTCTCTGCTGCAGTGAATGACTGTTCCAGATAGTGACTCCTCCACTGACTTGGGTTCTGGATTGAAGACAAAGATGACACAGAGCAGAGCCCTCAGTAAGCAAGGACTGGGTGTCTAAAGGAACATGAAATAAACTTTCATTGTTTTAAGCTACTGAGATTTGGGGGTTGTTTGTTAATGTACCTCACCTGGCCTCTCCTGACTAGCATGCTCAAGGTCACTCAGTTTGGAAGTACTTATTGGCTTTGAATCCATGTCTGTCTGGCTTGCTATCAAGCCAGTGACAGATGGCCCTCCATGGACCTATAGGGGCCCATAGCGGAGTCATGAGTAGTGCAATAGATTTGGGTGTCATCTCTACAGTTGGGAGAGGAAGCAGAGAGGAAGGAATGGGGAGTTAGTCTGTGGACTTTGGCATGAGACTTCTCTCTCTCCCTCATGTTCTTTCTCCCCTGATGGTTTGTGGTCGGCTCCACGTGCCTGCTAAGTAAGTAGGACATCATTGCTGCCTGCTGGGTCTGATGGTTCAGAGACGTTGGCTTGAGCTTGTTGACAGCTGCACACTCATAACATTGCTAAAAACTTCATAAACTCTGAAGTCTGGAAATAGCCCAAGTGATTTGAGGTTTTGCTCACTTGTAAATGTTTGAGTATTGTGTCCACAAATTGCAAATTGAGTAACTCAATTTTGAGGCACAGCTGTTATTTGGAAAAGACCCATCTAGGAATGCAAACTCCTTGCAAAATGATTGCGCTTCATTTTTGTCGAGTATCAGAAAACCATTAAACTGCCAAGCCATATGGCAAATGCCCACTCGAAGCAGAGTGCGACAGCGCACCATAATGAATCTGTTTTGGGGGGAAGGAGATAGGACAGAGTCTGGCTTTTGTGATCCACAGAAAAGCAGATTCACTACTGCACATTTCAGCCTTCTAGAGTCCTGAGTAGGGATTTTTCCTCCTATGAAAAATTCATATACAAAATTAAGTGATGGTAGAATTTTTTGTTAGGTATATTTTCCCTTCAAACAATATCCATTTGAGTTTCTGTATATAAAATAGGTTTAACAGGGACAATAGAAACTTAAAAGTTTACACACTTTTCATTGTTTATATCCAAATTCAATAAACATTCCTTGTGTGTGTGTTAGTTGCTCAGTCGTGTCTGACTGTTTGTGACCCCATGGACTGTAGCCCACTAGGCTCCTCTGTCCATGGAACTTCCCAGGCAAGAATATTAGAGTGGGTAGCCATTCCCTCAACCTAAACTGATTTAGGTTTAGTTGCATATAACAGAAAATAGAAAATAATAGTGATTTAGGAGATTATTTCTCTCCTCAGTTTAAAAAAACAAAAAACAAAAACACCTGGAGGTCAGCAATCTAGGTCCTCAGGGTCCTGACTTTCTCTTGGCTTGCTCTTTGGAACCCCATGGATTGTAGCTCACCAGGTTCCCCTGTCCGTGGGGATTCTCCAGGCAAGAATACTGGGGTGGGTTGCCATGCTCTCCTCCAGGGGATCTTCCTGACCCAGGGATCGAACCCAGGTCTCCCACATTACAGGCGGATTCTTTATCATCTGAGCCACCAGGAAAGCCTAGGAATACAGGAATGGGTATCCTATCTCTCCTCCAGGGAATCTTCCTGACCCAGGGATCGAACCCAGGTCTCCCACATTACAGGCGGATTCTTTATCATCTGAGCCACCAGGAAAGCCTAGGAATACAGGAATGGGTAGCCTATCTCTTCTCCAGGGGAACTTCCTGATCTAGAAATCAAACTGGAGTTTCTTGCATTGCAGACAGATTTTTTACCAGATGAGCTACCAGATAAGCCCTTCTCTTGGCGTATTCTCTCCCAAGCCTGGAGTTGATCGTCATCCTCAAGGTCCAAGCTAGCCGTCATACTCCAGTAATCATATTCTAGACAGCAGGAAGGGAGAAGAGGAGAAAGGCATGCCTTTCCCTTTTAAATAGAGTTACTGGAAGTCCCACTCAACACTTCTATTCATAGATCACTGGCCAGGCCTTAGTCATGTGGCCTCACCCTGCTGCACAGGACACGGGAATGCAGCAGCATGCCCAGCCAAAGACTGGGAGAGGGAATGCTGGGAGCTCACTGCAGACTCTGTCCTACCTGATGTCCTCAGTACCTGCAGGATTAGGAGGACAAGGCCAGATTTCATTTAGCCCTGTACCTCCAAGGCACTAGCACAGTCTGCTACTTCATGCTCCTCATAGCAGACCCCAGGCACCGCTTCTCACCAGTTACCTCCTCTGATACCATCTTTATTTGAAGTTGGCGAGTTGGCTGTGATTTGGGGCAGGTTTCTTCAACTTAAGAAGATGCTGTTTCTACCTGAGTGACATTAAACTATTCATTCCTCTGCTTCTCAATATCAACTCAACTCAATTCTAAGATAAGTAATGCTTCAAGTTGATTGTTACAGCTAGAACTTGCCTAGGTGTTCCTAGGTGGCTCAGAAGTAAAGAATCCACTTGCCAATGCAGGAGACACGGGTTTGATCCCTGGGTCGAGAAGATTCCCCTGGAGAAGGAAATGGCAACCCACTCTTGCCTGGAAAATCCCATGGACAGAGGAGCCTGGCAGACTGCAGTCAATGGGGGTCACAAAAAGAGTCAGACACAACTTAGCAACTAAAAACACAAATGAAAAGAAACCACAGCAGTGATATGTGAGAGTGGTCTTTTAGGGGAGCCCTCTCCTATGGCAGCAACTCAAGCTGATCTTAGTGAGTTACCTCCCAGGTTGGGAATGCTGACGTATTCCTAAAGTCTGCCAGGTTTTGATCATGGGTGGCTGAAATGGTAGGCTCTTTTTCAAGCAAGGTGAACAGGTATGTGGAAGTGGATGTGAGGTTGATGAATTCTGTTTTAAGTATAATGGAAGGGAAGAGAAAGGAGCTAATATTCCTGGAGAACCCACTGTGGGCCAGGTACTGTGCTAAGTGGGTCAACTCCGATGACCCTCAAGACAGCCCTAAGAGGTATGTGTAATTATCTCCATTTTCCATGTGACTGAGGCTCGGAGAAGTTGATTAGACTCTTCACCAGAACTCAGGCACCAACCCTTTCCTTCCAGGCACGTTGGAAGAATCAGCACCAACGTGTGCAAGGTTTCCACACAGTGCCCAGCCTGTCACTCAACAAACCCTGTAGCTGCTACTCACTTCCTCCCTCCTATAACAGTGAAATCAGTCCCAGCTCCTGAGTGTGGGGTTGCAAGAGACCGCGTTCCATTCCTTGGCCTCCTCCAAATCTTTTGAAAGTTCTCAAAACTGAAGAGCCAGGCTTCCTGCTTTCCTGCGATCCTCATAATTAGGACAAGTGCTTAATTGGCATGTTTGTTTCCTCCAAGGGGAGCCTGGCGGAGGCGCCTCACAGGACAGAGGAGGCCGGGTCTGCTTTTGTTCTTAGCAGTACTGCGTGCCCATAGCAACAGCGAGCAAATCTGGTAAAGTTGAAAGAAAAAGTGCCCCAGAGTTTGCGTGAAGGTTGATTGCCCTGGAGAAATTGACGCAGTCGTGCAGATGGGGATGATCTCCCTGGGTCCTGAAAACTGTGCTCGTCAACTCAACAAATCATACTGCGTCTCTTGTTTTCTTTAAGACGAGGAGTCCAGTCAAGAGGTCTGTGTAATGAAAGATGTTTGTGGAATCCATTTCTATTCTGCCCGAAGCCATCTGCTTTATGTCTAAAATAAACAGGGATGTTTTCAACCACTTTCCCCAGGCCAAGTCGCATTAGAGTTACTCTCTGCAGGGAAAGGTAAATTGACTGCCTTCCCAGCAATGAGCATTAGTACATTACATCTGCAGCAACAACACTTAACCTTCCCGGCTCGCCTTTCCTTTCTGTGTCTCTGCGATGGCCTGTGACAAATGGGCTGAGTGTTACATTTGTTAGAATTTAGTGCGTGTGGGGTCACTGGCCAGCACACATTACCTGGTGATTGAGGTGAAATGTAGGCAACAGGAAAAGTCATCCTCTCGGAAGCTGGGGACTGCCTAACCTTTGCCAGGCAGAGGGCCCTAGGGGTAGCAGCCATCCTGGGGCTTGCTTCCTTGCACACCATCCTGGGGGGTCTTGAGAGCTCTTAAAATCCTTCAGAGGTTCCTCATTGCCTATAAGATGAAATCTAGACACCGCCCCCAGACCACTTGGAGGCCTGTGTGATCCTTGCACTCTCTGCACCCTTACCTTGGGCCACCTGCACAATGGCTCACGTCACATAGGGTCACATAGCCAGTGTGTTCATCACCTTCCTTAAGTGGTGGTTTCTGAACCTTTGCAATGCTGGTCCCTGTGCCCGACACACTCTTTCATATCCTCCTTACTGGCTCAATCCCTGAGCCTTTCCTGCCCCAGTTTGAAGGTCTGCCCCAAGGAAGTGAGTGTATGAGTTTCCTGCGACTGCTATAACAAACTACCACATATTATTGGCTTAAAACAACACAATTTTATTTTCTTATAATTCAGGAGGTCAGAAGTCTGAAGTCAAGGTGTCAGCAAGGCTGCACTCCTTCTCGAAGCTCTAGGCAAGTCTCTGTTTCCTTGTGGGCCCGACGTGCACTGCTGGGCCATGGCCCCTCCCTCCGTCTTAGTGCTAGCAGCAGAGCATCTTCTTGCCCCTTGATCACTGCTTTGGTCCTTACGTCTTTCCCTGTGTGACTGTCCTGTCTCCTTATTAGGATCCTAATCATGTTAAAATTAGGCCCACCTTGGATAATCCAAGGTACCCTCCCCATTTCTGATCCTTAATAACACCTTCATAGTCTTCTCACCTGGCAAAGCCACAAATGATGACCATCAGGGCAGAGGAATGACCTTGGTGTCAGTGTGCAGGAGGCCCGTATATCCCTGTTCATGGGATCCTGGCATCAGAGGTGGTACAACAGGGCAGGAACATCTTGTTTGATTTCAGCCTGAGTTGGGTAGACTGGGGTCTTGGAGAGGGGCCTTGGGTGCTTCTGGGAAGCTGGGAAGGTCAGCTTATATTCCTGGAAGGCATAGTCTTGACTGCTTTGGACAAGAAAAGAGAGGAAGTCACTATCTGAAAAGGACGTTGCTACAGACTGGTTCCAAATAGAAAAAGGAGTTTGTCAAGGCTGTATATTGTCACCCTGCTTATTTAACTTCTATGCAGAGTACATCATGAGAAACACTGGGCTGGAAGAAGCACAAGCTGGAATCAAGATTGCTGGGAGAAATATCAATAACCTCAGATATGCAGATGATACCACCCTTATGGCAGAAAGTGAAGAACTAAAAAGCCTCTTGATGAAAGTGAAAGAGGAGAGTGAAAAAGTTGGCTTACAGCTCAACATTCAGAAAACTAAGATCATGGCATCTGGTCCCATCACTTCATGGCAAATAGATGGGGAAACAGTGGAAACAGTGTCAGACTTTATTTTCTTGGGCTCCAAAATCACTGCAGATGGTTATTGCAGCCATGAAATTAAAAGACACTTACTCCTTGGAAGGAAAGTTATGACCAACCTAGATAGCATATTCAAAAGCAGAGACATTACTTTGCCAACAAAGGTCCGTCTAGTCAAGGCTATGGTTTTTCCAGTAGTCATATATGGATGTGAGAGTTGGACTGTGAAGAAAGCTGAGTGCCGAAGAATTGATGCTTTTGAACTGTGGTGTTGGGGAAGACTCTTGAGAGTCCTTGGACTTCAAGGAGATCCAACCAGTCCATTCTAAAGGAGATCAGTCCTTGTGTTCTTTGGAAGGAGTGATACTAAAGCTGAAACTCCAGTACTTTGGCCACCTCATGCAAAGAGTTGACTCATTGGAAAAAACCCTGATGCTGGGAGGGATTGGGGGCAGGAGGAGAAGGGGACGACAGAGGATGAGATGTCTGGGGATGGTATCACCGACTTGATGGACGCGAGTTTGAGTGAACTCCGGGAGTTGGTGATGGACAGGGAGGCCTGGTGTGCTGCAATTCATGGGGTCACAAAGAGTCAGACATGACTGAGCGACTGAACTGAGCTGAACTGGTCAGAAACAGTCCTTCATTCTCTCATTCATGCCACCACACACATTCCTAAGCACCTGTGTGCCAGCACTCTGCAGAAGTTAAAGGGCCTAGATGAATAAGAAACTTCCCTGTAGGAGTTCACCTTCTACTTGAGGAAGAGCGACCTGGAAACAAAGCAATGACAGGTCTGTGGTCCGATGAAAGAAGAAAGTGATAAATGTGTAATATGTAACAGGTACAGTTAGTACAGTGGGAGAGGGACGCACTGGGTAGAGACTAAGAAGAAAGCCTTGAAGACAGGACCAAGGTTGGTGTTTCAGATGGTTGGAAGAGTATTTGCACAAGTGAGGAAAAAGGAGTATCGTGTTGTATCTGAGGAAACAATGAGAGGCCATTGGGCTTCCTAGGTGGTACAGTGGTAAAGAATCCACTTAATGCAAGAGACACAAGGGAGATGGCTTCAATCCCTCGTTTGGCAAGATCCCTTGAAGAAGGGCCTGGCAACCCACTCCAGTGTTCTTGATGGGATAATCCCATAGACAGAGGAACCTGGCAGGCTACAGTCCATGGGGTCGGACAAAGCATCAGACATGACTGAGCACACAGCACGATGAGACGCTGTTGGGATGACTGTACAGTAGCAGGCAGGATCCAAAGGTGGAATCTGTTTGTCTTGCCTCCAGGTTAATGATAAATTCCAAGAAGACCGTGTGCCACTTTCTCTACTTGTTAAACCCTTCAGCTGCAATTACTGCTCATTCTGTGGACCTCCCACTAAATGCTTCTTGATGAGAAGTGTTTCCCAGTAGCAAAAGACCCCCACGCTTGCTTCATCTCACTGGATACTCACTGGACATGATAGAACAAATGAGTCACTTTTTTTTTCTCTCTTTTTAATTCTGTTTTATAGATGAGTCATTTATGGCGTGCATCCAGCTTTTGAGATGTGCTCAAATTTGAGCCGGGTTTATTCTCTGGTGGACCCCAGGAGGGAGTCCGTCTCAGACCTGTCACTGTATTCCTCTGGGTTTGGGCTTGGGAGGGTGTTTAGTTGAAGCCAGCTGGAGAGTACAAATGATGCAACAGTGCAGGTGCACTGACTTCATTCCTGAGCCTGGCAGCATATGCCCACTGCACCCTCCCGCCTGAGGCACAGTTAAGACAGGGCAAGTCACTCTCAGAGCAGCGTGGTTCCAGGTGCCCATGCGAGGAAAGAAAAGACAGACAGACACTTGCTACATATGATTTATTCTCCTTCCCAACATGGCACTGCATCACATTGATGCTGCCATTCAAACTAATGTTCTAATTTACAGTTTCTGGGGACTTTGGGAAAATACATCAAAACCCCAGGTTACCTGAGATGCTGCAGTTAGATGTTTTAAGGGCTCTAAAAACATGATATTTTGTCAAAATAAAATAGAATTTTGAAAGGCCTCCTAACAATTGTTTAAAAAAAAAACAAGACAAACAAACAAAAAAACAAAACCAGCCATCCTCTTCAGCTACACTCATCACAAGGCTGCTCCTGTGAGTAGCTCAGCACACTCTGCAAATACTCTCTCATTAAAGATCCACCCTCCCCTGGAAAAAGCCAGGGGCAGCAGTTCTCACACGCAGGCTACTTTCTTCTCACATAGCAGGGGATGTCCCTGCTGCCTCAAAGGAAGTGAGAAGCAAACCACAGCCTGCCTCAGTTGAGACTTTTTTATCTTCACACCACTGTAGCTCAGAATACTCCCAGGACAACTTCTCTTTGTACCTGAGAAAGTGTTTAAGCCTTCCCAGTAATAGGACATGGGTCCACTGGCCAGCTGGCCGGTGCCCTTTCAGTCTCCATCCAGGCCTCCTCTGGGCCAGGCTCTGTGCTGGAAGTTGAGATCAAAAATGAAGAAAACACCACTCCTTCTCTTAAGGGGCTTACTCTCTGGTTGGGAAGACAGACATAAGAATAGGTTTTTCCAAAAAATGTGGTATGTGACTTACTAAAGGTGAGCAGAGATCAGTTAGCCTAGGTGTCAGAAAAGCCATTGTGGCAGATGCTGTGAATTAACTAATCCTATTCCCAACTCCCTTTTCCCTACTGCTTCCAAACTAGAGGCTACAAAGCTAAAGACTTGCTCTTCCAGCTTCTCTTGCCTAGAGTGGCCACTGGACCTATGGCCATGAGGCAGAAGCAAAATCTACAGAAAAGTTCTTTAAAAACTTTTGTGTTCTTGCTTAAGAGGGGCATCTAGTCTGTATAGCTCTTTGCTCCTTCTTCCTGGCTTGATTATAGTCATGATGGATGTGGCTACAGCAGCAATCTTGATGACCTCTTGCGACCATGAGGGAAAAGTGAGCAAACTGTAGGTCATTGTTGAGCCAGTGATCCAGTGCCAGCTGCTGCCTACTTCTAGATATTTCATCATGTGGAAAACAGATAAACCTTTATTTGTTTAAGTCGTTGAGATTAGCTTCTGGAACTTGCAGCCAAATACCTCCCTAACTGATAACAAACACCTAGCAGGCAATCAGGACATAATGATTGAAGTCACATACGTAATATCATCACCTGAGTTGGGTCTTAACAGATTGGGATGTGCTGTGAGTATTCCAGTTGGAAGAAACTAAAGTAGCATATACTGGGTTGGCCAGAAACTTTAAGATGTTATGGAAAACCCAAACAAACTTGTTAGCCAACCCAAAATCAAAGCACTTGAAGGTGAAGCAGGAGGCCATGAGGAGCTCACAGAGAAACCACTGAGAAGAAGTTTGTCACAGCCAGACTATAAAGTGTGAAGCAAGTAGTAGTTGGATACAGCTGGTACAAGCAGCAGCAAGGGCCAGATTAAAACAGTTTCCTCCAGTACAGAGAGGAATCAGTTTCCAGTAACCAAGGACTATCCATGTTACCCTTTTAACTGCAGAATTACAGCCAAGGCCAACATAGCAAGAGGAGTAAGGAAGAAGTAAATGCATCCCTCTTGTTGGTCATTCTAATAGTTACCTGTTGCTGCATAACGAATTACCCCCAAACACAGCAGCTTAAAATGTCACACATTTATCATCTCACAGTTTCTGTGAGTCAGGAATCTAGAGGCGGCTCCACTGAATTGGGGTGTCTGGTTCAGAGTCTCTTACAGGGTTGCAGTCAAGGTGTTTGTGGGGCTGTGGTCTCACCCATTCTCTCCCATGGTTGTTAACAGGACTCAGTTTCTCGCAGGCTGTCATCACCAGAGGACTTTCAATTCTTTGCCCTATGGGTCTCTCCATGAGGCAGCTCACAACATAGTCGCCAAATTCTTCAGACTGAGCAAAAGAGAAATTGAAAGAGGTGAAGAAGAGGGAAGCCAGAGACTTTGTAACCTTCTCTGAGAAGCGGAATCCTCTAGTGAGGAGTCTAGTGGAATCTTCACTAGAAGCAAGTCTGTAGGTCCTGTCCACATTCAACGAGAGGGGTCTACAGGTAAATACCAGGAAGTGAGGGTCACAAGGAGCCTTTTTGAAAGCTGCCAAGAAAAACCCAAGTAAGACGGTAGGCACTGAGAGAGGGCATCAGAGGGCAGATAGACTGAAACCACAATCACAGACAGCTAGCCAATCACATGGACCACAACCTTGTTTAACTCAGTGAAACTAAGCCCTGCTGTGTGGGGCCACCCAAGACGGATGGGTCATGGTCGAGAGGTCTGACAGAATGTGGCCCACTGGAGAAGGGAATGGCAAACCACTTCAGTATTCTTGCCTTGAGAACCCCATGAACAGTATGAAAAGGCAAAAAGATAGGACACTGAAAGATGAACTCCCCAGGTCGGTAGGTCCCCAGTATGCTACGGGAGATCAGTGGAGAAATAACTCCAGAGAGAATAAAGGGATGGAGCCAAAGCAAGAACAACACCCAGTTGTGGATGGGACTGGTGATAGAAGTCAGGTTTGATGCTGTAAAGAGCAATATTGCATAGGAACCTGGAATGTTAGGTCATGAATCAAGGCAAATTGGAAGTGGTCAAACAGGAGATGGCAAGAGTGAACATCAACATTCTAGGAATTGGTGAACTAAAATGGACTGGAATGGGTGAATTTAACTCAGATGACCATTATATCTGCTACTGCAGGCAGGAATCCCTTAGAAGAAATGGAGTAGCTATCATGGTCAACAAAAGAGCCTGAAATGCAGTACTTGGATGCAATCTCAAAAACGACAGAATGATCTGCTCGTTTGCAAGGCAAACCGTTCAATATCACAGTAATCCAAATCTATGCCCCAACCAGTAATGCTGAAGAAGCTGAACCTGAAAAATTGTATGAAGACCTACAAGAACTTCTAGAACTAACACCCAAAAAAGATGTCCTTTTCATTATAGGGAACTGGAATGCAAAAGAAGGAAGTCAAGAAACACCTGGAGTAACAGGCAAATTTGGCCTTGGAGTACAGAATGAAGCAGGGCAAAGGGTAACAGAGTTTTGCCAAGAGAACACACTGGTCATAGCAAACACCCTCTTCCAACAACACAAGAGAAGACTCTAAACATGGACGTCACCAGATGGTCAACACCGAAATCAGATTGATTATATTCTTTGCAGCCAAAGATGGAGAAGCTCTATACAGTCAGCAAAAACAAGACCGGGAGCTGACTGTGGCTCAGATCATGAACTCCTTATTGCCAAATTCAGACTGAAATTGAAGAAAGTGGAGAAATCCACTAGACCATTCAGATATGACCTAAATCAAATTCCTTATGATTATACAGTGGAAGTGAGAAATAGATTTAAGGGACTAGATCTGATAGACAGAGTGCCTGATGAACCATGGATGGAGGTTCATGACATTGTACAGGAGACAGGAATTAAGGAAGTGGTTGACCACTTCCCCAAGAAAAGAAATGCAAAAAAGCAAAATGGTTGTCTGAAGAGGCCTTAAAAATAGCTGTGAAAAGAAGGGAAGCAAAAAGCAAAGGAGAAAAGGAAAGATATACCCATTTGAATGCAGAGTTCCAAAGAATAGCAAGGGGAGATAAGAAAGCCTTCCTCAGCAATCAGTGCAAAGAAATAGAGGAAAACAACAGAATGGGAAAGACTAGAGATCTCTTCAGAGAAGGCAATGGCAACCCACTCCAGTACTCTTGCCTGGAAAATCCCATGGGTGGAGGAGCCTGATAGGCTGCAGTCCATGCGGTCGTGAAGAGTCGGACATGACTGAGCGACTTCACTTTCACTTTTCACTTTCATTCACTGGAGAAGGAAATGGCAACCCACTCCAGTGTTGTTGCCTGGAGAATCCCATGGAGAGAGGAGCCTAGTGGGCTGCCGTCTATGGGGTCGCACAGAATCTGGACATGGCTGAAGCGACTTAGCATCAGCAGCAGCAGAGATCTCTTCAAGAAAATTAGAGATACCAAGGGAACATTTCATGCAAAGATGGGCTCAATAAAGGACAGAAATGGTAGGGACCTAACAGAAGCAGAAGATATGAATAAGAGGTGGCAAGAATACACAGAAGAACTGTACAAAAAAGAGCTTCACAACCAAGATAATCAGGATGGTGTGATCACTGACCTAGAGCCAGACATCTGGAATGTGAAGTCAAGTGGGCCTTAGGAAGCATCACTACGAACAAAGCTAGTGGAGGTGATGGAATTCCAGTTGAGCTATTTCAAATCCTGAAAGATGATGCTGTGAAAGTGCTGCACTCAATATGCCAGCAAATTTGGAAAACTCAGCAGTGGCCACAGGACTGGAAAAGGTCAGTTTTCATTCAAAGCCCAAAGAAAGGCAATGCCAAAGAATGCTCTAACTACTGCACAATTGCATTCATCTCACACGCTAGTAAAGTAATGCTCAAAATTCTCCAAGCCAGGCTTCAGTAATACGTGAACCGTGAACTTCCTGATGTTCAAGCTGGTTTTAGAAAAGGCAGAGGAACCAGAGATCAAATTGCCAACATCCACTGGATCATGGAAAAAGCAAGAGAGTTCCAGAAAAACATCTATTTCTGCTTTATTGACTATGCCAAAGCCTTTGACTGTGTGGATCACAATAAACTGTGGAAAATTCTGAAAGAGATGGGAATCCCAGACCATCTGACCTGACTCTTGAGAAACCTGTATGCAGGTCAGGAAGCAACAGTTAGAACTGGACATGGAACAGCAGACTGGTTCCAAATAGGAAAAGGAGTACGTCAAGGCTGTATATTGTCACCCTGCTTATTTAACTTCTATGCAGAGTACATCATGAGAAACGCTGGGCTGGAGTAAGCACAAGCTGGAATCAAGATTGCCAGGAGAAATATCAATCACCTCAGATATGCAGATGACACCACCCTTATGGCAGAAAGTGAAGAAGAACTAAAGAGCCTCTTGATGAAAGTGAAAGAGGAGAGTGAAAAAGTTGGCTTAAAGCTCAACATTCAGAAAACGAAGATCATGGCATCTGGTCCCATCACTTCATGGCAAATAGATGGGGAAACAGTGGAAGCAGTGGCTGACTTTATTTTTCTGGGCTCCAAAATCACTGTGGGTGGTGATTGCAGTCATGAAATTAAAAGACATTTACTCCTTGGAAGGAAAGTTATGACCAACCTAGACAGCATATTGAAAAGCAAAGATATTACTTTTTCAACAAAGGTCTGTCTAGTCAAAGCTGTGGTTTTTCCAGTAGTCATGTATGGATGTCAGTGTTGGACTATAAAGAAAGCTGAGCGCTAAAGAATTGATGCATTTGACCTGTGGTGTTGGAAAAGACTCTTGAGAGTCCCTTGGACTGCAAGGAGATCCAACCAGTCCATCCTAAAGGAGATCAGTCCTGGGTGTTCATTAGTAGGACTGATGTTGAAGCTGAGACTCCAATACTTTGGCCACCTGTTGTGAAGAGCTGACTCATTTGAAAAGACCCTGATGCTGGGAAAGATTGAAAGCAGGAGGAGAAGGGGATGACAGAGGATGAGATGGTTGGATGGCATCACTGACTCAATGTACATGATGAGTTTGAGTGGACTTTGGGAGTTGGTGATGGACAGGGAGTTCTGGCGTGCTGTGGTTCATGGGGTTGCAAAGAGTCGGACACGACTGAGCGACTGAACTGAACTGAATCACAAACATACTGCCACCACCTTTCCCCTTCCCTTCCTCCATCGTGTGGTCAACAGCAACATCCTTTTTATCATTGCATCATCATCATCACAGTGACAGTGGTTATTTATTAAATGCTTCCTGTGCACCCAGACATTTTCCATCCATAGTTCATTTATCCTTACAACAACCCTGTAAGTGTAAGTAATAATGTCCCCATTATTACTGACATATTACTCCATATGTCTGCATATGGAGAATCTAAGGCTTGAAAGGGACTGTGATTTGCACTAGGTCACATAGCCAGTAAGAGGCAGAACTAGGATTCAAACTAAGGCCTGAACTCCAGTTGAGCACTTCACCAACACTGTAGGAGGCAGTGCCTCAGAGTTAAGAGAGCCCTGTCTGCCAGCCTGTCCTGGAGCCCAGGCTGTTTTCTGCTTTACTTTAACCTTAAACTTCAACCTCTTTACCTTAACCTTACTTTAACCAACTTTCCCCAGTGCTGAAAGCTACAGAGTGAGGGGACAAATGGCTTAGCCTGCCCACCTCAGAATGCTAGGACTCCAGATAAAGGACAATGGGTGAAATCAGAAAAGATCTATAGATTAGATAATACTACTGTAGCTTGCTGCTGCTGCAAAGTCGCTCAGTCGTGTCCGACTCTTAGCGACCCCGTGGACTGGAGCCTACCAGGCTCCTCCGTCCATGGGATAATTTATAGTAAATTAATAGTACTTAATTTTCTGATTTTAATCATTTCTCTGCAGTTATATAAGAAAATGTCTTTTCTCTTAGAAAATATATACTGAAATATTTAGAGGTAAAGAGATATTATGTCTGCAACTTATTTTCAGACATTTCAGAAAAAAATTATTTATAGGTATATACATGTATGCATGTGTATATGGAGAGAGAGAATAAATGATATATAGCAAGTGTGCTAAGATGTTAACATTTAGGGATTCTGTGCATAGGAATTCTTTGTAAAAATTTTGCAGCTTTTTTTGGTAAGTCTGAAATTATTTTAAAATAAGTTTTTAAAAAGTACCACTCCTCTGCTCTGGGGCATTGTGACTTCTATTTGGACTATCAGAGGTGGCATTTGGAGCATCTTACATACTCCTTTTGACCCTAAAGTGAAAGTGAAAGTGAAGTCGCTCAGTCGTGTCCGAGTCTTTGAGACCCAGTGGACTGTAGCCCACCAGGCTCCTCTGTCCATGGGATTCTCCAGGCAAGAATACTGGAGTGGGTTGCCATTTCCTTCTCCAGGGGATCTTCCTGACCCAGGGATTGAACCTGGGTCTCCCGCATTGCAGGCAGACATTTTAACCTCTGAGCCACCAGGGAAGCCCCTGGTGACCCTAAGGTGACCCTCAAAGCACAGGAAGAGTATAGAGGTTACAAGAAAACATGGTTTCTAGGTCAGGCTGCCTGGGTTCCAGTCTTGACCTTGCAGCTTCTAAGCTCCTATAAGTAACCACTCAGGATTAACTTGGAAGGATTTATTGAGATAAGGGATATACTTTGGCTCAGTTCCTGACCATGGTAAGCCTCCTGTAAATGTTGTTATTCTTGCCTCCTCAGTCATCTTACAAGTAAGAAATAATGGCCTGTATGTGGTTCAGAGACACTGATTTGGACAGTTGTCTTTTCCTTTTGTAATCTACAAAAACTTTTTGTTTATATCTGATAAGGCCATTATCCTACATAACCACAACAGATGATCATAAAAATCAAGAAATCCATATTAACTGTAATTTTTAGATGCCATTCAAGTTTCATAGTTATCTCAGCAATTGTACACTTGTCTTGGTGCCAACTCTCTGACTTGAGTTTTTGTCCCAATGAAGGCAGGGTGGCTGCAGCAGCGGGTGTGGATGTGTCTGACAGGATGAAGAGCCGAATCCCTGTGGTGCTCCTGGCCTGTGGCTCCTTCAACCCCATCACCAACATGCATCTGCGCTTGTTTGAGGTGGCCAGAGACCACCTTCACCAAACAGGTCAGTCAAGGGGCCCAGGCCTACGGGAGGAATTGGTGAGTTGGGCTTTGGGGGGCTTTGCTGGCTGCTATCATCATCCCCATTATTAAAGCTGCTTATAGCATAAGTGGTGACATACATTTCTTCCATCATATTCAGAGGGCTAACACTCCTTAGCTATACGATGTATGTAAGTCATACCCCTGGCCATAGAGTTGAAATGCTTCTCAGGATCCACTATCCCCCTGTCCACTTCATGTTGACCATGAATACTAAAAAGACACTGGGCCTGTTATAGAACCTGTGTCTCAATCAGGGGATCCTTCCTGGTGCCCCAGGAAGCATTTACCCAAACAGCCAGATGAATACATAGCACATGCCTTTGAGAACTCCTGCTACTACTCTTCAGTGGGTAAGCAAATATTCTATAATGGGGATTTTGACATTTTCTCCTTCGAAAGAATAGATCTTAGACAATTACAAATTAAGTCTTGTATATAGGGCATTTCTAATACAGATGGCATGGCTTTGCCAGAAATATCTAATCAGCTGGAAATGTTTAATCTGGGAATGTTTCATCTCTTTGACTTTCCATTTCATTATTAAAAGAGTAAAATGGCATTTGGGATCTGCTTGATTATTTCTAAAGACTGTAAGTCATTTATTTGTTGATATCAAATACATATGAAAGTTTTATTTATTATGTGTTTATGTCTGTCTTATGTCTGGAGGAGGAAATGGCAACCTGCTCCAGAATTCTTGCCTGAAAAATCCTATGGACAGAGGAGCCTGGGAGGCTACAGTCCATGGGGTCACAAAGAGCTGGATATGACTGAGCAAGAGCACAATATCTTATGTATTCATATATGTGTTTTGTATTTTTGCATTGCTCAAAAATGTTTGTCTTTAAGGGCCATGTTTTTAATACCAAAATCAATTTCTGTTTACTTTCAATATAGAAAAAAAATGTGAGTAACATGTAAACCATTTCTTCAAAGAAATTGCATACAAATGTTAATTTATTTTAAAAAATCGTTGTTTATAAGATATTTTTAATTATTCACAAAGTGAAATAGATATTTATTCTTAGTAAATGAATAGCTGTTACATAGGAATAAAAATTCAAACAATCCACTTGAAACTGGTCAGTAAACATTAGTAAGCCATATGCAAAGAAGAAATATAACTGGACAATAAACTTGAGAAAAATTTCTCAACTATGATTGCTAATAATTAATGAAATGCAAATAAAAGAGTAAGCATCACAAGATAATAAGCACCATGTGGGCAGCTACTATGACTGCTTGAACACTACACAATTGCCACCATCTGTCACTAGGCTTATAGTTGGTGCTCAATAAATATCTGTTGTGGGACTTCCCTGGCAGTCCAGTGGTTGACTTCACACTTCTGCTGCAGAGGGCACAGATTCAGTACCTGGTCTGGGAACTATCCACATGCTGCATAGTGCAGCCAAAAAAAGTTTTTAATTAGAAAAATAAGTGTCTATTTTAGGAGTAAATAGTGTGAGATTGACAAAGATTAAAGGCTGTCAAATTCAGTGTTGGCAGGAGAGGGAGGGAAACGAACACTCCCATGTATTGGTAGTGATGGGAAATGATAAAACATTTTTGGAGGGCAGTTTGGTTTTCTGTGGAAAAAAATAATTGAAATCTATACTCACATCCATAATGAGGAGAAAAATCAACCAATGAAAATTGAACCAGAACTGATGCAGATGTTAGAATTAGCAGACAAGGATCTTAAAATTTACTATAGTTACATATGTTAAAAAATTAAGTAGAGACATGGAAAATATAAAAAAGACTCAAATATCTAGAGATTAAAACTACAGTATGTGAGATAAAAATTAAACTGGTTAGGATTAACAACAGAGTAAACATTGCAGAAGAAAAATTAGTAAACGTGAAGATAAAACTATCCATCCAAACTGGAACAATTCAAAATGAAACATAAAGAGAAAAAAGAATTTTTAAAAAGAAAGAAAAGAGTACAAGATAATTTAAATCATCCTAATATACTTGTAGTTGAACTAGTTCAATAGAAGGGGAAAAACAGGAAGAACAGAAAAATATTTGAAGAAGTAATCACTGGAATGTTTTCAAATTTGATGAAAGCAGATTTCATGAAGTAGCTCAACAAACCGCAAGCACAAGAAACATGAAGAAAACAACACCAGGGTATATAATAATCAAATTTCTCAAAACAGATAATAAAGAGAAAACCTTAAAGGCAGCTGATGCTACTGCTAAGTTGCTTAGTCGCTTCAGTCATGTACGACTCTGTGTGACCCCACAGATGGCAGCCCACCAGGCTCCCCCTATCGTGGGATTCTCCAGGCAAGAACACTGAAGTGGGTTGCCATTTCCTTCTCCAATGCATGAAAGTGAAAAGTGAAAGTGAAGTCGCTCAGTCGTGTCCAACCCTCAGTAACCCCATGGACTGCAGCCTACCAGGCTCCTCCGTCCATGGGATTTTCCAGGCAAGAGTCCTGGAGTGGCAGCTACAGAAGAACAAATAAAGAAGATAGTAAATTTCTTGCTTCTGAATTCAGCATAAGGGAATTCAGTGGAAAAGATCTTTAAAGTACTGAAAGAAAAAAACCTGTCAATCTAGGATTCTCTATCTGGCAAAAATATCTTTCAAAACAAAAACAAAGTAAAGACATTTTCAAATCTATAGAATCTGGATGATGTCACCACCAGCAAACCTGGACCATGAGAGATACCAAAGTCCTTTAGGCAGAAGGAAGATGATACCAAATGGAAAAATGGACCCCCACAAAGGAATACAGAGCATTGATAACTACATGGGCAATTATATAAGTTGTTTATTATTTAAATTTCTTTAAAAGATAATTGACCACTTAAACAAAAATAACAATGTATTATGGAGTTTATAACATGTAGAAGTAAAATTTATGACAACAGTATCAAAAAAAAACTGGGAGGGGAGTAATAGAAGAATACTATTGTAAGGTTTCTATTCTATACATGAAGTGGTATAATATCACTTACAGGTAGACTGAAATAAGGTAAAGATACATATTATAAACCCTAATGCAACCACTAGAAAAAGGCAAACAGTTTTAACTCATAAGGATTCAAAGGAGATAAAATATAATCAGAATATACTTTGATTAAGAATATACATCATAATCTAAGAAGAATGAAAACTGACATTTTCCAGTCCTGTGGCCACTGCTGAGTTTTCCAAATTTGCTGGCATATTGAGTGCAGCACTTTCACAGCATCATCTTTCAGGATTTGAAATAGCTCAACTGGAATTCCATCACTTCCACTAGCTTTGTTCGTAGTGATGCTTCCTAAGGCCCACTTGACTTCACATTCCAGGATGTCTGGCTTTAGGTAAGTGATCCCACCATCATGATTATCTGGGTCATGAAGATCTTTTTTGTATAAGTTCATCTGTGTAGTCTTGCCATCTCTTCTTCAGCAGAGATCTCTTCAAGAAAATTAGAGATACCAAGGGAACATTTCATGCAAAGATGGGCTCAATAAAGGACATAAATGGTAGGGACCTAACAGAAGCAGAAGATATGAAGAAGAGGCAAGAATACTGAAGTGGGTTGCCATTCCCAATAGCATAGAAAAAATAAATAGAGATAAATCCAACAAAAGTGTACAAGACCTATATGCTAAAAGTGACAAAACATTGTTGAGCTAAAGACAACCTTATTAAAATAGAGAGACATGCCTTGTTTTGTGGGTTGGAAAACTCAACAGTGTTAAAATTTCAATTTTCTCCAAATTTACCTATAGATTCAACTCAACCCCAGTAAGCTTTTCTTGGTAAAAAATGATAAGATAATTGTAAAATTAATATGGAAATGCACCAAAATAATTTTTAAAAAGAATAACAAAGTTGGGAGATTAAATTACTGGATTTTAAGACTAATTATAAAGTTACAGTACTTGTTACAGTGTGGTATTGGTATGAAAATAATTAAATAGATTGATGTTACAGAATAGAAAACACCAAATTTTTCTCCCCACTGACATAGACAATTGATTTTTTGACAAAATTGCAAAGGACAATGCAGAAGAGAAAGAATAATCTTTTCAAAAAATTGTTGTTCAATCACTAAGTTGTGTCCGATTCTCTGTGACCACATAGACTGCAGTATGCCAGCCTTCCCTGTCCTTCACTATCTCCCTGAGCTTGCTCAAATTCATGTCCATTGAGTCAGTGATGCCATCCAAACATCTCATCCTCTGTCACCCCCTTCTCTTGCCCTCAATATTTCCCAGCATCAGAGTCTTTTCCAATAAGTCAGCTCTTTGCATCAGCTGGCCAGAGTATTGGAGCTCAGCTTCAGCATCAGTCCTTCCAATAAATATTCAGGGTTAATTTCCTTCAGGACTGACTGGTTTGATCTCCTTGCTATCCAACGGACTCTCAAGAGTCTTCTCCAGCACCACAGTTCAAAAGTATCATTGTTCAGTGCTCAGCCTTCTTTATGATCCCACTCTTATATCTATACATGACTACTGGAAAAAACATAGCTTTGACTATAGGGACCTTTCTTGGCAAAACACTGTGTAGGCTTGTCATAGCTGTTCTTCCAAGGAGCAAGAACACCTTTAATTTCGTGGCTGCAGTCACCATCCACATTGATTTTGGAGCCTAAGGAAGTCTGCCACCATTTCCACTTTTTCCCCATCTATTTGCCATGAAGTGATAGGACCAGATGCCATGATCTTTGTTTTTTGAATGTTGGGTTTTAAGCCAGGTTTTTCACTCTCCTCTTTCACCTTCACCAATAGGTGTGGAACTACTGAATATTCATCTGTCACCCTCGCCCCAGAGAAAACACTCAACCCAAACCCTGTACCATATACAAAAGCTAACTCAAAATGGATCATAAACTTTAATGTAAAAACCTAAAACTAGAAGAAAACATAGACAATCTTTGTGACCTTATGTTCAATAAAAATTTTTTAAATAAGACACTACCAAAAGCATGACCCAAAACAGGGAAGTGGGCGGGAGACGAATTAGACTAACCTGAACCCTATTATTTAAGGTATTAATAGGTAGAGGAGCCTCACATAGAACCTCAAGCATCTTTTTGCCTTTATTCTCAATCATTCCTCCATAGAAAGTACCCAGTCATTATTGAAAATCCAGAATGGATTCTGCTGGCTGTGTCTTTGCGTGTTACCCAGCAGGTTGACATCTTTCAACATTATTCAGATACCTACTGTGTCTTCTTCACGCCAGGCACTGTTGCTAGAAATAGAATTGATTAAATTGCATCTCCTGCCCAAACTGGATACACAGCATAAGTGATGAGAAATACATGACTGTGGCACTCGGTGCAGAGGAGAGATGTCTCCCACCTGAGGGTTGGAGAAAGCTTTTTGGAAGAGGTGACACCAAAGGCTTAAAGAACATAAGAGACTTAGCCAAGCGCTGTTTAGAGGGCACTGTCTGCAGAGAAAGCAGCACAGGTAAAATGTGGAGGTGGAAGAGAATCTCGTTCCAGCACGTGGGAGGGAGATGAGGCTGGTAGGGAGGACCAGGTCTTGGTGTGTGGTGTGAATTTCTTCTCTGCACAGCTTGGCTTCAGTTTCCCTGACCCACAGCCCCAGTTGCTGGCTGCAGCCTCCCACAGCCAGCAGAACTGTGCACCAAGTCTTCACCCAACCCTTTGTCTCTCCTGGGACAAATATTTAAACAGAGCCTTTTCTCTCAATCAGAATCAGCTCACAATTAAGGTTGGATGAAAATCTGGCCTCACAGCTGACTTTCTTTTTTCATGAAGAAAATGAAATCTCCCTTCTGTTGGTGCATTTTCACTGAAACAACTCACAATTTTAATTCGATATTGTGTGCATATAAATTGAACTAAACAAGCTACAGTAATTTATGTAGTACCTTTAAGTAGAAACTAATAGTGTCTTCCTAGTTTGCTGCAGTAGCTCTAATGACTTTGTTGTTTTGAGCTCTTTCCCCTTTGCCAAGCACCCTTTCTTAGTACCACAACTGTCCTTCCTTTTTTTTCTCCCAAAGCAACAACAAAAGCTTAAAAACTGACAGAAACACTATATCAAAAACTTTTTAACTGTCTTTAGTCCTATAATAATACACCCCTTTATAGTGAAAAAAAAAATTATACATTGGATGAAAACTAGACCTGAAGGTTTTCATTGCTAATACCCTGACAAAGTCATACATGCTCAAAGGAAGAAACGATGAACCAGATATTTTTTTTTATATTCTTTACTTGAAAGAATGTTCAAGAATATGACAAAGGCTGGTAGGAATGTGTGATTTCTGTGTTTTGTAGTGTTGTCTCCTAGCCATGGTGCTTTCTTGCCTTATACTAGGTGCTGCATGGGGACTTCTCCAAGAAGATTCTCAAACCTTTGATGGATGAATTTATGTGGTAGCTGTGGATGGTTTACAAAAAGTTCATTTGGGAGTTTTATTCTTGTTTTGCTGATTTTTGACAGAAATAATTCAGCCCTACCTATGACTAGTCAATAGCATCAGGCATACCTAAAGCTTTCATTGAATATATTAAGAATTTGAGTCCCCATTTCTCTTAAGATGTTAGATGTATTCCCAGTTGTAAGAAGCTGTTTTCCCAGCATGTAGTCACAGACTTACAAATGCATGTTGAATTAAATTTAAATCTTGTTTTCTGTTACTCAGTTTGTTATTTCTAGTCAACACGATTTGG
Organism: Bos indicus x Bos taurus; assembly: GCF_003369695.1. NCBI lineage: Eukaryota > Metazoa > Chordata > Mammalia > Artiodactyla > Bovidae > Bos > Bos indicus x Bos taurus. The sequence continues at coordinate 128,899,802 of NC_040076.1, forward strand.
CCGTTGGCCTATATGTGAGTAACAGCCCACTTGTACTTCTTTTTTAAAATCATATTTTCTTTCTGGTTCATTAATACTTATTCATTCAATGACTATTTAGTACCTGTTCATTTTACATGTTTAACAAACACACATCATCCTTACTATTTGTTGGGTAGTATTCTGAATGCATTACATTTAAACAAAGATCACTGAATCTTCATAACAGCCCTATGAGGTGAGTGCTGTCGCTCTCCCTGTTTAACAGATGGGGAAGCTGAGGCTCAGAGAATTTGAGTGACTTGCCTGACATCATACACGGGGTAGAGCCAGTCTTCCCCAGAGTCTATGCTTGTAGCCGCCACATCATGTTGTCTCCATTTACTCAACAAGCTTCTTGAGCACATGTCTTGCTGGGAACTGTGCTAGAAGCAGAGATAACAAGAGTGGACCCTGTGCCCCTAGGGGAGTGCCTCGGTCAGTTTAGGCTGCTATAAGCAAAAATGCCATAACTGGGTGGCTTGTAAACAAGAGAAATTTACTTCTCACAGTCTGCAGGCTGGAAATCTGAGATCAGGGTGCCAGCATGATCGGGTTCTGCTGAGAGTCCTCTTCAAAATTGCAGACTCCAACTCCTCATCATGTCCTCATATGGAAGAGAGCAGAGAGAGAAAGCAAGCTCTTTCATGACTCTTATAGGGGCACGAATCCCAGTCATGAGGGTCCCACCCTCATGACCCCGATTAATCCCAGGCACCTCACAAAGGCCTCATCTCCTAATATCATCACATCATAGAGTAGGGTCCCAAATATGAATTAGGGAGGGAACAGAGGTATTCAGTCTGTAACAGGAAAGCAGGTGTTAATCCGATCCCACAGAGGTAAAAATGCCTTTGAGCCAAGTTCCTAATGCTATCAGTGTGAACAGGGAGGCAGCTAGGCACAGACAGCGAGTCCAGGGAAAGTGTTTCTGAAAATGGAAGGACTGAGCTCGAGAAGAATAGTGAGGCACATTTTAGGTTGAAAGTGAGTTGGCCGGGGTTAGGGGATGCAAGAAAAGAGCGTTCTTTGACCAAGAAAGCCCATGTACAAATGCCCCATGGGGAAGAGGACATGGCTGCCCACTGAGGGATGAACAGATGCAATAGCTGAGAAGCAAGAACAGAGGGGAGTGCTGTAGGACATCAGGAAACCATGAGGGCCTTGCGGGCCGTTGTTAAGCAGTCTTCTTTTCATCCTAAGAGCTGTGAGAAAATCTGCATTTCCCTCCCTCCTCTTTCTGTCTCCCCCCCCCCACACACACACACCCACACACAACATACTACACTGTAGAGTTAGGGAAGGGAGGGGAGCCAGTTAAGGGGCCATTGGAGCAATACTTTGGAAGAGAGGGTGACATGGCAATGAAAAGAAGTTGGCAGATGAGGAAGATCATTAGAGATTCAAGCTGACCTCTTAATGGATTGGGTCTAGGGGATAGAGAAAGTGCCACCACAGCAGAAAGAGTCTGGAGGTAGAGCAGACTTGGAGAGGAACAAGTTCAGCTTCATATCTGTTGACTTTGAGAGACTTGTGAAACATCTGAGAGAAGGCAGTGACTAGAACTCAGAGAAAACAGGCGTGGAGATGGACGTTTGCAAGTTCGCTGTATGTTATAAATGAAGATACCCATTGGGTTAAGTGAGATCACAGAGAGAGCCATAGGAGGCGTAAGCTCCAGGGGGCCACAACATTTAGCAGCCCCACAAAGGAGGGCAGAGGAACCAGAGATCAAATTGCCAACATCCGTTGGATCATCGAAAAAGCAAGAGAATTCCAGGGGAAAAAAAAATTTACTTCTGCTTTATTGACTATGCCAAAGCCCTTGACTGTATGGAGCACAAAAACTGTGGAAAATTCTTAAAGAGATGGGAATACCACTCCACCTCACCTGCCTCCTGAGAAATCTGTATGCAGGTCAAGAAGCAACAGTTAGAACTGGACATGGAACAACAGACTGGTTCCAAATAGGAAAAGGAGTACATCAAGCCTGCATGTTGTCACCCTGCTTATTTAACTTATATGCAGAGTACCTCATGTGAAATGCCAGGCTGGATGAAGCACAAGCTGGAATCAAGACTGCTGAGAGAAATATCAACAACCTCAGATATGCAGATGACACCACCTTTATGGCAGAAAACAAAGATGAACTAAAGAGCCTCTTGATGAAAGTGAAAAAAGAGAGTGAAAAAGTTGGCTTAAAGCTCAACATACAGAAAACGAAGATCATGGCATCTGGTCCCATTGCTTCATGGCAAATAGATGGGGAAACAACGGAAACAGTGACAGACTTTATTTTCTTGGGCTCCAAAATCACTGCAGCTGGTGACTGCAGCAATGAAATTGAAACATGCTTGCTCCTTGGAAGAAAAACTATGACCAACCTAGAGAACATATTAAAAAACAAAGACATTACTTTGCCGACCAAGGTCCATCTAGTAAAGCTATGATTTTTCCGATAGTCAAGTATGGATGTGCAAGTTGGACTATAAAGAAAGCTGAGTGCCGACGAATTGATGCTTTTGAATTGTGGTGTTGAAGAAAACTCTTGAGAGTCCCTTGGACTGTGAGGAGATCCAACCAGTCCATCCTAAAGGAAATCAGCCCTGAATATTCATTGGAAGGACTCATGCTGAAGCTGAAACTCCAATACTTTGGCCACCTGATGCCAAGAACTGATTCACTGGAAAAGACCCTGATGCTGGGAAAGATTGAAGGCAGGAGGAGAAGGGGACAACAGAGGATGAGATGGTTGGATGGCATCACTAACTATGGATATAAGTTTGAGTAGACCCTGGGAGTTGGTGATGGACAGGGAGGCCTGGCGTGCTGCAGTCCATGGGGTCACAAAGAGTCGGACACAACTGAGCGACTGAACTGAGCTGAAATGAACAAAGGAGGGTGAGCTTGTGCAGGAGGGTGAGGAGGCCACAAAGTGGGAAGGAACCAGAGCAGTTTTTGTCACAGGAAAGATGGGGCATCCCGTGTCAGTGCTACTAAGGGGTCAAGTTAAACAAAGCTGAAAAAATCATGTATCTGGGGGTAGCAGCATGGAGCCAGTTCTTTGTGAATTGCTTTTATTGGAGTGGCAGCACTGACCACCAGCATGGAGGGAATGAGAGAGGAAAAGGAGGCAGTGGTGGAGACAGTCCTTCCATGAATGGCAGAGGTCCAGGTGACGTGGGGTTTGAATGTGCAAGAGCAAGAAGGGATTATTTGTAGGGGAGACAGCAAACCCTGGGAAAGCACTCGTGCCCTGTCCAAAGGTGGGGAGAGCCATACCTTCTGATTTCTCAAGAAAAGCTGCAAATATGAGCTTTATGTTTAAAAGATGGTTGGTTGCCACGTTGCTTAGGATCACAAAATCAAATGTAAACAAATATTCAACTCTAATAAGTAGATTTCTTTCTTCCTGAGTTATGGGCTAACAGTCTAAAACTCTTTTCTAGGTATCCTGGTGGTGGTTTAGTCACTAAGTTGTATCAGACTCTTGTGACCCCATGGGCTGTAGCCTGCCAGGCTCTTCTGTCCATGGGATTCTCCAGGCAAGAATACTGGAGTGGGTTGCCATTTCCTTCTCCAGGGAATCTTCCCAACCCAAGGATCGAACCCAGGTCTCCTGCGTTGCAGGCAGATTCTTTACCAACTGAGCTGTGAGGGAAGCCCAATCCTAGGTATTCTAGGATTAATAATTAAATATCTTATGGATAATGAAAGTCAGGCTTCTCATTCTTGAATAATGGAGTTACAGATAGAACAGAAGGAACTTAGAAATACCCTCGAGGTGTGGGATTGCCATTGAAGGTATTAATGTGAACTCATGGATAGATAGGTAAACTAGATTAGATAGATAAACAGATATGTCTTGTCAGTATACATACAGACGCACATACATATACATCTGTAGCTTATTCCTATCTGCTGAGAGGGTCAGAAATAATTATACTCCAGTAGCAATAGTACCATCTAACATTTCTAATCTTGGTTTCTAAATACTATTCTGTATGAAAATCTCTCCTTGGAAAAATGGTCAGTTCTGGGGCTAGGGCAAGGAAGATGTTGAACTTGGAACATCCTATGGTGCCAGAAAATCTGAAAGTACTTCAATAATGGGGACATGTCTAAATGCCCATGGCACACAAGAGCCAGCTTGAAGGGGTTCCCACTGATAAAACATAGGATAATTTGAGCATAAAAATAAATAATGAAGTTAAACATTATAACTTATTGAATAAAGTAACAGTCCTTGAATCTATATTGATATAAAACAGTTTATTAGTTAATTACATGAATAAACGGATAAATGAGGAAAATGTCTCCTAATCTTAAAAGTTGTTTATCAAAAGGTCTAAATGAGATGACACGCGTGAAGGGTCTAACCCACATGAGAACCAATACACTTGGTCTCTCCGCTTGCATCGGAGCAGGCCCCACCCAGTGCAGGCTCAGAGCAGTTCCTTGTGGTCGCCAGACAGGTTAACATAATATTCTCACATCTTTGCATGGAAGTGAGAAAGCCACGGAACAGTTTCTCCTGTTTTCTTTAGTCCCTTCTTGATATTTTATGATGTTATTGCTTAACAATCCTGCCCCGCATGTTCGTAGCATCCCAGATTAAATTGCATCATAAAGATAACAACCCGGTTGAAAGCCTTGTCTGACTTTTTTCCCTCTGGACAACCTTGAGGAGGAGAAAGGTATTTTATGGCTCCCAGGATTTCCTTTCAGGAACTTGCATTTTAAATCAGAGCATATTTATTTCAATATCATTTACACCAGCATTTTTCTGTGTTAAATAAAAATGTCTGGTCAGTGTCCAGTGTGCTACCCCTGTGACTTTAATGTTGATCCTCTATTACACAATGAATATAGAGAGAATTCAATGCACCATGATACACTGGTACATTACAATCTGAGATAAAGAGGGAAATTAAGCTATAATAATTCTACTTAAGGCAGCGGGAACCCCAAATCTGGGTCTTCTGGGCTTTTGGAGATATCATCAGAGAGTGAGTAAATATTATATAAGCTCAGCATGTTATCTTAATCTTGGGCTCACACGGACACTTATTAATCAGATAGAGTGATTTTAATATATATTCATGGGCAGTCCTCCAGCCTGGTCTGAAAAACTCTTCATTTTCACATTTCTAATTTAAGAGATTTTTCTGGAGAAGATAGATTTAAGAATGTTGAATTACTCCAGCAATTGTTTGGAACCAAGATAATTTGTTCCTTATCTTGTGAGGCTTTAAGGGTTTCATATTCTTTCGAGAGGAGATGCTTTTCTGATTTAATAACAATTCAGCATTTTCCTTATCCTGAAAGAGTCTCTAAGTGGGCAGTTTCCACAGCATGGACTCTCGTGCCAGACTCGGTTGTGCCAGGGTAGGGAGTGAACAGAGCCTTACCTGTGAGTGTGCTTCATATCGGGCCCTCAGACACTGCCTGACTGCCCGCATTCTGGTTTCCATCTGCCTCACTGCAGTCCATTTGTACATGCTATGAAAAATGGGAGCCATTGCTCATATCCTCATAAACTGTGAAATGCCTCCCACTTTCCCCTCTCATTCCCCACACTCTTCTCCTTTCCCCAAACAGATAGAAAACTAAAACAAATCAATCAATATTTTTTGTTTAATTTTTTGCTGCTTGATTCTTCAAAAGGAGTTGAAATCGCAAACCACAAAGCCAACAAAAAACTAGTGTCCAGAATATATAAAGAATCTCACCCCAATACCCTGTTGGTGGGAATGTAAATTGGTACAGTCACTATAAAAAAAAAGTATGGAGGTTCCTCAGAAGACTAAAAATAGAGTTATCATATGACCTAGCTATTCCACTTCTGGGTATTTCTCCAAAGAACATGAAAACACTGATTTTAAAAGATATATCCTCATTGCAGCATTATGTACAATAGTCAAGATATGGGTATAACCTAAGTGCCCATGTATAGATAAATGGATATAGAAGAGGTAGTATGTATACACAATGGACTATTACTGAGCCATAAAAAAGAAAATCTTGCCACCTGCAACAACATGGATAGCCTTAGAGGGTATCATGCCAAGTGAAATAAGTCGGAAAGAGAAAGACAAGTACCATATGATTTCACTTATATGTGCAATCTATAAAAACAAAACAAAGGAACAGACAAAACAAAAACAAATTCATAGATACAGAGATCAGATTAGTGGTTCCTGGGGGGAAGGGGTTTGAAGGGGCTGCCAAATGGGGAAGGGGGCCAATTGTGTGATGGATGGTAACTAGACTTACTGTGGTGATCATTTTGTAGTGTATACAAATACCGAATTATTATGTTGTACACTTGAGACTAATATAATGTTATATACCAATTTCAACTCACTTTAAGAAAAAGAATTCTAAAAATTTAATAAAAACACAAACAACCTAATAAGGAAATGGGCCAAAGACACAAAGGCATGTTTCACTGAAGAGGATATACGGATGGCAAATAAACACATGCAAAGGTGTTTGGCAACATTAGTCATTAGGGAAATGTAACTTCTTTATAAACATAAAAGGGTATTATCATACACCTATCAAAATAGCTAAAATAAAAAATAATGACAACACTAAATGCTTGAAAGAATGCAGAGAACAAGACCATCTATAAATGCTGTTGGGAATGTAAAATGGCTCAACCACTCTGGAAACAGTTTGGCAGTTTCCTGTGGAACTGAAAGTGCAACTACATATAACCCAGCGATTGCACTCGTGGCCATGTGTCCCAGAGAAATGAAAACTTATGTTTGCACAAAGCCTGTACTCAGACGTTCATTACAGCTTCATTTATAATAACTAAAAACTGGAGACAGTCCAGGTATCTTTCAAGGGGCGGACACTTAAACTGGGATACATCCAGATCATAGAATAGACTTAGTATAAGAAGAAACAAACTCTATTTGCACAACAACTTTGATGATGTTATATAACAATTTTACCCCACTTTAAAAAAAGGAATTCTCAAAATTTTATAAAAACACAAACAGTCCAATAAGGAAATAGGCAAAAGATCACAAAATTATGCATACGACAACAGTGTGTCACATATTAGATGATATAAATGAATATGACTTCCCTGGTGGCTCAGTGGCAAATCCACCTGCCAGTTCAGGAGACGTGGGTTCAGTCCATAGGTCAGGAAGATCTGCTGGAGAAGGGAATGGCAGCCTCCAGTATTGTTGCCTGGGGAATCCCATGAACAGAGGAACCTGGTGGGCTACAGTTCATGGGATTGCAAAGAGTTGGTCACGAGTCACGACTTAGTGACTGAGCACAAGAGCATGATAAATGAATATACCAGGGAAGTGTTTAAAGATGAAACATAGTATCCAAAAGGCAGCATTCATTGTCTGCTTGTTGAAGTCTGCTGCTTCAACACAAACTTTCATACCAGTCTAAAAGGGGTCAAAATTATTAACTGCAAAGGCTATTCTTGCATGTGATTTTAGCTTAAGAGATTTAAGAAAATGTCCGAAATACCAGTTTTTGTTTTTGTCAGCTGTAGCGTCATGAATATTCAGAACAAGAAAAATTACATAATACAGGAGAGTCCAGGTATATATCTTGTGTGGCTTGCTTCTGTTGCAAGATTGTACAAGGTTATGTGCAAAAACTAAGTCTGTCCCAAATTCCACACTAGCGTAGTTTCACACTTCTGCTAGGTCAACTCCAGGCAGTATTGCTGAGTGGAAAAAGCCAATCCTAAGAGGTTGCATATTAAATGATTCCATTTGTGTAATATCCTTGAAATGGCAAAATTATATAAATGAGAATGGACTCATGATTACCAGGGGTTAGCGTGAGGGCGTGGGGGCAGTGGGAGGGAAGTGGGTGTGGTAATAAATGCACAACACAATGCCTCCTGAGGGTGAGGGAGCTATTATGTAGTTTGCTGTTGACAGTGGATACACAAAACCTACAGATGAGATGAAATTTCGCAGAACTAAACACATGCACACACATGCACTCAAATGAGCAAGTGAGTGTGGGACTGGTGAAATCTGAATGCGGTCAGTGCATTCTCAGTCCCAACGTCCTGGTGTGATAGGAAGTGTCACACTGGAAGATGTTATCATTGGGGAAATAGTGAAGGGCACATGGGATTGTTCCACATTATTTCTTACAACTACTTACAAATCTACAATTATCTCAAAAAGCATAATTTAAAAAACAACAAAGATTGAAACAACATAGTTTGTGGATGAAAGGATGAAGTGAGGAAGTGACAGCATCCTTCAATAGACCGCTTCCATGCCAGGGGTTTCCAAATAGAATAACGTCATCCTCAAAACAGCCCTGTGGAGTGTTAAGATTCCCATTTTACCGCTACAAGGAAGCTTGAGGTCTGGAAAGGTGACACGTTTTACATGTGACCTGCCCAACAAATAAAAGACAAAGCCCCAGACTCTTAGAATGCATAGCCAGGGCTCCTGTCATCTGTCCACAGGGTCCCCATCTCCTGACAAACCATGCTGTCTCTACCTGCTGCTGCCACTGCCACACTAGCCAGTCAGGTCAAACTTTCAACTCCCTGAAGAGACGGCTCCGGGGTTAATATGGAAGGACCTGCAGCCATCTCTGTCTTCTAAATGGGAAGTGAAGATCACTGAGAATCAGGCACCAGCATTTGGCAGCTTTTTTAAGCAGATCGTAAAGAGAACTCATGCAAGCGCATTCAGGAAATCCAGGCCAACATCAGATAAAACAGACAGCAAAGTACCACTCCCAGCAGCACAAAGGGCATTAATTAAAACGCATTGAAAAGATGTGTCTGTATAAATACTCCTAAAAATGAGGTTGTTGGGAAAGAGTTTGACCTTGGGGAGATTGATGAGTTACTGATAATTACAGGGGAAATAAATCTTAAGAGGACAAAATCATTTAAGAATGGATTTTATAAGCTAATGATGTTGGTTCCTTCTAGTGGGTAAATGGGACCAGAGTGGAAAGAACACAGGGTGGGAATAGAGTAGAAAATAGGATGAGGGAGGAGACCACCTTCTCTGAGTGTATACCTCTGTTTTCAGTCTGATTCTTGAGAACCATGAAACCTCATACTCCAAAAACTAAATATGTGGTTAAGGTCAACCAGGATGTGGGGGAACCTAAGTGTAAAACAGGCAGTAACAAATGAGCCTCTCTCCATTATAAACAAATTTGTTGTTGTCCACTCCAGTGTTCTTGCCTGGAGAATCCCAGGGACGGGGGAGCCTGGTGGGCTGCCGTCTCTGGGGTCGCACAGAGTCAGACACGACTGAAGCGACTTAGCAGCAGCAGCAGCAGTCACTAAGTTGTGTCAGACTCTCTTGTGACCCTATGGGCTGTGGCCTGCTAGGCTCCTCTGTCATGGGATTTCCCAGGCAAGAATGCTGGAGTGGGTTGCCGTTTCCTTCTCCACTAAATGAATACATAGCCACAATGAAGCCAATGGGAAAGGAAAGAACCAACCTTGATAACTTGGAAAGCATCATTGTGACCAGACATTGCAATGCTAAAGACAAAAAAAAAAAAAAAAGCATACATAAATATTGTTATCTAGTTAGAAAAGGTGTTTTCCACAGAAGTGTAGGTAAACACTTTTGAAACTGTGTGAATACTAAGGGGCTTCCCAGGTGGCGCTAGTGATAACGAACCCACCTGCCAATTCACTGGAGTAAGAACTGTGGGTTCGATTCCTGGGTCGGGAAGATCCCCTGGAGGAGGACAACCCACTCCAGTATTCTTGCCTAGAGAAGCCCATGGACAGAGGAGCCTGGCAGGCTACAGTTCATGGGGTCACAAAGATTCAGACACGACTGAAGCAACTTAGCGCACATGCACACTCAAATACTAGGATCAAGCAAATGAGTAAATTACTGTGGTGACAGAGCCAGGTATCTCAGTACTGAAGAAAGGAATTGCAAATAGAGAAAGGAGAGAAACGCTAGAATGAACTCTGTGGTGTTGGACTAGAATGGGAGGATTCAGTATGATCTCATGGCTTTTAATATATCCAGATGGATGGTTATAGAAATAAATATGGTGAGGTGTGTGTACATATGTGTATGTGTAATTTCTAGTGTCTTCTCAGAGGTTCCTGGAAACCACAAGTCTCCAGTAGCAGTGAGCACAGCTAGCCTTCTTGGTTTCTATGTGTCATTCTCCAATAAAAGAAATCAGAGCTTCTTGGAAAAATGATTCCAGAGTTGGGGCAGAGAAAGTGCAAAACAAACCTGAGTATCTTGTGGTTCCAGAAAGCAAGGGAATACTTAACAAATGATGGGAGTGTGTCAGTTCAGTTCAGTGCAGTCAGTCAGTTGTGTCTCACTATTCGTGACCCCATGAACCGCATCACGCCAGGCCTCCCTGTCCATCACCAATTCCCAGAGTTCATTCAAACTCATGTCCATTGAGTCAGTGATGCCATCCAACCATCTCATCCTTTATTGTCCCCTTCTCCTCCTGCCCTCAATTTTTCCCAGCATCAAGGTCTTTTCAAATGAATCAGCTCTTCACATCAGGTGGCCAAAGTATTAGAGTTTCAGCTTCAGCATCAGTCCTTCCAATGAACATCCAGGACTGATCTCCTTTAGGATGGCCTGGTTGGATCTCCTTGCAGTCCAAGGGACCTTCAAGAGTCTTCTCCAACACCACAATTCAAAAGCATCAATTCTTCGGCACTCAGCTTTCTTCACAGTCCAACACTCACATCTATACATGACTACTGGAAAAACCATAGCCTTGACTAGATGGACCTTTGTTGGCAAAGTAATGTCTCTGCTTTTTAATATGCTGTCTAGGTTGGTCATAAATTTCCTTCCAAGGAGTAAGTGTCTTTTAATTTCATGACTGCAATCACCACCCACAGTGATTTTGGAGCCCAGAAAAATAAAGTCTGACATTGTTTCCACTGTTTCCCCATCTATTTGCCATGAAGTGATGGGACCGGATGCCGTGATCTTAGTTTTCTGAATGTTGAGCTTTAAGCCAACTTTTTCACTGTCCTCTTTCACTTTCATCAAGAGGCTCTTTACTTCTTCTTCACTTTCTGCCATAAGGGTGGTGTCATCTGCATATCTGAGGTTATTGATATTTCTGCTGGCAATCTTGATTCCAGCTTGTGCTTACTCCAGCCCAGCGTTTCTCATGATGTACTCTGCATAGAAGTTAAATAAGCAGGGTGACAATATACAGCCTTGATGTACTCCTTTTCCTATTTGGAACCAGTCTGTTGTTCCATGTCCAGTTCTAACTGTTGCTTCCTGACCTGCATACAGATTTCTCAAGAGGCAGGTCAGGTGGTCTGGGATTCCTATCTCTTTCAGAATTTTTCATAGTTTCTTGTGATCCACACAGTCAAAGGCTTTGGCATAGTCAATAAAGCAGAAATAGATGTTTTTCTGGAACTCTCTTGCTTATTTGATGATCCAGCAGATGTTGGCGATTTGATCTCTGGTTCCTCTGCCTTTTCTAAAACCAGCTTGAACATCTGGAAGTTCACGGTTCACGTATTGCTGAAGCCTGGCTTGGGAGTGTCAGAAATACGAAAAAAAAAAAAAAAAAGCCAATTTAAAGCAGCTTCCATTGGACAAATCTGGGATAATCTATGGAACAAAATAAATAATGATAGTGGATTCTATCCCATAGAATAAATGAAGTATTCATGAGTCCATATTGATAGAAATAAGTGATTGAATGAATATGTAATTGCAGGAAAGGCAACATTTCTTTCTTCCAGTAGAATTCAAATTAATAAAGAATGTTGGAAATAGAAAATCACTATTTAGCCAACATCATAGTAATGAGTATTACACACCAAAATACTCAATGAATGCTAGAATTAGTGGGTAAAAGTATGATATTTGCATAGTCTTAAAGCATTTTCCCACAAGATCTTTATTAATTACAAATATATAGGAGAAAGTAAGAACTTTACAATGCAGAAATCTGGCAGACACCACCTCAACCAAGTATTAAAGGTAATATTAGCACCAGAATGAAAACAGATCAACATCATGTACCTCAGATACTATGCACTGAGAAGGGCACGTCATCTCTGAGACATTCTTGCCTAAGATTCCATGAAAGGGGAGAGTGAATAAACTGGTTTAAAACTCAACGTTCAAAAAACAAAGATCATGGCATCTGGTCTCATCACTTCATGGCAAATGGATGGGGAAAAGTGAAAACAGTGTTCAGTTCAGTCGCTCAGTCATGTCCAACTCTTTGCGACCCCATGAATCGCAGCACCCCAGGCCTCCCTGTGCATCACCAACTCCTGGAGTTCACCCAAACTCATGTCCATCGAGTCGGTGATGCCATCCAGCCATCTCATCCTCTGTCATCCCCTTCTCCTCCTGCCCCCAATCCCTCCCAGTATCAGAGTCTTTTCTAATGAGTCAACTCTTCGCATGAGGTGGCCAAAGTATTGGAGTTTCAGCTTTAGCATCAGTCCTTCCAGTGGCAGATTTTATTTTCTTGGGCTCCAAAATCACTTCATACAGTGACTACAGCCATGAAATTAAAAGACGATTGCTCCTTGGAACAAAAGTATGACAAACTTAGACAGCGTTTTAAAAAGCAGATGTCACCTTGCTGGCAAAGGTCTGTATAGTCAAAGCTATGGTTTTTCCAGTAGTCGTGTATGGATGCGAGAGTTGGACCCTAAAAAAGGCAGAGCACTGAAGAATTGACACTTTTGAACTGTGGTGTTGGAGAAGACTCTTGAGAGTCCCTTGGACAGCACGGAGATCAAACTAGTCAATCCTAAAGGAAATCAGTCCTGAATATTCATTGGAAGGACTGATGCTGAAGCTGAAGCCCCAATACTTTGGCAACCTGATTGGAAGAGCTGACTCATTGGAAAAGACCCTGAAGCTGGGAAAGATTGAGGACAGGAAGAGAAGGGAGCAACAGAGGATGAGATGGTTGGATGGCATCACTGAATCATTGGACAGCTTGAGCAAGCTCCGGGAGATGGTGTAGAACAGGGAAGCCTGGTGTACTGCAGTCCATGGGGTCACAAAAAGTCAGACATGACTTAGCGACTGAACAACAAATAACAAGGTGCATAAGCTCAATCTAATCATAAGAAAATAGCAGACAATCCCAAATTGAGGGATGTTCTACAAAATACCTGTTCATGCCTTTTCATGAAAGACTGAGGAAGTGTCCCTGATTAGAGGAGACCAAGGAGACAGGACAGTCACACACAACATGAAATCCTGAATCAGACCCTACATTAGAAAAATGCAACTGTGGGACAATAGAGGGGAAGTATGAACATGGCCTGTAGATTAGTGAATAGAGTTAATATTAACTTCCTGGTTTAGATCCCTGTACCATGCTTATATAAGATGTTAACATTAGCAGAATTTGAGTGAAGAATGTCTGGGAAGTCTTTGTACTATCTGTGTTATGTCTAAAACTATTTTGAAATAAAAAGCTAAAAGATGTAAAATTACTAAGGAAGCCAGTAATTATATTGAAATCATTATCCAGATAACTAAACAAATTTGTAATATAGGAAAAAGAATTTTATTACTTGAAACCAAAATAATTGTAATAATATCACATTTGATTGGCTCCTGTTGGTCTTTGTAGACTGTTGGTGACCTTTTCAATGTGTTGGGAGTGGTAGAAGTCGTGGTGTTGGTCAGAAGTGCTGATCATTATTTGAGGATGGTGGCAGTGAGTGTTGGTGATGACCAAGTAGACTATGATTCCCTTAGTTGAGATCAGTGCTTGAACTTGAATGTCAGATGAGAGGTTTGTGTTTGAGGGGGCTGCTCATGTGATCTCATATACACTCCCAGTTGTGATACACTTTCCTAGGACTGGGTCTTAAGGGCAGCACATCTAAGCATAATTCCCCTGAAATAGTTTGCCAGTGGGTTAAACTGAGTGTTTGACAACTAGTGGTCCTCTCAGTGCTCATCCAATAGAACATTCCATGAAAGCTAAATGAGCTTGGCAAACCCTAAGATTTCCATCCTCTTCTTGGAGTTACTATGCATATCCACATATTAGGGTCTCTCAGAGGATCTGTAATCTATAGTAAAAACCTGTTTCACTTTGTCTTCCCCAGGGTTTCCTAAGCCTATTGGATCACTGAACCCTTTTTCATTGGGGCAGCTGGTGCCTATTAACCATTACACAGAAGAGCTACAGAAACACTAATCTAAATAGCACTGGAAATAGAAATTAAAAACTTTTTAAGAAAAATGTTTCCCCATAGAGACTAGTTTTTTAGTGCTTGCTGAGAATGGTTAGCTTTAGGTTAGTTTTGCAACTCTAAATTATGGCTTATTATTGCAAGTGAATAGGATCATCTATAATTTACATAAATCAGAATTGACCGATGCATATATTAGACATGTAAATTAAGGCTATCATTAGAAACCAACCTCAAAATGAAATTGCATTAAACTATATAAAACACTTACAACCTAAGAAATACATATCCTTTAAAAAAAAAAAAAAACTAAACATTTTTAAAATTGAGATACAGTTAACTTTATCCTTTTGTTCCATACTCATAAAATTGGGTCATTTGGTCATAATAGCTAAGTGGTCCTTGTTTACCTTGCTTGCTTGCTTGCTAAGTCACTTCAGTCATGTCCGACTCTGTGCAACCCCATAGACAGCAGCCCACCAGGCTCCATCATCTTTGGGATTCTCCAGGCAAGAACACTGGAGTGGGTTGCCATTTCCTTCTCCAATGCATGAAAGTGAAAAGTGAAAATGAAGTCACTCAGTCGTGTCCAACCCTCAGCAACCCCATGGATTGCAGCCTAACAGGCTCCTCCATCCATGGGATTTTCCAAGCAAGAGTACTGGAGTGGGTGCCATCACCTTCTCCGTTGTTTACCTTAGAGCTCAGTTACTTTAGAGCTAGGTTAATCAGAGCACCATGAATAACTGAAAGGAAGTGGTCCCCCTATAGCCACTGCTGACCCATGCTTCTCCACTGATGCTTAAGACTCACCTGAGATACTTGGGATAAATGAAAGTTCATAAAGAGTTTGTGAATCTCAAACCAGAGAGCACTTCCAGGTGCAACGTGGCTTATGCATTTTTAATCGTGACACCAATGCAGACCTCACTTTGAGAAGTACCAAAAAAGTGCTGGTGGTAAAATGTTGTCACCCCTCATTCTTCCCAAGGTCATCTTGGGAAGAATTCCAGTTTCAGGCTCCTTGCCCCTACTGCAGTTTCAGGAGCAGCCCCAGTGGTGGAGGTGGGCTAGTGGGCTGCTCAGATCTCTTCCCAGTGCAAGATCTGTTAACCCTGAGGGCAGAGTCCACAGCCTCACCAGATGTGCTTAAAGAATAGCAAGATGGCCCCCTGATTCCTACAGTGATCTCTTCCCACTCACTGAGCAGCCATTAGTCTTAACATGAAGAATGCAAAAATGCAGCTAAGCAATTTAAATTTTATCCATAAAATTAAGCCCTAGGTTTTACCACGTTTAACTCCATAACCTATTCTATTGAATCCCTTAGCAGATCTTGGACAGTTTCCTTGAGTGTAAATTACCATAAAGGTAAATTGAAAACGTATCAAGAAATGGGCAGGGATATTAGTGGAGAATCAAGGAGTCATCAAGCTTCAGTTGTTCTGAAGATTTTCTAAGTCTCTTTTCAGGACAGTTAGAGTGGAAAGAATTGATTTGATTAACAAGACTTTACCTTTCATGGGTCACCATCTGCCTTCAGCAGTGGCGTGACTTGGTTTAGATGCCCCCGTCCAGAAAATCTGCTCTGTCTGTTCAGAGCCTCTTCAGGGCTTCCTGTGTACGTCTCCCCTACGTTGACCACCCCATGGTGACTCTCCATCTACCAGGACTAAACCTCCGTGAGGGCAGGGCTCCCACCATATTTATTTTAGAATTCACAGTGCTGGTGCATTATCCAGCTTAAAGTGCCTGCCAAGCCAGCCCCTCATGCCTTCATAAGAGAAATGGTGCTTGTAGTGAAAACAGGACAGAAGGAGAGGGGAATTCAGATTCAACTGATATTTCTAGCATGTTCTCCATCCATGTGTTTGCCCTGAACTGGTCTCTGTCTCCTGCATGAGCTCATTTGGTTCAGGAGAAGAGAATGGAGAACTGAGAGGTTAAATAAGTTGCCCCAGGTCAGAAGCTCAGGTGTGTCTCTGCCTGCTCACCATCAAGTTCCTGCCACCACAAAGCCTATGTTGAGAGGACAGTTGAAGGGACTGATTGCCCAGGACCAGTTATTCCTTAATGGGAAATGAGGCTTCTTTGCATAGATTCCACATGCAGAGGCTGCCTGGGGCAAGGCTGCCCGGGTCAGTGTTTGGGCAGCTTTCCCATGACCCACTTCAGTGGACTACACACAGAGCCAGAACTGCCCAATTGCAGCCTGCCCCCCACTGCCTTGCTTCCTGTATGAAGTTCCAGCCAGATTTAAAGCCTTCAACAAGAAGCCACGAGACCCTGGCATTTGAGATTCTGCTGAGTTCTTTTTATAATCCTCTCCTCTGAAAGGATAGTCATTCCATTCAGCAGGCAGAGACGCAGCTGCCAGGAGTTAAACAATGGAAAACAGAGACATGCAAAAGAAAGAGTTTCTGATACCCTGAAAGCACACAGGACCCCACAGAGCCAGCCACCCTACCCGAGGCTTTGTCAGTGCTCAGGCAGACAGAAGGCACTGTCAGTGGGCCAGTGCCAAGGCTCTGAAGCTTGGGGAGATGATTGCAGAGATTGGGTTAGAAGAAAGAGGAAACCAAAAAGTCCTTTCTACCCAGGACCAGAGGAAGTTTTAACTCTATGAAATATTACCACTTTGTTGTTTACTCTGTCAAGTGTTTTTTTAAGAAATTGCACACCCAAACTGGGACGTTTGGCAGGGAAAGAAAGAGAAACCTCATGCTGACCAGCTCAAGCACTGAAAGGCTTGAGACCAGAGGGGGCTTTGTCGTGTGCAGGAAGAGTTTGTTGGTTGACAGAAAGACTCTTTCCCAGAAAGAAGTGAGGGAAGTAGAGGGCAGGCAGAAAAAGAGGAGCATACACCAAGGGCCCTGGAGGCAGGATGGTCATTTTTCCCGTAACGGCCACCAGGGTCCTAGCCAGCCCAGTATGTTGCCAGAGGGCCTTCCCTCTCCATGGGGTCCTGGGAATGCTGAATCTGGTCTTCTCCCTGCTGCAGACTTCTGCCATCGAGACCTGCAGTGGGCATGGAAATTGATGAGTGTTCTGGCCAGCAGTGCCCTGAGCAAAGCAATAAATAGGCAGTCTCCAGTTCATTTGGACCATGAGAGCTAAGAGCGATCTGGCTGAAGAAACAAACAAACACATGAAGAAAAGAGCAAAACTTGTTAAATAATCTTGAGAGCTGATGATGCCAAAAAAGAAAAGATGCCAAAAAGGCCTCAAAGCCTCAGTAGCCTCAGCCAGGTCATATTCACTAGGCTTAGTGTGAACAAACATAGGTTCGTCCGCTTGCCACTCAGCCAGTAAGTTGAGGGGCAAGCTTCAGTAGAGAAGAAAAGTACTTTATTCAGAAAAGCTGGCAATCTGGGGAGATGGTGGAAGGTGGTGGACTTAACGTCCAGAGACCACCTCCAAAGGTTCTGCTCAGCCATGACAATTTTTAAAGGAGAAAAGAAGCGGACACAATCTCAGTTAATCATCAGGTGGGAGGTCAAATTCTTCATCATCTTTCCACTGCATGCAGACCTGCTGACTTCTCCAGATCTTCCTTGGGACACTATCTTGCCCACGTGGCCCTCCTGCAATTGGATGTTCTCTTGCCCACATGGTCTGTATGGGTCTGCCTATAAATTTACTAAGCAGAAGCTCAGGGTAGAGGGTCAGTCATCCTTTAACTACTTAATTCTTCATTTTTATTCTTAATGCAGGAAAGGAATCAACAGGTTAGGTAAGGTATTATGTATGTTTAGTAAAGCAGAAATCAGGAGCTAAGTAAAATGTTGCCTAATGCTCTCCTCTTTATGATTAAGGCCTGGAGAAAACAGGGATGATCAAATAGAAAAGAGGCAAAGGAGCTGCTGACATTAGCTTGGAGGCCCAAGTAATCACACGAACTGCACTATTAAGGCAGGTGCCTGTGCGCTAAGTTGCTTCAGTCATTGTATCTGACTCTTCACAACCCCATGGATTTTAGCCCGTCAGGCTCCTCTGTCCCTGGGGATTCTCCAGGCAAGAATACTGGAGTGCGTTGCCATTCCCTCCTCCAGGGGATCTTCCCAACCCAGGGATCGAACCCCAGTCTCATGTCTCCTGCATTGGCAGGTGGGTTCTTTACCCCTAGTGCCACCCGGGAATCCCCCTTTAGTTTAGTTTAGTCTAGTTGAGAGGTTACCTTCTTCCTTCCCCCCGCCACCAATCTGCTTATGGTCACTCCAGCTTCTTTTCCTTGTTTCCATGTTTCTTAATTTCTAACAGCACTTGCAATTGTTGCTCCTGATATTTTTGACAGGATTCCTGCCTTTCAGGGCTTTGTTTCTCAGGATGCTTTTCAGCAACAACAAAAGAAAGAAGAAAATGAATAAAAGGGTCCCTGAAGTGGATAAGAGTTGGACTGTACTGGTGCCCAGGGGAACAGTGAGCTTTGCCCGGCAAAAGTCCCAGAACTGAAGGCTGCCAGATGCCTGCTGGCATTACCTAACACTTTTCTCAACTGTTTTGACAAGTGTAGTTTTGTTTTAAATATGTATGGTAATTCTTAATAACATGCTGATAAATGTGCCAAAGCATGCTCTGTGGAAATAATGAAGTCTTTACTGTTTGGGATGCTGTTAAGTCTCTGCTTCATGGCTCGTGAGGCTGCTAAGCGTTTTAAACAGCAGAAACATTCTATTGAAGCCCAGTCCTGTTGGGGGAGTGGTCTCATTTGTCTAAGTCTACTCTAGAGGCAGAATCTTTGTCATGTGCCCAACAGACCTGGTTTGGGGATGTTCACAGATAGAGGTGGGACTACCTTCTGAGGCCTGGCTGCCTTTGTTGTTGTCATTCAGTCACTAAGTCGTATCTGACTCTTTATGACCCCATGGACTGCAGCACACCAGGCCGCCATGTCCTTCACCATCTCCCAGAGCTTGCTCAAACTCATGTCTATTAGTGATGCCATCCAACCATCTCATCCTCTGTCATCCCCTTCTCTTCTTGCCTACAGTCTTTCCCAGCATCAGAGTGTTTTTCAATGAGTTGGCTGCTGCTGCTGCTAAGTCTCTTCAGTCGTGTCCGACTCTGTGTGACCCCATAGACGGCAGCCCACCAGGCTCCCCCGTCCTTGGGATTCTCCAGGCAAGAACACTGGAGTGGGTTGCCATTTCCTTCTCCAATGCATGAAAGTGAAAAGTGAAAGTGAAGTCGCTCAGTCATGTCTGACTCCTAGCAACCGCATGGACTGCAGCCAACCAGGCTCCTCGGTCCATGGGATTTTCCAGGCAAGAGTACTGGAGTGGGGTGCCATTGCCTTCTCCGCAATGAGTTGGCACCAGGTAGCCAAAGTATTGGAGCTTCAGCTTCAGCATCAATCCTTCCAATGAATATTCAGGGTTGATTTAGGCTGCCTTCGGGCTCCCCAAAGCTCAGTTGGTCATCAGCACAGTGAAACAGAAAAAGCACAGGCAGACCTGGATTCAAATCACACTCCTGCCGTTTGCTGGTAGTGTAACCATGGGAAAAATCACATGACCTTTCTGAATCTCTTTTCCTGTTCTAGTTATCATGACTATATAACAAGCCACCATAAACTAATGGTGTCAACTGACCACTTTGTTATGCTCAGAGCCTCATGGGGATGGCTTGTCTCCACTCCACGATGTCTGGGGACTCAGCTGAGAAGATTCAGAGACTAGGAATGAGTGGACAGCAGGAAGCACAAGTCAGCTGGAGACCTCTTCATTCACATGACTAGCAGTTGATGCTGGATACTGCCAGGGACGTCAGGTGGGACACTGACTCTAACCATACTCAGAGCTCTGCTAGGGGGACTCTGCATAGGCTAGCTGGGGCTTTCACAGCCTGGTAGCTGGGCTCTAAGACTAAAGTGCCCTCAGATCACAAGGTGAAAACACAGCCTCAGAAAACACACCTTTTCCCCTAAGCAAAGGTTCCCACCCAGATCCAAAGGGACCTCTAGATGGAGAATTGGCCAGATCTAGAAGAGTATGTTGGCTGGGAGATGATAATGGGACCATCTTTATCACAGTTCCTTCCTCTGCTGACCATCCAGGCCAGGGAGTAGAGCAAGGCATAATGGCTGAGCGCCAGCCACGCATCATGAACTATTCATATGTTATCAAATTCTTACTAGTGTAAGGCATTTAAATAATTCTGGGGACTGGGAGAACACAAGAAGGTAGTGGCTACCTCATTTATCCTCTCACGGGGATGGCATGTACATAGGATGGCCCCAAGCAAGCAGGTTTTAAGTTTTTGTTCATATTGCATCTGCTAATCTTTTATTGGCCAGAGGAAGTCTCACAGCCAAGCCCAAAGTCAAGTGGTGGGGAAGTACGTTCTGCCTCAGTGAGGCTGTGGCAGAGGTGTGGGTGTGCAATATTATAATGGCAGAGTGAGAAATTAGGACTAATAATCCAATCTACCATTTCACTTTCTAGAACAGAGAAAATTGGATAAGGATATTATGACATTATAGCTAGTGTTAAACAGTATAATCTTGGATGCAAAATACCCATGTAAAGTAGTAGGTTATCAACTGCTACTAAAAGAATAAATTCAACATGACCAGGTAGCATGTATCCCAGTATTCAAGGACAGTATAACATAAAGGTATCTATTAATATATCACATTACTAAGACAATATATTTTTATGAAACTTATCATCTCAGTACACACTTAAAAGCCATTCCATAAAATTCCACAGCACCTACTCAGGGATTTTTTTTTTTTTTTTTTTACAGCTCTTAGTAAATTAGAACTAGGACACTTATTTAGCATGATACACAATGGAATAACAGCCCTTCAGAACCCTTGCCACAGAAGCAAGAAAATAGAAAAGAATGCCTACTCACCACTATCATTTTCTGATGGCATCATTCAAAAATAAGAAATATCACCATAGAATTGAGACTCAGTTTTCATTATTGCAGGTGGTATTACTATATCACTAGAAAATCCAGGAGAGGCATTTGGAAAACTGTTAGAACTAGTAAGTTTAGTAGTGCAGCAGAGTTTTCTGTATAACAGCTATAATACAATGTAATGGAATATATAGATAGAGAGAGAGATAAAATATGAGGGGATAAAAGATCCATTCACGTGAGAAAAAGCTAAGGACATCTGCCCTCAGGGCTAACCAGAACCAAAAATGTGAAGGGTACTGAAGGCAGTGGCTCTGTCCTCTGCTGAGAGACTTGACCCAGTGAAATATGACCAAGTGCTCATGAGAACTGGCATTCATTGATTGGCTTTTTAGTGAAAATGCCAATGGGTATTTTTCTTTATTTAACTCAAAAAAGTATGCCAAATTTCTCCTGGAAGACTAACCATGTGCTCAGAAAGCTCTCTTAAGACATTGAAATGTAATTTTAAAAAGAGATTAGGGACTACCTTGACGGTTCAGTGGTTAAGACTCTGCACTTCCAATGCAGGGGGCATGGGTGCCATCCCTGGTTGGGGATCCCGCATGCTGTGAGGTACGGCCGAAAAAATAAAATGAAAATAAAAACAGATTAAATGAGTGTGACGGGGACTCAAGACAGCACAACAAAAGCTAAAATCTATGTGAAAGAAAATATGCTGTAAGGAAAAAACAAAAAAATCAGTGATGGGGGTACAGATTATTTAGTTAAACAGGAAATGAGGAAGTCACCTAAGTATTTGAAGAAAAAAATCAGTAATTTCCTACCTTATGAAATTCAGTCAGCAAAATGCTACAGATAAACCTTAGAAGTAGAGAAATCCCTGTCAATGGTGTCTCCTTTGACCTGTAGCTCCCCCTTGAAATACTTCTAAGATGGAAAGAACGATTACAAAAAGCCTAAATGTTGCCTGAATCCTTTAACTATGAAGAAAATAATGAAACTAAGATCTACCCAGACTCTGAGATGGTCGCCCAGCCTTCCCACTGACAGATAGACCTTTCTGAAGTCAGCTGACTGGTCAGAGGGAAGTCACGAATCATAAAAGGAATTGCATTTCCAAAGAAGGCCCTACCCTGCAGGTTCAGGCCACCTAGCCTTCCACTTACAAAGATAAAAATTTTAAATCCCTGGTTCTTATGAGATTCAAGAGCAGAATGTGATAAAGCGTAGCCTGCTTGAGGACAGGGAAGGGCTTTTGGAATGAAAAATGGCACCACCACATTCATGCTCAGTGGAGACAGGGAGCAGGGAGACAATTTCTGGCAACTGAATAGGAAATTAGGTCACCAGCGCAAGGAATTCTTCCAGAACACAAGAAAACATAAGGATAGGAAAATTATGAGATGAGACAGAGAACCAATGCAAGACTTGAGTAGAGGAGCAGCAACAGTCAAGAAATGACAGAAGAAAATACAGAAGGACTCTGACCAATAATGGTTAGTCTTACAGTTTTTTAGTTTGTAAAAACTATACATGTATTTATTTATCTGGCTGTGTTGGGACTTATTTGCAGCACTCGAGGTCTCCCTGGTGTCATAACGGGTCTTGTGTTGTAGTGCAGGGATTCTCTAGTTGTGTCTCAAGGACTCAGTAGTTGTAGTGCACAGGGTTAGTTGCTCCACAGTAGCATGTGGGATCTTCCGGGACCTAAGGATTGAACCAGTGTCCCTTGCATTGCAAGGTGGATTCTTAGCCACCAGACCACCAGGGAAATCCTAGACTTACAGTTTTTTTTACTTTATGATGGTGCAAAATCAATACACATGTAGTAGACTTTGTACTTCATATCTTGACTTTTGATCCTTTCCTGGGCTAGTGATGTGTGGTATGGTCCTCTTGTGATGCTAGGAAGTAGTAGCAGCCACAGCTCCAAGTCAGCCACGCAATCATAAGGGTGAACAACTGCTATACTTAACAGCTGTTCTGTACCCATCCAACAATTCTGCAATACATTATCCATTAAATTTCAGGAGATATTCATCCCTTTATCTGAGTATACAGCAAAAGTTCAGAATATTCAGATATCTGGATCACAGACGTCTTCTGGAGATAGATTAATTTTTACAAGTAAATCAATGTATGAGTAAATGAAGAAATGTAAAGATGGGTAAATATAAAGAAAGCTGGGCATGGACCAGTTATGTGAGTATGTAACAAACATGGATTATTATTATACATTACTATAGCACTGAATGGAGAAGGACATGGCAACCCACTCCAGTATTCTTGCCTGGAGAATCCCAGGGACAGAGGAGCCTGGTGGGCTGCCGTCCATGGGGTCACAAAGAGTTGGACACGACTGAGTGACTAAGCACAAGCATCATAAAATTGACTTTGTGTTAGAAGATCTTGCCTGACTGTAGGTTAATGTAAGTATTCTGAGAGTGTTTAAGGTAGGTGAGGCCAAGCTAGGATGTTCAGTAGGTTAAGTGTATTAAACACATTTTTGACTAAATGATATTTTCAACTTATGATGGGTTTATCTGGACTAGCTTATCATAAAATGAGGAAGAGCTGTATCCTCATTATATGCAGACTTGAGGCTTTACTGCCTCAAGTAATGAGGCAGTAGTGAGGATATGGGGAGTTCTTTGGTGGTTCAGGTGGTAAAGAATCCATCTGCAATGCAGGAGACCAGAGTTCAATCCTTGGGTCAGGAAGATCCCCTAGAGAAGGAAATGACAACCCACTCTAGTATTCTTGCCTGGGGAATCCCAAGGACAGAGGAGCCTGGCAGGTTCGGTGGGTCCTGTGCGTCTGACGCAGATTCGTATCTCACTTTTTGCATCCATGGGGTTGCAAAGAGTTGGACACAACTGAGACACTTAATACTTTCACTTTCACTTTCATGAGAAGTTCTAGTTGGATGAATGCATGAGAGCTCAGTTTCTCAGTCACAACCAACTCTTTGTGACCCTATGGTCTGTAGCCTGCCAGGCCCCTCTCTCCATGGGTTTTCCAGGCACAAATACTGGAGTGGGTTGCCATGTCCTCCTCCAGGAGAATGTTCCGACCCAGGGATGAACCTGAGTCTCCTGCAATAGCAGGTGGATTTTTTATCTCTGAGTCACCTGGGAAGCCCCAGTTGGATGAATACCTGGACCTAATTGCTAGCTGCTAGACAGAAGTTGGGGAAGGTCCATGATTTGAAGGAGAATTCTCTCTATATGTTTGCCAAGACTCAACAGGCAAACATTTAACATGCTTGTTTAAAAGAATTCATACACATCAGTAGACAAATGAGCAACAAATATGAGCAGGAGGTTCAAGAGAAATATAAATATCTAATAAACAATAAAAATTACACAAGCCATTTTTAATGCAAATATTAAACCCCAGGAAATTCCTACTAATTGGCGAATGTTTTTAAATTGAGTACTCCCAGTATGACCAGTACTGACCATGTGGAGAGAAATGAGCCATCTCATACTCTGCTGCAGTCTCTCTCCCCTTATTCAGAATTTCTGAAAAGAAGTTTAGCAAGATGTGGCAAAAGCACACAAAATAGTGAAGCCAGTAGTTTTCCTTTCTAAATTTACCATAAAAATGTATCCAAAACTTAAAAAAAAAGATAATCATCATATAAATGTGAAAAGAAGTACCTAAAACTTGCAGCCAAGATCTACAAAGATGATCACAATATATTGATTCTATCATAAATTTTTTAAAAATCTCTATTACCATGCATCTATTACAAATGGCATTTTCAGAGTTCTAATGACCAAGAAAAATACTTATGATATAATCTAAATAAAGAAGATAAAAAATTGAATTTACATTATATGAAGAAATAGAAGAAAAAGACAAAGTTAACCAAAAATTAACCAAAGTATAAATGATATTATCCTCTGTTAATTTTTGATTCTTTACACTGTTAATATACTAAAATATAATATTTCTATGAAATGCATTAATTTTAAAATTTATTGTGATATTTATAGCCATTCCCTCTCCAGGGGATTTTCCCGACCCAGGGATTGAACTCAGGTTTCCTCCGTTGCAGGCAGATTTTTACCATCTGAACCACTAGGGAAGTCCATATATTTATAAACATATGTAATAAAAGTTAAATTACTATAAGACTTGTAGTAGTACTTGTTCCATTCTTCCCCAGCACTGACTCCTGGTTCCCAGAGCAATCAGTTTTGATTTTTTATTTTAAGCTGTTCTCTCTGCTTTTTGACTCCCTGTTTCTAAATAATATGCTTACACTATTGTTTCTTTTTTTAATATAAATTTATTTTAATTGAAGGTTAATTACTTTACAGTATTGTATTGGCTTTGCCATACATCAACATGAATCTGCCACGGGTGTACACGTGTTCCCCATCCTGAACCCCCCTCCCTCCTCCCTCCCCGTACCATCCCTCTGGGTCATCCCAGTGCACCAGCCCCAAGCATCCAGTATCATACATCGAACCTGGACCACTGTCAACTGAGGGCTTCCCATCACTGTTTTCCTAGGGACTGCCTTTGCCTGTCTCCTGATTTGGAACCCTTGTTTCTTGCATCCCATGCCTTTCATGCCTTCTGTGTTTATTTTGTTTGTTTGTTTAGGTTTTGTTTGGAGGGAGTGGATTTTCTGGGGGAGTTGTTTTGTTTTGGAGATTATTTTGTCCTTTTTGTTGTTTATACTCTTCTTTTGGTGGGGTGCATCCTCTAGCATCTTTCTGAGAAAGAATCTATGGAAGATAAAGTTTCTGAGACCTTACATACATGAATGCAAGTTTATTCCATTCTTCAGCTGACAGGTCAATAAACTATAGCCCATGGGCCAAATTTGGCCTGTAGCCTATTTTCATGTGAGCTAAAAATGATCTTTTTACATTTTGAAGAGGTGTTTTTAAAAAGGAATGTGCCATCAAGATTATATGTGGCCCACAAAGCCTAAACTATTAAGTATCTGTTCCTTAATATAAAAAGTTTGCCAGCCCCATCCTAACTGATTGGTTGCTTGACCAAATAAAGAATTCCATGCTGGAAATAATTTTCCTTTCATATTTGAAGACTTTGCTTCATTGTCTCTTGGATCCCAGAATTGCTGTAGAGAGGTCCAGTGCTGTCCTAGTCCTGTGTAGTCAATCTCTTATTTTCTCTCTGGGAACCTTTAGAATCTTCTCTTTAAACCTGGTAATCTGAAATTTTACAGTGGTCTGCCAGTGTGTGGAACTTCTTTTATTCAAAGTGCTGAGCACTTAGAGAGCCTTGGACTCTGAAAACTTCTCAGACTCCTTCTAGTCTGGGAAGATATTTGTATTCTTCCTTTGATATTTTTCTCCTTCTGTTCTCTCTTTTAGGGATTTCTATTAGTTAGACGCTGGACCTTCCAGATCTTTTAAATTTATCTTCTTTTTAGCATTAAAATTTGTACCAATTAGCATTAAGATTTGTACCATTAAGGTACCAATGTACCTTCCAGTTCTCCTAACTTATTTTGTTGCTGCTGTCATCCACCAGAATGTAAGCTCCTTGAAGACAAAAATTGGTCTGCCTCATCCCTACTGTATTGCCCCAGCACCCAGCCCAGCACCTGGCATGTGATAGGCAGTTGGTGAATATTGTCAACTGAGCGAGTATTTTTTTTTAATTGGGGTATAGTTGCTTTACAATTTTGCATCAGTTTCCGCTGTACAAGCAAGTGAATAAATATGTATACACACATTCTTCTCCCTCTTGGAGCTCCCTTCCACTTCCCCCCACCTCAACATTCTACCCATTTGGGTCATCACAGAGGACCTAGGGTATCAGGTATAGCAAACTCCCTGCGCTGTACAGTAGAATTCCACTAGCTGTTTTATACATAGCAGTGCACATATGTCAATCCCAATCTCCCGATTCACCCACCGCCCATGTCCACATGTTCATTCTCTACGTCTGCATCTCTATTCCTGCCCCACAACTAGGTTCATCTGTACTACACGACCCAGTAATCTCACTACTGAGCATATCCCCTGAGAAAACCATAATTCAAAAAGACACACGCAGCCCAGTGTTTACTGCAGCACTATTTACAATAGGCAAGATGAGGAAGCAACCTAGATGTCCATCAACAGATGAATGGATGAAGAAACTGTGGTACATGTATACAACGGGATATTACTCAGCCATAAAGGGAACAATATTGGGTCGTTTGTAGTTTCACAGATGGACCTAGCACCTGTTATACAGAGTGAGGTAAGTCAGACTGAGTATTTTAATTTCTAAGAGCTTTGTCCTGTTCTCTGATTGTTCCTTTATAAAATATCCCATTCTTGTTTCACGGATGGGATATCACCCCTTGTTTTCTGAAAATACTATTTGAAGATTTTTGAAGTTACCTTTTGCTTTCTGCCTTGCTTTTATGTCCTCCAAGTTCCTTTCCTCCTGACAGCTGTTTTGGTCTCTGTCTTTCATGATCAGCACCTTTCTAAAACTGGTCTTTCCCTGGGCTGTCCACTCCCATCTGCAGATCAGGCCCTAAGTGTCATCGGGAAGCTATGGGTGTGTGGGCGAAGCTGGTGGTCCTTATGATATATGTCCAGCCCCCATGTCCAAGACCCCAGAATGTGTCCAGAGAGGTGGCTCCAATCTGGTATTCTGGGAGCCAGACTTAGCCCTCCTGTCTTAAGGACGGTAATTCTTCCTCCACTCACCTATGCCCAGGAGTCAGGGGTCTCTCTGGTCCAACCTCGGCAGAAAGCAGAAATCTGGTTTTTTGCCAGGATGGGAGAATAAGGTAATCAGTTGGATCCAAGGGCTCCTTAGACAAACCCTCAGCCAGTCCTCCTGTGTTCAGGCCCTCTGGCACCCTCACTGGGAGGTTGTTGGTTCCTCTGGGCTTGTGCCGTGCATGGCAGTCTGTACCTTACTGTCTCCCCTGCCTGCAGACTCTGCCAGCTCTGGTACCCTTGTTCATCAGTTCACCAGCTTCCAAAATTGTGTTGACCTCTCCTATTGCTGTTTATTTCCCTACTCTCTTTCCTTGTGATTTCATACTTCTTTTATTCCTTTACTGCCATTTTGTTGAGTTCCAGAGTGGGTGGAGATAAGCAAGAAATTCTTTCTGCCATGTTAAATGCGTAGCCACCTGTTACTATGATAACCCCAAGGTAAGGAAAGGATAGCTTCGTACTAAGTGATGTGCTGGCCATGTTACCCAGAATAAAATGATAGGTTCACATCCTTAAGGAACCCTCAACTTCATGCATAGGAAATACAAAGACAAACAGATAATTACCATAGAAGTGCTGTATTAGAGGTGTGTCTGGGCCACAGTGAGGTCACTTGAAAAGTACCTCCATCTAACAGGAGGGAGTGCATGTGTGCATGCGTGCTAAGTTGCTTCAGTTGTATCTGACTCTTTGCGATCCTAAGGACTGTAGCCCACCAGGCTCTTCCATCCAAGGGATTTTCCAGGCAAGAATACTGAGGTGGGTTGCCATGCTCTCCTCCAGATATCTTCCTAACCCAGGGATTGAACCCATGGTTCTTATGACTCCTGCATTGGCAGGCAGGATCTTTACCACTGGCACCACCTGGGAAACCCAGCAAGAGGGAGAGAGGGGATCACATAAGAGACAACACAGGGATTGTAGGGTTGTGGGGAAGGATAAACACTTAAATTCATAACCATTTAGCGGGCAAGACAGAGTTTTAGCTCAAATTGTTATTTTTATTGACTCTCCTCTCCTGGGAACTATAACAAAGCATTGATTTCTCAGTATATAACCTCCCCTGTCAAAATGAGCTAAGCCATCCCAGGTGACACCTGAGTATGTAAGATGCTCAGCAGAGCTGCCTGGAGGAGCCCCTGTCCTCCCACCCCCTGAAAAACAGAGATTAAGGTGAAGATTAAATGGATGTAAATTTCCCAAGAGAGTTGACACCCACTAGGAGTTAGTTCTCCTAGCCCCCATTTCTTTTAAAGAGGAAAAGAGAAAGAACTAATACCCTCCATGTGTAATGTGAGACTCATGTGCAGAATTACAACTTCCTTTCCTTTCTGTAACACTCGACTTGTTCTAAACCACCATTTCCATGAATGATTTTAAAAAAAAAAATTGCCACTTTAAGGTAACTATCTTCTGATTTTAAACTTATTTTTTTATAGGTCAGTTTGCAATCAAGTTTCTATTTTCCTGCCTACTTTCCCAAGAGTGAGTTAAGCATTTGAGATGGCTTATCATCCTGGCATCTGAATGCCCTTCAGCTGAGGGATCTGCCCTTGCCCTTGGGCATCAGCCTCTGTCCTCTCTGCCTCCACTTTTGAAGCCTCCTTGGCTTCTCTTGGCTCAGGCACTGCTGCTTCTATCTGGGCCCAAGCTGGGCTCTCCGTGGTACTGCCAATGCCGTGGCCCCTGACTTTAGGCTGCACACCTGTACCCTGTACCCACACCTAGTATCGCTCCTGACCTTTAATTCTCAGCACCCCACCCCCCTAGTACTCTTCTTGAGGAATCGGGGATATTCATGGACCTTTGCCATGTCCTGCTAAAGCTGATAGGGAACTCAGAAGGCAGGGGAGAGAGTGTTTTCTGACACCATCTCTGCCTGCACTCACCACACTGCCATTTCCACTCTATTGATGCCGTTCTGTGTTGGCACAGGACAATGGGACGCGGTCTCCTCCTAGAATTCCAGGTGGGAAGCAAAATGTGTGTCTGTCTCTTCTGCAATTTCCAAACCCAGCTGGACCCCTTCACTATGCCCTCCCCCACCTAACACACACCAGACTTTGTCTCTGAGGGGTGGTAGAAGGGTGTAATTTTTTGTGTGGGATATTTTAAACTTTTTTTCTATTGGAGTAGGGCTGATTCACAATATCGTGATAGTTTCAGGTGCACAGCAAAGTGACTCAGCCAGACATATACACGCACACCCTCCCATCCAGGCTGCCACGTAACACTGAGCAGAGTTCCCTGTGCTGTACACTAGGTCCTTGGGTTGTGCAGTAGGTACCTTCAACTAAGAAGACATAACAGTCCTAAATGTGTGCACACCAAAACCTGAGTCTCAAAATACATGAAGCAAAAACTAGTAAGAGCTGAGAAGCAAAATAAGCAAATTCACCATTATACTTGGGACTTCAATACTCCACTTGCAGAAATTGACAGAACTGCTAGACAGAAAATCAGCAAGGTTATAAGAGAACTGAACTAACACCATCAACCAACAGGATCTAATTCATGTGCATGTAACTGTCCACCAATAAAAGCAGAATACGCTTTTTTCAAAGACTCATGAACATGCACTAAAACAGGCCATATTCTAAGCTATAAAACAAACTTCAACAACTTTTAAATAAATGAAATCATTTGGATTACAGTCTATGACCATAATGGAATCAAACTGAAATCAATAAAACAACAGGAAAATATTAAAACATTTGGATATTAAGCATACTGCTAAATAGTCCATGGGTCAAAGAGAAAATCTCAAAAGAAATTTTTAAAAACATAGAACTGAGTGAAAATGAAAATACATCATATTCTAATATGGCCAATCACTAGATTGTACATCTAAAAATGGTTAAAATGGTCAATTTTATGTATATTTTACCACCACAAAAAAAATGCAACCCCCACAACAATAAACCTTGTTCTTTATCACAAAAAATTAGTAAAATATGGCAAATAACATAGCAGCTAAAGCAGTACAAGAAGGAAATTTATAACACTAAATGGTTATTTTAGGGAAAAAAATCAAGAAATAGAAGGCATACATATAGAAAAGAAGAAATAAAACTTTCCTTGTTTGCACATGACATGGTTGTCTATGTAGACAATGCCAAGGAATCTAATTTTTTTTTTAATTTCATAGAATAAGTGAGATAAAGATAAACAGGGTTCACCTGGTTGTCTGGTGGTTAAGAATCTGCATGCCAGTGCAGGGGACATAGATTCCATCCCTGGTCCAGGAAGATCCCACATGCCACAGGGCAGCTAAGCCTGTGTGCTACACCTTCTGAGCCTGCACTCTAGATCTTGTGAGCTGAGCCACAACTACTGAAGCCTCCACACCCTAAAGCCAGTGCTCTGCAACAAGAGAAGACACAGCAATGAGAAGCCCGTGCACCACAATGAAAAGTAGCCCCACTTACTGCAACCAGAGAAAGCCCATGCATAGCAATGAAGAGTCGGTGAACCACAATGAAGACCCAGCACAGCCAAAAACAAATCTTTTTTAAAAATCACCAAGTCAATCACATTTATGTATATTAATAACAAACATGTAAAAACCAAAATTAAAAACACAATTCCATTTACAGTTGATCTAAAGAAAATGAAATGCTTAGGTATAACTCAACAAACTATTCAAAATTATAAAATACTGATGGAAGAAATCAAAGAAGACCAAGACAAATGGAGATGTTTACATGGCTGTGGATTGGAAGACTCAAAAAAATAAGTAAATAATTCAATGAATGATTTGGAATCAGACTAGAGAGAGAGAAATACAAACTTAGTGAATTGGAATATAGATCAGATGAAATTATCAAGAATGGAGTGAAGAGATAAAGAGATTTGTTTCTAATTCCAAGAAAGAGGGTAAGAGACATGGGAGCTATATATACACAATCAGCTAGAAGAAGCGGGCAGAGCACAGGGGACAGAGGCATTTTCTGAGGAGATAATAACTAAGCATTTTCCAGGTCTGATAAAAAAGATACCAATGCCCAGATTTAAGGGATCTGTTTATCCCAAAGCAAGGTAAACAGAAACCCCCTGTGTAGTCAAAGGAAATATTAAAAGCAACCAGAAAAATACAGGTTACCTTCACAGAAATGGCAGTTAGATTAAAGATGGTTTCAAAACAGCATCAGTTAAAAGTCAAAAAACAGCAGAACCTTCACTTCAAAGGACTGAATAGAAATGATAGCCAAACCAATGAGTTCATACACAGTGCAAGAATATTTTGGGGGTGAGAGTAGTATCTTGAAAATGTCTTTTCAGGCAGGAAGTCACTAACTTAAGAAAATTCTACAGGATATATTCTGTCAGGAGAGTGATTTCCAGAAAGCAGGTCTCGT
The DNA here is from genome assembly GCF_003369695.1 of Bos indicus x Bos taurus. Taxonomy (NCBI): domain Eukaryota; kingdom Metazoa; phylum Chordata; class Mammalia; order Artiodactyla; family Bovidae; genus Bos; species Bos indicus x Bos taurus. Next base: position 128,931,937 of record NC_040076.1, read on the forward strand.
ATGCAAAGAGAAATGGAGTGCAAAGAAAATGTCAAATACATGGGTAAATGTAAATGAGCATTGGTTGCATAAAACAGAATAATAAGTTCTAATAGCTAAGGGGAAACAATAGGTTTAATATATGTACAACACTAGCATGGACAGAGCTCTCCAGTCCTCATGTGATTCAGGAAGAGGGGAAAGGTCTTTATTTACTTTGGATGTAAGACTACATTTAATTCCAATCCAGGAGAAAAAAAAAAAGAAGCCCAAACACAAGCAGGACAAGAGGGGAAAAAAAAAAAACAGAACATAAATTATGTTACAAGAAGGAAAATATATGATGGTAGCTTTAAACTTAAGTCTGTTAGCATTCACATTGAATGTAAATTAACTTATTCCAAGAAAGAGTCAATAAATGTCAAGCTTGACCAAAAAAAAATTATTTTTAATTCAGCTACAGGCTATTTACAAAAGACTTGCCTAAAACAAAAGTACAGAAAGGTTGAACATAAAAAGGTAAAAAAAATATATGATATGCATATACTAATCAAAATAAAACTGTTGGGGACTTTCCTTGTGGTCAAGTGGTTGAGACTCTGTGCTTCCAATGCAGGGTGTGCAAGTTCAATCCCTGGTTGGAAAACTAGGATCCCACATGCTGTACAGTGTGATCAAATAATAATAATTTTAAAATAAGTTACACTATTGAGGCTAGGGTCTATATTACTATCAGGCATACAAACTTTAAGTAAAAAGGATTACTATAGAGAGAGACTTGACTCATAGATATGTTAGAATCACAAATATGCTGCTGCTGCTGCTGCTGCTGCTAAGTCACTTCAGTCGTGTCCAACTCTGTGCAACCCCATAGACGGCAGCCCACCAGGCTCCCCCGTCCCTGGGATTCTCCAGGCAAGAACACTGAAGTGGGTTGCCATTTCCTTCTCCAATGCATGAAAGTGAAAAGTGAAAGTGAAGTCGCTCTGTCGTGTCTGACTTTTAGCAACCCCATGGACTGCAGCCTACCAGGCTCTTCCGTCCACTGGATTTTCCAAGCAAGAGTACTGGACTGGGGTGCCATAGGCACCTAAATAACATAGCCTTAAAATATATGAAGCACAAGTTAAAAGAACTAAAAAGAAAAAATGGAAAAATTCACAGTCATAGTGGGAAATTTTAACATGCCTCTCTTAGTAACTAATACAACAGACAAAATAAGAACATAGATTTTAAAAAAGCAATTGGCAGTATTGAGTAGTTGGACAGAAGATCACACAGCAGTCATAGAATACACATTTTTTAGGTACTCATGGAACATTGACTAAAACTGATCATTCCCTAGGACATAAAGCAAGTATCAACACATTTCAAAGGATTGAAATCAATAGAGTATGTTCTTCACAGCTGCAACTAAGCCAGAAATCAGTAACAAAAAGGTTACCAAAAATCTCAATATGTTTGTTTGGGTAATTACAAAAAATACTTGTAAATAATTCATGGATCAGAAAAGGTATAAAAATAGAAAGTATTCTGAACTAAATGATCATGAAAACTTTACATGCAAGTAAAAAGTAAAAGCAAGTAAAGTCATGTTTCAAGTATACAAGTAAAATCATGCTTATAGGGAAGTTTTATAGCCAGAACTATATAGGCATTCCTAACTGTATTAGGAAAATAAGACAAATAGCAAATTAGTTAGTTACACATCTATCACCATTAGAAAAAGAGCAGCAAACTAGCACCAAGAATGTAGGAGAATAGGATTAATAAAAATAAGAACAGAAATTGATGAAATGGAAAACAAGCATTCAGCAGAGAAGTTCAATATAGCCAAAGGTTGGCCCTTTGAAAAGACTAATAAGATTACAAGCCTCTGGCAAGATTGAGCAAGGAAAAAGAATGGAAACACAACCAACATTAGGAATGAAAAGAACATCCCTGCAGATGGTATCGACACTAAACAGATAAGAGAATATTGGGAACAACCTTATGCCAGTACATTTCAAAATTTAGATAAAATGGACAGAATCCTAGAAAGATGAAAGTTGCCAAAAATTATAATGAAGAAATTAAAATCCGAATTATTTTACAACCATTACAGAAATTAAATCAGTAGTCAAAAAAAAATCACACAATTTAAGCTCCAGCCTCATAAGACTTCACCAGTGGCTTCTACCAAACACTTATGGGGAAAATGTTATTCCAAACCCATACAGTCTTTTTTAGAGCATAGAAAAAGGGAACTTCTAACAGCTTTTATAAGGCTAGCATAACCTTGATATCAAAACCTGATTAGGACATTAAGAGAAAAGAAAATTATAGACTTCTCTTGCTTCCTAAAAAAATATTACCAGAGTAAATCCATCAGCACATTACAAAGATAATATATCTTGACCTAACTGTTTATCTCAGGAATGCAATGTTAAAGATTAGAAAGTTAATCAATGCAATGCACTGTATTAACTGACTAAAGGAGAAAAACCACATAGTCATTCCAAGAGTTGCAAAGAATTCATTTATGACAAAAGCTCTTAAACTATGAATAGCTGAGAATATCTTTTTTATTTTATTATGGTAACAATGACTTATAACATTATGCAAGTTTCATGTGTTCAACATTATATTTTTACTTCTGTATACCCTCACCAGACTTCCCAGGTCACACTAGTGGTAAAGAACCTGCCTGCCAATGCAGGAGACATAAGAGATGCAGATTTGATCCCTGAATTGGGAAGATCCCCGGAGGAGGGAATGGCAACCCACTCCAGTATTGTTGCCTAGAGCATCCCATGGCCAGAGGAGCCTGATGGGCCACTGTCCATAGAGTCACAAAGAGTTGGACAGGACGGAGGCAACTTAGCACACATGCATGCATACCATCACCACTGAAGATTTAGTTCCCAGCTGTCACCATACCATTGATCTCCTCTATCCATTTCACCCTCCCTCCACCCCTCCCACTCTGGTGATCACTACTCTGTTCTCTGTTTGTGTTTCTTTTTGTTGGGTTTGTTCATTTGTTTTGTTTTGTTTTGTTTTTTAGTTTATTTTTTATATTCCACATATGAGTGAAACCACACAGTATTCGTCTTTCTTCTGACTTATTTCATTTAGCATATTACCCTCAAGGTCCATCCGTGTTGTAACAAATGGCAAGATTTCATCTTTTCATGACTGAGTAGTATTCCATTGTATGTATGTATGTATTTGTATATGTGTATATATATGGGCTTCCCTACCACAACTTCTTTATCCATTCATCTGATTAGGAACCTAGGTTGCTGCATATCTTGGCTGTTGTAAACAATGCTGCAGTGAACATAGCAGTGTGTATATCTTTTGAATTAGTATTTTTTGTATTCTTTGGATAAATATCCAGAAGTAGAATAGCTGGATTATATGGTAGTTCTATTCTTAATTTTTTTGAGGGATCTCCATACTGTCTTCTCCACCAAGAGTGCAAGAGGTTTTCCTTTTCTCCAGATCCTCACTCACACTGATTTCTTGTCTTTTTGACAATAGCTGTTCTGACAGGCGTGAGGTGATATCTCATTGTGGTTTTGATTTGCATTTCCCTGATGTTTAGTTATGTTGAGCTTCTTTTCATGTGTCTAATGGTCTTCTGTATATCTTCTTTAGAAAAATGTCCACTTACCTCCTCTGCTCATTTTTAAGTTGGGATTTTGTTGTTATTGTTGTTTAATTGTATGTGTTCTTTATGTATTTTGGACATTAAACATCTCTTTTAAAATAGCATATTTGTCACGACAGACCATGCTAGGCTAAAGAAACAAATGCCACAAGTTGAGGAGCTTAATGCACTAAATAAGGTTTATCTCTCATCAGCTAAATCCCATGTAGATTCAGAAGATCTACATGGATAGTTTCCTCCCAAGCTCAGGAAGGAATCCTGTGTCTCAGGGATCCTGGTAGGTCCCATAGACTTTGCTGTCTTAATAGTAGCTTTCAGATCCACTATGAAGAGCTGGAGGGTCATGCAAGGGTTTTTATGGCCAAGTCTACTTGGTGCATACATCAATTCTACCCACATCCCATGACTCAGTCTCTTCAGTTAAGTCCAATTCTGTCACCCTATGGACTATAGCCCACAAGCTCTTCTGTCCATGGGATTCTCCAGGCAAGAATACTTAAGTGGGTTGCCATACCCTCCTCTAGGGGATCTTCCCTACCTAGGGATCAAACCCACATCTCCTGCATCTCCTGCATCTCCTGCATTGCAGGCAGATTCTTTACCAGCTGAGCCATCAGGGACTATAACTCAGCCAAATCACAAAAAAAACCCAACCTAATTTCAAGAGAAATGGAAATATTAGCTTCCTATAAGCTCTGAAAGAGGAAAAATAAAAATGGGTCCTGATGAACACATAGCATGTTCTCTGCCACACGTGAGAAAGGATATCCACAGAAAACTTATAGCAAACATCATATGTAATAACAGAGCTTGGAAGTTTTTCCTCTTGTAGTGGGCATAATACAGGATTCCTGCTAATACCATCTCTGTTCAGCATAATACCAGAGGTCTTAAACCATGCAACAAGAAAAATAAAGTGTAAAAGAATTGAAAATGAAATGGTAAAACTGTTGGTATTTTGGACATAGAAGATTAAGACTCTGAAGGTAAACTATTAGAATTAATGAGAGAGTTTAGCAAGCTTACCAGATACACATTCAAGATACCTAAATCAGTTATATTTCTGCACATCAACAAGGAGAAAAAAAAAAGTATTTTTAGAAGTATCATTTATAATGGCATCAAAAAATATCAAGAATCTAGAAATAAATCTTACAAAAGACATGTTAAGTGCTGTACAAGAAAAATTGTAAGACTTTGTTTAGAAATATTTAGGAAGACCTAAACAAATGGAAATGGAAACCCATTCCAGTACTCTTGCCTAGAAAATCCCATGGATGGAGGAGCCTGGTGCAGGCTACTGTCCATGGGGTTGCAAAGAGTTGGACACGACTGAGGGATTTCACTTCACTTCAAATGGAAAGAAATACCATGCTCATGTAATGGAAGGCTCAATATTATAAAATGGTCAATTCTCCCTAAATTGAATTATAGATTTAATCCAATTCCTATCAAATTTCAGCAGGTTTTGGGGGCTGTTTCATCTTTATGGAACTTAACAAATGCTTTCTAAAATGTATGTGGAAAGTACAGAGTCAAGACTTGCTGAAACACTCGAAGAAGAACAAGTTAGGAAGATTTACTTAATCACATTAAGAAGTGTACTAAAGCTCCATTAAATAAGGCAGTGTGACGTTGTCTAGGGACAGTAAATAGTAAATAGAACCACAGAACATAGCAGAGTGGAGAAAGCAGCTGGTACACAGATGGACGCTAGGAATCCCACGTGGTGACACTGCACAGCAGGGGGGCGGAGGCTCTTTTGGTAAATGATGCTGGAGTAATTGACTATCCAAATGGAAAATACTTTTAATAGGACGCCCGTCATGCGCAAAGACACCAGTGTGAAAAACAAAACTATAACACTTTATGAGATAATACAGGAAAATACCTTTATAACACAAAATGCACTAGCCATAAAGGAAAAAACCTAACAACCCAGCTACATAAAAATTCAGGACATTCGATTCCACAAAAAGAACAATAAGACAAGTGAGAGAAGTTATTTAGGACATGTACAACCAACCAACAAAGGGCCAATATTTGAAATAGATGAAGAACTTTACAAATCAATGATAAAAAGGCAGAAACCTGAAATAAAGGCAAAAGATTTAAACAGGCACTTCACAAAGACTTAAGCTTGAATGCTTAATAATATATATGAATAAATGCTCAGGCTCATTGGTAAGCAGAAAAAGGAACATTAAAATCACGATGAGCCATAACTATACATCCATCAGATGGGAAAATCCTGACAATAACCCTGTATGGTTATTTGCTCGATGGTGTGGAGCAAATGAAATGCTCATACACTGCTGATTGGAGAGTAAATATCTATAACCGCTTTAGAAGATTGTTTGGCATTATCTAGTAAAGCTGCAAATACATCTACCCAATGGTTTAGCAGTTTCACTCTTAGGAAGGGTACATATCCTAAGAAATATATGCTTGTGCACACAGGGAGACTTGTGCAAGCATTTTCAGACCAGCATTGTCGGTAATTGTCTAAAGCCAGAATCAAATGAAATCTATCAACAATAAGACAGATCAATTATTTGGTATATAATCATGCAATAGAATATTATGTAGCAATAAAAGTGGTTGGACTACATGAATTTTATTAACAAAACGAAAATGGCTTATGGAAAGAACAATTCAGTATGATTCCATTTTTTTAAAGTTTCAAAAGCAGGCAAAAATCTTTGTTTTTTCAGGCTGCATAAATACATGGTAAAGTTATAAAGGAAAGCAAGAGAATTATGGAAAAGTGAGAATTGTTGATCTTTGTTCAGTTGCTCAGCTGTGTCCAACTCTTAGTGACCCCATGGACGGCAGTACGCCAGGCCTTCCTGTCCATCACCAACTTCCAGAGTTCACTCAAACTCATGTCCATTGAGTTGGTGATGCCATCCTACCATCTCATCCTCTGTCGTCCCCTTCTCCTCCTGCCCTCAATCTTTCCCAGCATCAGGGCCTTTTCCAATGAGTCAGCTCTTCGCATCAGGTGCTTGTGTGCACAGGGAGAAAAGTGAGAATAGTGATTAGTTTTTATCAGAGTGTGGGGGTGGTGATAAGGAACTTCTCTGTATCTTAACCTGGGCAAGGATTAGAAGAGGATGTACTTTATAACTCTTTGTAAAAACTGTATTTTTTCTTGCTCTTTTATGTGCATGTTTATATCTTATAATACAATTTTTAATATAGCATGTACTAAGTTAAAATATTAACTCCCCTCATAGATATTATATTTCATCCTTCCCACAAGGTGCTGCCAAGCACCTATTATCCCATTTTACAGAAAGGAAAACTGGAGCTCAATTGACTCAGCATTTTATTCTTTCAAATATCTTGGTAACTTGCCTAAGGCATCCTAGTGAGTGATGGAACTGGAGCTCCCACCTGAGTCCCACTCAGAGGCTCTCTGAGACCCATTCATGCTCTTTCCACGATGGTTCCCTATAGCTTCTACAGTTCACTGCAGCTCTAAATCTATACCGCCCTGTTCTGTCGCTAAGCCATGCAGCATTGTTCATAGACGGCCCACGTCATCGTCAAAGTAGGTCTTCCCTCCCTTAGCAGCACAGTCCTCCAAAGCCAGTGGTGCCCCTGTGCAGTCAGTTTGCATCCCCTCACCCACCTGCTCTGGGGGACATGTCATTCCTTTGTCTTTGATCCACAGAATCTCCTATTTGAGCTAAGAAGCCATGTGTAGCTATTGTCCCACGCGTGATTAGAGGAGGCGCACACAGGGGAGCCATTGTATTCCCCTAACGTGTTCTGACCCTAACTGTCCACAGTGCCACCCAGGAGCCTTGGCCTGAGCCCAACCCTCCCAGCCCCCTCTCAGCTACTCCAGGGCATAGAAGACTCTGGAGAAGAGGCACATGATGCCTAAGGCAGCACCTTGACCTGACCCAAGGGAGCTGACCTGCCCAGCAGAGAATGCCAGTGTTTGTTCCCACTCAGGATGAGGCCCCGAGATTTTTAGTGCCTGCCTGGATTCCAGTGGCCAGCTGGCAAGCCCCCGTGCCAGCAACACCTCTGCTCTCCCCTGCCTAGGCAGGTACCAGGTGATTGGGGGCATCATCTCTCCTGTCAATGACAACTACCGGAAGAAAGGCCTTGTGGCTGCCCGGCACCGTGTGGCCATGGCCCGGCTGGCCCTGCAGACGTCCGACTGGATCCGGGTGGACTCCTGGGAGAGCGAGCAGACGCAGTGGATGGAGACAATCAAGGTGCTGAGGTAACAGTGGGCATGCGCGCGTGGGATGGGCAGGGGCCCCGATCATGTCCGCAGAGCCCGCAGGGTGGGAGGCGCGGATGGAGGGTTGAGTGGGGCTTCAGCCAGATCCTCGCACCCAAGTCCTGCAAGTGTTTATCCGTAGAGCGAGAGAGACCGACAGGTTCACCTTCGCAGAGAGACCCTGAGTAAACAAATCACAAACCACTACCCTTCAGGGTACTCTTTGTGGAAAAGCCCAGTCTCGATTCAGAAGGCTGAAGCATCCAGGGTCCAGGGCTACCACTCAGTAGCTGTCTGACATTAGACACATGATGACTTCTCCAGGACACATTTCTCACATGCAAAATGGGCACAGTATAACCTAACAAGGATCACAAAAATGTAAATCATTTTTCTGACCCAGAACCACATAATCATACACAGTAAGTCATCATCCACTAGGTTGAAAACTGCATCTACATAATGGGCCATCTTTCTAATTGTACAAATCCTGGGTTCTCTAAATCTGGACTTGAAAAAGAACTATGAATCTAGAGATAGTTGCACAGGAATTTTTTTTCTTTTAGAATTGCTATTAGTGTTCAGCATTAAGTAATGGAGCTGTTTAAAAGCCCCAGCAAGCCCTGTATATGAGGACAGTCAGTCTCTGACTTGTGTCAGGGAAACCTTCCTGGGAGTTTGCTAGGGAAGCAGGAGACCCCACCTGTCCTGCCTGTCAGAGGGGACTGAGAGGCGGGTCTGCCTGTCACTGCCGACAGCCAGCTCGGCTGGAAGGGACTGCAGACTGTGGGCTGTCTTTTATTCATAAGGAAGCACTAGACTCGTCAGAGACTAGACACAAGGGGCCAGGTTGAAAAATTGGCAGGCCTGCCCATAATTTGGTTTTTACTTTTTACTCTTGAAAGTCACTTGGGAGAAAAAATGTTTACCTTTAGCAAAAAAAAAAAAAAGGTAAATATTTAGTTTCCATATCCTGTTCTTATTACTTACCCTTTACAGGGGAAAGAACCAGCTAGAAGTATTCAGTTGTAGTGCTTCTTCAATATCTGTTGCCAAATTGAAGGAGAGCAAATATGAAATAATTGTTAGATATATGCTCTTTTTTTAACATAAGGAATAAATTTACACCTAGATCATCCTTTTAGAATAAACAATGTAGTCAGCTCTCCTTTATCTAGGCTAACAGAGGGGAGTAGAAACAAATCAGATAATCCCACAAATCATTTAGCTTTAGTATGCAGTTAGAAACAAAGAGACGCGGTCCTCCTCCACCCTGTGGGAGGCGCTGTGGCCTCGGGCCCAGATCTTGGAGCCAAATTCACTAGTGAAGTGACTTGAGGTAAGTGAGATGGGCTCTCTCTTCAACTAATAAGATAGGGATGACATCATCCACTTCACTGGGATACTGTGTACATTAAATGAGGTGGTGCAGGAAAGCACCTGGCTTATGTGCTGTGCTTAGTCGCTCAGTCCTCTCTGACACTTTGAGACCCTATGGACCGTAGCCCACCAGGCTCCTCTGTCCATGGGGATTTGCTAAGCAAGAATACTGGAGTGGGTTGCCATGCCCTTCTCCAGAGGATCGTCCCAACCCAGGGATCGAACCCAGGTCTGCTGCCTTGCAGGCGGACTCATTACCAGCCTAGCTACCAGGAAAGTGCCCACCTGGTTTATAATAGGGGCTTAATAACATTAGGGGCTTCCCTGATAGCTCAGTTGGTAAAGAATCTGCCTGCAATTCCACCTCAGTTGGTAAAGAATACCTTCCCTGCGTCCCTAATTGGCCCATAGTTTATTCTCATAACAGATAAGCCATTCACGGGTAAATAGGATTTGACCACAGTACCACATATTAATATCCTGCTATAAAATGCAGGCCTAAGATTTACAGGATGCATTCTTTTTCTCCTTTTACTGTATCCTTTAGACAGATGCTTCTCAGCCCTGGCTGCACACCAAATCACCAAGAGAGCTTTCAAAAGCACAGAAGCCTGAGTCTTACCCCAGAGACTGGGATGTCATTGGTCTGGGACGGGGCGTCAGGATTGTTAAGAGCTCCCTAGTGGTTCTAATGTGTGGCCAGGGTTGAGGCCCACAGTCTCAGTCACCAAGTGTGTGAATCATGTTTTATGATTAATACCAGGATCGATCCAAACCAGTGGTCTCAATCCTGGCTGTAGGACTCACCTGGGAAGCTTTTTTTAAATGTTCAACCTCTCCTACCCAAGCTTATGATTTTTCTAGGGTAATAGGCAAGGTCTAGGCATGGATATTTTAAAGGTTCCCAAATGATTTATTTTGTGCAGCCAAGGTTGAGAATCCACTGATAAAGGCAGCAGTGTTTTATCAGCCAGTTAAGAGTCTTTTCAGTATTTGGAGTGGCCTTCATTAGAAATTTTGTTTAATTACTAATGTTTTCCTAAAATTATCAAAAACATTTTTTAAGATTGAAAATCTGGTTAAAATTGTAAAGTGAGGTGATTCTAGAAACATGGTAGAATGCTCTAGAATGCTCCCACCCTTTTGCTCCATTTAGTATCCTCTTGGTAGCTCAATGGTAAAGAATCTGCCTGCAGTGCATCAGACCTGGGTTCTCTTCATCGGTTGGGAAGATCCCCTGGAGAAGGAAATGGCTACCCACTCCAGTATTCTTGCCTGGTAAGTCCCATGGACAGAGGAGCCTGGTGGGCTACAGTCCATGGGGTTGCAAGAGTCAGACAGGACTGAGCAACTAACACTTGGTGGAGTCAACAATGAATCTACATCATGGCGACAGTGACATACATCACTATGAAGTCAATTCACTGTAGGGTTTATCGAGTGTTCTCTTTCTCCTTATCAAGTTGCTTATTTTTATTCTAAATTTTTAAAATCTGGGTCAGCTTCCATGCTTCTAGAGCACTTGATAGCTTATTTCACTCGCCCTTTCCCCATGCTGGGCAGGCCTTGGTCATGATGCCATTCGATGTGGTCCAGCAGCAGCAGCTCATGTGCCCCTTGGCAAATATGAGCCTGTGTTGTCCTCATCCTACAGATGAGGAAACTGAGGCTCAGAGAAGCTAAGTTAAATAAGTTGCACAACAGATAAGCAAGTGGTGGAACCCCAGTCTGTTGGACTCTGAAGCTATACGTGTGGCCATCTTCAAAACCAGTGATCTACAGAGGGGAACACCACGTGGCTGACTCTGTTTCTTCTGCAGTAACCCTCTGATCAGGCTTATCTGGAGACCAGGGGATGCTGAGGACACAAAGAATATGCTGCCAGGGTCAGTCATCAGGCCCAAGGCCGGGGACACCAGGGTACCACTCAGGCAAGCAACAAAAGGAAGCAATGACCCCCCCCCCCCACCCCACAAAGGCAGAGTAGAGGTCTGTGAGGAAGATGCATTTGGCACTGAAAGTAGCCTTTTGCACACCAGAGTTCCAGCTACTATTCAAAGCAGGGTCAACTTGAACCAGGGGCTTCAAGGTCAGTAAAAATAAAATGATAATACCAGCTTTTACTGATCACCTACTATGTGTGCCAAACATAATAACTAGGCAGCTCAGCAACTCTGAGAAGTAGATGAGTTTGGCCCCATTTCACAGATGAGGAAACAGGTCCTGAAAGAGTCAACAACATATTCAGAGTCCTACAATGAGAAAGTAAAGATGGCACCCGAACCTGTTTCCATCTGTTGTGAAATTCCAGACTAATCTGGGAGTGAAGCCTCAAGAGGTGATGCTTTCTAAAACTGAAGCAGTAAGACAATAATGGCGGGACTTTCCTGATGGTACAGTGGCTGACACTCCGTGCTTCCAGTGCGAGGGCGCTGATTCACTCCCTGGTTGGGGAACTAAGATCCTACATGCCATGTGGCATGGCCAAGAAAATATTTTAAAAATAAAAACTGCACATTTATATTTTTAAAAAAGACAATAATGGAAGCACAGACGAGTCCAGCAAGGCCCTAAGAAGACTCAGGTGAGTCTCTGAGACCATCAGGAAGGACTTTAGACCTGAACTAAATGTATTTATTTATCCCCCTTCCATCTTTCCTGAATTCAGCTGACTTTAGGTAAGCAGTTTCCTAGGTACCAAGAATATAAGGATAAATTAAATGAGTTTCCTGTTCACAATCTGGTGGGGAAGAAAGACTGAGAGTAAGGCTGTTAATAACAGCTCATGTTGATTGGGCACTTTTCTGTGGATGGACCGTGCTCAGCTCTTTAATTCAGCCTCATTATAGCTCTCTGAGGTGGGTACTGTCATTGTCCCCCATTCTACAGATGAGGAAAGGGAGGCAGATTGCTTAAGACACCCAAGAAGATTCCAGCGCTACTATTTGGAACCAGTATACCACCCCAGGCAGTGTCATTCTAGAACTTAACTTCTACACTGCACCTTCTCCTAACAATCCGCATCAGCCTCTTCCCCAGCCAGGGAGAAGCTCTTGCTCCTTAATGGTCTTGTGATACTCAGTGTAGACAAGGTCGCCATTAACTTTCCTGACCAAATAACAGAGGTCAGTGAGGCTCTGAGAGTGTTCATGACTCACCCAGCAGCGTACAAGCAGGAGAGCCTACACTTGAACCCAGCCACTCGTACTGAAAATACCTGCTTCTCCCATCAGGCACTTTTCCCCAAACACAGCTCCAGTCAATGGATAATACAGTAGGCGGAAGACAGAAGATCAGATTTATACAAGACTTAGTGCTTACCCGTGTTTGATTAAAAAGAAGGCACAGGTATCTCTTGACTTTCAGAAGACAGATTGCTAAAAGAGCCAGGCCTACCAAATGGGTGTAAGTCTAATCACATCCAAACTGCTAACATATAACGAGATTTGCGATTTGCTCTGCGCTCTACACCCCTCCGTGGACTTTGCACATCTACTCCTTGCATCTTCATAACCACACTTGGGAGGCAGACACTGTCATCGTTCCTCGTTTTGCAGGTACTGAGACATGAAACACCCACCCAGGGTCCTACTGCTGGCTGATGGGAGAGACTGGATTCCACCCCGGCAGTCAAGCTCCAAACCAGGCTCTGAGCCATGACCCAGTCAGGTTCTAAAGTACTAGCTTATGATCCGAGCAAGCCTCTGTTTTGAGAGGCAGCTGTGGGCCACGCACTGCGCCAGCGCTTGAAAGTGTTAGCCGCTCACTCGTATTCGACTTTTTGTGAACCCATGGACTGTAGCCCGCCAGGCTCCTCTGTCCAGAGAATTTTCCAGGGGATCTCCCCAACCCAGGGATCAAATTCAGGGCTCCTGCATTGCAAGTGGATTCTTCACCTGCTGAGCCATCAGGGAAACCCGGTGCCAGCCCTTACTGTGTGGTAACGTCCTTACATTCACAGAAGTCTGAAAAGTAGCTACATTATTCCAGCTTTTTACAACTGAAAATTTGTACTCGGAACTCAGGTCTGATTCTAATAGCCCAGGTCCTTAATCCCTATTCAACTTTTATAAAAAGTGAGCTATGGAAAGAAAATACTTAAAAGAGTAGAAATCTGCTTGTTTCCTCCTTTCAGCTGGGGCTCATAGAAGGCAGTCTTGGATGGGGTGGTCTGTGAGCACCCAGATGCATCACCTGGCACAAGGCCCAGCACACAGTAGGCCCTCAGTACGTATTTGTGGAATGAGCTACCTTAAATGGACAAAGGCAGAATGAGACTTAAAAACCAGAGACCCACCCTGGGTGGTGGGGGGACTGTAGGCCACACGGATGCACCCTGAGCCCATATGCTTACCCCACAGGCATCATCACAGCGAACTGCTCAGATCTCTGCCCCGGATGGAAGACCCAGACCAAGGCAGTGCCAGCTCCCCCGCCTCCGCAGGTAGGTTCTAACCCTCTGCTCTGTCGGGGGTGCGGAGCATGGGAGAGGGGGTGAGATGTCAGGGCTTCAGGTGAGAACCCATGTGAGCCACAGCCCCTGGGCACAGGTAAGAGTATTTGAAGCCTGCTTGGGGTGACACTTTCCGTGTTGAAAAGTCAGGTTAAACAATCTGCCACCATCCCTTGTAAATCGTTGTTTACTAAAGTGGGATTTCCTGCCCCAAAGGAGTTTACCTACCTTATGACTTGCGCTTGTGACCTGGATTACAGCCAGGACAAAGCTGGGATCAACTTCTGGGTGCTGCTGAGCTAGTTTGAAAGCCTTTTTGAATACAAAATGTGCCATTATATCGCTTAACCTACCACTGTATAGCATTGTTACTCAAGTGTTTTACTCGGAAAAGGAAACCTAGTTTTAAGGGATTTAACGTCTGTTTGGATCTTCCTTTTAATCTGTAACCCTGGGTTTCTGCCCTGTGGTCAGCTCCTGGTGTTTGATGGAACCTTGTCAGCTGTGATTTCAGAGCACCTCCCATGGCAGCCCTGGTGCCAGGGGTTAAATGCACAGCCCCCTCAGGCACATAAACCAGAGCACAGTGATGGGGGACAGGGTGGGCCAGGAGCAAGGGATCACTGGTCCCACCCGGCCAGCATTCCAACAGGCTCTTCCGTGGGGTTGCCTCCAGCAGCCCTCCCAACTTTAGCTGGTGGGACACTATTTCCCTATGAGGAGACCTCCAGATTGTCATGGTTAAACACGCTTACAATGCCGTCTTAGAATTTTACAGGACTTTTCAGAGCCTTAACTATGTTCCTGTATATGGGACTCTAATGAGGAAGGGATGTAGATTGAAGCCATTCTTAGCACTTTTTAATCATGGGGCTCTTTTTAATGCATATTAGTATTCCTCAGAACTGGTGCTCCCCAGAACACAGACTGGGAACTGCTCTCCTAAAAGGACTTGAAAGGTGGGGTGAGAAGAGATAAACTAGGAGTCTGGTATTGACATGTACACCCTGCTATATATAAAATAGGTAACAACAGGGGCCTACTGTATAGCACAGGGAACAATAACCTATAACGAAAAAGAATCTGAAAAAAATATATATTAAAAATAAATTAATTAAGAGGCCTTGAAAATGCCCTCAAGTTTCCCACTGCAGTCCTCGGATGCTGATCAAAGCATCACTCACAGCAGAATCACCTGGGTGGCTTATTAAAAACACTGAAGCCCAGGCCACATCCCAGACCTCCTGTGGGGAAGAGGCCTGGAACTCAGTGGTTAACAGGCACACTGGGGATCTGCTTTACCTCCAGTCTGGGGAACTGTGCTGTTGAGTGGGAACCCAAGAAAGAAGGAGCTACAGAGTTTCCTATATGATCAGCTTCTCCAGTATTGATTACATTCCTCTGGCCTCCCTGTCCGCCTCTCCTCTGGAGCCAGCAGGGGCTCCTCCTCACCTGACCCCAGCCCTGAGCACAGCACACAGTGCTCATTCTCAGCCCTCTGTCTTCTTTCTGAATCACCTCTGGCTCAGCAGTCACTCCTGATAGAGTTCTCGAGACGCTGGGTGAGGACAGAGGTGGCCTGCCCAGCACCTGCCTTGATCTGGAGACCATCTATGGATGGCAGTGAGTCCAGGTGTGGATAGGGGAGCAGTCTGGAGGAGGCAGCGCTGCATCACCACTTGCAGGACCTGTAGGTTATCTGGGGTGGGGGACACTGGGGGCAGAGGAGCAGCTGAGTAAGGCACGCAGGGCAGGAAGTGCTGGCCACCCCATGCCATTCAGGATGCTGGAACCTGTGGTGAGAGAAGGGAGTAGCTGCCAGTGAGGCAGGAGGGATTCCACACTGAAGCTCCCAGCTTCTCACCGCTCTGCAGATGCTTCCAGAAGCCCTGTCTCTTTGCCTGGCCTGCCTCTTCTCCCACCTCCTTTTGTGGCTCTGCTGTTGAAAAGCTGTCTGTCCTGTAACGCCCTTCTCTAAGAAAGAACCCTCCCTAAGAAACCAGCTCCCCCTCCACCACTTCAAGTCACCCCACTTTCTTTTTGGATGTGCTTGTCCAGGGGCTACTAGCCTGCTCTGCTTGGCCCTATGACATTGGGGGTTTGTCCCTTATTCCCTTTCTGTCCGTTCAAACCCTAAATCCTACTCTTGTTCTCTTCCAAAGTAACTGTTAAAAAAGGAAGTTTGAAAAAAAAAAAGTTTACATTGAATGAAAAGTGGGCTTTTCAATTTACCAAAATATATCCAGGGCTTTAAAAATGTGTGTGCCCTTTGCTTGATAAATTCCCCTTCTAGGAATCTGCCTGAGGAGGTAATTAGAAATTAGGACAAAGACTTATGAGAAAGAGGTTTATCACAGCAATTTTTATAATGGCAGAACATAAAGCAACCTCAGTGTTAAAATGTTAGGGAATGTATAAGTAAATTTACTATATATAATATAGGATGAAGAACCCACACAAAAGGTTTTCATGATATGGCGAAACACTTAGGAGGTAAGTGGGAAAAAAATCAGGATACAAGACTGGATAATCTCAAGTATATAAACATATGTAAATGTACTTTCACATCTATTTGCATGTTTAAATAGAAAAGACTAAGAAATACACCAAAATATTGACAAATTTTTGTAGAAAGCAGAATTATTGTTGTTATTTTCTATTTTAAATACTTATATTTTCCACACGGTCCACAGTCGACACAGATTTCATGTTTGTCATCAGAAAAAAAAATAGAGCAATTAAAAAAGAAAGGTGGAGTTTTTCTTGCGTAAGTTTGGCTTCTGATGAGGTACCTTACATGCTACCGGTGACCTGTTGCCAAAGGACCATGCTGTGTGCCGTGCACTCTGCCATGTGCTGTTTTACTCTGCAGCTGAGCTCAGCATCTTCTGGCTGCCAGGGCCCTGCTTTGCCCATCACCGCTGTGATTTGTGGTCCTCCTTGGACTCACCCAGAGGCGTGTGGATTGCCTTGTCCTGGGCCACGTGGGTGTCACACTTTGGGACACTTTCAGTCCTTTAATTGGAGAAGGCAATGGCACCCCACTCCAGTACTCCTGCCTGGAAAATCCCATGGACGGAGGAGCCTGGTAGGCTGCAGTCCATGGGATCGCTAAGAGTCGGACACGACTGAGCGACTTCACTTTCACTTTTCACTTTCGTGCATTGGAGAAGGAAATGGCAACCCACTCCAGTGTTCTTGCCTGGAGAATCCCAGGGACGGGTGGGCTGCCATCTCTGGGGTCGCCCAGAATTGGACACGACTGAAGCGACTTAGCAGCAGTCCTTTAATAGCCCAGTTCTGTCGCTCGTGAGATGGTCCCTGCCTTGGCTGCTGGGGCCGAGCACAGCTCAGAGGATCTCTTTCCATACAGCCAGAGCAGACGCTTCCTCTGTTTGCATTTCACACTGTCTGTTCCAAGGCGGCCTTGGTACTTGTATGATTAGTTGGGGCGTTCCCCTCATATACCAGTGGGCTTCCTGGTGGTTCAGTGGTAAAGAATCAACCTGCCAGTGCAGGAGATGCTTCAGTTCCAGGGTCAGGAAGATCCCCTAGGGTAGGAAGTGACAACTCAGTCCAGTGTTTTTGCCTGGAAAATTCCATGGACAGAGGAGCTTGGTGGGCTACAGTCCATGGGGTTGCAAAGAGTCGGACACAACTGAGCACGCACAACACTTCAGATCCCAATACCTGGCTTCATCGTAGGTATCCTGTCTAGACCCAGAAGTCCTACACTCCAGACACCACCCTCCATGCCTGTGTTCATTTGCTGCACTAGGCAGGAAGTTTCCATTACAGTCTCACCATCACTCAACTTCCATAACTCCCATAGGAGGCCTTATTATCCCTACTACAGCTGAGGAAACAAGCCCATCAGCTGTAACTACCCCAAGGTCCTCACAGACCTGAGATTGGAACCCAGGGCTGACTGGCCTCAGGGTTGGTGCTCTTTAATGTCAGAGTGTGGGCAACTCTGACATTCAAACAGACAGGTCCTGGTGGCATTTCTCTTGCTTTCTGTGTGAATCTGCTTCATCTGCTCTCCAGAGCCTGTGGTTATTCAAAGACAGAGCACACTGCCCCAAAACGCCCATGGACATGTATTTATGTCACTGAGTCACTGTTAAGACAAATCAAATTGGCAGCTTTTATTCAAAACCTCAGACTTACAGACTGGACTCCCAGAGTAACTGGGTCTGCAGATCTCGTACCAGTGATATGAATGGGTCTGAAAGGAAATGTAACTGCCTTTAAAGGGCCTGATGACAGGAGTGCCCAGAGTTGGGGTCTAAGGTGTGTGTGGCTGGCAGGAGGGACCCATCGCACCAGCCCCATGGCATGCTTTTTGGCATGGGGGAGGGGGCAGGTGTGGGTACTTGTTCCCTCTGGGCAAGGGCTCAGAGTGAATTGTATTCCATACTGTCATTGTTAATAAATTCAAACAGTATTTAATATTGAAGCAGGTATGTGGAGATCATCCCCACAGAAACCCACAGGAGAAGAAACCCTGACCTGTGGGAACAGGAAGGTGTCCCCAGACCCCAGGAGGCCCTGGAATTCAATGCACATCTCTTAACCTCCCCCATAGGAAGAGCACAAAACAACAATTCAATTGCTTGAAAGATCAAACACTGGTCTCTTTCAATATTACAGTGGTCAGATAAATAAGAAAGTAGAGTAAAATCTCACAGGTATAGAATAGCTTGAACCCACATACATGTTGTAAGCAATGAAAGTGAAAGTGAAGTCACTCAGTCATGTCCGACTCTTTGCAACCCCATGGACTGTAGCCCACCAGGCTCCTCCATCCATGGGATTCTCCAGGCAAGAATACTGGAGTGGGTTGCCATTTCCTTCTCCAGGGGATCTTCCCGACCCAGGGATCGAACCCAGGTCTCCCGCATTGTGGGCAGACGCTTTAACCTCTGAGCCACCAGGGAAGCCCCATGGGACCTATGTAAGCAATGGGACCAGCCCAAATGAGTGAAAAGTCTAAGTTACTGAATAATTTTTAAATGCACTTAGGACACTCTCCATGAGCGCTTGGTGAATGTGCCAGTGAGTGGATTGGTGGAGAAGTAGGTGTATGGATGGATGGATGAATGGATGGATGGTAGTTAACACATGCCACACTTTTTCTGTTCTCTGTTCTAAGTGTTCTATAAGTTCATTCAATTCTAAAGTGATCCTATGAGATAAATAGCGTTAATATCCTTATTTTAAACTTGAGGTCATATAGCTGTCAGATGGCTGAGTCAGGATCTGAATATAAACAGTCTGGCTCTAGAGTCCTAGTTCTTAACCTGGAGAATTCATGAATACATGTCTTAATAAATATTTGAATATCATTTTATTATACCAGTAGTACACTGCTAAAGTTTTTGAAGTATGTTTCTATAATTACATATGATGCCTTAAAATGAGTAAACAAGTCCAGTGCCATCGTTTCACGGACAGGGAAACTGAGGCCCAGGGAAGGATCTCAGCTCCAGCCCCGCAGCAGCCAGTACCCAACCGAGGCGAGATCTCTGACCTCTTTATGACATGTCCAGCTTCTCACTTTCCAGTGCATCGCTGGCCGAGTGCTCCTTTGTAAACTCGTCTCTCTAATCCATGTCCAGATTCCCTTAAAGTTTTCACAACAGAGGAGCCTAAACTGACAATTTATATCAGGTTCCCCCCCCCCAGCAGATGGTATCCCTGAAGCCCTTCCCAGCGGAGGTTTCATGGTGACTGAGATGTTCTTGCTCTAAGAGCCCAGCCTTTGCTGTTCACTGAAGCTAGAACTGACTTCCAGAAGGACTGGAGGCCCTGCTGGTTGCTTCTAGATGGACTTAGTTTTTCTTTTTCTGATTAGCCCATTCAAAGCGGACGGGAATAGGAATGGTGCCAGGAAAATACAGGCAGAGTGATGCATGTACAATTCCTGCCAGCAGGCGGCAGCAGAGCCCAGGGGTTTCAAATGCCCCCCAGTGGAGGCTGGCCGACTGCTAGCAATGAATAACCTCAGGCAAGTCACACGCCTCTCTTTCCCCGTCTGCACAATGGGCATGACAATAACACCTATCTCCTGAGGTTACTCTGAGGCTCAAATGAAATTAAACACATAAAGCACTTAATAATAGTGCGCATAGTAAACAGCCAATAAATGTTAAGTATTCTTTAATCATCACAATCATCATTCTCTGTTAGAACAAATGCTAAAGGATTATCCACATTGATCAGTTGTTCTAGAGCTTTGTTTTATTGAAAACAGATGAAAAGGTCACCAGCTGAGGTCTTAGAGACCTTTTAGTTACCCAAAGATTGTTTATAATTAACCTTTAAGATGGGATTGTACTTATAAAGGTCCCAGAAGTTAGGGCTGAAATAGATTGGCCCTAGTGGTAAAGAACCCGCCTGTGCTCCACGTAAGAGAGACTTAAGAGACACAGGTTTGACTCCTGGGGCGGGAAGATCCCCTGGAGAAGAAAATGGCAACCCACTCCAGTATTCTTGCCTTCAGAATCCCATGGACAGAGGAGCCTGGTGGGCTGCAGTCCATGAGGTGGCAAAGAGTCAGACACAACTGAAGTGAAGCAAGCAATATAAATTTATTTACTTTTTAATTTATTTTTGGTGGCACTGGGTCTTTGTCGCTGTGAAGGCTTTTCTCATTGCAGCGAGCAGGGTCTACTCTCCAGTGTGGTGCGTGGGCTTCTCATTGCTCTGGCTTCTCTCGTTGTGGAGCACAGGTCAGTAGTTATGGAGCAGGGGCTTAGTTGCTCAGCAACTTGTGGGATCTTCCCAGATCAGAGATCAAACCCATGTCTCCTGCACTGAAAGCCAGATTCTTTACCACTGAGCTCCCAGAGGAGCACAGGGCTGAAATAGATTTTGAGAAAGGCGGTGACTTGCTGGAGGTCCATCGTCTATTAGTCCTAGGGCTTTAAGAACCTCACCTTCTATCAGAAGACAAGAGTTCTAGGTTCAGCACAGCCACCTTTGGCCTTTCTGGACCTGCTGTGGGCTCCAGCAACCACAGACAGCCTTGTGGTATGACACTGAAAAAAAATTCATTTTGGATTACTTGGCATATTGCCAAGGTTAAACAAAAGATTTATTGATTAAAGTATTACTTAACAACTGTATGTCCCTAAAGTAGCTTCAGATTCATCACATGCTTTTTCTCCTTAAGTCATGAACACATAGACATTGAGTTCCCCATACATTCCAAGAAAAGCGTTTGGTGAAAATCTCAAACAGAATATGATGCTATCTTTCCTGGCCATGACCCTCCTGTTACTTTCTTGAGATCCACCCTTGTCTTCCAGCTGTGCCTGAGCTGAAGCTCCTCTGCGGGGCAGATTTCCTCAAGACCTTCCAGATCCCCAACCTCTGGAAAGACACACACATCCAGGAAATAGTGGAGAAGTTTGGCTTGGTGTGTGTGACCCGAGCAGGGCATGACCCCAAGGGATATGTCTCAGACTCGCCCATCCTGCAGAGATACCAGGACAAGATCCACCTGGCCAGGGAGCCGGTGCAGAACGAGATCAGCGCCACATACGTCAGGTGGGCCCTGAGCCAGGGGCAGAGCGTGAAGTACCTGCTCCCAGATGCTGTCATCTCCTACATCAGGGAACACAACCTTTACATCAGGGATGCCAGCCCGGGGAGGAATGAAGGCTTGCCAACCTAGGGAGGGCCAGCCCCTTCTTTTCCAACCAGGTCGTCCTGAAGACAGGGCACTTATGGTCTTTGTTTTCTGAAATCTTTCCATTTTGCATTTGGTTTGTTTCAACAATGATTTTGCTTCTGTGGCATCTTCTGTCCCAGGAAGAGATACCTTCTTCAGAGAGGAGCAAAGGTCTGCATTACAAGGATGGACATTTATCATCAAGGTTAAAGTGGCGTGGCAGTGCATCAGGATTAGACAAAAGCTCTCAGAACCTCTGGTGGAAAAGGCCTCCTTGCTTTGTAAATGGTAGTTATGGCAAGAACACAGAAGGCGGTTCTGCACATGGCAGGGGCCCCTGAGGGTCAGATCAGAATTGCCCACAAAGCCTTTTTTATCTGGGACCAGGTGCAACCTGTGGGCCTTGATTGGAGAGACTTGACAGGATGCTAATTACCAAACAGTGGGCTTTGTCAAGGCCTTGTTTCAACAAAACAACACTCATGGAGGCCTACATTCAGGAGCAGCACTTTGTTGATTGACACTGAATCTTCTTTTACGAGCTGTTGTCTGCCTGCCTCCTGGTCATTGGTAAAATTTAAACCAAAATCTTTCTAAGTAGTGATCCTCAAACAGTATTTTTGATACAGTATACATATATATATATTTTTAACACGGCTATTCTATTATATAAATGCCAGGGTTCCTGATTTCCAGGTTTCTAAAAAAGAACTGAGTTAAAACAGATGCCTTGACTGTTTTAGAGAATCTTTTTGAATGTTTTATGATGGCCTGCCTGTTTGAATATCGGTGAAGGGATAAATAATAAATTGACATCAAAAAGTACTAATGAAAAGTTTCTCTTTTTCTTTCTTTGTTATATTATTAATGCCTGATATAGCAGCTGTTGCTTTTCTTTTTAGCTACTCCATAAAATCTGTTACTGTTCCAGTCCAACTGGCATGAATTTAAAAGTTTCTAGTCCCAGGTACCGGAGAAGGTGATGGCACCCCACTCCAGTGTTCTTGCCTGGAGAATCCCAGGGACGGGGGAGCCTGGTGGGCTGCCATCTATGGGGTCTCACTGAGTCAGACACGACTGAAGTGACTTAGCAGCAGCAGCAGCAGTCCCAGGTACCAGCAGTGGAGGAAGCAATTGCTTTCCAAGTGAAAGGTTCTCTAAGCTCTGGGTCAATGGCTCTGTTCAGGTGAGCCCTGGAAGATGCTCCCAGGAGCCCGGTGTAGGTCCAGGATTTGTCCTTCCACTCCTGATTAGGAGGAGATTTTGATTGGCCAAACCCTGTTTAAGTTGACTCTTTCCACTTGCTGACTGAATGCATTTAGAATTACTTCTCCCAGACTTTGCCCTGGTTCATACTTGTTACAAATTTAATCGTGCAGAAGCACAGAGTTGGTGGGAAGAATCTGGTATCTCTGTCGTCCTCCTCTGCCGTCCCCTTCTCCTCCTGCCTTCAATCTTTCCCAGCATCAGGGTCTTTTCCAATGAGTTGACTCATTGGAAATATATCCCAGTGTCTGCAGGTGTGTCAGGATGGACATGAGTGAAGTTGGGAATCAGGGTTCCCTGTGAGGAGAGTGGAGTGGGGGGAGCCTTCACATGGGAGTCTCCAGACTTCTGTCCCTGTAACCTCTAAGCTGCTGACTTTTCCCCACTCTGATGAGCTATGCCCTCAGAGTCTCCCTAAGGACTCTGCTAATTCAAGGGAATAAGAATCAAATAGTCTTGGCCCAAAGCTGGCACAGCAAGCTGTGTTATGTAAACTGGCTCCCTTCTCCATGCTGGGCCTCAGTTTCCCAGTCTCTAAAATGGGGAAGTTTGGTTAGACATCCTCTACATTCTCTTCCAGCTGATTTTCTAAGACTCTGAGTACCTCTGACTTCAATATCTCCATCCTTATTTGGGTACAATACACTTCTAGCCCAACTGGACACTCCCCAAGGGCAGGGGCCTTTGTATTCTTTGCTGCTGTATCCTAAGTGCGAAGAAATTTGCTACTACAAGTGTGCTTGCAGGCCCAGGGTTCGCATCCCCGGGGAATGACTAGAAAGACAGACTCTCAGGCTCTAGCCCACATCTACTGACTCACTCTGTATTTGAATAAGGTTCCCAGACCATTCAATGCACTGGCCTAGAGTTGTCGTTCAGTCACCAAATCATGTCTGACTCTTTGCAACCCCATGGACTACAACACGCCAGGCCTCCCTCTCCATCTCCTGGAGTTTACCCAAGTTCATGTCCATTTAATCAGTGATGCCATCCAACCATTTCCTCCTCTGTCGTCCCCTTCTCCTCCTGCCTTCAATCTTTCCCAGCATCAGGGTCTTTTCCAATGAGTTGACTCTTCACATCAGGTGGCCAAAGTATTGGAGCTTCAGCATCAGTCCTTCCAATGAGTGTTCAGGCTTGATTTCCTTTAGGATTGACTGGTGTGATCTCCTTGCCGTCCAAAGGATTCTCAAGAGTCTTCTCCAGCACCACAATTCGAAAGCATCAATTCTTCAGCGTTCAGCCTTCTTTACAGTCAAACTCTCACATCTGTATACATGACTACTGATAAGACCATAGCCTTGACTATACAGACCTTTGTTGGCAAAATGATATCTTTGCTTTTTAATACACTATTTAGGTTTGTCATACCTTTCC
Organism: Bos indicus x Bos taurus; assembly: GCF_003369695.1. Lineage (NCBI taxonomy): Eukaryota > Metazoa > Chordata > Mammalia > Artiodactyla > Bovidae > Bos > Bos indicus x Bos taurus. The sequence goes on from NC_040076.1 coordinate 128,955,968, forward strand.
TGCCAAGAAGCATTTGTCTTCTAATTTCTTGGCAGCAGTCACCATCTGCATTAATTTTAGAGCCCAAGAAGAGGAAATCTGTCACTGCTTCCACCTTTTCCCCTTCTATTTGCCATGAAGGATGGGACCAGATGCCATGATCTTAGTTTTTTTAACGCTGAGTCTTAAGCCGGCTTTTTCACTCTCTTCTTTCACCCTCACCAAGAAGTTCTTTAGTTCCTCTTCACTTTCTGCCATTAGAGTGGTATAAAAATTATTCGTTTTGTTTTGAATAAACTGTACGTATAGCTGAAACTGCATCACATTTACTCTGGTAAATTGCCCCCACTGTTCTGTGTGGAGTACAGAAGGCAAAGGAGGGAAAAGAGAAAAACAGCACACAGCTGTAGTATCCAGAAAAAGTGATGGAGAGGGAGCCTGTGGGTTTGAGGCAGGGCTTTTCACCTTGGGCATTACTGGCATTCTGTACCAGAGAATTCTTCACCGGGAGGGGCTATCCTGTGCCTTGTAGAATGCTTAGCAATATCCCTGCCTCAGTTCAGTAGCTGGTAATAATATCTGCCCATTGTAACCAAGACAATCACCAGACCCGCTAGTTTAAGACTATGGCTTAGAGTGGGAGGGGGATGTTTATAAGATGGGGTCTCTGCTTCCCAAGAGAGAAGATTAGGAAATGGCAGCTGAGTATCTTACAAAGGTCTAGTTTGGGGGTAGGGGGATCCCTACCAGTCATGAAGTCATGTTTATTCTGGGGGACACAGTGCTGTTGACAATAAGAATCAAAAGCCACATCCTTGACTCAGAGGCACCCCACCTTCAGTCTCCCTCTAATCCCAGTGCCCAGAGTAGTTTTCTCTTCCTTGTTTCACAGGCCGAGTCTTCCAACATACCCTGTACCCTCAGTCCTGATGTTCAGGGCCTGGCGAATGGAGACTCCCAATGAGTGGGAGCTAACAGTTCTATGATTATAATTATTCAAATTTCAAGATTCATTTATTCAAATCCCATTTATTGAGGACCTTGCCTGTGCTAGGCACTAGACTAAACACTCGGAGAAATGATGTGAGCAAATGGACATGGTCTCGCCCCTCGAGAAGCTTACAGACCATTGTATGGATGGGAATCAAGCATTTCCATGACGAAACATGATTTCATACCATCTTGAGGGCTCCAGTGGGCAAATCCACCATGTACTCTGCCAGCCAGAGGCAGCAGGTTCCCTGTGAAGTAAGGAAGCTTAAGCAGCTCCTCATTTGCCTGGAGGGATCTTCATTATGTAGGTATCTGATTTCACATGCAAACTTTTTATTCTTTTTCTGGAAAGGGGCCTTCAAGATCATACAAAGTTTAGGCCCCATAAGACACCAGGGATTCACCCTGATGACAGAGTATAGACAGCAGAAAAGAGAGGATGGATCTGAGACCTGAAAGACAAATCCCCGAGACTTGGGGATGGGTGGAGGCAACTGACTTTCAGGCGGAATGAACAGCACACACAAAGGCCCTGTGGCAAGAGAGGGCCAAATAGACAACACGACAAGCTAGATTCATCAGCACTCCTTAAGAAGAGGCTGAGTGTTATAGCGTGCATCTGACGGGAGGCATCTTGGCATGCCAGCATTGGCCTCCCTGACCAGCCTCCCTGTGGGCTCGGGGGCACTAGGCCCAACTAGGCTGGAGAAGACCTCCTGTCTGACTCATGGTCATACCTTGTGGCTCCCACCAGGCAAAGCATTCATTCCTTAGCCTTTACATATTTGTGGTTGTTTAGTAGCTATCATGTCTGACTCTTTTGTAACCCCATGGACTGTAGCCCGCCAGGCTCCTCTGTCCACAGGATTTCCCAGGCAAGAATAGTGCAGTGGGTTGCCATTTCCTTCTCCAGGGGGATCTTCCTGACCCAAGGATCGAAGCCACATCTCCTATATTGCAATCAGATTCTTTACCACTGAGCCACCAGGGAAGTCCACCTTTATATATATTGTCCCTAAAATAAAACATCACAAAAGATCTACTATATATATACATATATATATAATGGGTATATATCTACTATATATGTAGATATATATCTACATATAGTATGTATATGTATATATACCTACATACTATATATGTAGATATATATCTATATATTGTTAGATATATATGGAATTGTTATAGAATTTAGAATATTTTAGAATTGTTAAGATAATCCCCAATAGACATACATCTACCATATGTGTGTGTGTGTGTGTGTATATATATATATATATATATATATATATATGTGTGTGTGTGTGTGTGTGTGTATATATAGTATCCGGAGAAGGCAATGGCACCCCACTCCAATACTCTTGCCAGGAAAATCCCATGGACCGAGGAGCCTGGTGGGCTACAGTCCATGGGGTCGCTAAGAGTCGGACACGACTGAGCGACTTCACTTTCACTTTTCACTTTCATGCATTGGAGAAGGAAATGGCAACCCACTCCAGTGTTCTTGCCTGGAGAATCCCAGGGACAGGGGAGCCTGGTGGGCCGCCGTCTATGGGGTCGCACACGACTGAAGTGACTTAGCAGCAGCAGCAGCATATATAGTATCAACTATACATACATTATATTTCTGCACGCTCACTTGTCTCATTGATCCACATAGCCTCCCTTTTTTTAGTATCAGAAGAGAAAATACGTGTCACTGCTGTGCTCCTGGTTTATTGCACTGACACTGACCTGCATACCTGATTTCACATTCTTCTCCATTCCCTCAGGCCGTCTTTGCATCTCGTTTGCCAGGGTGTTTTGTTTATTCAGCGAGAACAGGTAAAACAGTGGTTTGGGCTCCTGGGTAAATAGAATTTCCAGCCTTAAATAAAGGTTCTCCTGTGCTAGTGTATGCTGCCCAAGTGAGCGCAGCTCTGTATTCTGGCCTGAGGAAAAGATTTTTCATTTATAATCCTGTCTGTGTCACTTGGGACAGAATGATGTGAAATCCCATTTTAAACAGATAGTGCTCCGGATTTGCAAGGCACACATGGTAATTGAGTTAATACATGAATATGAATTTCTTCTCCCCAGCCTCACACTTTCTATGCTAACAGTGTTTCCGCCTTTGCTTTTTGCAAGGGTCTCAATGCATAGACCGTGTTCCATTTCGGTCATGTTGTTTTCTTGGACCACAGCTCTGCATGTTAAATATACATACGTGTGTGATCTTAATCAATCATAATGCACCTAGGCACAGACCTCAGAATATTTTAGAATTGTTAAGATAATCCCCAGAAGGCTTGTTTGTGGCACTAGAAGGGACCCTAAAGTTAATCTGGTAGGTCCCACCTTTCCCAAATTATCAGAACACTGAAATCCCAGTGTTCTGTATCGCTATTAGAAACAGTAGTACCGTGTTTCTTTGGGGAGCCCTACCTCTCTTTCTCCTGCTGGAAATCCATTATGAGCATTTGCATGCCTTGTCAGTCTTACTTTCTGTACATGCCTCATATGCAGCCTCTTTTCTCCATCTATCCTGTCCCCTCTCAAGCCAGACTCTCCATTATCTCTTACCTGGCCCACTACCACTCCCAGCCCCTGCAGTCCCTTCTCTATACTGGGGCCAGAGCAGTCATGTATGTGTACAAAACTGGGTATATTCCTCCCCTGCCCATATTCCTTCCAAGGAACACCAGGAGACTCCAATAGAAGCCACAGACTTGAAGAGCATGTTTACAAAATGTAGATCTAATAAATGACTGGTGTCTAGTATGTAATGTTAGTCTTTCAGTCATGTCCACCTCTTTGCGACCCCATGGACTGTATCCCACCAGACTCCACTGTCCATGGAATTCTCCAGGCAAGAATACTGGAATGGGTTGCTGTTCCCTTCTCCAGGGGATCTTCCTGAACCAGGAATCGAAGTTGGGTCTCCTGCATTACAGGCAGATTCTTTATCATCTGAGCCACCAGGGAAGTCCCTTAGTACATGTAAGAAACCATAAAAAACAAGACTAAAAACCTAATTAAAAACCCAAAGATTTGACTAGTCATGTTCAGGAGAGGGTTAACCTAGCAGGCCTGATGCAGCTCTACAGAAGGCTGGCCCTTGGCTGGCATCTGAGAAATTGGCTTTTGGAATATTGCCTACGTGTCTAACTGATAAGGCTGTTTTGCCTGCCTGGGGCACTGGACCAGCTTGCCTAGACTGTTTTTACAAGCAGTGTGATTTGTAGGGAACACCTGCCTTCCTTCTAGGAGTTTGGAATGTCAGTAATCACGGCTGGTCGCGCAGGCAGAGTGCCTCCATCACCAGCCCATGAAAAAAAAAAAAAAAACCTGGATTCTGAGTCTCAGACAGCCTCCGCTGCAGAAACAGTACACAGTGTTTCTGCATTTTGCCGCTGGAGAAAAAGCACATTCTGTGCACGTTCTTCCCAGGAGGCAAAACTTTGGATGTCTTCACCTGGGCTCCTCCACACTCCTCCCGATGTGTTTTTTCCCCTGGCTGGCCCTGCTGTGTGTCCCCTCACTGTAGTGACTCATTGTTAAGACAGGTAACTGCCTCTGAGCCCTGCGAATCCTTCAAGCAGGTCACCAAATATGGAATCCTAGAAACAAGGACACTTCACCAAAGACGATGCAGGAATGACAGACAAGCACAGGAAGAGATGCTCAGCCTTCTCAGTCTTTAGAGAACCACAGTGAGCTGCCATCTGCCACCCGCTGGAGTGGTTAGAACCAACTGAGCAACCCTAGGTGTCCGTGCAAGGGGGATGAAACCATGCGTCCACTCACACTTGTATGTAAATGTTTATCCACTAGAGCCAAAAACTGGGGAAATTCAGATGTCCATCAACTGGTGCTTGAAAAAACAAATGTGTTGCATCCATGTAGTGGAATACCATTAGCAATTACAAGGAGAAAAACTAGGGATGGATACCTGCAACAAGGTGAAATGAATCTCAAAGACAGGTCAGATGGAAAGAGCCAGGCATATGGAATGAAATATTGTACGATTCCATCAATATGAAATCTCTAGGAAAGACTAAACTCTAGAGGTGGAAGGCAGACCAGTGGCTGCCCAAGGGTAGGCATGGGGATTGACCGTAAGTGGAAACAAGGGAACTTAGGGGGTGATAGATATATTCTAATTTAGATTGTGGTGATGATTGCACAAGTATATAAAGTTACCAAAGCTCGTCAGCTATACACATAGAATAGAGTTTGTGGTATTTAAATTATACCTCAATAAAGGTGTCCCCTGGTGGTGCAGTGGGTGAGAATCCTTCAGCCAATGCAGGAGACTCAGGTTCAATCCCGGATCCAGGAAGATCCTACATGCCGTGGAGCAACTAAGCCCTGTGTGCCCCAACTATTAAGCCTCTACTCTAGAGCCACAACTGCTGAAGCCCAAGGGCATAGAGCCTGTGCTCAGCAACACAAGAGCCCACCACAACCAGAGGCCCAAGCGCCACAACTAGAGAGTGGGCCCCGCTCACCACAACTAGAGAAAAGCCCACACAGCAACGAAGATTCAGTGCAACCGAAAATAAATAAAATTGTTTTTTTTTTAATCCTCCTGAGCTTCCATTACATGCTTTTGGAGTAGAGACCTGGCTCCTCCCAGGGTTGGCCTCCTCCTCCCCCTAGTCCTCCCTGACCCACCCCAGGCCCCCAGCCCTTTTACCCTCTGCTCCAGCCTAGGGCTTCTTTCAGTTTCTCACACACTTCTCTGAGTCTCGATTAAGCCAGACTTGCCCACTGGACTCCCAGCCCCCTACCTTCCTCTTTGGTGAGAGAATTTCATCACTCTTGAAATGACTGATTCAATAGCAACATCAAGTTCCCTGAAAGCAAGGATTTGCCTTGATCATTGTGCTTTTTCTCCAGTATGACTCCTGACTTATAGTAAGGACTCAGTAAATATTGCATAAAAATAATACCTGAATAAGCATCTTAATAGCTCCAAGAAGCTCATGATAAACACACCTGTCTGTATAAATCCGTGTTTTTGAAGCATATTTGCACTCAGAATCCTTTCTATACACACACACTTAACAGTATGAGGAACATAGAACTCAGAGTGTAATTTACAAAGTTCTTATCTAAAGTTTTTTTCCCTAGCTTTTTGCTGCAATAGACATCCTTGTATATAAACCCTTACAAGCTAGTGCTCTTGTGACATAGATTCCAGGAGTGGTACTGCTGGGTCAAACAGTATGTGTACTTTTTATTTGAATCAGTGTTACCAGATGGATTTTTTTAAGTACATTGAATTTTTTTTAAAAAAATAGAATCTCATAAAGCAGCTGAAATTTCATTTCCTTATTCCTTTGCAGGGAGTCACCTTCATTATCTTTCATACACACCACTGCAATACCCGTCTCTTTATTCCAACAGATAATCTGTGTGGAAGAGTTTCAGGGACTCTCGCACCTTTTAGAGAGCAATTTGCCACACACTGTTCCCGGTGTTTGCTGGGTGCCTCCGTCAAGGATTATTTTTTCTTTTTGGTACACAGGAGCTCCTCAAACTCACCCAAACAACAGAGGTGGGAGCACAGGTGTCATCAGGATGTCAGGAATGGCAGAGCCCATGGACAGGACATATATACCAGTTCATGAGAAACTGGAGAGGAACTTCCCTGGTGGTCCAGGGGTTAAGAATCCACCTTCCAATGCAGGGGATGTGGGTGGGGAAACTAAGATACCATTTATCACAGGGCAACTAAGCCTGGTCACCTCATGAACACCCAGCAGAGCCAAAACAAAACAAAGAAACTGGAGAGAAAGAAGAAATTTATATTCCCCACCTTCCCTTTTCCTCCCTCCTCCTCCCCTACTTCCTCATCTCCCTCCCCTTCTGCCCCCACTACTAACTGCTATGGTCCTCAGCCACTGCTCATTCTCCAGCAGCTGGCACACCTGTACCCACGTGACCCTCCACCTTAAGCCCTGTCTCAGTGTCACAATTCTAGATTCCCTGACTCACTGGCCCCGGGTGGACTTATCTACCTGGTCTATGTGGCAGTGACATTTCTACAAGGGTGGAAGGTGGGCAGGCAGGAAAGAAGTGAAGGACACTTCCCACTTTTGGGTAAGCACCCACAAAATTGCAGAGTAACCTAGCATCTGTGTATATGCCTCTTGCTCCTGTTCTGCTGCAGGTGGTGCTGCTAGGAAATGTGCCCCTGGGGGGAGAGGGGGAGGGAGGGCAGGATGACAATCAGATGTGAGTCTCTCCTTCTCCACTCTTCCTTATGCTGTGGGCAGACGGACCAGACCCCAGGATGGGTTGGGCAGAAGCTAGAGGGAGTCCCCCCAGGGCCCAAAGGCATGTGCTTGAGTAGCCGTGGGTCTGGGAGGACCAGGGAGGGCAGAGTACAATGGCTACAGCTGGATCGTGAGCCGGCCCCCTCAGCGGGATCCTGCAGAGGGGGCAGGGACTTCCTCCTCAAGGCTGCGTGGATTACAGGACATGGAGGGTCAAGCCAGGCGCGGGTCCCCATGCTCCACAGCAGCCAGAAGCCATGTCTGGACCCTCACAGCATCACTGGGAGTCCTAACTTGGCCAAAACTCAACTGGCTTCTTGGAAGAAGGATGGCAAGTTGGTACAAACGGATGTTTGCAAGGTGAGTGTGGATTTCCCTGGCATCTCAAGATGTTGTGTCACCAGAGACCTGTCTTTCCCAACCTCTGCTCTAACATCCCTCTCTCTTCTCTGGGAACAGCCTCTACTCAGTGATGCTACAACCCCAGCCACCCCAAGTGCCCCTGTTTCTGTGGCTGTCTCCCTGACTTGACTGCACCCTGAGAGTGTTACTGAGTCCAACTTGTACGACTCTCCCCATGACAGGTCAATAAATTGAGAGACGAGTCTTTGAGGCAAGGAATAGCAACTTTATTCAGAAAGCCAGCAGACTGAGAAGATGGCAGACTAGTGTCCCAAAGAATCGTCTTTGCTGAGTTAGAACTCAGGCTTCTTTTACACTAAAAGAGGAGGGGGTAAACTCCTGGATTGGGAATGTATTCATTTCTTCCTACAGCCAGGTGGGCCTGGTCAGGATGTTTCTTGTGACCCAAACAAAGGTATTTTAGCTTAATCTTCATTACCTGGGAGGCAGGGTTCCCAGAGATGGACCATTATGTATAATAAGCTTATAGGCAACTTCCCTTTAGTGATTAGCTTGTATTCAAAGCAGTGGAATGTAAAGGTTAGAGTAAAAGCAGATCCAATATGGGGTCAGACTTGTTCTCCTCCTTGTAAAGAGGAGGGGCTCGGTGTCTCACTGTGCCCAGACCAAGCCCCCCATGGGTGGACATCAGATGGTCTGGTGAAGGCCTGCCACCTACCCTCCTTCCTAACAGCACCCTCAGTTTCTTTTAAGGACTTATCTTCCTCACTGGATTCAGCCTGGTGAGCACACCCAGATGTTCACTCCCTGCAATTTAAATCTAGAACACAGTGACCACTAAAAATGGCCAGAATAGGTTTATCCTGTGGCCAGTTCCAATACAGGGTCTCATTTGTTTTTCCTATTTCTCTCTCCAAACATGATTGTGTCCTTGGTAATCCTTCCAGTGTATTTCCTCATTTTTTAAAAGCTCCAGAATCTGTTTCTGTTGCTTGTAACTGGGGACTGCAGAAGAGGAGGAGGAGGGAAGGAGAAAGGGAGGGAGGGAGGAAAACTAACTCCAACACCCAGTGAGTGAATGAGACCAGACCACAGTCTAGCTGGAAAGCCTGCCATCAGCAGGGCAGCCATGGACAGGACAATGGTGGCTGCGATGAGCAACACTGTCTTCCTGGAACAGCTAGGCCAAGCCCGCACATTCACATCTGTGGTACCACTGGGCCAGCCACGGAGATGATTTCAGACAATTCTCTTAGCTTCTCACAAATGATGTCGGGCTCACGGGGTCCTCCCATCATGGCACTACAGACACCTACAGAGCTCCTGCTATTAGATACAGGAAGGCCTAGGGCCCCACCATCAGGTTCCCGAGGCTCTTAGGAGAGCTCCATATCCAGAGTACCCCCAGCATTATCTAGTACAGAGTTGAGGTGAAGGGAAGGGGCCAGGACAACTGAGCAGTAAAGAAGCTAGGGATCATTTTTATTCTATTACAGATATTTTCTAATTTTCCTTGTTATGGCTTCTTAAATATATCCCTCACTTAAAAGCAGACATTTAATTTCCAAATACAAGGGATTTTTTTAAGTATCTTTGAGATTAATTTTTCATCTTGATATTTCTCATTTAAATGCTTTCTTCTCTGCAATCACCCTCTGTGTTTTTTCAGTCTTCTAACTTTATTGAGGCTTTCAACGGCTAAGTCAAAGCTTTCTCTTGTTAAATGTCATACTGCACTTGAAAATACGTGGGTTATTTTCAAATATCTTTTGATCTCTAACATAATTCCATGGTAATAAGAGAACAGACTCTATGACTTCAACACCTTTAGACCATGACATTTCTGTACATGGTCTTATGTCTCTGGATATGTTCCAGTGTCTCCTAGTTTATAGTCTATATAGGAACTTGAATAGAATTTGTATCCTACTGTTGTGTGAAAATTGTAAATCTCAGTGATGTTGAATTGGTTCATAATGCTTTTCAGGTCTACTATATTTTCCTACTTCTCTGTACATTCATTCTATTAATTTTTGAGAGTTTGGTATTGAAGCACCAACTAAAAATCTTAACATATCTACTTGAAACAAGCAATTGTAATATATAATGGAACAATATGTAACTTTGTTCTGTATTTTTCAAGTCTCCTTGAAATAATAAATGTATTATCGTATTTTCATAATTTAATAAATAAAAAATAAAGATTTTTTTAAATTGGTAAGAAAAAAAAAAAAAAAAGATGCCAGGGGTCATGTCTTCAAAATGCCAGGGGCATAAGCATCATCTGGAGAGCCTGGTAAAAGTACCCTTTTCTGGGCTTATCCAGACTGTGATTCAGTGAGCTGAAACAAACCCAGGGATCTAAGTTTTAACAAAACCCCAGGAGCCTGAGGCAAGTGGTCTCTCTGGAAGATGCTATCTAAGACTCAATCAAGTGAAGGAAGAAGGCATGCAGATGGGTGTGTCCTGTTCAGCATGCAGCTTGGCTGATCCTCTGTAGAGCTTTTATAAGATGGAGAGTATCTGTCCTTCGCCCCCTCCCAAGGCAGCTCCTCCTAAACTGTCTTTCCATTGTGCTGCTGTCACACGGGCGTCAAAGACATTCAACATCCTCCCATCACCTCATGGGGAAAGGCTGACGTCTCAGTTAGCATCTGAGCCTCCAGGTCCAGTCATTCTCTTTCACTCTCGCCTGTTCTCTGCATGGCCATCCACGAACCCTGTCCTCTGCATGGCTGGAGATCCTCTCTGTCTGTAATCAACCACGGTTTCCTGCTCCCCAGCGTTTGTGCAAGCCCTCTCCCTAACCTAGGACGCGCTTCCTGCTTCTCTAACCCTCTCTGATCACCACTCGTCCTGGTGACCCTCTCAAGCTCCACCTTCTAAAAGCCCTCGCTCCCCACCCTGGTCCCCAGGGACCTCCCTTCCTCCAAGTTCATGTTAGGGTCGCTTTGTGTCAGGTGACTGAAACTGACAAAGGGTTTCCTGTCCCTCTGAATCAGAGGAAGGTCAGAGGGTCAATGAGGAGAACTCCATTCTGACTGTCTGACCTGGAAAGACTGGAGTGGACTGGCAGTGGCTGTGGGGGGCAGATTTGTAGACCCACTCTGAGCTGGACTGGGAGGGTCTCCAGCCCATGCACAGGTTCTCAGTGGCGCACTGGGCATCTCGGTTCAACCCTAAGCCTAAAGTTGACCAACCGTGCTCCTGTTTTACCCCTCTCCCACTCCCCCCACACCTAAACCTCCTGCCTCTCCCCAGTCTTCTCTCCTGCAAGCTGCACTCCACCCACCTGCCCTCAGATCCAGTGTCATTGTCATCCAGAGGCCCAAACATAACTAAGGCCACCTTAGTTCCTCAGGTAGATCCCAAACAGACAGAAAGAACTAACTGGAACTGGTGTGAACCCAACAAAGATGGAAGCCACCACCCCCACCCCCGCCCCTTCTCTCCAAGAGAGCACAGAGAAATCACTCTGCAGAGTAGCAATAACAGAAAAGGATGCTGGCTTTGGGATCACACGGAACTCAGTTAGCATCATGATTTTTTTTAACCTAAAACGATGTGGCCTGCACCTTCATCTCCCCAACTCTGTTGTTTATAAGAGAGTGATAAGAAAACACCTACCCCATTGTGTGTCTCAGGATAAAGTTAGATAGTGTTTTTCTCTTGTTTGTCACATGAGCTTCAGACAATGGCTGGCATCATCTTCCGTCATCCTCATCAGGCATGTTGGAGATGAAGTATTTGAGCTGTCCCTGAAGCTTCTCACCATCAATCATCACACTACCACATCTCCTCTGGGGTGGCTCCACATCCAGTCCCTGCTCCGCCAAGAAAAACAAAAGCAAGTGCCTTGGCCAGGACCCCAGGAGCCTAAGTGCAGAGAGAATTCCTCTCAGTGGAAAGAGGCAAGATTTTGACTATGCTGTTCCCTCGCATCCTTGTATCAATGAGCCTTGGCTGTGGAAAAAAAAAAAATCACTCTAAGTCTCAGCGGCTTAAAACAAGAACCATTTATGATTTCTCATGAGTCCAGCAGTTAGCTGGGTGCTTCTAGGCCAAGATCAATTGATCTTGGCTGGCCTTAATTAAAGGTTTTGTTCCAAAAGGCTTCTGGAGGCCTCACTCAGAACTGGTATGACATCACTCCTGCCACAAAGCCTACTGATCAGAGCAAGTCATGAGGCCAGTCTCTCCATGAGAAGAATGACCAAGTATTGTACATTACAGACATGTCTGCAATCAACCACAGGCCTCAAGCTTTTCTCTGCATCCCTTATAGTTCCTGATTATGGCTTGAAGTGAAAAAACTCTGTTATAAAATAAAGATGGGTGGACGGTTGGGAGGATGGACAGAGGGTGGCTGGGTGGCTGGGCGCCACTATGTATGAGTGGGTGGATGGGTGAATGGGCAGATGCAAGATGCATTTAATGGTGAAGTATGACAGGGTGAGTGAATGGAGGTGGTTTGCATGGATGGTGGGCAGAAGCCTCACATCCTACTCTCATCCTTAGAGTCAAGGGGCATGGTCACACAGGAACAAGAAGACCACGCTTCCATCCTACATCCCTTGCAATCTCCTGGTGGGCAAATGAGTCACCTTGCTGCACACGGCACCGCACCGGAATCTCTGTTGCTCCTGGGCAGGCTGGCCACGCCCAGGGCCTGTTACCATGACTGTGTGTCTCTCCTTTCCCTCATGATGACACCCCTTAAACTTCTCAGTGCTCCCATTTCCTACAAGATAGAAGCCAAGTAACTTGCTGCAGCATTGAAGACTCCCCATGGCCTGGCCCCACTTGTCTCCCCAACGTTTTCTTCTGCTATGGCAGACCATGCCTTCCCTCTCCCACCTGCTCCCCACTAGTAATTGCTGTAGCCACATGATGCTCCCCCACTTTCCTTGAAGACGCCAAGCTTTCCTACACCTCCCTGATTTTGTATGTGCTGTTCCCTCTTGGAAGTGATCCCTTTGCCCTCAGTCAAGGGGACGTTTGCTTACTTGTCCTCTAAGACTTCATCCCTGTGCTCCACCACCATCTTGTCCTTGAGGGCATCTTGTACAAGCCTCCACTTGTTATATTTCTGTCTCCCCCCTGGACTTACCTTCCTTGGGGCAGTGAGTCTGGCTCATGGCAGTGTCCTCAGCATCTGGCCCAGTTCCAGGAGCCTAGAAGATACCTGGTGTTTGCTGAAAGGATCCATCCCTTGCAGCTTTGACATGTTCCCCCTGCCCTGTCCTCTCAGCGAGTGTCCACTGTGTGTCCAGTTCCTGACCAGATGTTGGACTAGCCACAAAGCATTGATAGTCTCGTGGAGGGAGCAAAAGCAGGCATACACACATGTGCACACGTGATCTCCCAGAAATCAAAGCTCTGTCCACCAGAGATAGCATGACACCAGCACCTCTGGGAGAGCTCAGGGTGCCCAGAATTCATGGAAGAGATCACAGTGAAATTGGGACATGGGGACTTTGATGAGTGAGGAAGAGAAGAAGGCTTTGGGGGCCAAGGATCTGCATGAGTGAGGCTTGGCTGTGAAGACACATAAGAGCAAGCCACCAGCCCAAGAAGGTGACTCAAGGGGAAACAAATATAGCGCTGGGAAAAGATGCTGAGGTCAGATGGTCAAGGGCCTTGAATGACAAGGACAAGAAGGAAGCTAGAATTTATTGAGCATGAGAAGGCCAGGTTCCTCAAAACTATCCTGTGAGTAAAGGTTCAGAGACATTAAGTGACTTACCCAAGATAATACAGCTAGGAAATGGTAGGCCTGGGATTCAAAACCAGTCTGACTCTAAAATCCACCTCCTCAAAACTAAAAACAGAGCTACTATATGATCCAGCAATCCCACTGTTGGGCATATATTCAGAGAAAACCTGGTTCAAAAGGATACATGCAGCCCAACGCTCATTGCAACACTGTTACGATAGCCAAGACATGGAAGCAACCTAAATATACATGGAGAGAAGAGTAGATAAAGAAGATATGGTACATATATAAAATGGAATATTACTCAGCCATAAAAATAATGCCATTTGCAGTAACATGGATGGACCTAAAGATGATCATACCAAGTAAAGTAAGTCAGACGAGAAAGACAAATATATGATATCCCTTATATGTGGAGTCTAAAAAGTATGATACAAATGAATTTATTTACAAAACAGAATCAGACTCACATAGGAAACAAACTTATGGTTACCAAAGGGAAAAGGTGGGAGGCAGGGGAGGGATAAATTGAGAGTTTGGGATTGACATATACACACCACTATATGTAAAATAATCAATGAGGACCTACTGTATAAACACAGGTAACTCTGCTCAATATTCTGTAATAACCTAAATGGAAAAAAAAAATTTTTAAAGAATAGATATATGTGAACCTGAACCACTTTCCTGTACACCTGAAACTAACACAATATGTTAATCAACTACACTACAATATAAAATAAAAATTGTTTTAAAATAAAATAATACCCATCTGTTCATTCCACTGGACTCTTATCAGTCAGGAGGCCGAGAGCAAGGTGTAGCAGGAAGGGAGGTTATGGATGAGATGGGTCTTTACAGATATTATCTTAATGCCAGTTGGACTGTGTTCTCTGTCCCTGAATCAATGAGCTCCTGGCCTATTTCTTCTCTGGTTGGAAGCAAAACCCTCTATGAGCCACCTAAAGTGTGTGTTTACCTCCACTGCTTCTAAGGAGACAGGACAGAGACCCAGGCCTTGAGGTTAGCCCTGGACTGAACAGGTGACTACAGCCCGCCCTACCCCATTGAGCCTCCCTGCCAAGGCCTCCCCACCTCCCGGTCAGCACAGCTGGATCTGTGTTCCTTCTCAGGGAATTCCTTGGAGGACAGGTCACGTGCTGCCTGGAAATCAATGTGTTTGACCAGTTGCTTCCCTTTCATCTTTTCATTGTATAATTCTGCCCCCCGAAGGCAAAAACACTGGTCTGGCAAGATTTGTTCTTTTTAAATCTGGCTGGAGCCTCACTAAAGTCCATTAATCTTTAACTTTTTATAGATTTTTCTGCTTAGAATATATGCTCTGTGCTTGCATTTCACGTGGAGATTGAAGCTCTGCTTCCATATTGATGATGACTCTGAAGACTTATGTTCTCTCTGGGGTTTTGTTCTGTGGGCTTATTTATCAGTGCCAGCATGCCAAGAACCCCATAGATCTCTGCCTCACTCAGGAGCCAAGCAGTGGCTAAGACCCTGGGCCTCAGGTCACACAACTGCTGCTGCTAAGTCTCTTCAGTCGTGTCCGACTCTGTGCAACCCCATAGACGGCAGCCCACTAGGCTGCCCCATCCCTGGGATTCTCCAGGCAAGAACACTGGAGTGGGTTGCCATTTCCTTCTCCAATGCATGAAAGTGAAAAGTGAAAGTGAAGTCGCTCAGTCGTGTCCGACTCTTAGCGACCCCATGGACTGCAGCCTACCAGGCTCCTCTGTCCATGGGATTCTCCAGGCAAGAGTACTGGAGTGGGGTGCCATTGCCCTCTCCGCAGGTCACACAGAGCCAGACACAAATCCAGTCCCAGCCCTGCCATTCTACCTGTTCAACCTCGAGCAAGTCACATGCATCTCTAAGGCTCATTGAAAATGAAGACCCAAGGGACTCATATCTCACCTGGGTTTGTATAATCAGCACAAAGCCCATATACAGCCATAACAATTACTGTTGAAGAGTCCTTGACTCTGCAAGGACAGCCACTCCTTACCCCTATCCCTTACCTTTTTTCCAGTCTCCCCTTCTCTTCCAAGAATAACTGCTGGCTCTTTCTCTATCTACTAAGTTAGCCTTTCAATGCCACCTCTAATCCTCCCTTCTAACCAGCATCTCTGATTAACCTCATAAGAAGGTCTAGGGTAAAGTACACAGAATCATGGTCCTCTGTAAAAAAGACAAGGAGATGGGAAAAATTTTGATATGTACAATGCAGTTTTTTCAAATTTATTACTGGCCAAAACTATATTTAAAGAGTATTTTATTTATATATATATATATATATATATATATATATCTGAATCACTTTGCCATACAACAGAAATTAACACAACACTGTAAGTCAACTATTCTTCAATTTTTAAAAGAGTATCATCAAAGTGAAAACACAAAATTTATATATATTTTGTTAAATCTCAAATCCACAAGGCCGAGTACACCAAGTACTTGGGAAAGACAGCTTAAGAGAAGTGATTTAAAAACAACAACAACACGGGCCACCTCTCCCCAGACACTGGCCACATTAGCCTACTGAAACCACAGCAAACACCATGTGGGTCAAGAATCTGCCGACACCTATTTTCTGTCTAAAAGTTGGCAAGGACTGCTCTTAGTTGCCGAACTTCACAGATAAGCTGTGCCACTCCACACATTAGTCCTTTTGTGGGCACGTCCTAGGGGAGGTATGCTGACTGGCCACCAGTAGACAGATAAATTATATGGACCCTTTTCCCACCTTTTGGTGACTCTGGTTTAACCTAATTGCTGATGACAAATCATTTAAAAATTCCTTTACTAATTGCTTCTGACCAAAACCATTCCCACTTCGCTGTCTTGATACTGCGAGGCACGGAACTGTGACATCTCTAGTCTTTCCACCCACCATATCTCCCATCGCATGAAATGGCCATTTAAAGACCGAAATCAGACTGGAACTCAAAGACTGACTTCTGATTTCCTACCAGCTACGTCTCTATTTTAGATGCTATCTTTCAGCCAAACCAGTATTCTGGAGGACCATCCTGTCAGACATCTGTGAGAGTGAAAGCATTAGTCGCTCAGTCATGTCTGACTCTGTGCAACCCCATGGACTGTACCCATCCAGGCTCCTCTGTCCATGGAATTCTCCAGGCAAGAATATGGAGGGGGTAGCCATTCCCTCCTCCAGGGATCTTACCAATCCAGGGATTGAACCCAGGTCTCCTGCATAGCAGGTGGATATGTTACCATCTGAGCCCCCAGGGTGGCTGAGGGACATATCAAAGGAATGATTTCAATGATCCCAGAATCTTGCATCTTTTATACATACAAAAGTGCTAAATTCATTAAACTGAGATGCCTGCTTTACTTTAATTAACAGTAATCTTTTGATGGTCTAATTACCTGGTCTTTGTTGCAAAAACTCCTATAAATCCTGGCTCCTCCCTTACCTCTTTGGAACAGTTCCTTAAAATTGTCTGGAAGGCTGTGTCCTGGGCTTAAGACCTCATTTTTGTCCACTGAAAACATAATTCTCAACCTGTGCATTTTTTTTTTTAAGTCAACACAGCTTATGGGTAATCCCCTCCATGTGACATCTATGCCTGCCCCACAGAAATCACAAGATTCCACAGGACCCAGATTTCGTTTTCTAGGAAGCATTTTCCTTGCAAATATATGGCTGTGTGGTTGGATCCCTGGGTTGGGAAGATCCCCTGGAGGAAGGCATGGCAACCCACTCCAGTATTCTTGCCTAGAGTATTCCATGGACAGAGAAGCCTGGCGGGCTACCGTCCATAGGATCGCAGAGTCGGACATGACTGAAGTAACTTAGCTGATTGTACAGAGCCTCCAGATTAGACAGTTGGGACCCAGGTATCTTTGCAGAAGGATGTTAGGCTGGGGAGGTGGGCTGGAGTAGATAAGTAAAGGTGTCCTTCACAAAACTACCACAACCAGCATCTCCTCGTTGAGTGTCCTGGATCTACCCACTGGACGAACGTCCTCACTATGGGAAAACTGAAACGAAAATTAAGAGATGAGTAAGCATTTTCTGGGTATTTGATAATATTTAGAAATTAATATTATTGATTATTAGCTGTGATAATGATGCTGTGGTGTTTTTTTTTTTTAAGTCTATCTTTTAGAGATACTTCTTGAAATGTTTCCAGATGATGCAATATGATGTCTGGTATTTGACTCAAGATAATTTTGGAAAATGGGGAGTGGGCAGGGATATGGATGAAACCAGATCAGCCATGGGTTAATAATTGTTGAAGCTGGTGATGGATCCGTGGGAGGTCTATGTACAATTATATCTCTGTTTATGGAAGTTTAAATGTTGCCATAATAAAATAGTTAAGAAAGAGAAAAAAAAAAAAACAGAGGAAAGAAAGGAAGGAAGAAGGAGCGGGGGAGGGAGAAAGGAGGGAAAAGAAATGAAGAAACACTTCCCATGCAGTGTATATCACAATCTGTAGAAACAACTGTCATGTGTCGATGAAAAGTAACTGACCCACTCTGCAGAACCATTTTCTGGACAGAAATAAATCCCCGGGCCACCTCCCCAAAGTGGGTTTAAGATTCTGGGGCTTGTAGACCTGGTGTTTCATTTGCATATCTGCATATTCATGGATGCATTAAAGAGGAGTATCCTGAGCAGACCTTGGTGCCCCCTCAGCTCCTGTGGCCTCTTGACAAGCCCTCTCACTTCGGAACACGGTGGACACAGGGAGGCAGCTTTGTTGGGCCACCCTTATCCTTTCAGACACTAACCTCACAGATGGCTCAGTAGTAGCTCGGGGACTGGAGTGAGGTGGTTCTCTACAACATAATTCCAGACACATATTTGAACACAGGAAGGGAGAAGATTTTACAAGTCTCTAAAATAAAATGAGCTCTTGAGAAGAGAAACAAGGATGAAGGAGGATTTCTTTATCAGCAAGAGGCAGAAGTATGAGCCACCTGTCCCCCGCTAGGAGACTCAGTCTGGGATGGCGAGACCCAGCAAAGAGGACAGATACTGGAAGGCACCTCCTGCCCCACCTCTCGTGAGGAGCATCTCTGGAGGAGGGACAGGACTCAGGGTCTGTCCCAGGGCTCTCTGCTCTAACCCTGCTGCCCTCCAGAAGCTCTACTCCCCCATGGCTGGGTACACAAGGGCCAGTTGCTTGACCATTCAGTGAAACGGGACAGGACTTCCCACCTCACACGGTGATTGTAAGGATCATGGGAAATTGAGGCACTGATTCATCGAAATGGCTCACTGAGTTTTGATTTATCTCCATGGAGCTCATGGCTTATCCCCATTTACCTTCCCCTCCTTCTGGGAGGAGACACAGCAGGGCAGGCATATACTTAGCCACTGGGAGACTAAACAAAGGCAGATAGGAACCAGGGAAAAGCAGGCCGAATTAATTGCCATGCACCCAGCCAGCCAGCTCAGAAGACTGAGGCTAGGTGAACAGGAAGTGTCTAAAGTGGCTGGAGGAGGTAGGAGTGGCCAGATCTCGGTTCTTGGGAATGAACAGCAGAGGACCTACTGGAAGGGGAGGAGAGGGGCAGACCTCTGCCTGGAGCATGAGGGGACCACTCTGGGCATGCAAAGAGCCAGCAGTGACTTGGCCCTTTTTATGTGCCAGGCACTGTGCTGGACATTTGGCATAAACATCTCAGGAGACTCAGCACAAAAATGGGGGAGGGTGAGACATCCACCTGCCTGAGATGGATGATGTAGGGAGCAGGGAGAGGAGTTTAGACTAGTCAAAGGTGACCAAGGAACAGTCAGTTCACTGCTTAAGCCTTTGGCTGATCCTCTGTTCTGGTGAGTCAGGCTAACAAAGAAGTTCAGGGCCATGGCTGGTCCTGATTAGATGCCTTAGAGAAGCCAAATCAGGTGAGAACCCACTATCCACTTGACCAAGCTACGGGGCTTTCTTCTTGCATCTTTAAACTAGGCAGGACAGGGACAGGCTGCCCCATAGTCCCTGAGATGAGCTCCAGGCTGGCCAGGGAGGATGCAGAGCCAAGGCCTGTGTGAACAACTGATGGTGTGAGCATCCCAGTACAGCTGAGAAGAGATGGGAAATAGGTCTGATGAGGGCTACAGCTGTCCACAGCACTGGCCTCAGCCAGGGGTGATTTTGCTCCCCTCCCCCGCACCCCACCCCCACCAGCCTGGGGCATTTGGCAAGACCTGGAGACATCTTTGGGAGGTATCAACTGGGCCTGTAGATGCCAGGAATGCAGCCTAACATCCTACAATACATAAGAACCCTCCATCCACCAAAGAATGACATGGTCCAAACTGGCAACAACGTCAAGGTTAAGAAACCCTGGTGTTGGACTTCCCTGGTGGTCCAGTGGATATGATTCCACCTGCCAATGCCTGGGACACAGGGTCAATCCCTGGTCTAGAAAGATCCTATGGAGCAACTAAGCCCAAGCACCACAACTACTGAGCCTGCACTCTAGAGCCACCACAGTGAGAAGCCTGTGCATTGCAACAAAGAGAGGCTAAAATCCAACCCACTGCCTGGAATGAAGCTGCCCCTAACCTGAGGAAGAGGCATCTTTTTCTAACTCAGCCAGATGCAGTGTGAGGATTTACATGAGCCTGGAGATGGGGGACAAAGCAGAGGTGCCTGGGGATTGGAGCCACAGTCATATTGGAGTGTGAGGAGAATGTACCTGCTGTCACCCAGACTGCGAGTTGTACAAAAAGCAATTTAAAAGAGATATTTAGTCTTAATAAAGAGTCAAAAAGTCAACCCACATGATTATGTCATCTTCTTGCTGGCAAAGACAGAGGTTTTAAAGCACGATGACATACCTACCAGGTGAGAAATGAGATGAGCTCAAAGATCTTCACTGCAGTACTGTTTCTAACAGTACGAGATCAGAAAACAATACTCCCATAAATGCCCATCAGGGCAGGACAAGCTGGATAAACAATGGCATATCCTGCAAAAGAATGAGGTCTCCAGAAATAGAGTAAGTGAAAAAAAGCCAAGTGCACAACCCTGTGGAGTTGGCCTTTCACCGGGTGGCCTTCCACCGCCACCAGGTGAAAGCCGAGTGAGGAACAACGTGGTACTGATAAGTGCTTATATTTGCATAATCCTGGTGGCTCAGCCAGAAAGAATCTGCCTGCCAACGCAGGAGGTGCGGTTCAGTCCCTGGGTGGGGAAGACCCCCTGGAGATGGAAATGTCAACCCACCCCAGTATTCTTGCCTAGGAAATCCCATGGACAGAGGAGCCTGACCGGATACAGTCCATGGGCTCGCAAAGAGTCTGACACGACTTAGCGACTAAACAAGCGGATTTCAAAACCACCCAGAGGGCCTCTTTTAGCCATACTTACTTCAAGTAACATCAACTTTGCTTTTATTGGGGCGGGGAGGGGGAGGTGGGAGTGTCTCATTTTTCTCTCCCGCAGTTGAACTGCCCAGCCTTCCCGATCCTGGACCCCCACAGGCCGAGCCACTCGCGGGGATTTAAGACAAAAGCCTGTGAGAGATACCGTTCCCTAGTTACTCCAGCCAACCCCGAGACTTTCCCAATCCTCAAGTGGCCGCTGAATGTGAAAAGTTCAAGGAGTCTGAAGGAATCCCGCAGGAACCTAAGAGTTTGGAATCATTTAAGTACCCTTCACCCTCACCCCATCTCCCTTTTACCTCTCAGGGAAGCGAACTGAACGTCTGAGGAACCTGGCCCTCCGACCTCCCCGCCCCCGCCCCACTGAGAGGGGCGGAGCGACCGCTACGATGGATCCTCCCGCCGGCTTTGTGCGCGCTTGCAATCCAGCTGTCGCCGCCCCAAGAGCCCCCTGCCCCCGGAGGACGCACATTTCCGGGCCGCCCACCACCCAGATCGCACCGCCTGCCCACATCTGCTCCGGCCTGTTTGGTCCCCGTCGGGCCCCAGTCGTCCCCCCGAAATGCCGGTCGACTTTACCGGGTACTGGAAGATGCTGGCCAACGAGAATTTCGAGGAGTACCTGCGCGCGCTGGGTAAGCGCTGCCCGCCGCGCTCTGCCCGGGCGCCCCGCCGGACCTCTGAGGGTGGGATCCCCGCGCCCTTCCGAGCCGGCCGCCCATCAGCCTGCCTCGGTCAGGCCTTATCGCCGCCCAGAGCACCCGGGCCGCGGACGGGGCGTCTCCGGGAGCCAGAGACCTGCGAATTGCCGAACCCGGGTTGTTAGGGTTCATGGTGGTCAGTGTCTGATAGTTGGCTCTCGACGTAGAGGATTTCATTAGAAGAGCTGGGCTTGGTTGGCTAGTTTTTGTTTTCAAAGGTTTAGCATAGGGCAGAAAACTTTGTTGTGGAAAAAAAGGAAAGAAAGAAAAGGACAGGCCAGCTGCACGCAGAGGCCGTGTTAATCGAGCAAGGAACTCCAGTGGTTTTCTTGGGGTGGGGGGAGCAGGCTCGTAGGGCCCCCCTACCTTGGCAGCAGTTCTCCAAATGTTTTCAGCCAACTCTCTACCCTGGCACTCCCTGCAGATGTCAATGTGGCCTTGCGCAAAATCGCCAACTTGCTGAAGCCAGACAAAGAGATCGTGCAGGAAGGCGACCACATGATCATCCGCACGCTGAGCACTTTTAGAAACTACATCATGGACTTCCAGGTTGGGAAGGAGTTTGAGGAGGATCTAACGGGCATAGACGACCGCAAGTGCATGGTGAGGCTTTGCGTTTGCCTGCGCATCTCCTTCCCAGGGTTCCTGACAAAGATGGGGCTGGGTGATCCCAGAGTGGAGCAAGGGCCCTTGTGTTCTGAGGGGCAGGAGATGTTCCCACTCCCAGCCCCCAAGGTAGGCAGCACCTGGCTCATCAAATTCCCCTTACCTCCTAACCAGACAGTAACAGGAAAGCTGTGGCTTGTTGACTCTCTACTATGTCCTGGCTTTGAGCCCATGCTTTCTTTATATGCTTGACTTCATCCAATCATCACAACCCCTGAGGGAGGTCTGAGGACGCCCATTTTACAGATGAGGAAACAGTCTCAAAGAGATGTGCCTGGAGTAGCGCGGCTAGGGCAGGGCTGGGCAGGAATTCCAGGCAAATCTGTTGACTCTATCTGTACCATAGGGTTGAGGAGGAAGGAGAGAAGGGAGGAAAGCAAGACCAAACATAGGCAGCCTTTTTCAAGTGTAAACTTTCTACATGGCAGAGCAGGAAGTCACTCTAGGGAGCAGGGGCACTGTGATCTATGCCTTCTGACCTGCCCCTCCTCATCCCCAAACTGGGGTTTGGCTCCTGGCCAGTGCCTTCCTTATCTTCCACTGCTTCCAGGCGGCTGGCTGCCTTTGAACCCCGCAGCCAGCACCTACTCAGTGGGTCAATGCCCCTGCAGCCCAGGCCGGAAGGAGCAGCAGTGGAGGAGGGAAGTAAGCCACCCGTAAACAAGGATGGGAAGTTGGTGACCTGGAGACCCCAATTAGCGCCACCACGCTGCCTCCGGAAGGTCAGCCTTGGGCCTCCATCAACATTCTGGGGGTCGCTGGGAGGTCAGGGTGCCGTCTGCCTCGCTCTCACAGTCGTGGGTCCAGACCTAGGGGCCTGCCTTGCTTCCTGATGAGATTCACCTCATTCTTCTTCCCCGTCCCCTCCCACCCTTCACTGAGGGGCTACTCCATGCCCTGCACTGTGCCAGCTGTTTTACTCCACAGTGAAGGAGGGATTACTAACCCCATATTTCTCAATAACTGAGGCTCCCGGGCGAAGAGATTGAAGAGGTGGGACTTTGAGGCCGAGACTCCTGCTCTGGGCTAAGCTCCTCGGTAGATAGCCTTTGCGGAACCCTGTGCCTGGGCTTTGGTTGACTGTGGTTGAAGGAGTGCCAGTGTCTGGGGATAAAAAGCCCCAGGCCAGGATGACTCACCCTTCCCGACTTGTTGATTCATCCGAAGGGGATCAGGAGTCAGTGATTATACTCGGAATAGTGGCGGAAGAGGGGGTGGCTGGCAAGGCGGATCCTCGGAGAGGCCACTGGTGGGAGAAAACACTGTGGTTGTAGTGAGATGTCAGGTCACGCTTCTAAACGCCCAAGGCCACTTAATCCTCAGAGAGGCTCACAGTGGGAAAGGAGACTTTCAGTCAGAGTCCGCCTTGATAAAGTGGGGGCCCTGCCTGTCGGACCACTGCCCAAGGTCTGGTCCCTGGCTCATTGCCTGGAACCGAATGTGAGAACAGTCCTTGTCCCCAGCCTACTCTTGAGGTACTTACAAGGCACAGCAAGCATCTCTGTTTATTTTGGGTCACTGCCACTTCTGGAATGTGCTGGCTTATACTTGCTTGGCTAATTATCTTTGCTCTTTCATTCCCACTCTCATCCATTAATGCATGAAGCATTTATTGATCACCTGGTAATACTAGTTAATACAAGCAGACCTCAGAGAGATTGCAGGTCCAGCCCCAGATCTCCACAATAAAACGAACATCGAAATAAAGCGAGTTCATACAGAGTTTTCCTTTTCCCAGTGCATATAAAACTTTTGGCTATACTAGACTGTGGTTTATTAAATGTGCAACTATATTATGTGTAAACAACAGTGTATACACCTTAACTGAAATGCTCACCATCATCTGAGCCTTGGGCAAGTTGTAATCTTTTTGCAATATAGTACTGTCGAAGATTACTGATCACAGATCACTATAACAAATAGTGAAAAAGTGTGAAATACTGGGAGAATTACCAAAGTGTGACACAGAGACCAACTGTGAGCAAATGCTGTTGGAAAAATGGCATCAATAGACTTGTCTGATGCAAATTTGCCACACACCTTCAATCTAAAAAGCGCAATATCACCAGGGACTCCCCAAGTGGTCCACTGGTTAAGACCCTGCACTTCCAATGCAGGTTCAATCCTTTGTTGGGGAACTAAGATCCCACATGCCCAGCAGCATGGTGAAAAAAAAAACCCACAGTATTTTCGAAGTGCAGTAAAACAAGGCATGCCTGTACTCGAGTGCTAAAGTAGTGTTCCTGTTTTATTTTAACTCACTGAATTTTCACAACACTGATTTTAACCCCATTTTACAGTGAGAAAACCAAGGCGAGATTTCTTGTTGTGTGACCTTGGTGGATTAAGTAAGTGGCAGAGGGAGGGTTTGCATGTGGTCTGACCCAGTGGAACATGTCACAATCTCTGATGTCCAGGAACTCACTGTCTTTGTGGTGGAGACAGATGCACACAGGGTCAGAACACAGTGTGATCAGTGGTGACAAAGGGAAGCACCAGAGGAGGGGATCCCAGAAGGAGTTCCGGAGGTGGTGACGTCACAACCTACTGTAACAGAAAATGGGAAGGTGGGTGGGTGGGTAGGAGGGAGGGGTTTGGCCACCCTCTTTTCTTAGCCATTAGTTCTGGGGTAGGTGAACAGATCAGGGAGCCCAGCAGCTGGGCAAACTCAGTGACATTGGGTGAGGACTCACAGTCACATCTGCTGTCTCGGGATTCAGGGAGGCCCCCTCCCGAGTAGACAGCAGGCACTCACCTTGCTGTTGCAAATGGAGAAGATGGACTGCCCTCTGCTCCGGCCTTCCTTTGGCCCCTGACTGCAGAAAAGTCCTTCTTCCCAGCTGTCTAGTCGGATTGGGTAGCCACAGGGAGAACATGGCTAGGGGAGGCTGCAGGATAATACAATGATAGCAGCTATCTAGCCTGGTGCTTGTGAATGGATGGGAGCTGCCTGCAAGAGGCCACATGGCCCAGGCCAGGGCCCCCAGGGGGTCCTGAGCAAGGTGGTTGCCAAAGATAATGTACCTTCTGCTCCCTGTGCTCTGCACCCAGCAGGAGGAACTGTGGCTGGAGGAAGCCAGTTGTCAGCATCAGCTGGCCTCATTCTAACACGTTCTTCCCAGCACATTACAAGTAGCTCATTTCTCACCTGTTATGTTCATTCCTCTCTTGGTCCTATAAGCATTTCGTTGGTGTTTATCTTTGCAGCCCTCGTGTTACTGACATGAATCACATGGGAGTCCTGCCCTCCTGGAGCTCAGTGTAATGGAGGCAACAGACCAAAACAGCCGATCATACTGAGATGGTGTGCTGACGGGGAGGGACAGGCAGAGAAGGACCCCCAGGTCTGAGAGGTCACAAGCTGTTCCCGCAGAAAGTAGAGTCTCAGCAGTGGCTTGAAGGGTAGGCAGGAAGTGGGCAGACAACAGAAAGGGGGTGAAAACAAAGCCAAGGCCAAGAGAATAGCTCTTGTTGTTATCGTTGTTCGCTTGGTTGTGTCTGACTCTGCGACCCCATGGACTGCAGCCCACCGGGCTTCCCTGTCCTTCATCTTCTCCCAGAGCTTGCTCAAACACATATTCATTGAGTCAGTGATGCCATCCAACCATCTCATCCTCTGTTGTCCCCTTCTCCTCCTGCTTTCAATCTTTCCCAGCATCAGGGTCTTTTCCAATGAGTCAGTTCTTCCCATCAGGTGGCCAAAGTATTGGAGATTCAGCTTCAGCATTAGTCCTTCCAATGAATATTCAGGGTTGATTTCTTTTAGGGTCAATCCTAAAAGATTTAGTTTGATCTCCTTGCAGTCCAAGGGAGTCTCAAGTGTCTTCTCCAACAGCACTTGGTACTTGCTATTTCAAACCTGTCCCACACCAGCCTTGGGCTCAGCCTGGGGGCACAAAGGCAGCCAGGCCAGTGGAGGAGCCAGACACATCCTCAGGCCTTCACCACCCGGTGCAGTGGTGGAAGCACAGTGGGCTGGGAACACAGGGCTGGTAGGGCAGGAGCAGGCAGTGGTCAAGGAGGGTTCCCTGGAGCTGTGGGGAGCCTTGAAGGACACGTAAGAATTAGGGTGGATGTGAAAAGCATTTCAGGCAAAGGGAACCACATGCACAGAGGCCCAGAGGTCAGAGAAGGCCTGGCTGGGAGGGGTTTTATCAGGGAAAGAGGTGCCGTCTGCAAAGACTTCATGTGGCCAAAGTGTAGGGTGTGGCTGGAGAAGAGGTTAGTGCTGGGGCGCCAGTAGGGGGCCTGGAGGTGACCAGATGGGCGCCACAGAGCCTGGGAGAGGCGTGGTCAGGCTGCCATCCTCCCCAAAGAGCCCACAGAGCTCTGCTCCTGCCTCTTTCCCTGGGAACCTTATCTGTCTTCTAGAACAGAGGATGAAATCCGGCCTGCAGATGTGTTTTGTTTGGCTTGCACCATGTTTGACAAATTTCAAAGCCAATTGCCAGTGATTGCCAAAGATTGTTATGTCATAGAAAAATCCATATTCCTGGCTGTTCATACCTCAACAGAGTCAAGACTGCTAAAAAGGCTGGGTGCCCTTTTAGTTCTGTGCCATGTGGATCCCCGGGACATGGCCACAGTTGCTCCCATTTGATGGGACCTTTTCCACTTTACCCCAGCCCTCGCCCACCCCATTACCTGAAGTCCAGGATCAAACAGCCATATATCACTGTTTGCCTTGTGCATTCCTTAGAGCAGTGGTTCCCAGAGCTGAGAGCAGCAGCAGCAGCAGTGTGTGAGGACTTGTTAGAAAAATGTGTTCCAGCCAGACCCCTGGCCTCCCAGATCAGGGACTTTGGGGGTGAGGCCTACAATCTGGGTTTCAATAAGCCACCGGGTGGTTCTGGTGTAACTAAACCTTGAGAACCACCACTTTGGAGAAAAGAAACCTCTCTGTAACTGCGTCTCTAGAAAAAGTGGAAAACACTCAGTGATATTTTTTAGGCCCGGTGTAGAGGGCCACATGCCACCGGATGGCTTAGCCCATTCCTGGACCCCTCTGGACATGGCAGCCATGTCCAGCACCACCTGAAATGGCTCTGCGGTCTCTCCCCAGGCTGACGGGTGGAGGCACTCAGATCTATGGAGCCCAGGATCACTCAGCTCACATTTCCAGCCGGTTCTGTTCAGATCTTTACATGACTGCAAGCAGTCAGGGCTGTCATCTTGGTGGAAATGTGTCAAGCCTGGGTCCAGCTTTTCTCCACCACCTCCTGCATGCCTTTATCCATTAAAATGAAATTGCAGGCCTAGTTTGAAACCAATATTATTTATTGAATCTGGCAGATGGAGGCCTTGGCAGAGTAGGGGACCTGCCAAAAGAGAGGTGCTCCCTCACTTCAAATACTGTTCCCCACACCCAGGCCAAGGAGCCCCTCAGTGCAAAGAATGATCCGACTCCTGATTTCAGCTCCCCTGGCATGAGCTGCTTTTATGGGAGAAGACGAGCCTCAGCCAGGGTCTCAGCCAGGAGCCTGGCTCTGTGTGCTGGTGACAGAAGGGCCATTTGTCATCCCACTGTGGACCCCTGGGAAACTGCAGCTTTGTTCACTCAGGAGCGGGCTCCTCCTCCCAGGCAGAGGCCTCGCCTCCAGCTCCAGCCTTGAACTCAGGATGACCCCTTCCACAGAACCTGCCTTCTGCTTCCAGCCTTCTGTTGCTGCTGTCTGTTTTTAGGTAAAAGGAAAAAAAGAATTCAAGCAGCACAGGAGAAAGTGGACTGAAAAGGAAAGGCCCCTTCCTTACTCAGCTTCGTTTCCACTCCCCAGAGGTAATCACTGGTACTGTTTCTGGCTGGTCTGTCCCCAAATCTTCCTCAAATATAGAAGCCAGCAGCTCTGTATCTATTGAGTAGGTAATTGGTCAAATGTTGTTAGTGAACTAAGTCGTGACTCTTGCGACCCCATGGACTATAGTCTGCCAGGCTCCTCTGTCCATGGGATTTTCCAAGCAAGAATACTAGAATGGGTTTTCATTTCCTTCTCCAGGGGATCTTTCCGATCCAAGGATCAAACCCACATCTCCTGCATTAGCAGGCAGATTCTTTACCACTGAGCCACCCGGGAAGCCCCCCAGAATTGGTCAATATTTCTACCAAAAGCCGGAAAAGACAGAAAGAAAAACAGAGAGAGAGAGAGAGGAGGGAGGTAGGGAAAGAAGGAAGGAGAAAAAGAAAGGAGAGAAGAAAGAAAGGATCTACTTCTTTGCACATTGTTTCTCAATATTTCTTCAGCATCTTTCTATATCAGCACTTAAACATGTTTCATTTCCTTCCCTCCTTGACTTACTTTCATCCATCCATTCATGCATCTAAGTATCTACCAAACCTCTGTTAACAGTTTGGTTTAAACTCTTTTGCCAGCTTTCTGATCCTATTCTTGATTCATTAAAGAGATTTCTTTGATTCTTATTTTAAAAAAACAAAAACACGATGTCAATGGCAGAATTCACTCCCTGGGCCGCAGAGCTGAGAATGCCACTGGGTTTGAGAGCTTTCTGAGAGCCGCCCCTGCCCAGATCAGGGCCCCAGCATTTGGCTGGGTCCTTTCCAGGAAGGAAACACGGAGTGTCTTTCATGTCTTAGCTAAAGTTCTTCGACCTTTGAAATGAGTGTCAGCAGCATGCTTTTGAGGATTACAAAAAGGAGAATTAAAGCAACCCAAATAAAATTCACAAAGTAGCTTTCAAGACTCACACTTGTTTGTTAGGTTTGGGGTTTTGTTAGGAACAAAGGGAAATAACATGTGCTAAATCCTTACCAAGCGCCAGGTCTGACCCTGATGATTTTCGCACTTTTTTCTCTTTTGGTGCCCACAACAAATGCTGTTCGGTAAGTATCGTTATGCCCACTTTACAGATGGAGATCTGAGGCTCCTGGGTGAGGAATCTTTTTTAGCCCAAAGTCACTCAGTCAGCTGGTGGCAGAGGAAGGATTCCAACTTGTCTGTTTATAACACTCTACATTACAGAGCTCCATGAAAGCAGAGCTTCATGGAGTTCTGCTAAGGACCAGCACCTCAATTCTGTATTGTGACCCTCATCACAACCTGGATGAGAGTGGTGAGAAGGCTTGGAGGTATGGAGAAAGGAGTGCTGATATTAGTCAGACATCTGGTTTTGAATCCTCCCCTCTTAGTTAACAAAGTGACCTTAAATGACTGAACACACTGCCTCTGTTTTCACATCTGCTGAATGGACATTGTGATTGCCGCTCCACCTGGCTCACAGCTCATTCTGAGGACTAGGGCAATGGCACAGGAAATAGGGCCTTGTGAAGCCACCATACTATGTCCAACAAGCAGGGGGAAATCCCTCCGAGACCCTGGCCTACAGGCAGTGTTCTTGTGATGGCCACGTGTTTACTGGAGAATTACAACTGTTTGTTTTTCTGATCGACATTGCTCTGCTACCCACCCAGAGAAGCACCTTCTTTGGGGTGGGAAGGACCCCTACTTACCTGTGGGTTCTGGTGAGGCTGCACATCCCAGTACGTCATCTCTCCGGGGTCGAGCACCTTAAACCAGGACTGTGACAGTGTCCTGCGGCCTGACCCGTGATTGTGTGTGTGACTGGGCCAGTCGTATGTTTTCTGCCACCTTCCATGGCTGCAGGAGAAATCGAACAGAAGGAAAAAATAAAATGAGGCCAGTAGATAAGCAGAAATAATCGAGAAAGAGAGAGGGAGAGAGAAACCACAACACTGGAGGGCTGCTGGAACTCCTGATACAACACCATTCCGAGACTTTTCACGTCCTTGAAGCAGCTAGTATGTTCCCTTTGTTTTTCCCCTGAAGTGTTTTGCAGTTTTCCTGCTGCTGCTGCTACTGCTAAGTCGCTTCAGTCGTGTCCGACTCTGTGCGACCCCATAGACAGCAGCCCACTAGGCTCCTCTGTCCCTGGGATTCTCCAGGCAAGAACACTGGAGTGGGTTGCCATTTCCTTCTCCAATGCATGAAAGTGAAAAGTGAAAGTGAAGTCGCTCAGTCATGCCCGACTCTTAGCGACCCCATGGACTGGAGCCTACCAGGCTCCTCCGTCCATGGGATTTTCCAGGCAAGAGTACTGGAGTGGGGTGCCATTGCCTTCTCCATTGCTTACATCTAAAAACATCTTGTGACATAGAGTCCTACAGATCATAGGTTAAGAACCACGTAGGAGTTAGAGCAGTAGTTCTCAAACTTAAACTTGCCCCGCATCCCGATTTTCTGATTCAGAAGTCTCAAGTAGGAACCAAGAGCTTTTCTAACAAGTTCCTGACTGATGCTGATGCTGTGGGTTCAAAGACCATGCTTATAATAACTACTAAGAAAGAGAAATGAGAAAGTGGGCTGGCCCGTGCCCAGGTTCTGATGATGTTCTTTTCATGGTTCAGTGTGCTGGAATTAAGGGTGCCCATTTATGGGGATTTAATGAAAGAGGAGAGATGCACTCCAGTCCATGTGGATGCCTGGAGACACCAAACTTGCAGCAGCCCACAATGGTTTGTGACTCAGGGTCCAAGAAAGTGATACCAACAGTGTGTGCAGCTGGACAAGTGCAGAGTACAGCAGAGCAACTGGGAGGCTTGGCTTTGAGATGGACCTGGATTTGAATCCTGGGTCCACCCTCCAGCTGTGTTTCCTTTGGGAACATACTCTATCTCTTTGGACCTCAGTGTTCTCATTTGTAAACAGGAGCCAAAGATATGAACAGTACCACTAACAGGATTGTTGTGAAAACTATGTAGTGATGAATTATCTCAAATTTCTATTGCTGTGTAACAAACCACTCCAAAACTTAGTGCTCCAAGACTCCAAGACAGTAACAGTTCTTTATTTTCTTCATGAATCTGCAATTTGGGCGGGGCTCAAAAAGGGAGGTTCATCCCTGCTGTGTGCCACATTTGTGAGGCATTGGAGGGCCCACTTTCCAGATGGCTCACTCATACTCTCTACTGGCTGCTTGAGCTTCCTCACAACATGACAACCGGGTTCCAAGAAAAAGGGGGCCAAGAGAATAAAGGAGAAGTATATGACATTCTTATAATCTACTTAGCCTCTGAAGTCATATAGAAAGAATGTTGCCATATTCTGTTGGTTCAGGCAGTCCCAAAGGCCCACCCATCTTCCCAAGGAAGGGAACATGGACTCCACATCTCAGTGCAGATGTGGCAAGGTTCTAAAAGAGCACGTCAAGTGGAAGATACTTTACAAAATTCAATGTGCTATATGCAAGCTAAGCGGTTACCACAGTGTTGGTGTATGGTGAGTACACAGTGGGAGTTGGAATATTCTCTGACTAAAGCTTGGAGGTCTGCCAGGGCTGGGCTCTTGTTTCTGACTAATCTCAAGCAGTAGCTGAGCCGACAAGGACTCTGAGGGGTGTGGGAGAGGGTGTGTGGTACCTGGAGATGGGTCTCTGCAGGCCGAGTGGGAGCTCCACCTCCCTGGGCCGCCCACCCAAGGCAGGCCCCACATGAGAGGCTGGAGTGTGGGTTGACGGGGAAAAGGACAGCCTCAGGGTGTTGGGAGTGATCCAGGGCTTCACCTTCAGCCCTATTGTACCCACCTCCAAAAGTCCCGGATAGACAGGTCTAAACACTGTGTCTAAACACAGCTGAAACTGCTTGTGCATGTGCACTCAGCGTGGGAGCCTCCTTTGTGCTGGTTTACCACCCTAGTTACTCAGGATTTCTAGGCCCTCACAGGTGAACCCAGACCCCTATCTGCACAGGATCTGGAACTGGGAAACCCCCTCCAGGCGCCCAGAGGCTGTAAACATGATTCCCCTTTCTCCACGGAAGTCTGCCTGGAAATCAGCATTGGCAGACATCTCACCTGGGCTTGGGGATTTATTCCTGTATGACTTCAAGTTGACTGGAAGCTCCTCTGACAGCAGAGACTGTGCCTGATTCACAAAAGCTTCCTCCCTGGGAAGCATTTTTGTAGCTGTCTGTGTTGTATAAATGGAGTTGTGCTAGAGCGTCACACACACACATTCACACACACCACCCCTTGTCCTCAAAAGAGGAACCCCAGGTCACCTCATGCCACCTGAATTTCTACCATGAGAGCACATTTATTTTGGTTAAATACCTAAAGACTCTACTTGTTTCCTATAGTATGCAAATAGCTTAGATTCCTTCTTCCCTCTCTCCTTTCTTTCTTGACCTGAGGGTCCAAGGACAACATAGGAATAGTCTGGGGGAAAACTGTATAAAACAAGACTCGTGTGCAGAACATGAAGTCAGGACTGGGGGAGAACCCAGCCTGCAAAATCAGTCTTTGCCAACCTTACAGTAAAACTGGCTCTGCACTCAGAAAATGAGCAGGGGGTCAAGGGTTGGGGTGTGTAGGAATCCTATCTGATAATGTGCAATGAGTCAGAAAAATCATCTTATTCTTTGACTCAGAGATCCCACTTATGGAATTACATTCCAGGAAAATTCAGAAGATAGGCTGTATCTATTAATATTTGTACAAAGGAATCTGTAGAAGCTGGTCAGTAATAATCCTCAACAGCCCATAGAATCAGAGCCACCCTCTGAGGGCTATATACGGCAGGCTCCGCCCTAGTGCCTGATGTATAATGTATTATATATTCAGTCCTCCAACAATCCTAGAGCCGAGAAGTACTCTTCTTTTTAACAGACAGGGACCCATGGTCCTGCCAGGGTCACACTCCTGGTTAACCGTAGTCCAGGATTCAACTTCAGACCTCTGACTCCCAGCTTTGTGTGGTTTACACAACAGGCCACCTCCTGCAATTGTCCCTAAACGCCTGGGACCGCAGGTGTTTAGAGTGACTGTGGGCTTTTAATTCCATAGACCAGTGTGTAGCCATGAAGGTGATTGCTGTGAAGATAAATGGAAAGTGTTTATGGACAACCCATCCACAAGTTGCACAGATCTGCTGCTTAATCTCTCTCCCCTTTCCCCATCGTCTGAGTATCTCTTGCCCGTAATAATAATAACAGTTAACGTCTCTTACACTCAGTATGTGCCAGGCTCAGCACTTTCCATGGAGGATTTCATTTAATTACTCCAGTATCTTCACACCGATCTCCCTTCTACCATCCTTCACATTCTGGAAAGGGAAACGGGGATTTCCCTGGCAGTCCAGTGATTAAGACGCCGCACTTCCAATGCAGGGTGAAAGGGTTCAATCCCTGGTCAGGAAACTAAGATCTCACATGCTGTGTGGAATGGGCAAAAATTTAAAAAAAATAAAAAGAGAAATGGATCACGCTTCTACTCCCCAGCTCAAAAATCCGAAGAGTCTCCCCAGGGCTGATGGGCAAAATCCAGACAGCCTTCAGGACCTCAGAACATGGCAGCGCTTGCCTATCCAGCCCCACTCCCGCCTCACACCTTTCACTTAGCCCCATCCCACCATTCACACATACCATCCTCTTTTGCACCTCTTTGCGCTCTTCCCTGGGATAAGTCCCCTGCTTCCTCTCCCTGGGAGGATACTTACTCATGGTCAGGACCAGCCCAGGTTTAACTGCTCCACAGACCTCATTCTGACGCCCCATCCACCTTCATCCTCCCCTCTGCCTCCTTGTCCCTCTCCGCAGGTGCTGCCCCAGGGCGCCTGTGATGCTCAGTGCATTTGAGATGCTGAGCAGTGGGGCCCACACCTTTGTATCTCCAGTGCCTGGCACAACTAGCTCCAGTGTGTTTATGAAATGAGTATAAAAATAGTGGAACCTCAAACAGTATAGGTGTCGTCTTTCACCATATCTACGAGATCTACTTGCCATTAAAAACTAGCTAATGTGTGTTGGTATTAAGGATTCTAAACACTTTCTATGCACTAATTCTTTGAATCCTCACAATTCTATGATAAAGATGCCAAAATTCTTCCTAGATTGAGGGAAATATTAATAAGAAATGAATAGATATCATTTGTCTGAGATCAGGGAGCTAGCTGGTGGAGCCAGGATTTAGATCCAGGCTGTCTAACTTCAGGTTGTTACCAGAGGAAAATGGAAGCATTGTTATGTTAAGGGGTCAGGGCTCTGAGTTAATTTCTCTGTGAGACTTTTGCAGTCTCAAATGCTGTGTCCCCCAGGGAAGCTGTGATGTCCTGGGATGGGATTGGCAGGGGAGGTGAGAGGTTTGGCTTCCATCTCATTCTCCCTGGCAGTGGAGGCTGCCCTGCTGGCCAAGATCTGCAGCTTCCAGGCTGAGGGTAGCTGTTCTTGGCCCTCCTCTAAACTCTTGCTTGTCCACAGTCCATTTCCCTTCAAGGCAGGGCCTGGCAGTCCGACTACATCATAATCAGTTCAGTTCATCTTTGGAGTCCCATCTCTGCCGCTTAACAAATTGGGTGTCATTTAGCAAGTTACTTCACCTTCCTTTGCCTTCACGTGTCTGTGAAATGGGAATAATTATCAAGTAAGGGATATCTGCTTCACAGTGAGGATTAGATGCAGGAAAGCCTGCAGTCAACTGCTCCATCAGTAGGAGCTGTTATCGGTAGCTCTCTCACTTTATAAACTGTGTCCTCCAGGAGACAAATTCTGCAGGTGGTATTGTGTGAAGAGACACCTGGCCACTTAGAGAAGAGCTAGCAGGTTACACGTGCAGAGGCTGGGCTGCAGGGGCACCTGCCTGTTTACACCCACTGAGAACAGGGGCATGGAGGGCAAGACCGAGAGCTAAGAAGAGTCCAGCTCTAAGACAGGTCCTTCCAAACCCTTCCAAACCCTTCCAAACCCTTGTTTCATTTCCTCCTGATGGCTCTGTTCTGTGGCAGGACTCATTAGCCCCATTTTGCTGATGAAGAGTTCAAAAGGTAAATAGCTGGTGTCACCCAGCTAGAAAGAGGTGGAGATGGATTGGAGTCCAGACCAGCCTCTGTCCAAGGCTGTCATTGGGTCCCTTGCCAGTGCCCAGCTAGGTCAGACAAGTTGTTGTCTGATGGCCAGACCAGCCTCACACACAGTCTGCCGGGTTCAATGGGAATGGCATCCATGGGAGCAAGATGTTCCTGTGGAGAAATGGGCAGGCTGTGGGTTCAGAGTCAGGGAGACGTGGATGGAAACCATGACTCCTGCTCATTCTGGCTGTGTAGCGCCGGGCATGGCCCTAAGCACTCCAGGCTTCAGAAACTCAGAGCCCATGTCGTTCCAATGGCTAACCTGTTTCTATGAGGCTAATCTATGAAAGAACAAACAGCCACATTGCCTAGGATGAAAAAGTGAAAGTGTTAGTGACTCAATCGTGTCTGACTTATTGTGACCCCATGAACTATAGCCTGCCAGGCTCCTCTGTCCATGGAATTCTCCAGGCAAGAGTACTGGAGTGAGTAGACATTCCCTTCTCTAGGAGATCTTCCTGACTCAGGGATTGAACCTGGGTCTTCCGCATTGCAGGCAGATTCTTTACCATCTGAGCCACGAGGGAAGCCCCTTGTCTAGGACAGCTTGTCTGTAAAAGAAGAAAGGGGGATGTTCATTGCCTGAAAATTTATGAGTACCCCTAGAATGTTTTCTGCCATTTTATTTATTCTATTGAGTCAACAAACAATACTGTGTGTTTCCTCTGCTCTAGATGCTAAGATGGGGGCTGGTATCCTGCAGTGGATAAAAGTATAGACTCAAAGGAGTTCTTCGTCAAGACATCCTGACCTGCTTGACCTTCCCTGGTTACTGAGCTGCCATCTCTTATCTTCCGGGAATTGTTTATTTCTGTTTGCTTTGAAAGATAAACAGAAAAATAGAGGCCAGAAGTCCCCATGGAAGAGATGAGGCCTCCCCCGAGTAGGCTCTGCTCTTCTGGGCCTCTCTGAGCACCTTCTGGCAGGACAGCCCCTCCTTTATTCCACCCCCACTGCAGGTGGACTTGGGAATAGACCAATTCCTTGTACCTGCCCAAGTAGTAGAGCCAACTCTGCCTGCCAGATAGGCAAATATTTAGATTTTCTATTGTACCAGGTTTGGCGGGTTGGAGCCACAAAGTTGTGAAGTGAGAAAAAAGAGATGCTGGTACATTCTGGGGTTGGAGGTGCAGAGTTAGTCTCCCTGAGGGGTATCGTTCCAGAAGGGTCCAGCCAGGCAAAGCCCATTTGGAAGCCTCACTCATGCAACCCCCTGAGCTCCCTGCATCTGTACAGGCTATTCTCTGAGCCTGAAATTCCCTCATTCCTCTTTTCCAATTTCTGTTTCTTAACCTAACTCTTGCTGTTTTTTGGTGTCGATTCCAGCATCACCTCCTCCAGGAAGCCTTCCCTGATGGACCTCTCTCTCCACTTCAGAGTCTGATGAGGTGCCCTCCCACTTCCACAGTCACCATCACCTGCCTCTACCAGCACTTGCCGTTCTACAGGAATTCTCTGTTTGTCTTCAATAGTCTGTGAGCTCTTTAGAGCAGAATCTTCACCTTCCCTGCCTTCTGTTTCTAGCATGTGAGGCTGGTGTGCAACCTATCTCTGCTGAATGTTGTTCACTTACCCAGAAAAATGACAGTTGTTAGTCACTCAGTTGTGTCCCAAGTCTGCAACCCCATAGACTGTAACCCACCAGGCTCCTCAGTCCATGGGATTCTCCAGGCAAGAACACTGGAGTGGATAGCCATTCTCTTCTCCAGGGGATCTTCCCAACCCAGGAATTGAACCCTGGTCTCTCTCATTGCCAGCAGATTCTTTATTGTCGGAGCCACCAGGGAAGCCCTTGATTACACAGAGCTGTGTTGCAAAACCTTAGTGTTCATTCAAGAGTCAGCTTATACTAGGGAAACGCAGAGCCCAGTAGCCAAGAGCATATGCTCTGAAGTTAAACCTCATCTCCCCACTTCATGACTGGGGGACCTTTTTTTAAAAGTTATCTATTATTTTTGGCTTCGTTAGGCCCTCTAGTTGTAGGGCTCTTTAGTTGTAGTGCGCTGACTTAGTTGCTCCAGGGCATGTGGGATCTTAGTTCCCTGACCAGAGATCAAACCCATGTCCCCTGTATTGGAAGGTGGACTCTTAACCACCAGACCACCAGGGAAGTCCCAATGGCTGAGTGACCGTAAAGCCTCAGTCTCTATATATGTAAATTGGGGAGAAGCATCACTGCCCCAGAGGCTTAGGGAATCAAATATGTTAATCAAATCAAACAAATCAGATATGTTGTCACCAAGTCATGCCTGACTCTTCGCAATCCCATGGACTGCAGCACACCGGGCTTCTCTATCTCTCACCATCTCCCAAAGTTTGCCCAAGGTCATGTCCATTGAGTCAGTGATGCCATCCAACCATCTCATCCTCTGTCGCCCTCTTCCCCTTCTGTCCTCAATCTTTCTCAGCATCAGGTCTTTTCCAGTGAGTCAGTTGTTCACATGATGTGGCCAAAGTGTTGATATGACCCACACTTTAATACCCTGCCCAGCATGCAGTGAGTATTCAGTTCCTGATTTGGGGAGGGGATGATGATGATGGCAGTAATGACAGGATGCTGTTACTTCCACGAGGAGGTACCCAGCAACAGGACACAGGTGGCACTGGTGCTAGTTGGCATGTCTGCCTTCCCTCCAGGCTGAGCTGCTTCATGGCAGAGCTTGGGTCCAGTCCAGACTTCGGGCCATCCTCAGTACTGAGCCCCTGGAATGACTGAGCCCAGTTCCATGGGAACCCCATGACTTTCTCCAGCCTCACTCCCTCTTCCCCAGAATGGTGGCCTCACGGGACCTTGAGCTCTCTGATGGGTTGTTGTTTTAAAATTAATCCTGGGTACTTTCTGGAATTTTTAAGGACTTTTTTAAATGACTTGTCAAGATTTAACATTTTATTGTTTTGTTTGTCCTAAGATTCACAGTATCATTTGCTCTTGGCTTCTTCATGGTATTGGAATCACATTTGTTCATGCCCACGAAGGCCTACTGTGGCTTTATGGGTCTGTAGCTGTTGCTTCTGATGGCTTTTATGTACCTAATTACTTGTTCGTGTTTTAAGGTCTTATTAATCTAGTTTTAACCTGCTTTTAGAATGAATCGGCTTTTCCCCTGAATGTGCTAATTTTAAGTCATTGCCAGCCCCCTTGTAATGGATCAGAAGATCACCCAGCCTGGCCTCCTGGGCAGGGGAGCTCATGGAGTCAGCCAGAAAGAAATGGGTTCAAGTGATGGCTCAACCCCTAACCCTGAGATGGCTTGGGCGGGTTACTTAACAAGCCTAATTTTGATCAGCTGTAAAGTTCCCAGTACCATACCCAGCACTTGGCAGGTTCTCATTTACTTTCCCTGTCCTTCCTACCCTCCCACTTCCACATTTAACAGTACTAGAGTCTAAAAACATCCTCCTTGTTCCAGAAGCCCTCAAAAGGTGAAGCACCAAACTCCAGGGGGAATGGCTAATTTGTATCTTTTTTTTTTATCCTAATTTTATTTTTATTTTTTTTACAATGGTTTTTTTTTTTTTTTAAACTTTACAATATTGTATTAGTTTTGCCAAACATCAAAATGAATCCACCACAGGTACACCTGTGTTCCCCATCCTGAACCCTCCTCCCTACCCCCTCCCCATACCCTCCCTCTGGGTCGTCCCAGTGCACCAGCCCCAAGCATCCAGTATCGCGCATCATCGAACCTGGACTGGCGACTCGTTTCACATCACGTATAGAAAGTGTCTGGTCACTGTCTGGATTTTCAATTTTCCCCTTAAATTTAAAGAGCACAGGCTTTGGAGGGCTCTGGCCTTTGCAGGCAGAACCAATCGTGGACAAGACCTCCCCTCTTAGGACTTGGCTGTGGAACC
The DNA here is from genome assembly GCF_003369695.1 of Bos indicus x Bos taurus. Classification (NCBI taxonomy): domain Eukaryota; kingdom Metazoa; phylum Chordata; class Mammalia; order Artiodactyla; family Bovidae; genus Bos; species Bos indicus x Bos taurus. The sequence goes on from NC_040076.1 coordinate 128,994,758, forward strand.
ACAGAAGCAATCAGGTCCAGCCCGAGGCCTCCAAGCAGAGGCACCCCAGAGCTGGGAGGGCGAGTGCAGAAGGACCACTGAGCCATCATCCCCGTGATTGTGGGAGTGGATGTTTGGGGCTCTAAGGATCGTTATAAATCCTTGGCAGCTAAGTTCACTGTCTGTGGTTCATGCCAGGTCACTGGGTCCATTTAGTGGGAATGGTCTGTCACTCACCGTACAGGTCACTCAGATGGAGTGAGAGGCCTCAAGGTATCCTTGGAACCAGCTTCCTCAGGCTGCTGGTGGGACCTGGGTTTTCTATGTCACCTCCACGCCAGCTCGGGTTTCTAAGTGGTCAGGGGAGCTGGATAATGACTTTTGAAGTGGCAGTCCCCCATCAGAGGACTGACTGTCCTCACTCATCTTTTGGTGCATGTGTTTCTGGGAAAGCTGCTGACAAGGACAAAGTGTTGGGGGTTATTAGTTTTTAATAGAAAAGTTGGACCGGCTTTGCTTTATAACCAGCCGCCTTGAGCTGCAGCTCATTTGCAGACTTCAGATGGTCTGTGAGGATTACTGTTAGGAGGGGAGCTGAAGGTGGCCATACGTTCCCCTTGTCCTTGACTTGTCTGGGCTTCAGTTCCAAGGTGGGGCCCCAGAGCCCATGGTGCAGGGGTTGGGGGGGACAGCACACTGTGATCTGTACCATACCCACCTCAGCTCCCACTGGCACCTGCCTTCCTGTGCCTCTTAAAAAGCACCAGGAACGTCCTCTTGCCTAAAAGTGCCCCCACTAGACCCTGATTACAGGATTAAGCCATGATGAGTGTCCAAGCTAGGAAATTGAATTGAATGACCTCTTAAAGACCCTTTCAGATTTGCATTCACAGTGCAAGCTGAGCCTCATTCCAGACTTGGCCTGATGTGCCAAAGGTGGCTGCTCACCACAGAGGGAGGTCACAGAAGTCCTTGGGTTCCGGGAAAGGTTGTTATCATAAGCTGTTTTGTGTCATAGAAAAACAAGCAACCATTGTTTGTTACCCACCCATTTCCCAACATTCTTTCCTTCTGTCCTCTTATGCGTTTGTAGATGATCACCCCCCTCCCTGACTCCCCACCCCTTTTCTGTTCTTAGAACAAATCTGTTCCTCTGGGAAATGGCTGGTTTATTCCTACAGGATAAAAAGCTTAAAAAAGAAAAATCCATGTCCACCAAGTATGAACAGGGAACAGCAAAGTGGGAGAACTCAATCGCATTTTCAGAGCCACTGCAGCTGTCAGTGGGGAGTCTCCAAATAGGTCTTCTACTTAAACAAAGACTAATTAAATTTTAGGGGAAGCAGACATCAGAAGGCTTCCGGGCACCCGAGTCAGCAGGCAGCCCTGCAGGGTCTCCTCTTGGATCCAAGTCTTCTGGAAGGGAAGGTGCTTCTGAAACATTTAGCCATGGTAACTAGCTTGTCCATCACTTCTCTAATCTCCAACTTTAAAAAGAAAGGCTTAAACAAAAAAAGAAACAAATGCTTTAGTTATTGTTCAACTTTGACAAGCAAATCCCACCCTTATCTAAGTTTTGGATGTCATGATCACCATTACCTAGGACCCCATACACAGGCCCTATGCATTTTATGTATATTTTCTCTCATCCTCAGCATAAACTGGTAAAGTGGGTCTTGTCGTTATCCAAAGCCACTTAACAAACCACCCCAAAATATAATACGTTAAAACAACCACCATTTACTCCCTACTCGTGGTTTTGTGGATTGATTGGGTATTCGCAGCTTCATGTGAGTGCATTCAGCTGAAGGCTCGGTTGAGGAGCCTCAGTTCTCCTACAGTGATCACTTTTTCTCATCCTCTGGAGAGAATCATGCGGTCTTCACTCCAATAGAAGAGCCTCAGTTCAGTTCAGTCGCTCAGTCGTGTCTGACTCTGTGACCCCATGGACTGCAGCATGCCAGACTTCCCTGTCCATCGCCAACTCCCAGAGTTTATTCAAACTCATGTCCATTTCAGTGATGCCATCCAACCATCTCAGCATCTGTTATCCCCTTCTCCTGCCTTCAATCTTTCCCAGCATCAGGGTCTTTTCCAGTGAGTCAGTTCTTCGCATCAGGTGGCCAAAGTATTGGAGTTTCAGCTTCAGCATCAGTCCTTCCAATGAATATTCAGGACTGATCTGCTTTAGGATGGACTGGCTGGATCTCCTTGCAGTCCAAGGGACTCTCAAGAGTCTTCTCCAACGCCACAATTCAAAAGCATCAAATCTCTGGCACTCAGCTTTCTTTACAGTCCAACTCTCACATCCATTCATGACTACTGGAAAAACCATAGCCTTGACTAGAGGTATCTTTGTTGTTGGCAAAGTGATGTCTCTGCTTTTTAATATGCTGTCTAGGTTGGTCATAACTTTTCTTCCAAGGAGCAAGTGTCTTTTAATTTCATGGCTGCAGTCACCATCTACAGTGATTTTGGAGCACAAGAAAATAAAGTCTGTCACTGTTTCCCCATCTATTTGCCATGAAGTGATGGGACCAGATGCCATGTAGAATAGCCTGTACTTCCTTAAAGCACAACAGCTCCATCCCAAGAGGGAGGATCCTGAGATGATGAGCCCCCAGTGAGCCCCCCGGGCTTCTGAAAGCACTGTTTGTATTGTGCTTCCTGCTGTCCCATTGGCCAAAGCAACTCACACCACCAAGGCCAGAATCAGTGTGGGAGGGGGCTTCCCAAGGGTGTGAACGTCATATGACCCACTGGGGATCCTGATGGAACAGTGCCACAGAAGGTACTGTGAATCCCTCTTTTGTAGATGAGGGCCTGAGGCTCAGAGAGGTTCCTCCTGTTGCCCAAGGTCATTCCTACAGCTCGGGACAGAGGGTCCAGGTCTGTTGACTCCAGGGAATGTGTTCTTTGCTGACAATACTGGGTCAACCTGATACAGCATGGGAGGGAGACAGATACCAAGAGCTGAGCTTCCCAGCCTCTTTAACCCAGAGGACGGCCCAGCAGGCTCCCTGGCCCCTTGGTGAGTGTTCCACCAGCAGACCAGAGCCATGGGGCTGTGTGAGGGCAAAGGCAGCGTCAGGAGGCATTGAAGACATGCACCAGGCCACAGTCCCAGTTATAGTGCAGGGTTATGACCCTGTCTACCTCCCCCTCCTTCAGCACTGACTCTGTTTGGAATGCCTTCCCACTTTAGAAAGCTAGTCATATTTCCTTGAGAATGAGGGCCCTCCTGCCTCTGTGCTTCCCCTGACGCCAGCGCCTATAACACTGAGCTATAACCACCTGGCATGTCACTGTCCCTCCTTCTTTGTGGTGGTCTCTTAGGGGCATGGGTCTTCAGGACCGAACTCTGGCTCCCAGCACCTACACCCAGCAATGGTTGGGCTGAACTGAAGAGTGTTCCTTCTGGGGCTGCTCAGAGTCTTAGCATAATGTCCATGTTTTCTCTGCAGCCCCTCAAAATTTACCAGACATCTGCTGGGCGCCCTGCATGGGCTGGGAAACGAAGGCACTGCGTCATGTAAGGCCCATGTTCCAGCCCAGGTTCTTTTCCTCATTAGCTGGGTGACACTGAGAAAATCACCTAACCTCTCTGAGCTCAGCCTCTCTGTATCTTCAATATAGACGAGAACCGGTCTCTTTTCTGCCTAACTCACCCAGGGTCAAGAGTCAACAGGAATTCTAGGCTGAGAAAGTACCTCCTGTGGAAACTGACATAGCATTTGTGTGTTTGGGATCCTTCTCTTTGAGGGTCTGATTTGTAGGGCTCTAACAAAGAGTTCTCTACAGTCCAAGAGCCTTCTACTCCCTGAATCCCTAGGTCTATCATGAAGCCTGAAATTGCACCATCCATCATTCTTTTGATAAGGTATTTTTATTATCTATATCCAAATGGTCCCTGTTAAAAGATGCCAAATGATCTGGAAAGGGTAACGTGTTAGCACCGGAGCAAAGCCTGCTTTACCATTAATGAACATCTCTTTCAAGCTCGTTCTCTGACATTGATGTTGGAAGGGAAGCAGGTGTGAGTCTTCTGGAGATCAAGGTGGTGATATATATCAAAAACCCTAAAAGTATGCTCACTCTTTTATGCAAGTCTTTTTGCCTCAGAATTTATTCTAACAAAACATTGTGTTCAAAACTATGTACGGAAGTCTTATTTATAGTAGCACAGAATTATAAATAACCTAAATGTCCAAGAATAGGTAACAGGTTAAATAATGGTGCATGTACAAGGAAATACTGCCAGGACTGCCTTCCATGGGCCTGCAGTCAGGGGAGCTCCACAGGCTTCTGTTCCCAGAAGGGCCCCTCCCTTGGTTTAATGCTCTGCTGTCACTGTCTTAAAATTCTTGCATGCTTGCTAAGTCTCTTCAGTTGTGTCCGACTCTTTGCAACCCCAGGACTGTAGCCTGCCAGGCTCCTCTGCCCATGGGGATTCTCCAGGCAAGAATACTGGAGTGGGTTGCCATGCCTTCCTCCAGGGGATATTCCCAACCCAGGTATCTTACATCGGCATTGGCAGGCAGGTTCTTTACCATCCTTTACCATCCTTAATCATTTTTTATAAAGGAGTCTTCATTTTCATTTTTTGCTGGCTGGGCCTTACAAATTATGTGTCCATTTCCTAAATATTACATAACAATTAAAATAATGCTTATGGAGAATATTTGTCAAAGTGGAAAATTGCTTCTATTAAATGAAGAAACAGGTACAAAACCATATATGATGCAACCCTGAACCTTATGTCTCTGTATCTTATGTCTCCTGCATTGGCAGGAGGGTTCTTTACCACTTGGGAAGCCCACTGTTTTAAAAACAAAAACATTATACATAGAGATCCTGGCAGGTTACAGTCCATGGGGTTGCAAAGAGTGGAACACAACTGAGCGACTAATTCTTTCAACTTTCATACATAGAGAAAAAAGGACTGGACAGAAATGCACCAAAATGTTAGAGTAATTATCTCTGAAGAAGCAAGATTACAATATTTTTATTATTGTGATCTTTTTTGAGCATTTCTTGCATTTTATAGGACGGAGGGTAGGAATACGCTCCTTGGCTCGAATGTTTCCAGTAGAGACAGAAGTGTATTTCTTGTAACTGAGCATCACGGTTCTTTCTTGGCCTCTGGGTGCATCTGGAGCCCTCTGTATGCATCTGTATGCAGGGGAGGCTTCTGAATAAACATGAAGAGCAGCTCAGTTGATGAGGAGGCCAAGTGTTCTTATGAGCTCCTTGAAGTTGATTTCAGTCCCCACTTCCCTTCACAGGCTGGGTGTGCACAAGGCGCTCAGCAAAGGGTCATCCTGTCTGTGGCTTGAGGTCATTGGAAGCCTTTACCCTACACCCACCTTCTCAGACGTTCACTTCATTCTGCTCTGACTTGGAGGTGGGACCTTCCCTCTGGCTTGGGGCTGGACATGTGCCCCGAGTGATTTCTGGACCAGGGAAAGAAGCCGCTCTCACCCCAAGTCCTCCCATATCCCTCCCGCTCTGGGCTCCGGGAGCAGAGGGCAGCTTGATTCCTGGGCGGAGCTGGGGACACACCGGCTCCACCTGTCCCCCTTGTGCCCGCCTCTCACGGCAGGCTTCATCCCAACAGTAGGGGGCAGTAGAGATCAGCAAACCCAGGCTGGAGACTGGGGGGTGGAGTAGGAAGGGGCAGGTGGTCCTCCTGTAGGGAGTGCACCCCTCACTCCACACCCACTTCCCAGATTCCTCCTGCTCTCCTAAATCCTTTTCAGGCAATTGCTAACCGTCTTCTCAGCTGAGCAGGGCAGGAACACAAGAATCCTAGAAGCTTACCTCTGTGAAGCCAAGGCTTCTTGAGTTCATGGCCTCTGACCGCCTCATATGACAAATGAGGACACTGGGGCTCAGAGAAGTGATGGACTTGCTCAGAGCCTCACAGTGAAGGGACGCATGGGGTTCTAACCTCTCCATGGGGTAGGGCAGAGCTCAATGGACCAGAGGTGGGCAGCTGCAGATACTGGATAAGCCCACTGTACACAGGTCCCAGTCTAGCCCATGGGCTTCTGGGCTGTCTCCCATCTAAATTCCAGCACTCCCAGCTCTGTATTTCTGGGTAGGTCCAGGTGCAGAGACTGGGCTTCCTCCTGCTGTCTGTCTGGCCATCAGCACACCCAGTACCTGTGGTGGCACACGAGGCTCAGGGAAGACGTGAGAGCTCAAAGGTGGGGCAGGGCGTAGGGGGTGGTGGCCTGACCGGAAGGGCAGACAAGTTGCTTCCTCCTCTTTCCCCACCGTGGTCCCCTGGAACCTGGAACCGGACACGAAACCGTCTTGAGGAGCTTCCTGAGCATGCTCCACATCCGTGCCCGCCCCAGCCCCATTCTCAGCCTTTGCACTGTCAGCCCCACCCCAGTGACTTTTTCTCTCCTAATTACCCATTTACATTTATGAAGGTTTTTGTAAATTTTAAAACTGATTTGCATGTGATGGGCAAGGGGCACAAGGCTGTAGATTTCTCTAATGAAACTGACTTGAGCACACCCTGGATTCTCAAGGTTGGGGCTGCCCCTACCCCAAAGCCCAGGGGCTGCTGGCTCCAGAATAACAACTGTATTTTTTGCCTCGGTAGACCACGGTGAGCTGGGATGGGGACAAGCTCGAGTGTGTACAGAAGGGCGAGAAGGAGGGACGTGGCTGGACCCAGTGGATTGAGGGTGACGAGCTGCACCTGGTAGGTTCTGGAGGTTGGGAAGGTGGGTGGGTAAGCCACGCTGGACCCCACAGGTCCTGGTCGCGTTGGGGCCTGGGTGGACTTTGGAAGAATGCACCATGTCTGGGCCTTGGCTTTGCTCTGACACTTCTCTTCCAAGGCCCTGGAGAAGATGCTTGAGTGATTTGAAGAACAGAGCAATGTGTTTAAGGTCTGGGCTGACCCAATTGTCCAATCAGAGGGAGGTGAGGACATGCATCTGCTAACCATCAGATGTGGACCCAAGCTCTTTAGCATTCCATATCTCTTTTCCATTGTCTCATCAACCATATGGCCAGGTACTGTTATGGTTCTTATTTTGGAGAAGACGTGGAGGCTCACATCCCAGTAACACAGCTAGAAGATGACAGAACTTACATGTGCTCCCAAATGATACCCGTTTTCACCATGCCAAATTGTGGCTAGCCAGAACCAGGGTGACTTCTCTAAGCTTCTCAAGACATGATCTTGTTACTCTAAAACTAGGTTCACCTCTTGGTGGGTGTCAAGCCCAAAGATACAACCAAGCCACAGATTGGGAGAAGGAAGCATTTATTACTTGCAGCAAGTAAGAAGAACACTGGGCATTTTTCTGAAAGCCATGTCTTTCCAAACACCAAAATTGGGGAAGTTTTAAGCCAAGGGCTCATACGTATTCATGAAGGGACTTGAGCAGAGGAGAATTCAGCATCGAGATGGGGCAAAGGTCAACAGAGTCCAAGCTTTAATTGATGGAAGTCACAAGGGTCAGAAAATGTCCATCATTCACCTCAGTGGGGGCTTTAGTTCCTTCAGAACCCAGAGATTGTCATGTGTATCCCTTGAGAAGAAACTCAGCCCCTGTTTTATCACAGTTCCTTGACTGCTTTTCCTTGATTCCTGCATTTCTTCACTTCCCTTAAGATCATTACTTACTCAGACCTGTTCGAGGGCAGGCATTAGATCACAAAGTGGCTTCAGTCAAAAATGGTTTCTTTTATGTCCAAGGACCCCCTACCCTATCTGCTCACAGTCTCAACAGTCTGGGTCAGGAGAGGAGAAGCCTTTCTTGGCTCAGGTGTGGGCCCCTCCCTCACGCTGTCCTCCAGCCTGGGACCGCTGGTTAAAGCCACGTCTATGCTATCATTATCGGGAAAAAGCACATCCATATCCAGAGTAGGTGCCTTAGCCCCTGGGAGTCTAAAATACCACCTACCCTCTGAGCAGAGACCTTGCATCACTCCTGCTCCCTTGGAACTCTGTGTTCTGAGAAAGGAGCCACGTACAGGTGACCAGGGTTCTATTCTGACTCACCAGGTACTTTTGGGAGGTGCTTTCTTTCTGTCAACCTCATCTGGAAAACACCATCCTACCACAAAGGGCTTCTGCCGAGATCAGGATCTGTAGGAGCTTCAGGACATGTGTGCAGTAAGAAGAGGCACCAGGACATCATATTCAGAGGCAGCTTACAGCCTGGGCTGCAGTGCCTGACCTTGAACCAGTCTCCTTCTTGAGCCTCCACTTCCCCAGCTGCAGAGCAACCAGGGTGGGTTATGTGATCTTCATTAGCCCTTTCAGCTCAAAAGTTCCATGACTTTTTGCCAGAGGTTACAAAGTAGGGACCACAGGTATCTTTTATTTGGCCATCCATGGGCCTTACACTTTTTCAGCTAACAACTTAAAAATTAGGAGATGTTACATAAATATTCAAGTTTCCAGCCTCCTATCAAAAAAAAAAAAAAAACAACCTTGGAAAGTGTAAACACTGTGCTGTCGTTCTCTCTGGCGACATTCAGCAGGGGCTGCCCTGCTGCATTTTAGTACAACCTGGGAGCTTTTAATATAGCAATTCCAGGACTCCACCCACTGAAATGCTGATATAACCAGTCTAATCTGGGACCCAGGCATTTTTCAAACTCCCCAGGTAACTCCAGTGTGCAGCTGGAGCTTGGAACCACCATGCCAGTTTGCAACCCTGGTCTCAGTGACCTGTTGAGCCCTTTAGGGGTTGAGCCTTGCTTCTGGCCCTGATTTCTTTCAAATCTGTGCACAGTCTCTGACCTGGGCTTAGACCTGGTGTTTTTAAAGCCTTTTGGCTCCTGGAGGGTAGTAGGAGGAAGGAGGCATCCGAGGGTCCTGTTGATCAGCTCTGAGCCACATCTGTCTCCAGCCAGCTCTATCTAGAGGGCATAGCCAAGACTGATGTCCCCTGACCCAGGTCATCTAACTCTTCAAGGAATTGTCTCATTCAGACCAACTCATGAGGAAAAAATAGCAGTCACAGAGTATTTTCAGAGTTCCTGCCCCTGGACATGCTGAGCCTCAAGTGTGACCTTGCTTTGGCCAATAACAAGAATCTGTTTTTGTTTCAGGAGATGAGAGTGGAGGGTGTGGTCTGCAAGCAAGTATTCAAAAAGGTGAATTGAAGCTTGAGCAGATCTTGGTCTCTAGGAATGAGTGACATGACGGGGGCACCGGGGTCCCCCCCTTTCTGCACAGCATGGGGCAGAGACGCCTGGCTACCCCCGCCTGTTAGCAGAGTCTGTCTCTTGGTGTTGTCTCTTTTCCTTTTCTTCAAACGAAGCCATCCCAATAAAAGTGGTTTCTGCTTGAGATGTCTGTTTTGGGGAAGCTTCAAAACCCCACTGTGCTCACATTTTCTCTGAAGGCTTCTGAAGCTGGCTTCTCTTAATGCCAGCCCAGAGCAGAAGTGAAAAATTCAGCCACATGCCTGCAGGTTTAGTCCTGAGGTTAACCTATGTGGTCTCTCCCTGGGGCATAGGCTTGGGTTCGAGATGGGTGGCCTGACATTCAACTGTCTATGTGCCAAATACCTACCATGTCACGTGTCCAGTGTGGGCCAAGGTGTAGTGAGTGCCACGGAAGAAGGCCAGGATGCCCTTTGCCTGGGAACTTATAGCCTTATGAATGAGAACCAGCCAACAGTGACTTCGTGACTGCACTTACAAGTGTACAGGAGACGCTCCAAAAATTATTTGTAAATGAAATGGAGCTGGATAGGATTTTCAGCTCAAAGCTAGAATGAGGTGAACATTAATGAAAGGCTGTTACCAATTGGATTTGATTCTAGAGGTGTCAGAAACACACTCCTCACCACCTCAAAACCATCCCCACCTCATCTGTGGGCTAATGCAATGCCATCTTCTTCACTGTTAGAGATGAGGCATAACTTGCAAATCCCCCTGGAAGACAAAAAGCAGTCTCATGTTCTCACTAAAGTGTAAATGACTGTTAGCTGCACCTTTGCATAAAGAAACAGGGAAACAGTGAGGGAATGGGAGCTAAGGGATAGGAAGAACCACTGGGAAGGGAGAAACTCACTCATGACCCTCAACATCAAGCTAGCCCAGGCTGGGCCCTGCCCCTTGGGAGGAGCACTGTGTTAGGAGTCAGATGAGCTGAGTTGGAATGCCAGTACCACCACTCACAGGGCCACCATACCTCTCTGGACCTCACTTCTGTAGTCAGAAACCCACAACAATAATCTCCCTCTTCCTGCACAGGAAGGTCATGAAGCTTATCATGCATGTAAAACTTGTGGACTGCCCAGCACTAGACCAGTGGCTCTCAGACTGGGCTAGACCTTACACCCACCTAAGAAGCTTTGAAAATTTCCCATCCCCAAGCCACTCTCCAGAACCAACTACATCAGAATGTCTCCAGGTGAGACCCAGGCATCAGTATTTTTTTTTTTTCAAGCTCCCCAGGTGATATTAGTATGCCACTGGAATTGAGAATCACTGCCCGAGCTGGGTGTTTCTAACCTGGGGGTAATCCAACCCCAACTCCGGAGCATTTGGTAATGTCTGGAGACATCCTTGATTTCACAGCTTAGGTTGTGGGCGCTGCTGGCAACTATTTGGATAGAGGCCAGTGTGTGTGTATTAGTTACTCAGTCGGGTCTGACTCTTTTGTGACCCCGTGGACTGCAGCCTGCCAGGCTCCTCTGTCCATGGGATTTTCCAGGCAAGAATACTGGGGTGGGTTGCCATTTCCTTCTCCAGGGGATCATCCCAACCCAGGGATCGAACCCAGGTCTCCTGCATTTCATGCAGATTCTTTACCATCTGAGCCACAAAGGAAGTGGGCAGGGATGCCTCTAAATATCTTTCAATGTCCAGGAAAGCCCCCACAATGAAGAATTACCAAGCCCAATGTGTCCACAGTGGCAAGATTGAGAAGCCCTGACCTAGAAAAACATAAGAAATGTTTGTTTTTTGATTACTGAGGTTATTTCCCTAACCCAGACCAAGGACATGAAAGTCCAGAATGGCCTAAGACTCTAAAGACCCCTTTACATTTGTAGCTTTGGTCTTTGTCCTTGAGGGTATAGAACTCAAAGACCAAGATTCTTGTAAAGACCATCCATTCATTCATTACATGAATGTTGCATGAATGCTCAGTCCTTCAGTTTGCGACACTATGGACTATCCTGCCAGGCTCCTCTGTCCATGGAGCTTTTCAGGCAAGAATACTGGAGTGGGTTGCCATTTCCTTCTCCAGGAGATCTTCCCGATCCAGGGCTTGAACCTTACTCTCCTGCATTGGGAGGCAGATTCTTTACTGCTGGCACCACCTGGGAAACCTCACCAATGCTTAATAAGGATCTGTTAAGCAGCAGGCACTGAGCAAACACTACACCTGTTGGCCACCAGGCATTCCCATCCCATCCCTGGTAACTGAGATCCCATCAGACTTCCGCTCTCAATACATAAATGCCTCACTCAACCATTAGGTTCTGAATGGGGGTGGTCTCAATGGTGTGGCCCTACTGGTGTGAGTGTGATGTACAGAGACTCCCGGGAGTCTCTGTTCCCCAGGGGAGACTCAGCCCCACTCACTGATTAGCTTGAATATCAAGACCTATTTCACTGGGCAGTGGGAGCCACAGGAGGTTTCTGAGTAGGAGAGTGGCAAGATCCATCTTTTAGCAGAACTAATCTGGTAGCCATTCTCTCCAAAGTAAGAAGAGAAAAGGTGAGGAATAGCAGTTGGAGTTTAGCACAGGGCAGTCACATTTAATTGAAATTCACTTCACATGAGATTAATCTTTCCAAAGAAGTACATGTCGAGTGGGAGGGATGTTTCTTACTGTACATAAATCTATCACCACAGAAGCAGGCTTTGGGCTTTTAACTGCTACTTTCCGGTTGGAAAAGCCATTTCCGATGGCTTGCAAAGGGCTTGCTCCTAAATTGGCAGCAGTGTGTATCACAGTGCTTGCTCAGCCCTCTTTGAGGCATTTTAGTACTTCTCACTTTCAATACAAAGCTATTGATGTTGGCTCCATCTTGGGAACACTGCTGCCAGCTCCACCACCTAATTGACACTTGGATGGCATTGTTACCAGATATAAAAAAGATTTTCAGTTCTAACAACAGTGGTTGATCACATAATCGGGCTCTAGGAATGGATTCACTCACTGATCTTCCAAAGAATGGCAGCAATACTGTGATACCCACAGGACGATAAAGGGTGGAGGCTACCTATTTATCGGCTCACTTGGTGCCATGAGGCTTTGGAAATCGTGTCACTACATCTTGAAAGTCCTGGGGCCTGTCAAGTTGGAAAGGTCCTGGTTTTTATTTTGGAGTTTTTTTTTTTTTTTTTTTTCACATTTTTTCAAATGGAGGGGTTGCAACATTTCAAAATACACTTGAAGTGAGGCCTTATATATTTACATCACATAATTTCAAATATTCAAAAACTAGGGCTGCCACATGCAACAGCTCAGGCACCTTGCTGAAGCCAGACCTCAGAGAATGGCAGGCCCTCACTGGGACAGCAGGGGGTGAAGTTGCTGAGTAGCCAAGCACTGGCCATGTAGCCCGGGTTTGCATCCCATCTCAGTCTCTTCCTAGCTCTGTGAGGTTAAGGCAAGTCATCACAACCCGTCTGTGCCTCAGTTTATTCATCTGTAAATTGGCGCTAATAATTCCTCTTTGACAATTTGTTAGGATTTACTTAATCTATGTAAGCGACTTAGAACAAATACGTATTTTATCTGCAAAGAGATTTAACAGTGCCTGGCATATAACTAGCCAAATCATATGTGTGTGGTTAAAAATCAGAGATCTGAGAGGCACTTCAGGGTGGAAGCAATGTGAACTCACTGTAGACACGACAACACAGCATGGGTGATGAAAGAGCCAGAGAAGCTAATCTCACGGCAGCCTGAAGCTGTTAACAGGAATCAGGAGGGGTGGGTTTCTAGGGCAGGAAACTTCAGACTGCCTCAGCAAGAGATCTCGCACAGGGCCCCTCTGACCTGAGGGTGTAGAGTCCAGCGTAGGTCTGCCACCCCCTCACCCCCACCACAGGGCACTGACAGACTCTGGAGTTTCTGATGGAAACACCATGCCATCCATCACAGGGCTGGCAGGAGGATGGACTTCTGACCAAGACCCCCAGGGCTCCTGAAATGTCATTCTCTGGGCAGCTTCCCAAACCTTCCCACAAGAAAGTCCTGACATGTGACCACCAAGGACCTCTCTGGAAAGTCCTAATTTATAACCTCTGTCTCGGTTAATTAGAACACCTCTACCATTCCTTTCAAGGTGCAAATTAAACAGCTCATCGCTGTTTGCAATTAAAACCTCTGCTCAATTCTCTAAAATGTCCCTTATCCACACCATCCCACCTCACCTGCAGAATTGTGTCTCCAGGATCTCTGCCCACTCAGCCCCAGCCACACATCCCACCCTGAGCTGGGACCTGCAGACCTGCAGAGCAGAGTCAATAGCAGCGGTGAGGATATATACTAACCACCCACATCACAGGAATGGCTTTCCTCTCAGGGAAAGTTGGGACAAGGAAAGGGATGGCTGTCTCTTTGTTTAAAAAACAAAAAAAGACTTGATTTGCTCTGGGAAGGATACTTACCAATCATGACATCCCCCATTTCCCCTCCAATAACCAGACCCCCACTCATCCTTCAGGGACAAGTTTTGGGTCCTCTTTTCCCCCCCTCTACAACCCACAAACCTCCCATCTGTGAGTTCTGATCCTCTTGAATGTGGTTCTGGCTATTTCCCCTTTTTGAGATGCTCCCAATACAGAAATACAGATCAATATGACAAAATTGTTGTTGAAGTGGTTGCATGTAACCAGTAGTTTAGCAGACAAAATTACAGAGTAATATAATTATGCTGTGCAAATTCCAAACTCTTTACAGAATTTGTAAGATTAATGAATTCATGAGTCCCTGAGGCAGTCTGGTCCAATCATGGTTCACAAGTTTAAAGGTGGAGAATGAACTTCATCACTGTTTCTCTGTGACCTTCATGTGTAACTTCCTTTGATGATAATATCCAAAATTGAAGAGCCCTTCATGAATGTGATGTCTGGGCCAATGGGTCCTTTTCCCCAACACCGTGGGCTCCCACTGGAAGCCCTGTTTGAATTCCTAACACTTAACTCTCAGTCCCACCACAGTTATAGACACTCCACTGGACATTTATCACATTTGTGGCTGTCTACCATCTTGTGAACAATTCTCCCACGTTTAAAGAACTTTCTTCATTAGGAATTCTGTCTCTCCAAGATTAATGGGAAAGAGAGTTACCTTTCTCAGCCTACTTGCACCCAGGCTCCAGATGTAAGACTGAGGTGCCTTCAATTATCTTGTGAACTGAGAACTTCTGGAAGTTCAAGATGGATTTAGAAAAGACAGAGGAACCAGAGATCAACAGCCAACATCTGTTGGATCATAGAAAAAACTAGAAAATTCCAGAAAAACATCTACTTCTGCTTCATTGACTACGCCAAGGCCTTTGACTGTTTGGATCACAACAAATTGTGGGAAATTCTTAGAGATGAGAATACCATACCTTATTCCTCCTGAGAAATCTGTATGCAGGTCAAGAAGCAACAGTTAGAACTGGACAGAGAACAATGGACTGGTTCAAAATCGGGAAAGAAGTACTTCAAGGCTGTATATTGTCACCCTGCTTACTTAAATTATATGTGAAGTACATCATGTGAAATGCTGGGCTGGAATGCACAAGCTAGAATCAAGATTGCTGGAGAAATATCAACAACCTCAGATATGCAGATGACACCCCCCTTATGGCAGAAAGAGAAGAGGAGCTAAAGAGCCTCCTGATGAAAGTGAAAGAGGAGAGTGAAAAAGCTGGCTTAAAACTCAACATTCAAAAAACTAAAATCATGGTATCTGGTCCTATCACTTCATGGCAAATAGATGGGGAAACAGTGGAAACAGTGACAGACTATTTTTTTGGGCTCCAAAATCACTGCAGATGGTGACTGCAGCCATGAAATTAAAAGATGTTTGCTCCTTGGAAGAAAAGCTATGACAAACCTAGATAGCATATTAAAAAGCAGAAATGTTGCTTTGCTGATAAAGGTCCATATACTCAAAGCTATAGTTTTTCCAGTAGTCATGTATAGATGTGAGAGTTGGACTGTAAAGAAAGCTGAGTGCTGAAGAATTGATGCTTTTGAACTGTGGTATTGAAGAAGACTCTTGAGAGTCCCTTGGACTGCAAGGAGATCCAACTAGTCCATCCTAAAGGAAATCAGTCCTGAATATTCATTGAAAGGACTCATGCTGAAGCTGAAACTCCCAATACTTTGGCCACTGGATGCGAAGAACTGACTCATTGGAAAAAACCCTGATGCTGGGAAAGATTGAAGGCAGGAGGAGAAGGGGATGACAGATGATGAGATGGTTGGGTGGCATCACCAACTCAATGGACAGGAGTTTGAGCAAGCTCCAGGAGTTAGTGATGGACAGGGAAGCCTGGCGTGCTGCAGACCATGGGGTCACAAAGAGTCAGACACAACTGAGCGACTAAACTGAAAAGATTTAGAAGAACTATGTGAGATTGATAATGCAGACTGGATTCTTTGGGAGTACACAGGGACTGGCTTTGGGGTGGTACCAGTGGCAGAGGTTCTGGCTCCTGGTGTCTGGCGTCATAAGTGCCATCTACACTGATGGTGGACACAAAAGAGGTATGTCCTGTACTTCCTATAGTTACTACCTCTGAAGTGGTCTCTCCAAAACCCAACTTTGAATCTGGTCAAGTCTCCAACCTAATTACATATTTACAAGCAATGCAGAAGCAGAAGGACATGATAAAGGCCATTTCAGGGATGCAACCGGCAAAACCCAGTCTGTGAGAAGCTAGAGGACAAACAACCTGGTTTCTGTCAACAAATGAATCACGAGGGACCCCCACACACAAGGGATATAGAGGGATTTCTTTGGTGGCCTGGTGGTTAAGAATCCACCAATGCAGGAGACATGAGTTTGATCCCTGGTCCAGGAAGATTCCACATGCTGTGGGGCAACTAAACTTGTATGCCGCAACTACTGAGCCCGTGCTCCAGAGAAGCTTCTCCAATTGCTGCCACACTGCAACTAGAGAGTAGTCCCTGCTCCCCACAACTAGAGAAAAGCCCACGCAACAATGAAGACCCAGTACAGTAAAAGATAAATAAAATTTTAAAAATTAAAAAAAGAGATGGAGAGGGATTACTGTTGTTGTTCAGTTGCTATGTTGTGTCTGACTCTTTGTGACCCCATGGACTGGAGCCCACCAGCCTCCTCTGTCCATGGAATTTTCCAGGCAAGAATATTGGATGCTATGCTATGCTATGATAAGTCACTTCAGTTGTGTCCGACTCTGTGTGACCCCATAGACAGCAGCCCACTAGGCTCCCCCGTCCCTGGGATTCTCCAGGCAAGAACACAGGAGTGGGTTGCCATTTCCTTCTCCAATGCATGAAAGTGAAAAGTGAAAGAAGTCGCTCAGTCGTGTCCGACTCTTAGCGACCCCATGGACTGCAGCCTACCAGGCTCCTCCGTCCATGAGATTTTCCAGGCAAGAGTACTGGAGTGGGGTGCCATTGCCTTCTCCAAGAATATTGGAGAGGGTTGCCATTTCCTTCTCCAGAGGATCTTCCTAAAAGTGTCTTCTAGAAGAGACTCAGGAGATATATCAACTAATCACACTGTTTAGCCTTTATTTCAATCCACAAAAATGAACTGCAAAAAACAAAGACTAAAACAAGCCAAAAAGAAAAGGAAATAATTAGTGAAATTTTTACATTGACAATATTTGATAATATTACCAGAAATACTGTTAAATTTTTAGGTGAAATGATGGTAGTATGGTCATGGATTTTTGAGAGTTCTTATCTTTTAGAGATGACACAATGAAATGCTGCTGCTGCTGCTAAGTCACTTCAGTCGTGTCCAACTCTGTGCGACCCCATAGATGGCAGCCCACCAGGCTCCCCCATCCCTGGGATTCTCCAGGCAAGAACACTGGAGTGGGTTGCCATTTCCTTCTCCAATGCATGAAAGTGAAAAGCGAAAGTGAAGTCACTCAGTCATGTCCAACTCTTCGTGACCCCATGGACTGCAGCCTACCAGGCTCCTCCATCCATGGGATTTTCCAGGCAAGAGTACTGGAGTGGGTTGCCATTGCCTTCTCCAAATAAATCAATGATCCTACATTAAATCAAACTTCATCTAGCTTAACAAAGAACACCCTTGCAGAACTGATGGGCTGGGTTAGCCAGGTACTTTCCATTTTAGATCAAAGCATGGACAACAATGGCTTCTTTCTGTGGGAGATGGAAAGTGGAACTACTTGGATGGGGAGGCTGTGAATCTGTAGTACACTCCAGCCAACTGGTCTCCCTCAGCTCAGAGATGCTCTGGTTCCCAAGGTTGCTTTGGGAACCATGGTGCCCAGCGCCGTGACTACCATGCATCTCCACCCCATCGCAGCTAGTTAACCCTACAGCCACTTGCAGCCAGCTTTCTCTGACAGAAACCATCTGCATGGACCTCTGCAACCAAGGGGACACTGGAAACTGTGAAGCTGGATCTCTCAGATTCAGATTCTAGTTGATGTGCTCTGAGAGAGATGGAGATCTTGCCTGGAAAATCCCATGGATGGAGGAGCCTGGTAGGCTGCAGTCCATGGGGTCTCGAAGAGTCGGACACAACTGAGTGACTTCACTGTCACTTTTCACTTTCATGCATTGGAGAAGGAAATGGCAACCCACTCCAGTGTTCTTGCCTGGAGAATCCCAGGGACAGCGGAGCCTAGTGGGCTGCTGTCTATGGGGTCGCACAGAGTCGGACACAACTGAAGTGACTTAGCAGAGAGAGATGGAGTGAGGTCAGTGAGATGGTCCTCCAACAATAGGCCAGGAGAGTGGCAGTGAGAGGCCACAGCAAGGCAGTGGGGTGGAGGAGGAGAAGCTGCAAGCAACAAAGCTAAAGGGGATTCCACTGATGTATCAAGTGGTTAAATACAGAGAGAGGAACAGAGAAGAATTCAGAAAAAAATATTTCCCAAAAGTGCTAGGCAGTTTACATACTTTATCTCCTTCAACATTCACCATCAGTGTAGCAGACCATGCTAGTTTGCTTGTTCCATGTCTGGTCCCCTTTCTTCTGGTAATAGCACTTGGTTCATGTCTTTCAGACAGAACACACCTCCCTTTTCCCTAGCCACTTCCAAGTTGGGCACACAACACAGCCTGGCCAATCAGACCCAGGGTCACTGGTCCTGGCACAAGTACGTAATCTTGGGTGTTCAGTTTAAACCACTGGGAAAGAGATGCTCTCTCTCATATGGGGATGCTAAGAGGGTATAAAAAGTGAGAGAGTTCCAGAAAAACATCTGCTTCATTGACTATGCCAAAGCCTTTGACTGTGTGGATCACAAAAAAAACTGGAAAATTTTTAAAGAAATGGGAATACCATACCATCTGACCCATCTCCTGGGAAATCTGTAAGCATGTCAAGAAGCAACAGTTAGAACTGGACATAGAACAATGGACTGGTTCAAAATCAGGAAAGGAGTACGTCAAGGTGGTATATTGTCACCTGATTATTTAACTTATATGCAGAGTACATCATGAGAAACGCTGGGCTGGATGAAGCACAAGCTGGAATCTAGATTGCCAGGAGAAATATCAGTAACCTCAGATTCATAGATGACACCACCCTTATGGCAGAAAGTGAAGAAGAACTAAAGAGCCTCTTGATGAAAGTGAAAGAGGAGAGTGAAAATATTGGCTTAAAACTCAACTTCAGAAAATTAAGATCATGGCATCTGGTCCCATCACTTCATGGCAAATAGATGGGGAAACAATGGAAACAGTGACTTTATTTTTGGGGGTTCCAAAATCACTGCAGATGGTGACTATAGCCATGAAATTAAAAGACACTTGCTCCTTGGAAGAAAAGCTATGACCAACCTAGACAGCATATATTAAAAAGCAGAGACATTACTTTGCCAACAAAGGTCCATCTAGTCAAGGCTATGGTTTTTCCAGTGGTCATGTATGGATGTGAGAGTTGGACTATAAAGAAAGCTGAGTGCCAAAGAATTGATGCTTTTGAACTGTGGTGTTGGAGAAGACTCTTCAGAGTCCCTTGGACTGCAAGGAGGTCCAACCAATCCATCCTAAAGGAAATCGGTCCTGGGTGTTCATTGGAAGGACTCATGCTGAAGTTGAAACCCTAATACTTTGCCCACCTGATGTGAAGAACTGACTTATTGGAAAAGATCCTGATGCTGGGAAAGATTGAAGGCAGGAGGAGAAGGAGAGGAGAGAGGATGAGATGGTTGGGTGGCATCACCAACTCAATGGACATGAGTTTGAGCAAGTTCCAGAAGTGGTTGATGGACAGGGAAGCCTGGCGTGCTGCAGTCCATGGGGTTGCAAAGAGTCAGACATGACTGAGCGGCTGAACTGAAGAGGGTAGAATGTTAGCCGGAACAGCTGAGAGCCATCGAGTGGAGAGAGCCTTACTGTCATGAAGCCTTCATTACAGGGAGGAAAGCAGGGGCGAGAGATGGAGAGATGCTGATGCTCATTTGAACACCAGGATCCAGTCCTGCCTGATGCCAGCCCTGATGCTGCTGCTGCTAAGTCGCTTCAGTTGTGTCCGACTCTTAGTGACTCCACGGACTGCAGCCTACCAGGCTCCTCCGTCCATGGGATTTTCCAGGCAAGAGTACTGGAGTGGGGGTGCCATTGCCTTCTCCAGATGCCAGCCCTAACCCTGAGCTATTGATTGATGAGCCAACTAGCTCCTTTGTTTTTTCTTAACTAGCATGAATCAGAGTTCTGTGACTTATGACTAAAATAGTCCTAATATAAAAATCTTGTGTGACAAATATTACCATCTCCAACCTCCTGATGAAAAAAGCCGAATCTCTGACAAATTAGTGAAATTGTTTAAAATTATGCACTTTCATGGGCTTCTGATGTGGCTCAGAGGTAAAGAATCCACCTACCAGTGCAGGAAATGTAGGAGACGGGGGTTTGATCCCTGAGTTGGGAAGATCCCCTGGAGGAGGGCATGACAACCCACTCCAGTATTCTTGCCTGGAAAATCCCCATGGACAGAGGATCCTGGCAGGCTATAGTCCATAGGGTCACAAAGAGTCAGACTAGACTGAAGCTACTGAGCACACACCCACCACTTTCATAAGTCAAGTAGGGTGTTTTCTTTCCCCAACCCCTTTCTCTCTCTCTCTCACTTTTTATTGAGAAGATTTTTTGAACACAGAACAGGAAGAGATTTTTGTGAGCTAATCCAGCACCCCATCACACACACACATACACACCCCACTCTGGCAGAGACCCTAGACCCTGGGAGTCATGGAGAGAAGGTGGGGGGTGGGGAGCAGAATAGTAATAAGACCAAGTAGCTGAAGACAAAGGAGAAGAAAGATGGAGTGTGGAAGAGAACTGTCATGGTTTTAAAATATTTTGGCGAATTCTTTGACGTGTCTTCTTTCAAAAGATGGAGCCTAACTGCTCCCCACCCACCCTGCCTTTGAATATGGACTGGTGGCAGAAGTGATGGGATGTGATTTCCAGGGCCAGGTCATGAGAGGATACAACTTCCTCCTTGCTCTCTCTCAGATCACTTGGTCTGAAGGGGGCTAGCCACTATGTCATGAGGATACTTGAGCAGCCTCGCCCACAGGGAGAGCAGCCTACCAGGCTGTGAGCCACTTTCAACATCAGATCCTCCAATCTAAGCTTCTCTCAAACTCCTGACCCCCACAGAAACTTTGGGATAATAAATATCTACTTTTAAAATATATATTTATTGTTTGCTTGGCTGCATCAGGTCTCAGTTGCGGCATGTGGGATCTAGTTCCCTAATCAGGGATCAACATGGACCCCTGCACTGGGAGCTCAGGGCCTTAGCCACTAGACCACTACAGAAGTCCCATTTATGTTGTCCTAGGCTACTAAGTTATTGGGGTAATTTGTCACACAGCAAGTAATAACTAAAACAGGAACTCTCTGATACACGCCATCAGGGTGGCCTCTGGCGGACTGATGGTATCTCCATGGAAATCATAAAGGACAGCTATGCCTCGTCCTCTGAACCCATGAATATGACATATCTGCCAATGGCAAGACTTCCTTTCTTCTCTGTAGAACTTTCCAGGCAGAACCCAGAGGCAGTACCAGGGTTGGCATCTGGGTCTTTGTGATGCCAAAGACTGTGCCTCTCCATGAGGTCACAGTTCAAAGTCT
Source organism: Bos indicus x Bos taurus (assembly GCF_003369695.1). Classification (NCBI taxonomy): domain Eukaryota; kingdom Metazoa; phylum Chordata; class Mammalia; order Artiodactyla; family Bovidae; genus Bos; species Bos indicus x Bos taurus. Next base: position 129,016,026 of record NC_040076.1, read on the forward strand.
GGATGTCAAGGAGCTAGAAGAGCAGGAAGGAACAGCTGAGAAACTTAAGGTGGTTCTTTTGAATCAGAGACCAAGAATTAGAGGATAGAGTAAGAGGGTGCTTCTCTTATTAATTTAATTATTTAAAACCCATTGGAGGGATCTCTCCAATGGTCCAGTGGCTAAGATTCCAAGCTCCCAGTGCAGGGAGCCCAGGTTCGATCACTGGTCATGGAACTGGATCCCACATGCTGTAACTAAGAGTTCACAATGCGCAGCAAAGACCTGGTACAGCCAAACAAATACATCAAAAAAATTTTTTTTGATAAATAAAGCTGAGTAGAGATGTGATTAAGGTAGAGATCAAGATGAAATCATACTGGATTAGGCGGGGGCGGGGGCTTTGAAATCTAACTAGTCTGTCCTTATAGGAGATAGAAAGGGACACACACAGAAGTGGGTGATTTGAATGTGGAGGCAAAAATTGGGGTGATGTGTCTACACACAAAAGAATGCCGTGACTGCCAGCAACAACTGGAAGCTGGGAGAGAAGCACTCAGCCAATCCTTGCTCAAAACCTCCAGAAGGAACCAACCTTGTCAGTAACTGGATTTTGGACTTCTGCCTCCCTGAAGTGAGAGACTAAATTTCTATTGTTTCAAACCAAAAACAAACAAACAAATAACCCCTACCAATGATATTAATGGCAACCCATTCCAGTGTTCTTGCCTGGAGAATCCCAGGGACGGGGGAACCTGGTAGGCTGCCGTCTATGGGGTCACACAGAGTCGGACACTACTGAAGCGACTTAGCAGCAGCAGCAGCAGCAGGACAATAACAGATAACAGTTTCAAAATGGCCTTAGTGGATTGAGATGTCCCCTGATGTCATTCATTCTCCATAAATGTATGCTGATCACCTGGCTAGTGCCAGGGCCATGTCTGGACCATACACACAGGAAATGTTACATTAGAGCCAGGGACCAAATGAACACCTCAGTCAGCCCAAGCTCACTGGCATATGGAGGGCAGGGTTGGGTACAGGATCTAGAAAGACCCCCTGCAGCAGGGTGGACTGAGCAAGCTGGGTAGAAAATTGGAAAGGTGAGAGGGCAGAAATTTCTGGCAGGCACACAGATGCAGCCCAGGTGACGCACTTTGGTGCATCATGTGGGTAGAAAAACAGAGGGACAGGCGGCACATTAACTTCTGTCCTATGGCACCTGCCTCCACATTCTGATGTTTAAGATCTCATTCACAAGTCCCTCCTCTGAAGCTCCCAGACACACTCTTTCTGTTTGAGCCAGGCTTGTCTCCCAAAATCATGTGGTAGTTCCGGCCCCACACTAGTATTCTTCCTGACAGCCCTGAAAACTACCTAATTCTTCTCCTCCTAGAAAATTCTTAAAATTTGCTCAAAAACTTCTTTATCCTGTGAAGAAAAGAGAATCCTCCTACACTGTTGATAGGAATGTAAATTGGTACAGCCACCATGGAAAACGGTATGAAGTTTCCTTAAAAAATTAAAAATAAATTTGCTATATGATCCAGTTCATTCCTCAGCAAATATCTAGAGAAAACTCATATTCAAAAAGACACATGCATCCCAATGTTCATAGCAGCACTATTTACAATAGCCAAGAAATGGAAGCAACCTAGGTGTACATCAACAGAGGAATGGATAAAGATGTGATACACACACACACACACACACACACACACACACAATGGGATATAACTCACCCATTAAAAAGAATGAAATATTGCCATTTACAGCAACATGGATGGACCTAGAGATTGTCCTATTAAGTGAAGTAAATCAGACAGAGAGAGAAAAATATCATATGATATCAATTATATGTAGACTCTGAAAAAAATGATATAAACGAACTTATTTACAAAACAGAATCAGATTCACCGACCCAGAAAAAACAAACTTCTGGTTACCAAAGGGGGGAGGAATAATTAGGAATTAGCAGATACACACTTAGTTCAGTTCAGTTCAGTCACTCAGTCATGTCTGACTCTTTGCAACCCCATGAATCTCAGCACACCAGGCCTCCCTGTCCATCACCAACTCTCGGAGTTCACTCAAACTCATGTCCATAGAGTCAGTGATGCCATCCAACCATCTCATCCTCTGTTGTCCCCTTCTCCTCCTGCCCCCAATCCCTCCCAGCATCAAAGTCTTTTCCAATGAGTCAACTCTTCACATGAGGTGGCCAAAGGACTGGAGTTTCAGCTTTAGCATCAGTCCTTCCAAAGAACACCCAGGACTGATCTCCTTTAGAATGGACTGGTTGGATCTCCTTGCAGTCCAAGGGACTCTCAAGAGTCTTCTCCAACACCACAGTTCAAAAGCATCAATTCTTCAGCACTCAGCTTTCTTCACAGTCCAACTCTCACGTCCATACATGACCACTGGACAAACCATAGCCTTGATTAGCCAGACCTCTGTTGGCAAAGTAATGTCTCTGCTTTTGAATATGCTATCTAGGCTGGTCATAACTTTCCTTCCAAGGAGTAAATGTCTTTTAATTTCATGGCTGCAATCACCATCTGCATTGATTTTGGAGCCCCAAAAATAAAGTCTGACACTGTTTCCAGTTTCCCCATTTATATACACATTACTATATATAAAACAGATAAACAACAAGAACTTACTGTATAACACAGGGAACTATTATATATTCAATATCTTGAAATAAACTACAATGGAAAAGAATCTGAAAAGAATCATGAATCAAAGAATCTGAATCACTTTGCTCTACACCAAAACTAAAACAAAATCAACTATGTTGTTGCCATTTAATCACTAAGCCGTGTCTGAGTCTTTTGTGAGAGAATGGACTCTTTGCAACCTCCTGGACTGTACTTCCCCAGGCTCATCGGTCCATGGGATTTCCTAGGCAAGAACACTTTGCAACCACTGACCCAGGACTGAACCAGGGTCTCCGGCATTGTAAGCAGTTTCTTTACTGTCTGAGCCACCAGGGAAGTTGGAGGAGGGAAGGACTTCTTTTTTTGTTGTTTTTTAGATTGAAGTAGGGCTTCCCATGGCTTCACAGTGAAGAATCGGCCTGCCAGTTCAGGAGACACGGGTTAGATCCCTAGGTCGGGAAGATCCCCTAGACAAGGAAATGGCAACACACTCGGTATGCTTGCCTCAAAAACTCCATGGACAGAGGAGCCTGGAGGGTAACAGTCCACGGGGTCATAAAGAGTTGGACACAACTGAGTGACTAACACTCCTCCAAGACTTTCTTGACTTCCTCTTTCCTAAGAATTCCAATCAATTTTGATTGGTTTTGTGCTGCTGTGACCTTGGCAGGGACGGGCCAGTCAGGCTGCCCATCTCGGAGTTCTCTCTTGGCCTCCATCAGGCTTCCTCCAACCAGGTGAGACCCAGGCTCTTGTCATTCTCCTTGCTCTCCTCACTTCACCCTGAGTTCTCTGAGTGACTAGACTGTGCAAGTAAGTTAATGAATAGACTTAACTTCACACACTGTGGTTATCAGCCCAACCTCGACTACACTTTCATTTATGGCTCTTCTAAGACCTCCAGATTATGTTAAGAAATGTTCCTGCCACGCAGCAGTAGGTGAGGACCTTTGGCCAACAAAATAAGGCCACGTCTGAGAGGTTGCTGCTCTTCAGGTGAAGTGGGCATTGCAGCATCTAATCGAGGGTAACAAGATAATGCCTGGGGATGTCTTAAGAAACTCTCTTCTGTTTTGTACTTTGGGACTCTTACAATTTTATAACCCCTAATTGATAACCCTCAAAGTTGCTGTAATCACTACAGACTTTTTCTCCCAGCCCTACTTATTCTTCAAGAATCAGCTAAAGGCCCTGCTTAAGCAAGACAATGTTCACATCAACCCTGGGTGACTCTCCTGACTAACATTGGGTCATTGTTAAATTCCATTTTTTTGGTTAACCATTAACTCAATTAAAAATTTTTTAGATCAAACAATAAATCAAAACTGAAATCACTATATGTGTAATCTAAAAAATAACACGAACAAATGAATATGACAAAACAGATTTGTAAGTACAAAGAAAAACAGTGGTTACTAGTGAGAAGAGGGGTGGCGGAGGAGCAAGATGGAGAAAAGGATTAAGAGGTATAAACTACAAGGTATAAAGTCAATGAAATAGAGCACAGAGAATATAGCTAATATTTTGTAATGACTTTAAATAGAGTATAATCTACAAAAATTGAATCACCATGTTTTACATCTGAAACTAATACAACATTGTAAATAATATAATTCAATTAAAAAAACCTGAAATTGTAAAATAGTTTAAAATGAATAATTAAAAAAACTGTATGGGAGAAAATATTTGCAAAGAACTCATAAAAAATATGTTAAGAATGTTCTGAACTCAACAGTAAGAAACCAAAAAATCCAGTTAGAAAGTAAGTAAAAGACTTAAATAGACCCTTTACTAATGAAGGCATAAGGAAAGCAAATAAATACATTAAAGATGTTTAACCTCATTAGCCATTGGAAAAATGCAAATTATTAATTAATCACAATAGTATATCATGACTTACTTGTTAGAATGGCTTTAATTTAAAATTTGATAATACCAAGTGTTGACAAAGATACAGCAATAGTAGATAATTCACGTATTTTTTATGGGGATAAGAAATGGTAGTGCCACTGTGAAAAAATCAGTCTGGAAATTTCTTTAAAGTTTAAACATATACTTATTATACATCTCAGCAATCTCAATACAGGGTATTTTCCCCGGAGAAATAAAACCTTATATACATACCAAAAAAACCTGTACATGAATGTTCACAGATGCTTCATTTGTAACATCTGAAAATGAAAAAAGTCCAAATTTCTTTTTAACGGATGAAATGTTAAACAAACCGTGGCATATCCATACAATTGAATGAAAGTGAAAATTAGTCCTAAGTCCTGTCTGACTCTTTGGGACCCCATGGACTGTAGCCCACCAGGCTCCTCTGTCCATAGGATTCTCCAGGCAAGAATACTGAAGTGGGTTGCCATTCTCTTCTCTGGGGGATCTTCCTGACCCAGAGATCAAACCCAGGTATCCTGCATTGCAGGCAGATTCTATACCACTGAACCACCAATGGAATACTACTCAGCAATTAAATAAACAAACTATTGATTCTTAACAATAATTTGGATGGATCTTAGGGCATTAAGCAAAGTGGTGGTTTAGTTGCTCAGCTCAGCTCAGTTCAGTTCAGTTCAGTCGCTCAGTCGTGTCCGACTCTTTGCAACCCCATGAATCGCAGCACGCCAGGCCTCCCTGTCCATCACCAAGTGTCTGACTCTTATAGACCCCATGGACTGTAGCCCATCAGGCTCCTCTGTCCATAGGATCTTCTAGGCAAGAATACTGGAGTGGGTTACCATTTCCTTCTCCAGACCCAGGATTGAACCCACATCTCTTGTGTCTCCTGTGTTGGAAGGTGTGTTCTTTACCAACTGAGCAAGGAGGAAAGTCCTTAAGCAAATGGAAAAAGCCAATTTCAAAAGTTGCATACTGTAAGATTTCATTTTTATGACATTACATACATGACAAAATTATAGAAATGGAGGACACATCAGTGGTTGTTGGAAGTTAGGAAATGAGCAGGAAGATGTGACTACAAAGGGGCAGGATGAGGAAGTTCTTTTGTGAGAAAGAAATCCTGTGTTTTGATTGTGGTGGTGGTTATATGCATCTATGTTGTTGCTGTTCAGTCACAAAGTCATGTCGATTCCTTGTGACCTCATGGACTGTAGCACACCAGGCTTCTCTGTCCTTCACTATCTCCTGGATTTCGCTCAAAGTGATGTCTATTGAGTTGGTGATGCTATCTAACCATCTCATCCTCTCTGCTCTCTTCTCCTTTTGCTTTCAATCTTTCCCAGCTTCAGGGTTTTTTCCAATGAGTTGTCTCTTCACATCAGGTGGCCAAAGTATTAGAGCTTCAGCTGTGAATCAATACATGTGATTAAATGGGCTTCACTGGTGGTTCAGTGGTAAAGAATCCATCTGCCAGTGAAGGAGCTGCAGGAGATTAGAGTTAGATCCCTGGGTTGGAAAGATCCCCTGGAGGAAGACATAGCAACCCACTCCAGTACTCTTGCCTGGAGAATCTCACAGACAGAGGAGCCTGGTGGGCTAGAGTCCATGGAGTTGCAAAGAGCTGGACATGACTGAGTGACTGAACATGCATGCACATACACAAAGACATACAAAAACTGAGGGCATGCAAAAAAAATGGTGAAATCTGAATAAGTTCTGTAGTCAATTGTATTAATGGTGCCAGCCAATTTCTTGGTTTTTATAATGTTCTATACTTACAAAAGATGTCGCCACTGAAGGAAGCTGCTGCTGCTGCGGCTATGTCACTTCAGTCGTGTCCGACTCTGTGAGACCCCAAAGACGGCAGCCCACCAGGCTCCCCCGTCCCTGGGATTCTCCAGGCAAGAAACCTGGTGGCTTGCCATTTCCTTCTCCAATGCATGAAAGTGAAAAGTGAAAGTGAAATCGCTCAGTCGTATCCGACTCTTAGCGACCCCATGGACTGCAGCCTACCAGGCTCCTCTGTCCATGGGATTTTCCAGGCAAGAGTACTGGAGTGGGGTGCCATTGCCTTCTCTGTGAAGGAAGCTAGATGGTGGTTATATAGGACCTCGTCATACTCATTTTGCAATTTCTTCTAAGTCTATAATCATATCAAAGTAAAAAGCTTTAAAAATAACACTACTTATAAAATCCTAAGGGATGTGATTTAAAAAGAGCTCAGAGGAAATATTCATATCCTTAAGCAATTAACACTCAACAAAGAAGTTATGAAAATAATTAAATTATGAATTTGGTAGTTAGGAAAAGCAGTAAAATAAGCATAAAAATAATAGGAAGAAGGAATTGATAAAGCAAAAAGCAGACATTACTGGCACTGAAGATAGAAAAAGAACAAACTTGAGTGTTGGATCTTTAAAATTAAAATATAGAAACCACTGTTAAGTTAAGTGAAAGTCCCTCAGTCATGTCTAACTCTTTGCGACCCCATGGACTGTGCAGTCCATGGAATTCTCCAGGCCAGAATACTAGTGTGGGTAACTGTTCCCTTCTCCAGGGGATCTTCCCAATGCAAGGATCAAACCCATGTCTCCCACATTGCAGGCAGATTCTTTACCAGCGAAGCTACCAGGGAGGCCCAAGAATTCTGGAATGGGTAGCCTATCCCTTCTCCAGCAGATCTTCCTAACACAGGAATTAAACCAGGGTCTCCTGCATTGCAGGCAGATTCTTTACCAGCTGAGCTACTAGGGAAGCTCCAGAGAAACCACTAACCAACCAAATTTTTGAAAAAATAAGAAACCATAGTACACAAAATTAAAATTGGAATGAAGAAATAGCCACTGATACAAGGAAATAAAAGTAAGTAATTTCAAGAAATGGGAGCTTTTCAAGTAAAATATTTTTCAAAACTCAAAACTGACCTTAGAATAAACAGAAGATCTAAAGAGATCTTTAAATTACTTAGTTGAAACTGAGTAAGCTGTCAATGAACTACCCTTCCTCAAAAAAGCACCAGACCCATAAGGTTTCAAAAGCAAATGTTACTAAATCCTATAGGAATAAATAATGCCACTTTGTTTATTTTTCTTTCAAATTTTCATGGCATTTTTATGAATATACTTATTCCTTTTTTTCTTTGTACTCTCATTCCCTGTATACCATAAGCTACCATCTTAGTAAGTTTAGTGTTGGCATATTTTTGCAAGATATGCTTTGTTTTGTGATACTGTATTTTTTATTTATGTAAATGGTATTTTGTTGCATGTGGCTTGTGCTGCTGAAATTGCAAGAAGTATCTCCTTGCCCTTAGGTTCAAAAACAGTCCCCTACATTGTCATTCAAAAATGTTACAGTTTTACTATTCACATTGAGGTCTTTAATTCACTTAGAATGCACGTTTGCATGGGCTATCAGGGAAATATATGGTTTTATTTTTCTCTGTATATTGAATCAGATTTGCTTGCTCTTTGACTCTTTCCCATTGATCTGTGGTGTCAGTTCTATGGCGTATTAACTTCCTGTGCACACAGGGCTCTTTTTCTTAGTTCTCTATTGTGCTCCTTCTGTCTGTGTGTACTTGTGGTAATACTATATATTTAGTGCATTTATGACTTTAGCATTGTAATATCTCTTAACATTGTTAGGACAAATCCCCATCTTTAACTCTTCTTAGACTAAGCTATTCATGGGCCTTTATTCTTCAATATAAATTTCAGAGCAAGTTTATCATGTTCCCCCACCAAAAATTTCCACCTAGAATTTTGTTTGGGTATACACTGGATTTATAGATGAATTTGTGGGGGAATAGAGGCCTTCAGAATGCTAAATTATCTAATCCAAGAGTATAACACATCTCCACTTTTATTCAATTATCTATGTGACCTTTAATTGAGGCTTTTAAGATTTCTCCAAAGAGATTGTGTATGTTTTCATTTTTATTTCATTTTTCATTTTTTCCCATATTCTTTGTGGATTTCTTGCCCTTGTAAATAATTTCTCCTTTTTTATTATACTTTCTAGTAAATTATGGCTGACATAAAGCAATGCTATTGATTTTTGTTATTTCCCCTTATATCTGACCAAGTTTCTGAAGTCTCTTATCAGTTCTAACAGATTGTGTGCTGATACCGACTTTTCCTAGGTAAATGATTATATCACCTCAAATAATGACAGTTCTAAGTCTTCCAATCCCTATACTGCTTATACAAAGCAGTCAAGAGCAGAGAGAAAAAGAAGAAAAGCTTCCAAATTCATTTTAAAAACTAGTGCAGTATTTATACCCAAAGCAGACAAGATAGTCTAAACAGAGAAAACTACGTATTAGCCTAATTCATAAATATCTGTGTAGACATCCCAAATAAAAATAATCAAAATGTACTTTAAAAGAACAAGTCACCAGGAAAAATGGTGTTAATTCCTAGAGTGTAAGGAAGATTAAATGTTATTCACCATGTTAATATGTCAAAGGAGAAATTGATATGACCATCCTTTTGGATGTGGAACATCCATTTCTAACCTAAAAATGAAAGTTTAGTAAAATAAACATGGATGACTGACTTAGGTTAAAAACTGATCAGTCCTATTGGCAAGACATTAAAAACATTTCTATTAAAAGTCAAGAATAAGCTATAGATACCACTAATATTTTCCTGGAAGGATTAGATATTGCTGTCAGACAATCAAAACGAGTAAAGGTGTAAATTGGAGTCACGTCCAAATAAGAGTCATGTCCCACTCTTTGCAACCCCATGGGCCATAGCTCGCCAGGCTCCTCCGTCCGTGAAATTTTCCAGGCAAGAATACTGTAATGGGTTGCTATTTTAGGGGATCTTCCCAACCCAGGGATCAAACTGTGCCTCTTGTATCTCCTGCAATGGCAGGTGGATTCTTCACCACTAGCACCACATACAGATGACATTATATTCAGGAAAATACAAGAATACAAGCAAACCAACTGAGCAACTATTACAGATAATAAGAGAATTCAAAAAGGCCACAAAATATGCTCATAATAGCTTTTCTATGTATGAACAAGAATTAGAAAATACAGAGGGACAAAAATATTCCATTTACAGTGGTAACAACTGACAAAATGTTTAGAAGTAATTACCAAAAATAGGAAAGATATATTTACAACAAACTTTAAACTCAGTCTTCATATAAAATAAGATGTGAATTAATGAAAAGCTCTACCCTGTTCTTACATAGGAGAACCCAACATTATAAAAATGTCCTTTCTTCCTAAATCAATACATAAATGGAATATGAAAAGTTTCTCATTTTTATAACAAAATGGAATTTTAAATTAGTGAGGAAATGACTTGAAATGGTGCTAGATAATCATTCACACATTTGCAAAAATAAGTAAACCAAATCAAAGTTTATAAGCTAAAACTGAACATGTAAAGGTTCTAGAAGTAACAGGAATTTTTTGTTTGTCTTTTTTAAATTAATCTTAGGGTAGGGAAAGCCACTCTAAAACACAGACTTCAGAACCAATGAAGTAAAAGTTTGATACTTATAAATTAAAATGTCTGCACAAAACTTTAAGTCTAAAAATTTGCATTTAATACACAGATTTATCACTGTTTTTTCCAAAATTTCACTTAGACAAAGTGTTGAAGAAAACATATTTTAAAGAAGAAGAAATCATGACCCTCATACAACGTATACACTTGGCAGAGATTTTATTTAACTTCTTAATTAATGAGGGAACCAGTAAGATGCTACATTTCTTACAATGGAGGCTTTAACTTACAGGTTTATTATACCCCACCTAACAGAATCTATTCATTTTTGCCACATTCAGAAGTCATTTGCATAGTTATAGACTGGAAACATTTGCACTATTATTATTTTTTAGAGGTTTTTTAAAAATTGAATTTATTACAACATTGCTTCTGTTTTATGTTTTTGGGTTTTGGGCCACAAAGTATGTGGGATCTTAACTCTCTGACCAGGAATCGAACCTGCACCCCCTGCATTAGAAGGCAAAGTCTTAACCAGTCTTAATCAGGGAAGTTCTTGCATTTTTATTAGTTCTAACTTCTATCCCTGAAGTGTTGGAAAAGAGCCTAGTCAAAGACAACCAAGGATAATTTGGATGGCTAGGCTAGACAGGACACTTAATAATATTTTTTTTGCCCATTTCAAAGACTTTTACAATTTTCCTGATACTCTCCCCTACTTGTAATCATCATAATCTCAAGAAAGATTATTCCTGATGACAAATAACACTCTTCTCCTAAGGTTTGACCTGATTATCTACATAGGTGCTGGAGGAGTGTTCAAACAGGTCTCTAAATTTTCTGTGTGGTATCTAGAGTAGCCTGCCAAAAAGGAGACACAGGTTCAATCTCTGCATCAGGAAGATTCCCCTGGAGAAGGAAATGGCAACTCGTTGCAGTATTCTTGCCTAGGAAATCCCATGAACAGAAGAGCCTAGTGGGCTACAGTCCATGGGATCACAAAGAGTCAGACATGACTTAGCAACTAAAGAACAACCAACAATATCTAGAACAAAACAAATTTGAACAATTACAAGATTATCTTCTATCTGAAAGTCTTCATAAGGCAACTCGGATTGAACTTTCAAAAACATCTATTATTTGCCATCCCATGGCTAAGAAACTCTCTACTAGATTTTACTTGCAAAGTTCAATGACTCTCTTTTTCTCAAGGCTCCTAAAATAACTTGGGTTTCTTCCCCTAAAGGAAGTCACCTTCCTTACTATCTGTGAGTCTGGACCCTGTAAATAAAGCACTCAGACCTGTTTTCCTGGGAGGCCATAATAGGCAATGTCTCTTTAAGTACTACCAGACTTTGTTCCTTAAGAATGACTTGTCATGCCTGATTAAAAGAGCATTGTACTCAAATATAATACTACAGGAGGACCTTGGATGTTTAATCAATTTGTTTAATTATGTTCTCATATAAAGAAAAAGTCTTATTAAACTTACACAAATAACTATATTGCCATGAAAAGGAGACTCAGAAAGAGCTTCTGAATTAGTTGGTAAATTAGATATCACTTTTAAATGTTTCATTTTAGTTTAAAAAAGCAGAGTCTACCAATTGCTATAGGCCACAGGGAGCATGAGAAGACACAGAAAGGGCGTCCTTTAGATCTGGAAAATATATAGATCTGGAAAAACTCATATGACATCAGCAATATTCCAAACAAATAACCACAATAAAATGTTGCACATCAGCTCATTCAGTTCTACATAATTAATTCTTGCTCCACTGGATCTTGGGTTAGTAGTCTCACGAAGCCATCTGTTTCCCAGTGGAAAGAGCTCTGGAAATCCCAAATCACTCCACTGATATGGTCTGAAAGTTGCCTAAGTGATTCCAGCTCAGATGCTTCTATCCAAGACTTGATATTTTGAAAGGTCAATATTTTGCAGTACCTGTTTTCACAAGTCTCTGAGATTTTCCTTGTTTGTTGAAGACACAAACTCTGGCCTGTTGCTTGTAAAAGAGACTTTAGCAAAAGTTAGAGTAAAACACAAGCTATTTATAAAAGACAAAGTTATAGTTTTTTGTCATTGAAAAATTTCAAGCGTAGAAGGACTGATGAGAGTTTGTAATAAACAAAAGAATAATACAACTGGGACTTCCCTGGTGGTCCAGTGGCTAAGACTCCATGCTCCCAATGTAGGGGACCTGGTTCAGTTCCAGGTCAGGCAGTTAGAGCCCATGTGCTGCAACTAAAGATCCTGCATGCTGCAACCAACGCCCAGTGCAGCCAAATACATAAATAAATATTTTTAAGAAAAGAATAATACAACTGACAAGGATATTTGGGTGTTTGGTTGGTGGCATGCAAAACAAAGATAACCCATTCTCCAAGAAAACATTAAAAATAAATATATCTTAGCTCAATGATAAAGTCTATTTTCTAAGAGGCCAGTGAATGCTGCCTCTGATTTATAAAATTGGATTTATTAGGGGTAAATATCTTGAGAGACGACACACGATAATCCTTTGATATACTATATAATGTTCTTAGACTGTTGAGTAAAGAGATTCCATAAACCTGAAAGGGCTTAGACACCTATATAGCTGTAAAACTTCAAGATTACGTCTGATGTGCATTGAGAACCACTGGCCTAAAGGTTACTCTGTTTGAAGTCTTTTTAAAAAGAAAAAAGACTGGCAATCAATATGCTAAATAATAACTGAAATATATTGTTGCTCAATATTATCAGGTACTGATAACACTACCAAGATTCAGATAAATAGGGGGAAATTCAACAGGACAATTTTATAAGACCTTCAATCAGTGTTTTCCCTGAAATTAAAACACACAGAAAGTGAGGCACTGAAAAATCTCCTGGAGCATCCCATAAAGCATAACATTTCTGAAATGCTTTTATTAATAACACCTTACCTATAAAATTTAACTCAGGGAAGGGTGAGCATCTCTTCTGATTTAACTCCTTCCACACAACTCTCCGAACCTGATTATTTCTAGCATCCCTTTTTATAAGGTTAAAGGACAAAATTTCGTGAGTTTCTTTAGGAATCCTATGGGAAATCTCAAAGGCTGCTTTAGGTGTGTAAGACATCTGGCCATTTTTATTATCTTCTATTTTTCAGATCTGATTTTTAAAAAGCAGAAATCAAGAGCTGTCAAAGGAGATTTGGACACTTGATTAAGACATAATAACATTTATTATTTGTTATTATTTGTAGTCTACAAATAATAAATGCTGGAGAGGGTGTGGAGAAAAGGGAACCCTCTTACACTGTTGGTGGGAATGCAAACTAGTACAGCCACTATGGAGAACAGTGTGGAGATTCCTTAAAAAACTGGAAATAGAATTGCCTTATGATCCAGCAACCCCACTGCTGGGCATACACACTGAGGAAACCAGAAGGGAAAGAGACACGTGTACCCCAATGTTCATCGCAGCACTGTTTATAATAGCCAAGACATGGAAGCAACCTAGATGTCCATCAGCAGATGAATGGATAAGAAAGCTGTGGTACATATACACAATGGAGTATTACTCAGCCATTAAAAAGAATACATTTGAATCAGTTCTAATGAGGTGGATGAAACTGGAGCCTATTATACAGAGTGAAGTAAGCCAGAAGGAAAAACATAAATACAGTATACTAACGCATATATATAGAATTTAGAAAGATGGTAACAATAACCCAGTGTACGAGACAGCAAAAGAAACACTGATGTATAGAACAGTCTTATGGACTCTGTGGGAGAGGGAGAGGGTGGGAAGATTTGGGAGAATGGCAATGAAACATGTAAAATATCATGTAGGAAACGAGTTGCCAGTCCAGGTTCGATGCATGATGCTGGATGCTTGGGGCTGGTGCACTGGGACGGCCCAGAGGGATGGTATGGGGAGGGAGGAGGGAGGAGGGTTCGGGATGGGGAACACATGTATACCTGTGGCGGATTCATTTTGATATTTGGCAAAACTAATACAATTATGTAAAGTTTAAAAATAAAATAAAATTGGAAGAATAAAAAAAAAAAAAAAAGACATAATAACAAGTACCTGAGAAACAATACTTGGTTGCTTATGAATCAAAGGAACAATAAAACATTTTAAAATAAACAAGAACCTTAACACTTTAATAATTGAGGAATCTTTTTCTTTCTCCTCTTTTTTGGTAATTAAGAGTATAAAGTCAACATATAGCATGTAAAATTACTCAAGTTAATCACAGAATCTGTGCTTTCTAGGTAGATTATACAGAGAATATATAAAGTAGCCAGTCATCCTGATTCCCCCAAAACCGTCCTGGTTTCAGTACAGAAAACTGCATATCCCCAGAAACCCCACAGTTCCAGGCCAATCAGAAAGGTGGGTCACCCCAGAAAGAATAACCATTCAAACTGTAGGTGAAAACGTTAATCGGAAAACCAATGGAGCAAATCCATCAAGACTGAGAACTTTGCAAACATTTTAACAAATTTTGTAGCTTGTGAGATTTAGTATTATAAATCAAGACAAGTAAAATTTACTTGTTTGACTCAGGACAAATCCAAGTTTTATCTTTTATTATGCTCTTTTATACTCACCAAGCCTGATTACTTCTAGCATCTCTTTTATTCTAACATCTCTTTTATTCTAACACAGATCTCAAGGGGTCCATATGTTCAAAACTAATTTCATAACAGTATTTAAAGGCTATTTCAGTTAGCATGCTATGCATTCATCATTGCTATCTTCAAGTGGATAAATGAATATCTTAAGTCTTTCTCAGTTTTGCTTTTTAACAAACATGCTGCTGCTACTAAGTTGCTTCAGTCGTGTCCGACTCTGTGCGACCCCAGAGACGGCAGCTCATCAGGCTCCTCCGTCCCTGGGATTCTCCAGGCAAGAACTGGAGTGGGTTGCCATTTCCTTCTCCAATGCATGAAAGTGAAAAGTGAAAGTGAAGTCGCTCAGTCGTGTCCAACTCTCAGTGACCCCATGGACTGCAGCCTACCAGGCTCCTCCATCCATGGGATTTTCCAGGCAAGAGTACTGGAGTAGGGTGCCATTGCCTTCTCTGTTTAATAAACATAACTAGCTATAAACACATAAATAAAAGTGTTTTGTGCCCTCAATAGGCACAAAGTGGTTTAAAAAACAAAAATCCCAAGAACCACTGCTTATGGAAAAGCAAAACCATACTCTCAGTCATATTTCTGTCATTATTGCAGTTGTAACCATTCATATTAATTATAACTTTTCACTAAAGTAATTAACTTCTATTTCACAGAGAAAATAATTGAGTGTTCTGTCATACTGAACCATTTTAGCAGATTAGAAAAGTTTATAATACATTTTTTCCAGACACATGCATTCCTGTGTGGCAAAAAATAAACACATTCATTAACATGACTCATGTCTATAGCTTCTCTTATAGCACGTACAAATATGCAAAATTATGCTTTGTAATCAGTGTGTTAGTGTTCTAGGCTCTTAGTACCTAGATAGCCATCAATTACATAATTAATTTAATTTAATATTAGCTTAAAATTTTAAGTTACCGAGAGATCCTGGAAATGATCTTCAAGCTGACATACTACAGAACACAATTACTGCTGAAATTGTTTATCAGAATCATGATTCGATGGAGCTGGACATAAATTTACATTTTCCATCCTCAAACATTATGGAGGAGTCATGTGAGCTAATTCAATCAACAAACCTGTAATCATTTGGGGAAAATATACCCAATTAGAAATAATTGTTTGCTAAATTACAGCTGACACTTGAACAATGGGAGGGTTAGAAACACCCATCCTCCATGCAACTGAAAATCCCCATATAACTTTACAGTCAGCCCTTCTTGTCCACAGTTCAGATTCTGCAGAGTCAACTGTGGATCCTGTAATGAAAAAAATTATTTAGCAAAAAGTCTGTGTATAAGTGGACCACTCAGCTCAAACCCGTGTTGTTCAAGGATCAACCAGATACTTAACAGTGATAACTCAGAGAAGACAAAGTTGTTTTTATTAACGCACATTAGTACTGACCTTGTTTGCCAAACATTTACTTTAATTATGTGAATTTGGATTCTTAAAAAGGTTTCTGAGTGAGCTGCAGAAAGAACAATTTTTAGCACATTTAAAGTGTTAGAAGTTTAATTATCCTATTTTTCAGGACTTTATATCAGCACTTATTTATTCCATAAACCAATCACAACAAAGCTTCTTTCATTCAAAAGATTTTATAATCTAATTAATTTATACCCTCCAGAAACAGAAAAATATACACAAGCACATTGAGAGGTAAAGTTCTTTCTAAATTATAGACAGAGAACTTACAGCTTCAGTTTTATGACTTGTCACACAGGTTAAATGACGCAGACACTGAAATTAAAGAAACTTTTTTTAACATTTTATTTATCAAAAACAACTGCTCTCTTAGTGGGCATAGATTTTTTAACTAATTTGTATTCAGACACATGAAAAAACAAATAAATAGCCCGATTCTCTGTTATCTCTCACCCAGCAGAAAATAGATATCCATCATTCATCTACAAAAATCACCAAATGGTCAGACCATTAAGCCAAGTTCCCAGTCATTGCTGTTGGCAATGAGGTATAATTTATGGGCTCTAAGTGAAATAAAACCAAAATACAAAATTAATTGAGAGGGAAAAAAATCCCAGAGAATACAGAGCTGGAAAGGTTAAAATTCTATTGACATTTGGAATTCACCTCTAGGAGCCAACAAGTAAATACGCTCTGGCTGAAGCCGTCCATGAAGGATACTCTGGGCACAGAGCCTAGGTGACTCTCTCAAGGTAAATCGATTGTGTGTCTGAGCAGCAACTCCAAAATTGTTAAAATATGTTTTTTTAAAAAGATGAAATCATAGCTCTCATATAAATATAAAATGAACACTTAAATTAACTCATTAATTAATGAGGCAACCAATAAGATGTTACAACTGGTTCAAATGAGGATTTAACTTACAGAGATTTGTAATCTCTATTGGACAAAAAAAAAAAATATATATATATATATATATATAATATACATATTTATACTAGACCATTCAGGTATGACCTAAATCAAATCCTTTGTGACTATACAGTGGAAGTGAGAAATAGATTTAAGGGACTAGATCTGATAGACAGAGTGCCTGATGAACTATGGATGGAGGTACATGACATTGTACAGGAGACAGGAATCAAGACCATCCCCAAGAAAAAGAAATGCATAAAAGCAAAATGGCTGTCTGTGGAGGCCTTACAAATAGTTGTGAATAGAAGGGAGGCAAAATGCAAAGGAGAAAAGGAAAGATATACCCATATGAATGCAGAGTTCCAAATAATAGCAAGAAGAGATAAGAAAGCCTTCCTCAGAGATCAATGCAAAGAAATAGAGGAAAACAACAGAATGAGAAAGACTAGAGATCTCTTCAAGAAAATTAGAGATACCAAGGGAAAATTTCGTGCAAAGATGGGCTCAATAAAGGACAGAAATGGTATGGACCTAACAGAAGGAGAAGATATTAAGAAGAGATGGCAAGAATACACAGAAGAACTGTACAAAAAAGATCTTCATGACCCAGATAATCATGATGGTGTGATCACTCACCTAGAGCCAGACATCCTGGAATGTGAAGTCAAGTGGGCCTTAGAAAGCATCACTATGAATAAAGCTAGTGGAGGTGATGGAATTCCAGTTGAGCTATTCCAAATCCTGAAAGATGATGCTGTGAAAGTGCTGCACTCAATATGCCAGCACATTTGGAAAACTCAGCAGTGGCCACAGGACTGGAAAAGGTCAGTTTTCATTCCAATCCCAAAGAAATACAATGCCAAAGAATGCTCAAACTACCGCACAATTGCACTCATCTCACACACTAGTAAAGTCATGCTCAAAATTCTCCAAGCCAGGCTTCAGCAATACGTGAACCATGAACTTCCAGATGTTCAAGCTGGTTTTAGAAAAGGCAGAGGAACCAGAGATCAAATTCCCAACATCCACTGGATCATGGAAAAAGCAAGAGAGTTCCAGAAAAACATCTATTTCTGCTTTATTGACTATGCCAAAGCCTTTGACTATGTGGATCACAATAAACTATGGAAAATTCTGAAAGAGATGGGAATACCAGACCACCTGATCTGCCTCTTGAGAAACCTGTATGCAGGTCAGGAAGCAACAGTTAGATCTGGACATGGAGCAACAGACTGGTTCCAAATAGGAAAAGGAGCACGTCAAGGCTGTATATTGTCACCCTGATTATTTAACTTCTATGCAGAGTACATCATGAGAAACGCTGGACTGGAAGAAGCACAAGCTGGAATCAAGATTGCAGGGAGAAATATCAATAACCTCAGATATGCAGATGACACCACCCTTATGGCAGAAAGTGAAGAATAACTAAAGAGCCTCTTGATGAAAGTGAAAGAGGAGAGTGGAAAAGTTGGCTTAAAACTCAACATTCAGAAAACTAAGATCATGGCATCCGATTCCATCACTTCATGGCAAATAGATAGGGAAACAATGGAAACAGTGGCTGACTTTATTTTTCTGGGCTCCAAAATCACTGCAGATGGTGATTGCAGCCATGAAATTAAAAGACGCTTACTCCTTGGAAGGAAAGTTAGACAACATAGACAGCATACTCAAAAGTAGAGACATTACTTTGCCAACAAAGGTCCGTCTAGTCAAGGCTATGGTTTTTCCAGTGATCATGTATGGATGTGAGAGTTGGACTATAAAGAAAGCTGAGCGCAGAAGAATTGATGCTTTTGAACTGTGGTGTTAGAGAAGACTCTTGAGAGTCCCTTGAACTGCAAGGAGATTCAACCAGTCCATCCTAAAGGAGATCAGTCCTGGGTGTTCATTGGAAGGACTAATGCTAAAGCTGAAACTCCAATACTTTGGCCACCTGATGCAAAGAGATGACTCATTTGAAAAGACCCTGATGCTGGGAAAGATTGAGGGCTGGAGGAGAAGGGGACGATAGAGGATGAGATGGTTGGATGGCATCACCAACTCAATGGATATGGGTTTGGGTGGACTCCGAGAGCTGGTGATGGACAGGGAGGCCTGGTGTTCTGTGGTTCATGGGGTCACAAAGAGTCAGACATGACTGAGCGACTGAACTGAACTGACTAATATCATATATGTATGTATGTGTATATATATAGAGAGAGAGAAAGAGAGAGCAAATAGAGGACATGAATGTACATGTGGGAAGGGAAGGAAGAGCTGGTATGAGTGTTACATCTTCACCATTCATTGACAGAAGTCAACAAAAAATGTTTAAAATTGATATAATTTTAAAAGTGATATAAATTTTTTTACAAATGCAGAGGCAAGGGCCAGCAAAACAACTAAAAGTCATTAAAAATAAAAAAAAAAAAAAGAGCATCTTCTGAAAAGTAGGAATTAAGTAAGTAGGAATGGGATAAAAGACTTCTACATTTAAAAAAGATTTTATTGAGATATAGTTGGTATATTTATACAATATTATGTAAGTTTCAGATGTACAACACAAGGATTCACAATTTTTAAAGGTTAGACTTCATTTATAGTTGTTATTAAATATTGGCTATAGTCCCTGTGCTGTACAACATCACTGTAGCTTGTTATACATAGGAGTATAGTAGACCTCTTAATAGTCGTACCTCTTAATTCCCTACCCTTATCTTGCCCCTCCCTCTTTCCTCTCCCCACTGATAATCCTACTTTGTTCTCTCTCTATTTCTTTTTCATTATATTCACTAGTTTGCTTTATTTTTTAGGCTCCAGATGTAAGTGATATCATACATATTTTTCTTTTTCTGACTTATTTTACTAAGCATAATACCCTCCATCTATGTTGTTGCAAACAGCATAATCTCATTCTTTTTGATGACTATATACTATTCCATTGTGTATATGCAAAGCACATCTCTATCCATTCATCTGTTGATGGACACTTAAACTGCTTACATATCTTGGCAATTATAAATAATGTTTCTATAAACATTGGAGTGCATGTATCTTTATGAGTTAGTGATCTGGGTTGTTTTGGATATGTATCCAGAAGTGGAACTGCTGGGTCATCTGGAAAGCTTATCCATTTATTATAAGCTTGTAGTGCTTCAATTTTTGTAATATCTGTATGCACTCTTTTCAAAAATGTAGAAAAATATGAAAAAAGTGTTGTAACAAAAGGTAAGAGCAACTAAGAGAAATAATTATAAGAGTTGCACAGTAAGATTAATTTCCTTAATATATAAAAAGCTCTTTAAATCAATAAGCAAGACTAACAGCACAATTTCAAATGAACAAAGGGCATGAAAAGGAAGCTCATAGAATAAGAAAAGTGGTTCACAAAAATTTGAAACTATGTACAACTGTACTTATAAGAATCCATTTTAAAACAAGAAGATACACTTTTTTAAACCTATCTGACAAAGATTTTTTAAATTATTTTCTCATACACGGGGCTGCCAAGAATATGATGAAATAAGATCTCTCATAACCGGGAAAACCTACTTGAAAACCACTTTGACATTTTCCTTAATGTGTACAAAAACATATGTACACAACAGATCAGAATAGCACAGTTTGTCATTACGAGTAATACTAACAATCCGAATGACCTTCAGCTCAGGACCAGCTAAATTAAGTATGGTACTTGCAATCAATAGGATACTATACAACGGTCAGGAAGAACGAAAAAATTCTCTCTGTATTGTTATGGAAAGTTTGCCAAGATAAGTAAAAAGAAAACTGTAAATCGAAGTTTGTATACTTTCCTTTTTGGATAAACAGGCAAGAGGGAGAAAATATTTCATATTTGGCTTTATACACATAAAGAAATTCTGAAGAGATACACAAGCAATTGATACAGATGATTTTGCATTTGGCAGTGGCAGCAGTGGGACCTGAACATAGGTGAACGAGCATTTTCATTGTGTTTTCTATGTTTCCATACTACCTGAATTTCTAACCATGTGAATATGTTACCTGTTCAAAAATGCAATAACATATGAATAAATAAGTAAATAAGAACGAAGTAGATCATGTATGCTGATTTGGAAAGATTTCCAAGATATATTAAATGGAAACTTCAGGCAGTCCTTAGGACTGGTGGAAGGAAAGCTCAGTGGAAGAAGTTTCCATCAGGTGTGACTTTCAACGATAATCCAGGGATTCTTGGAGAGGAAGGAACAGCCCCCTTGGGAAGAGGTGGTCTGGGATGACCCCTGCCAGCTCCTTACCTCCTCCTGACTATTGGTAAGAGGATGAGGAGGGTGGACGACAAGAGAATTGCAATTGGGCCCCTTCCTGGGCCAGAGCAATTTGATCCTGATATGAGGGTTTGTGACCTCCTGCTCTCCTAGCCTGCTTTCTGGGAGCAAAGTTGGAGAAGCACAATTCACATAAAACTAAAGCCAGACACAGTGCTGCCTGGTGGCTAAAGGAAGTCTCAGATCTCCTTCTCCCTGTGTCTTCAGGTGAAGACAAATTCAATGGCTTCTACCCGACCTGAGTAAACAAAAATTTACTCAAGGCCACGTGGGGATCTGGGTCTGGAGTCCCACCTCTGGCAGCAGGGGGCACAGACTTACCTGGTCTCCATAATCTCATAGGAGCATCTGGTTGGGAAACATTCAAACAGATTCACATCCATGGCTGAGGTGGGCAGTCTGCTCAGCCAAGGGCAGTGCAACCAGGCGCTCCTCACCAGCCCAGCATTGATTCAAATGCAGTTACATGCTCCTATGTGGCTTCCTTGAGGCCACTGTGGGCACAAGGGTGGCCATGGCCATTACTAATACCTATTTCTGAGGTTTGGCTCTCCTGAGTCCAGGGGGCAGCACCTGCAGAAAGTGCTTTTGTGGTCCCCTTTTATGAGGTTCCTCATAAAAGGGGACCACGAAAGGCTGGTGTAGGGACTTTCCTGGTGGTCCAGTGGTTAAGACACAGGTGGTCCAGGGGACATGGGTTCGATACCTGGTCCGGGAAGATTCCATATGACACAGAGCAACTAAGCCTGTGCACCACAGCTACTGGGTTCACAGTCTAGAGCTGAAGAGCCAGAACTACTGAGCCCATTTGCCATAGCTACCAAAACCTGTGCGCCCTAGAGCTCACGCTCCACAACAAGAAAAGCCGCCACAATGAGAAGCCCGCACACCACAGTGAAGAGTAGTCTCCACTCACCCAACTAGAGAAAGCCTGAGTGCAACCAGCTCAGCCAAAAATTAAAAAAAAAAAAGAATCCCTGGTCAGGGAGCTACGATCCCACATGCCCCGGAGCAGCTAAGCCCACGCACCACAACAAAGATCCCATGCCGGCAACTAAGAGCCAACACAGCCAAATAAACATTAAAAACAACAACAACAAAAACGAGTGCTTTTTCTGGCTCAACATCTTTGGCTACCCTCTGCTCTCTTTTCACACATGCATGCATGCATACTAAGTTCCTTCAGTGGTGTCTGACTCTTTGTGACCCCATGGACTGTAGCCTGCCAGGCTCCTCTGTCCATGGGATTCTTCAGGCAAAAATACTGGAGTGGGCTGACCTCATTGGAATTCATACTTGCTTGCTTTTTTCCTAGCTTCCCCATGTTTTGATGTATATAATATGCTGTATCAATGGTTCTCCCACTTTGGCAGGTATCAGAATCAGGCCTGGGGAGGAAATAGGCACACAGAAGCTCAGCATCCTTAAAGTAGCATAAGGCCTGCCCTCTGTGTTTTTACCAAGTTCACCAAGTGATTCCTATAGGACCAAAGCTGGAGAATGACCGCACTAAATTTTTTCAGCCATCCAATTTAATCTTCAATACTGCTTTAGGCTGTAACCACTCTGTTTCTCAATTAGAAAATAAGATCCAATAGGCCAGATATAAAAGTGTCTGGATTCAAGTCTACCATCTTCTTACTAGCTGTGTGACCTTTGGGAAGGCACTTAACCTCTCTGAGCCTCATCTTCATCATCCTTATAGTAATATCCCCCTATCTAAAAGGGTTGCTAAGAGAGTTAAAAGAAATAAGCCAGGGCAAATTCTCAGCACTCACAAGGTCATAATTGTTTTGTAATCGAGGGTCAAGCCACTTATTGGAAACAAAACACTATGTAATAAAAGTTCTTGAATTGGAACCTCTTCATTGATTTTAACACATCAAATGGCATTTGACAAATGGTTGGAGAGTATATGGACCAATACATTATTGATTAACTCACCAATGCTTTCATTTAATTTGAAGTCTTAAAAAGAAAGATTGTCAGTAACTCATAACTCCATTGGTAGTCAAAGTCTTTCTGCTCTTCCTTCCACAGAAAATTGGGTCTTCTGCTGCAGAAAGTCCCCCTCCTATTCACATGCAAGATGAGCAGTTTTCACTCCATGAACATTTGTTGATTTCTCATCTGCCATTTCCTAGGCAGTGAGGATGTGGTGGTAAATAAAACAGAAAAGGCCTCTTCGTCTCAGAGAGACAGACAGTAAATAAACAGATTTTGCCTAATTTGGGAAATGTGAGACATTCCTTCAGTCTGGTGAAAGGAAAGGTTAGTGGGAAGAAGTTTCTATTGGTTGTGAAGCCAGTGGCAACCCAAAAATCCTTGGAAGAAAGGCAGAAATAGCCCCCTTGGGAAGAGGTGGTCTGGGGTGACCCCTGCCACCTAAGGACCTCCTCTGGACAGTTGGTAAGTCGGAAGGGGAGGCAGAGGATAAGAGAATTGCAAATGGGCCCCTTCCTGGGCCAGAGCAATTTGATCCCTGTGGCCCTGGGAGGGATGAAGGTTTGTGACCTCCTGATCTCCTGGCCTGCCTTCTGGAAGCAAAAGTGGAGAAGTACAGTTTGCATAAAACTAAAGCAAGACCCCAGGTGGCTCAAACGGTAAAGAGTCTGCCTACAATGCAGGAGACTTGGGTTCGATCCCTGGGTCAGGAAGATCCCCTGGAGAACGAAATGGCTACCCACGCCAGCATTCTTGCCTGGAGAATTCTATGGACAGAGGAGTCTGATGGGATACAGTCCATGGGGTCGCAAAGAGTTGGACATGACTGAACGACTAACACTTTCAAAGCCAGGCCCAGTACTGCTGGCAGCTGGAGAAAGTCCCATGACCCCTTCCTCTTGGGTCTTCAGGTGAAGACAAGTCTGAGGGAAAGTCTGCTGCTGCTGCTGCTGCTAAGTTGCTTCAGTCATGTCTGACTCTGTGCGACCCCATAGATGACAGCCCACTAGGCTCCTCTGTCCCTGGGATTCTCCAGGCAAGAATACTGGAGTGGGTTGCCATTTCCTTCTCCAATGCATGAAAGTGAAAAGATAGTGAAGTCGCTCAGTCGTGCCTGACTCTTAGCGACCCCATGGACTGGAGCCTACCAGGCTACTCCATCCATGGGATTTTCCAGGCAAGAGTACTGGAGTGGGGTGCCATTGCCTTCTCCAAGGGAAAGTCTAATGCCCATAATCGGCACATTTTGCTGGATGAGACAAGCAAGTCAAAAGGGTGTTGCTCAACAGAAATGGGAGGAGAGGAAAGGGCTCTGCAGAGAAGCTCAGTGAACACCCAGTTGGTGACATTTGTCTTCAAAGGGCACACCTTTTCACCTCATGAGAAGGAGAGAGGGTAGAGCTGGGCAGGCCTGGGCTGGAGAGGCTTCCAGGCTTCCTGGAGCCAGCCTGGAGCCCAGCTGCCTACAGTCAGATGCTCTGAAGGACTTCAGGTAAATACCTGGGGATCTCTGCTGTGTGTGCTCTCAGCTGAATAATTTATCTCAGATCCAGGCTTCTTGAGAAGTCCACATCTTCACTTTTTAGTGTGATCTCAAGAAAGTTTCTTCCAGCTTAGAAAGATTCATCTATAACTGATGAGTTTTCCCAGTCCTCAGAGTCACCTGAGGATTCTGCAAAGAGTCAGTAAACAAATGCTGTAGTGGAGACACCCAGGCACCTGAGAAGATGCAGCATCCAAGTATGTGATTTGTTAGTATGAGTATGTTAGTATGAGACTAACTAACAGGAGACTTAAGGGGCCCTGTGCTGTGCTTAATCAATCAGTCGTGTCCGACTCTTTGCAACCCCATGGACTCCAGCCCGCCAGACTCTTCAGTCCATGGGAATTCTCCAGGCAAGAATACTGGAGTGGGTTGCCATGCCCTCCTCCAGGAAGGGGCCCTAAAACAGAACTTTTGAAACTGGAGCTCTGCTGCCAATTCTAAGATGAGTGCATGCATGTTAGTCACTTCAGTCACGTCCAACTCTTTGCGACTCTACGGACTTGTACCTGCCAGCCTCCTCTGTCCATGGGATTCTCCAGGCAAGAATACTGGAGTGGGTAGCCATTTCCTACTCCAGGGGATCTTCCCAACCCAGGGTTCAAACCCAAGTATCTTGTGTCTCCTGCATTGGCAGGTGTGTTCTTAACCACTAGCACCACCTGAGAAGCCCTCTAAGAAGAGTGGTCCTCCATGAATAGAAGGTGTAGAGGAGTGTAGAGGACACTCCTAGCTGAGTTGTTGAGTGACAATTGCTTTCTTTCAGTGGTCCCTCAATTTTCCCCCTTAGAACCCTCTCCTGTTGCCCCCCCATCCACTTCACAGACAGATCTGAGATGGAAGATCGTGCCAAAGCTGTGTTTCATTGAAGATCTGTCACATACTTGCTAGGAACTTGAGCTATGACCCTTGCCATTGCCACTACCTTGGAATTAAACCCATGCTATGTGCTAGGAACTCTGGCAAGAGCTTTATGTTTATGACCTCCTTTAATTCTTACATGAACCCAAGACTCAAAAAACAAATCTGAAACTCAACTAAGTTTCCAAGGATCCCACTGCTAGGAATAGTGAAACTGGATTCAACACTGGGTGTGCCCAGCTCCAAAACTTCTTAAGATTTTATTTTTCCATTGTTTCCCTTTTTTTCCCCCATTACTCTCTAACAGTAGTTCTCAAATTGTGGTCCTGGACCAGCAGCATTAGCACCACCAGGGAACTTAGTAGAAGTGTAAATTCTTGGGTCGCACCCCAGGCCCTTTGAATCAAATCCTAGGGGTAGTATCCAACAATGTATGTTTTTATAAGCCCTCCAAACGAATATGATGTTGTCTGCAGCTTGACAACCACTGCTCTAGAGGCTCCTCTTAAGTTTTTAAGATATTTACACCTACGTTTCTTATAAACGTCTAGTCAATCAACC
Source organism: Bos indicus x Bos taurus (assembly GCF_003369695.1). Taxonomy (NCBI): domain Eukaryota; kingdom Metazoa; phylum Chordata; class Mammalia; order Artiodactyla; family Bovidae; genus Bos; species Bos indicus x Bos taurus. The sequence goes on from NC_040076.1 coordinate 129,042,208, forward strand.
GTTATAGCTTCCTTTAGTACCTGTTTACTTCATGTCAATCAGCTAACTTCTCATGTGTTCAAAACACAAGATTTTAGTTTGGGTTGAAACTAAATGTTTTTTACATAAACAATCATGAATGAACTCATGAATAAAAACAGTTGTATTCATTTTTGTTAAGTAAAATTTACATACATTAAAGGAATATATATTAATTGTAGAACTTGAGTTTTGGCAATATTCTTACAATCACCGTCTTAACTATAGAGCATTTCTATCTTACCTCTCTAAGAAATTTTTCATGCGCCTTTTCCTATCTTTACTTCTCTTCCCATAATATCAGATCACTGACCTATCTTATTATCATTGTAGATAAGATTTGCTTTTTTCTAGACTTTCATATAAGTGGAACCATGTAGTACGTGATCTTTTGTGTCAAGTTTCTTGCCTTCAGCATAATGTCTGAGATTCACCCATGCTGTTTTATATATATATATCAGGAGATTGTTCCTTTTAGCAGTATTCCATTTTGTGAATATATCCCAATGTATTTATTAACTTGCTGATGAATGTTTGAGTTATTTCCAGTTTGAGGCTGTTAAATGTGAAACTATTTTCGTTTTTAAAATCCTCACATTTTAATGACGTTTGCTGGGTCTGTAATTTCTATACCAAACTATTTCCGCTTATCACTCTCAGATATTATTCCTTCGTTATCTTCCATCAGAGTTGTTTAGAAGTGTGATATCAATTTGATTATTGTGTTGTTTATGGTAATCTATATGGTTGTTTTTGTTTTCTCTGTAATATTTAAAGTTTTGTTTTGATGTTCTAAACTTCCGCCAGTAGTTTCTGTGTTACATACATCCTGCATATCTGTCCTCAGCTGTGTTTAATCAGTTATTTAACTCCTCTGTTATATTTTAAATTTTAATGACTCTATTTTAAAATTTTTACTACTCTCGTCATTTTTAATCTATCTTTTTAAAAAATCATTTTATCCTTTTTTTATGTTTTTAGGTGCTTTAAATTTATTTAATTTTAACATACTTATTTATAGTTTATTCGATTATTTTTATTATCTGAAGCTCTTGTAAGTCTAATTGGACTGTAAGTTTCTGCTGATGCTCGCTTTCTGGTGGATTAATTTAATGTGTGCTTTGTAATTTTGGATTATGAGCTCACATTCAGCATGGCTTTATTACAGGACATTCTGGTTGGTCTGGTTTGAAGGTGTGTCCCCCTAGACAGCTTTTACATTTACTTCTTTCCAGCAGCCTACAAATATTACAAGCTTAAGACTCCATTTATTTTAATATATTGGCTACCAGGAAACATAAATTCAAACCCTAAACCAGAGTGAGAGCAGGGAAGAACCTTTTTTTTAACTTAAATAATGCGTGCTCAGTCACTCAATTGGGTCTGACTCTTTGCCCACCAGGCTCCTCTGTCCATGGAATTTTCCAGGCAAGAATACTGAAGGGGGCTGCCGTTTCCTATTCCAGGGAATCTTCTCAACCCAAGGATCGAACTCCTGCATCTCCTGCATTGGCAGGCAGATTCTTCACCACTGAACCACCTGGGAAACCCAACTCACATAGAACCCAAGCCAAATAAACAAACTTTCTTGTTGTCTCTAGGTAGATTTTGGCCTTCACATTCTCACTGAGGGACTAATCCATCAAGTGTTTTGACTTTACGCAAGCCTCTCAGTTTCAGCTTCCCGCTTACACAGGGTAAATGCTCCCCACCCCCATCCCCAAGACCTATGAAACTCAAGTCCCTGGCTTTTTGCAGTTGGCAAACCCATTCTTTTTGTCAACCTCCTTTCCTACCAGCATAGGTTTTTTTGTTTGTTTCGTTACTTTCTTGCAAGGAAGGCCTATAGAGCAGGAGCCCCCAACCTCTGGGATCTAATGCCTGATGATCCGAGGTGGAGTTGATGTAATAATAATAGAAATAAAGTGAATAATAAATGTAATGTGAGTGAATCATCTCAAAACCATCCCCCTACACCCAGTCCATGGGAAAAAATGTCTTCCATAAAACCAGTCCCTGGTGCCAAAAATGTTGGGGACTGCTGGGAGGGGTCCCCAGCAGACAGGTAGGGGTAGGAATCTGAACCTGGAGGGGAATACCTATCTCTTCAACCCAGGAGGCTGAATGCTCAGCCTACAGCAGGTTCTGGCCAGACTTCAAAGGATGAAGCCCGAGGCTCCCTTATCTGTCCACTTCTGCTGCCTTCACTTATCCTCCATTTGTTGTAAAGTTTTCCCTTATTCCTCTTTCCCTTTCATCCTACATTGGCCTTTGGACAACAGATGGGCCATTTTTTTGACTGTGTGTCTTTCTGACTCTAGTATATTTACTGAAAAAAAATAAGAAATATACTCTTTTATACCCCTAAACCACACACACTGTTACTAAAAGGCATGGGGTCTGGCTGCTCACCACCCAGAAGTCAATAAACAGGCCAGGCTGGTGGGAAGGAGAGTTTGCTTTATTTCAAATGCCAGCAACTGGTGGGGAGGGCAGACATCTGTCCAAAGGCCAACTCCCCCTACTGGCAACAAGTAGGGTAAGAGTTTTTATAGACAGAAGTGGGGGGGCTACATGTAAAAACAGCACAGTCAGTTCTGACAGTCATTTTCATATTGGTCATTGATGGTCTGATCAGTGCATGTTGACTGTTTCAGCTACAGTTAATCTTCAGTTCTAGGATTGGTGAGTTTCCATTTCTTTGAAGCCAGTTCTTAGAACTGTGGCAGCTCATGTCATGGGTACAGTCTGATCATCATGTAGTTAACTTCTCCACCTGGGGTTTTCGGTATCTCTAAAACAGCTCACCAGAGAAGGCAATGGCAACCCACTCCAGTACTCTTGCCTGGAAAATCTCATGGACGGAGGAGCCTGGAGGGCTGCAGTCCATGGCGTAGCTGAGGGTCGGATACGACTGAGCAACTTCACTTTCACTTTTCACTTTCATGCATTGGAGAAGGAAATGGCAACCCACTCCAGTGTTCTTGCCTAGAGAATCCCAGGGACGGGGGAGCCTGGTGGGCTGCCGTCTATGGGGGTCACACAGAGTCAGACATGACTGAAGCAACTTAGCAGCAGCAGCAGCAGCAGCAAGACAGCTCACAGGATATGGCTCAGAATATTGTCTATTGCCCTTGAGAAAGAACTAAAGATCCTTGACTATGCTTAATGAATACAGTATTATTATTTGGTCTTCTGTGACTATTTTCCTTTGCTCTTCTATGTTCTCATTTCTCTGATTAAACTTTTTCTTTGATTAAAGTTTTACTCTGGCAAAAGGCAACCAGAGGATGTGGGGAGGGGGCAAGGACCATAAGGTCCTTCCCTGTTTCAACAGCAGAACCATTTGCTTAGATTTAGAGCTTAGAGCTTTAAAGCATCAAAATTAAAATCAGAGACTTGTGGTTTATCCATCTCAGTCCACACCTCCATTCTTCAGAGTGTCGTTAGGGCTCAGGTCACAACTCTCAGAACCATGTGTCAGAGCAGTAAGTCAACCTACCTTCTGACCTACTGGGATAGCCCATTTGAAGAACAGTCCTGAACCAAGAGTCCTTGTCCAAATGCCAGCCATGCACCCCTCCTTGGTCAAGGTAATCTTCAGCTCTTTCCTGGGGTCTCAAGCAGAGTCCCACTACCCCCACTACCTTCCATCTGGCCTTCCCCAAACATACTTTTCTTGAGTAACCCCACTGCTTAGATGCCTTGGGGAAACTTACTGGGAAGCAAGTGAGAATAAAGTTCTCAAATCAAACCCCAATCCAAGCTGCCTTTTCCAAGTTGAATTTGTTCAGTCACTCAGTCGTGTCTGACTCTTTGCAACCCCATGGACTATAGCCTGCCAGGTCTCCCTGTCCTTCAGTATCTGCTGGAGTTTGCTCAATCTCATGTCCATTGATTTGGTGATACCGTCCAACCATTTCATTCTCTACTGCCTCCTTCTCCTCCTGCCTTTAATCTTTCCCAGAAGCAGGGCCTTTTTCAATGAGCCAGCTCTTCATATCAGGTGGCCAAAGTATTGGAGCTTCAGCTTCAGCATCAGTCCTTCCAATGAATATTCAGGACTGATTTCCTTTAGGATTGACTGGCTGATTACCTTGCAGTTCAAGGGACTCTCAAGAGTCTTTTCCAGCACCACGATTTGAAGGCATCAGTTCTTCAGCACTCAGCCTTCTGTATGGTCCAACTCTCACATCTGTACATGACTACTGGAAAAACCAAAGCTTTGACTATATGAACATTTATGAGCAAAGTGATGTCTTTAGCACCCTGTTTTAACAAAACTCTTTTCCTTAGAGCATTGGAGCCAGACAGACCTGGATTTGAATCCCAGGTTGGTCAGTGACCAGTAATTACTTGGCATGTGATTTCACCTCCTTGATACTTTTTCATCTGTAAAATGGAGATGTTTAAACATAGCTCAGAGCTCTTGTAAGAAAACAAGATGAAAGATGTCTGGTGCCCAGCCCAAAGTAGAGTAGAGGTGCACAGGTGTGAGTTCTCATTTCTTGGCTTCACCAGCCAGGCCACAAATGCTGCTGCACAGCCGAGAGACTCCAGCTGTCTGAAGCCTGGGACCGGTGACCTGTTGTACATGAGGGGTGAGCACTGGGTATTTGCTGGACAGTGTTCTGTATGGGTCCAGGGGTTCTGTGGGAGCCCAACCAGACAAAAATGAGGTCACCAGGACACCCATGCCTGGCTGTGCCAGGTTCTGAGCGTACATTGCTCATAGTCCTGCTGAGCTTTGCAAAGGAAAGGAAAGTTCCTTTGGGTTGTACTTGTGATCTTTGAGCTTGTTATCTTCAAAGTCGTAAGCCTGGCCCACTGGATTATAAAAGTAGCTCATTCTAACATGTTCTTCCTGCAGCTTGCTCCTTGCCATCCAGCACATACCCACGGTAACCAGAGGCCACCACCATGACAAGGGACCAGAATGGAACCTGGGAGATGGAGAGTAATGATAACTTTGAAGGCTACATGAAGGCCCTGGGTAAGGTGGGAGAGAGGGGAGGTGAAAAGGGGAGACAGAGGGCAGCTTTGTAAGGACTGTGATCTGACCCCTCTGACAGTGCCACTGTGGAGTTCCCCAGACCTGTGTGCAAGTCTTGCTCCCCACTTCTTACCAGCTGTATAGTATTAGGCAGGCCATACTCATTTGCTGAGGCTCAGATTCCTTGTTGGCAAGCTGGGAACGATAATAAATGAGGCTATGTCTAGAAGGTTCTTGGCACACAGAAAAGATTCACTGAATGAAGAATGCACATACACACACACACACACACACACACACATGCACACAAAGGCACATGTATGCACACATGAGGAAAGCCAGACTTGAGAGGAAAACACAGCAGGTCTCCTTGCCTTGTGATCGCCACCAGCTGGATCTGATATTATACACAGATGAGCCCTGCATTGCTCCTTTGTTAGTCTTGCAGTGGAGAAGCAAAAAAAGAGTGGCTAACAAATCTCTCAGCCGAGGAAAAGTCAGGCCCACAGAAGGCTAGGAAGGGCTTTCGTCACATAGATCAAACAATCAGAAGCTCACCTGACTTCTGAACTAGATGCCAGCCCAGGGGCTCCACCAGCCTGTGTACTGAGTTAATCTCTTGTGGGATCTCTTCTGGGGCAGGCAGAAAAAACATGAAACCAGAGGAGCTGGGCCCATGGAGAGGAGTTCACTTTTGGGGGCAGCTACTATAGGCCCGAGGTGGTGCTAGTGGTAAAGAATCCTCCCGCCGAAGCAGCAGACACAAGAGATGCAGGTTCAATCCCTGGGTTGGGAAGATCCCCTGGAGAAGGAAATGGTAACCCACTCCAGTATTCTTGCCTGGAGAATCCCATGGACAGAGGAGCCTGGCGGCCTACAGTCCAAGGGGTCTCAAAGAGTCAGACAAGACTGAAAGTGACTTAGCACACACTGTAGGCCAGGCCCCAGACAAGGAAGCTTGCCTGTTCTTGTTCCTGTGATGGCTTCTGGATCACCTTTTCTAGCTTTAGATCTCTCCACATAGAGAGTTCCCAACTGGAACTTCTCTATACCAAGTAGGAGAAAAACGGCTGCAACTGGAGTTCAAGGCCCAATAATTTGGATATGATGATAGACTGTCTCATCAAGAATGGGAATCATAGGTTTTTCTGTGCAATTCACTTCTACCTTGATGACACTTCCACCGTGGCAATGAATAAGGAGAGCTCATGTGACATGTTGTGCAATTTTCAGAGACTGGAATTTTTTCATGGACTTTAGACATGTTTCCAACACCGAATGGATTTTTTTCCTCCTGGCTACAGTGTTGGGCTTCCCAGCTGGTGCTAGTGGTAAAGAACCCAGCTACCAATGCAAGAGGCATAAGAGATGTGGGTTCGATCCCTGGGTCAGGAAGATCCCCTGGGGGAGGGCGTGGCAACCCACTCTAGTATTCTTGCTTGGAGAATCCCATAGGGAAAGGAGCCTAGGAGGCTACCATCCATAAGGGTTGCAAAGAGTCAGATTCAGCAGAAGCAATCCAGCCTGCACTCACGCACAGAGTGTTACCAATATACTTGGGAGAGGAGGGAGGAGGTAAAAAATCCTCCTACCAGAGCCCTAACCCTGTTGCCTCTGCTTTTAATACTGAGTGAGGATAGAAAATGGAATCCTGCCTCTAACATGTGGGTAAATGCTCTGGAGCTCAGCTCAGGACTAGGATTCTGAACAACACCATACAGAGGAGGAAACCAAACCAAAAGGTCAGCTGAGGCTTTCTCTCTGACCAATTTTTTAACCTTTCTGACCCAGTCTCTTCATCCACCAAATAGAGATAGCAGCCTTGCCTGTCTCTCCAGATGATGTTGGATGTGCTTGTTATTTGGAATGACTGAAAGTACTTTAACAAGAGCTATTTGGTGGGTTCAAGCTTTCTGCAGTAAAACTGCACAAGCCCAACTCAGGGAATATAATCAAAAGGCAATTTTGTGTCCTTTGCTGCTTATTCTTAAATAATAAAAAGTCCTGTGGCGACTTTAGGCACAAAATCAAGTCTCAGTTTAGTTTTCTTCTGTACAGGGTGGGCCCCTGGAGCCCCTCTTTCTAGGCTGGAGGTAAAAGACATGCAGTCCTGTTACCATCCCCTGACCCCTCTGGGGGGTGCCAGAAAGCAGGGCACCCTGTCAGCTCTTTCAAACAATCCTCTTCTAAAGCAGCCTTCCACTGGACTCTTTCACCTCAACTTACAGCCTCCTGATGGAGGAGGGGTGTTTGGATTGTGAATGTGATGTGTGGATGTCTTGTTGCAGGAGGTTTTGGAGGGAGTGGCCTTTCTGGTTCTCCTTGGCACTGGACACCTCTTATCTCTTAGAGCTGCAGTCACGACTTTCCATTCAACATCTTACTATGTTGATTTCACTCTAGCGAGCCAGTGGGTTGGCCTCTTCGTGCCAGTCTCTGCAGTGCTGAGAGGTGGGCTCACAGTTCCGGGTGGAGACTAACGCCATAGGGAATGGTAGTAGCTAACCCCAGAATGCGGATGTGGGGTGCCTTGGCGTGCCCAGCTGCCTCAGTGTTCCTACGGTGTCCTAGGAATGTGCCCCAGCTCGAACCCATGACTCTGTGCAGAAACGCTGCTGCCAGAGTCACCTTCCGACTCCAAGAGAGAACACCTGACCCCACTCGTCTGCCCGTGGGGACACAAGTGGGCCAGACAGGCGCTGGCGGTGACTGGAGACAGGTCTCAAGGGCTCAGCCAGAAGCAGCTGTGCGGGGCTCCCCGACCCACTCACCACCCTTCAATTGAATCTGCTAACAGAAACCCAGCAGATCCATACAGTTCCCTCCACATCCACCCCGCAAGACAAACGTTACTGCCCCAATATTGACAAGCTGAAGCCTGACTTTCTTGCCCCTTGGAGCATGAGGCCCATGGCATTTGGGAAGAACATATGTGGAGATCCTCCCAAGTCCCCAGAAGCAGAAATATCACTAAGTATAATTCCAAAGAGCCTTCACTTTCTTAGACCTTAGTCCCTAGCACCAAGGAGTCGGCTTTCTCTGTGAACCTGGAAGCTAGTTCCGGAGGAAGGAAGTACTCTTCTTTAGCAGGGGGAGGGGGGTGGGGGACAAACTGGCTTTGTTCCCAGCTGGCAACTCACTCCATATCTGGCTTCCCCACATGACCTAGCTGCCAGCCTCAGCAGTGACATGTCAGGGCAACCTTTGGGCTTGCCCCAAATTAGCCAGATCATTAGCTGTTCAGAGAGTGAGTGCCAAGGGTCAATGGTACCTTGTTTTCTGGTGTTCCTTAAGGCCCTAGATTCTTTCTTGACAGTAAGGAGAGCAGCCAGTGAACTCCTCTTCCCTGAGGAATCTGTCACGTCCTGAGGTTCTCCTTCAACTTGGATCAGGGGGTCAGAGATTCCCAGTGCTGTGACAGAACAGCAGGGGAGAGTCCATTCACTCTGCTCCAGAAGAGTGAAGTCAGAACTGCACGTACAAGGGGGATCATTCAGCTTCTCTACCAAAGCTTTAGATGTTGCCGTGGAAGCCAGGGACTGTGCCATCTGAGGCAGGCCCAGGCCCAGTCTCTATTCTCAAAGAGCGCAAAATGGTGCAGCCAGTCAAGCTATAGCCATGTACAAGTTGCATTCCTGTTTTCTATTATAGTGTGATTAAATCGCCCCCAAAACGTAGAGGCTTCATTTTCTTACACAGCAATTTTATTATTGCCTCTCTTAGATGTGGGAGCTGACTGGGTTCATCTAGAGAGGTCTTGCTAGGAGGCTCTCACTCCATTGTAGCAGGACAGTGGCTGGGGCCATCTCAAAGGCTTCCTCGTTCCTGTGTCTAGCATTCAGTGCTGGCCAGCCCCTGAGACCTCAGCCAGGGCTGTGGGTGTCTACCTGTGGTGTCCCTCATGGCCTGGGTTTCCTCACATCACCCTGGCTGTGTGCAAAGAGAGAGGAGGCAGCAGCTGAATGACCTTTTATGACCCAAACCCAGAAGTCACATAGCATCACTTCTGTTGTATTCTATTGGTTGAAGCAGTCCTGAGTCCACCTATATTCAAAGGAAAGGTACATAGACCCCGCCTCTCAAAATGTCAAAATCACATTGTAAGAACATCCAGTAGGATGAGACGTAGTGTTGCAGCTATTTAAGAAAGTATAATCTGCCACAGATGGGACAGCAGGTGATTCTGTCCCTTGGGCCTGAAAGGACTATAGTGACGATAGAACAATGGTGGCCGGAAGTGTGTGAGCTGTGTGCTGATGGGCGGTAACCAGGCTTGTGGTGAGAATCACTCTACAGCCTACACAGATGTTGAATTATGATGTTGTACATCTGAAATTTACATAGTTTTTTTTTTTTTTTTTTTAAGTGTGTGTGGTTGGGGGTGGTGGTGGGAGACCTACAATAGACGGGTCATTGAAGGCTTCCTGGGACTTCCCTGGTGGTCCAGTGGCTAACACTCTGTGATTCCAATGCAGGGGGCCTGACTCTGATCTCTGGTCAGGGAACTGGATCCAACATGCTGCAATTAAGACCCAGCACAGCCAAATAAAATAATAATAATTTTTTTAAAACCCAATTAGCTAAAATTGTAGATGCTTATTCTTTGGACTTCCCTAGTGACTCAGTGGTAAAGAATCAGCCTGCAATGCTAGAGATACAGGAGACTTGGATTCAATCCCCAGGTCGGGAAGTTCCCCTGGAGGAGGAAATGGCAACCTACCCCAGTATTCTTGCCTGGAAAGTCCCATGGACAGAGGAGCCCAGTGGGCTACAGTCCATAGGGTCACAAAGAGTTGGACGTGACTGACTGACTGAGCAGGCATGCATGAAGTCTTTCTAAGTACTTCTGGATGGAGTTTTGAAGGAAGGAGAGGAGTGTTCCACACAGAGATGGAGTTAGCTCTGGCCCTGTGGGCACATGCCAAGTTTGGGTTGATAAGGATGTTTGTGGACAAGGGAAGCAGGAGTCATGTTACCAAGGCAGTGGGGCAAGAAGAGTCAAAAAGGCACCAGGGCTTGATCATAAAGTGGTGTGTCACCACAGGTGGACGTCACCCAAGGACATCATGCAAGAAGAGAATCCTGGGAAGAACTATAGAGAGGAGAGAGAGAGAGACCATGAATGCCCCAACAGCCAGGGTGTAAACAGGTGTAAACAGCAGAGATGATCAGAGAACTGAAGAAGCGGTTACAGTGGCCCTGGGAAGATGCCAGAGCGGTGCCAAGGAGGGCCGCCGGGGGGTTGTCCATAGCAGGAAACAGACTAGATTTGGTGACTAAGGGGAGAAGAGGCAAGAATGAGCCTAGAAAATAAAACACCACCATGTAACTTTAATCAGGAAAATAGGAATGTATAATGGAAGGCATCTGTTCTGAAAATACCCAGTTAACTTTGAACTTAGAATCTTTGGGGAAATTTTTATTCCAAACATTGTACACATCAGGAAAAATACAATCCCCTTAATTCACACAAAAAAGTGAGAATCATCTTCTATGAAGAGCATCTTTTCATTGAAATTTTCATGCACAGATTTAAAAGAGCAGTGGCCACTGCACAAGTCCTAGTTGCGGCTGCTGCTGCGTCGCTTCAGTCGTGTCCCACTCTGTGTGACCTCATAGACGGCAGCCCACCAGGCTCCCCCGTCCCTGGGATTCTCCAGGCGAGAACACTGGAGTGGGTTGCCATTCCTTTCTCCAATGCATGCATGTATGCTAAGTCCCTTCAGTTGTGTCCAGCTCTTTGCGACCCTATGGACAGCAGCCCACCAGGCTCCTCTGTCCACGGGATTCTCTAGGCAAGAACGCTGGAGTGGGTTGCCATTTCCTTCTCCCATGTGAGGGTACTAATATGGAGTTATGGGAGAGGGAGCTTCAGAGTGAGCAAGGTTCGTCAGGATGAGGACCTCCAAAGAAGGCAGGAGAAACATTCAGAACACTGCAGAGACCCTGCAGAAACACTGCAAGAGAATAATTCAGAGTCCCTGGGTAGAAATGAATGAACAAGTGAATATGTGAATGAATGTCTGATGACCTAACAAAGAGTTAGTTTCACGACATTAAATTGCTGCTGGTGCTCACAAATCAATGAAGTTAGACACTTGCGAAAATCTTTACTTGATTGCATTTTCACACAGGGACAGTGCTGTGGGAAAAACCCAGGTGAAGATAAGTTTGGTCCCTTTCTATGGGTCTTCCCTGGTGTGTACTGGCAGCCCCATCTCCCTGACCTCCATCCCAATGGTGGGGACCAGACTTTGGGTGGGGCACCAAGCCATTTTTTCAACCTGGAGAAGAAGGAGTGTTTGATTCAATTTGCATAGAGATGAAAAGTACAAGGGGGCATGGAGACACCTCAGGGTCTCCAGCCTGCCTCTGCTGCCTAGGGAAGGCTTCGAATATATTTGGAGAAGTCCATGAGGGTGAGAGAGGAGGAGGCAGGAGAGGGCAAGGACAGTTCCTCTCTTAATGGATTATCCAGAGGAGGAAATGGCATGGAAAGATGGAGAAGATTGCTCTTTCACTCTGCTTCTCATAACTGCCTGAGTGCTGATGACTTGTGAATTAAGAGTCGAGGTTTGAAGTCCACGGAAGCTGCACTTGGAATGGGTCTCAGATTTCATGTGATGAATCCGTGTGCATCTCTGCTCTTTAATTTACAAAGCTCGCCTGCCCTTTTAGCCTACAACTTTAGCTTTTTCCACAAGCACATTACAAAGCATTTTTAATGTTGAGTAGCATACTCATATTTCAACTTTATGGCTTGCATTGTTCAAAATGCAGTTATGAAAAGTATGCTTTAATAAAGTCACTTCCGTGGGTTTTTTTTTTTCTTTTGCAGCAGCTACAAGCCATATATACTATTCAGAAATAGCTTGCCTTTGGACCTTTTCCTCTGAGATAGAAATTCATTTCACCTGGCTATAAATCAAGCTCAGAGATACCTTTAATCCAGAAAAGCAGATCAAATATATTTGATAACCCTGGTGTTAAAATACCGTATCAGGAAAATAATTTTCCCTGCAAAGTACAAAGAGGAAGTGTTTTTGTAATCTGTGTGTGTGTGTGCTTGTGTATTCTACAGCAGCAGTTAAACCTTGCCTTTTGATTAGAAATATCGAGAATCCAGCAAGAGAACGTTCGGCTCCCTTCCCTGGGGTGGAGCAGAGGTGACATGATTAACTAGCCAGTGCACGTGGTAAAGGGTAGCCAAGAGACCAAGATATTTTTCAATCCAGAGAAGAAACGATGCTTGATTCAATTTGCATAGAGCCCCTAATAAGATTCCCTGGCTCTGGTCAGAAAGACTGACTGGGGCTGGGATTTCCAGGACAAACCCGCTCTCTTGGCAATAGACATTTTTAGGTGCGCTCTACCTCTCTGAACTACCAGGGACAAGCAATAATTTCTGTTTGGGGAGCCTTAGTTGTAAATGATAAACAGAATGTACTTGTAGGCAAAGAGGCAGGAGCGTTTCCTAGCTGGGTACCTCTGAACTGGTCACTTAAATTCTCTGAGCTTTGATTTCCATATCTGTGGAGTAAAAATAGACTTGCTCTCTGAAGACCACTTACATTTAGATTTCTAAATTGCTCTGTAATTCCCAATTCTTCCTTAGTACAGCTGACCCTTGAACAATGGGGGCAGGGTGGTGGGGGGCGCAGTGGGGGCATGTTAAGGGTCCTGACTCTTCACGCAGTCAAAACTGTGCACAGAACATAGAGCTGGCCCTCCCTTTGTATGTAGTTCCTCCGTGTCCGTGGTTTTGCATCTGCAGATTTAACCAACCACAGATGGTGTAGTTCTGTAGCTACTATTGAAAAAAATCCATATATCAGTGGACCTGCACAGTTCCAACCTGTGTCATTCAGGAGTCAGCTGTGGTTTTGTATGACACCCTCCCCTCTGTTTCATCTGGTTAACACATGATCCGTGGTTTTATTTCCTCATCTCCTACCTATGACTCCAGCAGGGTTTAGCATAGCCTGGACCTCACTCAGCACAGAGGGCTAGAGCAGGAACTCAAGTTTCTACCCTTTGGCCAAACTATGGAGTGAGGAAACCAGTCCATGCAAACGAAGGTCTGGTCAGGCTGGATTAAATGCCCTTGTGGCAAGCCGGGGCTGTATGAGGGAGGGAGAGCTTAGATTAGTCAGCATTCTGACTGTTCCTCCAGAACCCAGGATCCTTGGGCTGTGTGGAGTGACAGATGGCTGTGGAGATGCATAAATAGGATCTGAATGCTGATCTGGCCACTGTTTTGTTTTTTAAGCATTAAGAAAATATTTTTATTTATCTTTGGCCATGTTGTGTGGCTTGCAGGACCTCAGTTCCCTGGTAAGGGATTGAACACGGGCCCTGGCAGTGAAAGCCTGGAATTCTAACCATTAGAACAGCAGGCCTCCCTGACCACTGTTTGGCCAGAACAGAAAAGACCAAAGAGTGGGGGCCAATTGCATCAAATACCCACCAGCTCCTTGGCACTGGGTAAAGCACTTACTTATCATTCTAAGGGAATCCTTACATAAATAATGCTATGAAATGAGCTTTCTTTCCCCACTTTACTATGAGAAACAGACTCAGGACAGGAAAGTGACTTCTCTGAGGTCACACAGCTGGAAGATCAGAGACAGGATCTTTGCCCAGATCTCACCCTCACTCTTTTATACCAGGGATTCTAAACGTGTACATGTGCAGAATTACTTGCAAGGCTTGTAAAAACAAGAAGGGCCCAACCCTCTACTGTAGGTTTAGGGTGGATCCCAGAATATACATTTCTAAAAGGTTCTCATGTACTTGCTTGCGGGCCCAGGGGCCTCACTTGGAGAACCCTGGTCCTAGACCACAGTGCCCACATTAACAAATCCATAAGTATCTCTTGAGCTCCCACTGTGTGCCCAGCCCTGGGTCTGGTTCTATGGGGACACAGAGCAAAAAGCCAACATTGTCCTTGTCCTCATTGAGATGAGACTTTGGAGAAAAGAACAACGAACCCCATGAAAAAGAGGAGAATATCAGGTAGTGCCTCCTGGGAGCTAAAATTCTGGGCCTGGAAAGCAGGTGAGGAAGGAGGCAAGAAAGGGTAGGACGTGCTGGAGCAGGTGAGGCTGGGTTGAGAGGGGAGCAGAGGGAGCAGAGGTACAGGGAGTATCTGGAAAAATGCAAAGGACTCTGAGGAAACCAGCCTCTGCAATCAGGGGGCTGATTTCAATGATGCCAGCAGCTACACTTAAGGAGCCATTACCATAGCCACTGGATCCCAGGCAGAAACTCTCCTACACCATCACATTTAATACTCAAAATAGCCTGATGCAGTTTGTAAATAACTCCACTTACAGCCGCTGCTCTGTGCTGCTTCCAGATCTGGACCCTAGTGACCAGGGATGTGGCTGAAGTTAGACCCCCAGACATCACTTGGCTCATTAGGCTGTATTTCTGGGGCAGAAGGAGAGAAACAAGAGTCGGAGGATGATATTAGGCTCTGCCTAGCATAAGCACATGTTTATACCGACTGTAAGGTGGAAGACATTCTTTTTCAGCTTTTTGCAATTTTAAGGAAGGATTCATTTTTAAATCAGAAATATTTGACCACTTGGTCCTGTTCCTCCATTCCAAACAAAGCAACTGTTGCCTTAAAGGGAAAAAAATTGAACAGGGGATATTTTCACAATTGCAGGGACCAGGAGACAGAGATAAAGGCCTCAGGAGGGGTTTTGTCAGCCCTTCCTGTATTATGTTCTGTGAAACCCTGACCAGCTGGAAAGCCCACCATGGAGGGTTCTACAGCCACGTAAGGTTGGGAAAGGGCTTCCCAGGTGGTGCTAGTGGTAAAGAACCTACCTGCCCATGCTGGAGATGTAAGAGAAGCAGGTTCGATCTCTGGGTCAGGAAGTTCCCCTGGAAGACAGCACAGCAACCCACTCCAGTATTCTTGCCTGGAGAATCCCATGGACAGAGGAGCCTTGCAGGCTACAGTCCATAGGGTTGAACAGAGTCAGACACAACTGAACGACTTAGCACACACGCAAAGTTGGGAGAGGCTACATCTTGTACCCTGCTGTTGGAGCTACAAAGGATCTTTTCCAGATTAAAGGCTCCATAAAGTTTTTCAGCATAGAAAACAGCCAGACTGTCTCGGCTTTAATTCCTCGTTTCTCAAACTTAGTTGATCATGAGTTCCCATTTGAAAATAATTTTGACCACTAGTCTTTTATGGACTGAACCCATGGCAAACACCATGGGGCACCCTGGGCTCTGTGAATGCTGGTCAAGATGCCCAGGGGCTTCACAGTGGCAGAGAGGGCATTTATCTCCCCCCAAACCCGGGGCCTATATACCTTCCCCCCAAACACCCAGGCTGTATGGCTTGAAA
Source organism: Bos indicus x Bos taurus (assembly GCF_003369695.1). Classification (NCBI taxonomy): domain Eukaryota; kingdom Metazoa; phylum Chordata; class Mammalia; order Artiodactyla; family Bovidae; genus Bos; species Bos indicus x Bos taurus. The sequence continues at coordinate 129,057,588 of NC_040076.1, forward strand.
GTGCCCAGGTACCATTTTGTAAGTCACAAGGCTGAAGCTATCAGAAAACATTCAAGGTTGGAGTGTATTTCCTCCAGTTCTGAATTCCTGTAGAGTCATAGGCCTAGTAAGCAATTGATGAGTGGTGGGGACAGTTCACATGAACTCTGGGGAACATCAGCTGCTCCAAACAGGGAGGGCTCACACAGTTGGATCAAGAAGCCCTGTGGCTCCAGGGGAAATGTAGAATCAGAAGTTCTTAGTATCTTGGGTAGTTACTGGAAGTGCACAAATTGGAGTGGTCTGATGTGATGCGATGGGCCAGCCCAGAGCTTGTGGAGCACAGAGCTGGCCCTGGAGACAGGCCATCAATTACAGGTTCTATTACCACCTCTATTGCTTCCTCACTATATAACCCAAGGCAAGTGGCACAGCCTCTGTAAGCCAGGTTCCTCATTAGTAAAATGGATATAATATAGAATTGATATTCATCTGTGGGTTTCCTGAGAGAATGGAGTGAGTGAAGTTTCCCAGGGGAGGTTCTACCATGGGGCACCATTCCTGGTTGATTCCAAGGCATGTCTTAACTATCACCCCGAAGGTTCTCACACAGCATGGCCCCCAGAGTCACCTTAGCTAAAACTTAGCTCCTAAGTGCCCCCGTAAAATTTTTTCTCCAATTTGTCTGGTTCTACCTTGGTTCCCTAAGCCCAGAACCTCTGTTTTAACCTCCCAACTTGATCTTCCACACATCCATCCAATTGTCAAACCCTTCTGATTGCTTCTCAACTGTGTAACCTTAGACAAGTCACTTAACGTCTCTGGGCCTCCATGTCATCAGAGACATTTGCGAGTGAGATGCCATGAGAGATTTCTGCCCTTTGAGGAAAGAATTCAACAAAGAGACCAAGATTATAAAGCAAGCACAGAGTTTCTTAGAAGCACAGTATGTGTGGAAGAGTGTACAAAGAAGCAGTTTATTTAGGGCAGAAGCTGAAGTTGGATCCTCGAAGAAGAAGAGCACAGGTGTTCTTACATGGAGGGGTGTGAATAGGGGTAGCTTAGTTTGTGAATATGGGCTTAATCTTCCCAGGCTTAGGTGGGAGTGACTCCCCTTTCTCTCTCCTATGATTGTATCATCTGTAATTCCTTATTTGGACTTCCACCAGGCTCCATTTTGAATCTTTCCCACAGCACCTACTCGAAACCCACAGGCATGTGGGTGGGGTCAAAACCGCAATGCTAATCATATTATGATGATATTACAATGTGGCCAGGGTTATTAGAGGACGACTTGACATCCTCTCTGCACCTGTGTTGGGTGAAGAAATCCTCTCCATCACAAGAATGAGGAGGCTGCCATGGCTGATTTGTCTTTCATCCAATCATCTGCAGTCTGTACATTTTTATTGAGCCTGCTCCACGGTTTTCATGTCAGAGTCCCTTGCTCAGATGCTACAAAGTTTTTGTCTTGGGTGCCATTCCTCCATCATGGCCTCATTACGTGCAGAACAAGGAGATGGCTTGCCTTCTGCATAATACCTATGCATGAGGAGCCTGTTCTCGGGCCCAGCCTTGACTTTCCCTACCTCATGCTTAAACAGCAGCTTTCAAATTTCTTAAACAATTGAAGTCTTTCCCCAAAAAGCAGCCCCCTAAGGAAATCTAAGGTCTAAAATTGTCCAGAGGTTCAGGGTCTGAGATGAGGCTCAGAAATCTATACTTTTTACATCTTCCCAGGTGATGCAGATGGGCAGTCAGTTTTGGGTCCCATCAGTGAATTCTTATATGTGGCAAGTTCTCAACAAATAGTATTAATAATGAACAGTAGTTGAGCAAGGAGCTGGCATTCATGTACCAGCTTAGGGCAACTTGAACCTTTTGGTCTCTTCAATTTATGGTATGTAATCCTTTTACCTTCTGGGTTGCCTAACATAACTTGAAATTATTCCCTTATGATTAAAGTGTTTGTTGCTCAGTCGTGTCTGACTCTTTGCAAACCCATGGTTGTAGCCCACCAGACTCATCCATGGGATTCTCCAGGCAAGAATACTGGAGCAAGTAGCCATTCCCTTCTCCAGGGGGTCTTCCCAACCCAGGAATCAAACCCAAGTCTCCTGCATTGCAGGCGAATTCTTTACCATCTGAGCCACCAGGGAAGCCCCTTATGATAAAAGCTGACTTTATATTATTTAGGACCCCAAAGACCATGCAGTTGAGATCCTTCCTGGATTCTACTGTGGTCCAGGCATCCAGCTTGGACCTCTTCTTGGTCCTTTGTGAAAGAGAAAGCGGTAGTGACCAAAGAGGGATTCAGAAAGAAACGGGTCAGAAAGGAAATGGGAGAAGAAGGTGAGTGAAGTGATGCTTCACTTCAGGGAAGTGAATCGCTGCTATACGGGGAAGGATAGCAGAAAGAGTCGGGATGCAACCACTGGAGCTGTTCATTCTCTAAACTGAAAGTTACTCCATGAAGTGTTGATAACTACTGGTCTCACTCTTGGGCACAATAGTGTTTATCCCCCAGCAGATAGTACACAATGTGAAGTTTAATCACCTACAACCATAGAGATGGGACTGGAATTCTCAAAGAAACAGCACTCAGTGAATTTGAACTGTTCTTATTCTTGAAGTCATTATTACCTTGGGTTATGAGAGAATCAATCTCAGTGTGTTTTGAAATCATCTAGGTAAACTGTCTCTAAAAAAAAAAAATTAAAGATTTAGATTGACATCCAAAGATTCTGGAGAATTCACAGCGTGTGTGTTTGTTGCTCAGTCATGTCTCTTTGCAACCTGACCTCTTTGCAGTCTGACTCTTTGCAACCCCATGGACTATAGCCCACCAGACTCCTCTTTCCACCAGGATTCTCCAGGCAAGAATACTGAAGAGGGTTGCTATTCCCTTCTCCAGGGGATCTTCCTTACAGGGATCAAACTCCGGTCTCCTGCATTGCAGGCAGCTTCTTTACCATCTGAGCCACCAGGGAAGCAAGAAAATTCACAGGCATTAAGGTCAAATATCAAATATGATTTGGCTAGAGACTGAAAACTTAATAACATTTGTAACAAGGATATGAATGTAACAGTTCTGGTATTAGCCTCTGTTTCTACATCATTTTCACAGGCCAGTAACATTTTGGCTTGGGTGCCATTTTATGTACAGAGGTTAGCAGGAGGTGGGATCAGCACTTAGATTCTTGCTGTAAAATGAAAAGCTTAGGAAATGAAATACACTATTAAAGGACATGCTCCCTTTTGCTTACAAATAGTGTCTAGGAAATGAATAAGATTTTCTTTAAAATATCAAGGCAAAGAAAAGGTATAAATGGAGTAGCTGCAACAAAAACTGGACAGTAGTGAACTCTGCATGGTGAGTGTGCTGAGTTCCTTGTACTCTCCCCTCTACTTCGGTTTGTTTGGAATTTTTTGTAATAAAAAGATAAAAAATTATTCATCTTTTCCTTAAAGACAACAAAAGAAAGCTCTGAGCAAGTGTTGGTTAAGTGTCTGATGCATGTTTAAGCTGCACTGGGGGCCATGACTAAGGCACAACAGCCTCCTAAAGCTGCTATAGAATGGACGTTTGTATGTATGCTTCCTTTTGGAGAGCATGAACAGAAGTTCTGTCTTTACCCAGGATCTAGACTGGTTGCTTTTAAACAGTCTTTTTTAAACCACAAAGACTTCTGTTCAGCAGACTCTTGGGAGGAAACCAATATGTCAGTAGATAGAAGGGAGCTCCTGTGGGGGAGGGGTGTGTCCACGTTGTATATATGTATGTATGTGTGTGTATACGTGTGCACACACACACCCTGGGGAGTTGCAGCTCAGGGGTGAACCCTGCCTGCTACCTCCTGTTCCCATCAGGGCTCCCAAGTAGGTGTGCAGAGACCCTGGGTTTCCTGACAGTTGGCTGAGATGCCCGGACTGGCCATATACAATACAGCTCTTGCTTCCCACTTAAGCGAAGAAATGTGGCCAGCCTGAGATCCGCACCTCTGGTCTTAAGTCCTTGGCCTTGTTAAAGAAATGAATGAGTCTGGCTGAGCACCTCATAACCTCCACAACTCCTTGTGCCAACAGATATTGATTTTGCCACCCGCAAGATCGCCCTCCATCTGACTCAGACGAAGATCATTGAGCAAGATGGCGATAAGTTCAAGACGCAAACCAAGAGCACATTCCGTAACTATAATGTGGATTTCACAGTTGGGGTGGAGTTTGAAGAGCATACAAAGGGCCTGGACGACCGGAAAGTTAAGGTACTGACCGGGCTAGAGGTTTCACTGGCGTGCTCTTGGTGCAGGGGCTGGGTTTTGGCTTTACAAGGGAACAATGACTGAAACAACCTGGAGGCATCAGGAGAGTGGCACCAGGATGGACTCAATGATGCTGGATAAGCAAGTATTGAAAGTTTAGTGGGAAGAAGCAGGCTGGTCTCTGAACAAAGCTTATAAGCCAAGGAGAGATTAAAGGATACTGACCTCTCAAGTATCCAGAGTAAGAGACTGACTCATAGACTGACATGGGCCTAGCAGGCAAAGGGAAGAGGGCCAGGGGGAGACATAGGGAAGGATGATAATGGTGCCAAATAAACAGCATAGCTTCATCACAGGGCAGCCCTCCTCAGCAGCAGCCAAGCATTGCCATAGAGGATGAAGCCCTCATGTTGCTAGAGTTTTTATTCTTTTCAGGAGCTGTTGAGCATGCATATGTTCTTACATGAAATATCTCCATTTTCGATGATCCCAACTGATTTATCTATTTATCTTTTAGAAAATTGCAATGCAAACCACACCCAAAAATCAGTAGACTAGATGAAGTCAGGCTTTCTCCAATCCTAGTAACTCAGAGAAATCTCTGTCAAGTTTGCATTTTCAGTCTCAGCCTCACCTTAACTTGCAGGACATAATCAAGGAAACCCTCTGTGCATCAGAAGGCAGACTTCCAGCTGCTTAAACTGTTTGAATATAGGGAGGCACCTAAGGCAAGCAGACGACTGAGCGCAGAGTGGGAAGTGATCTTCAAGCCTGAGAACTGGAGTCTGCAGAAGAGGCAGGCCCTCACCCAAGGGGCCTTCAGGAATAAGGCAGAAATTGGTAGTAGCAGGGAGAAGTGGGGTGGTGGTGGGGAACATGAGGCCAACAGCAGGTCCTTCTCTCCTCCTGTGTCACCTCATGGTATCACAGCCCAGTGACTGACTCTTGTACTGTCCACGCTCATGCTCAGTGTGAATGTCTTTGGTTTTCCAAATGCAATTACCTGGGTAGTCCCAACAAACACAAATGGGGAGAAATCCAATCTCAGTCATGTCCACACTCACAATCAGTGTGAACGTCTTTGGTTTTCCAAATCTAATTGCATGTGGGTAGTCCCAACAAACACAAATAAGGAGAAATCCAATTTAAGGGTGCCCACACCCAAATCTTAGCATCATACAAGTGCCCTGAGATTGCACAGTCCAGCACAAGCCCGTGCAGTTCATACAGGAGTGGGCAGCTTGAAGCCTCATGGTACCCACTCCCTCTCTGCCAGTGCGGCCACCAGGACCTCTCTCTTGACTCCCAAGCTGAGGAGAGCTGGACTAAGGCTCCTGTGCCCAGTTATCCATGCTCTCACCTCCACAGAGAGCCAGCCTCTTGGAGGGTCACAAGGAAGCAGGACCCACCAGCCTGTGCTTCCCCTTTCCCTGTAAGCACCTCTCACCCCAGAGTCCCACTCTTTCTGGTGCTTCCAGGAGCTCCTTCAAAGTTGCAGATCTCAACTCTTCCCCCAGAGCTCTGGCTCCTCTCCTGGCATGTGGAGGAAAAGAGGTCATCATTCTCTGAGGACGACTCTAAAGCCAAAAAAGCAATATTTTATTTCTCAATCAAGTTGTCCTGAGACATTGATCATCTCAGCCATTGAGTCTGGGTTGAATGGCGTTTAATGCCCCTGCTGAAGAAAAGTGGGAAATGGAAAGCACTTTGGAAATGTTTCCATCAGAGCAGTCTTGGCAGGAGACCCGAAGCTCAGTCCTTGTGGAATCACTCCCCCAGGGTTTGCTGGATCTTCAAGGCTTTTCTGAACTGTGTAGCTGCAAGGCCAAATCATCAGACACCAGAACTGATAGGAAGATTTGTCTCAGGATTTTTGCATCCCTCTGCTGTTCTAACCTAATCAGTTCTAAATGATTCATTTTCCCCTCACTTCTCAGTTTTGGGTGTGGGCTGTTGAAAAGCAGGCCTGTCCTCTGACTCATTCTTTTATCACCTTTGATGTTGAAGAACTCACTTTTGCTGAAATAGATCATGTCCTTTTGATCCTTCATGACTCTTAAAGGACTCCATCTGATTATGCCTACCCTTCTGCCTCTCCCTTCCGCACACTGTCCCCTCTGAGAGCCATCCATCCTCTCTCCCAGATCAGCTCTTAGCCCTGCAGAGAGAGATAATTCTCCTTTCTCACTTCTGGTTGATGTTTTGCCTGCAGCAAAAACCCAGGGCTGATAAACATACATAACACACACACACATACACAGACACACACACACACACACACACACAATGGGGAGGGGCTGAGAAGTACCCAGACAGTTTTCCCAGCCTCCAGCATGGGCTGTTCCCATGAGAAATACAACAGAGCAGGTGCCCTCAGCACTACCTTCTTCTTGTAACCTAACTACAACCCTTTAGCTGAAGAGGGAGGGGAGAAAGTGGGTGAGTCTAAGTCTCTGATTAATTTCTATTGCTCACGCTTGATAGCACACCCGAGTGCACGCAGAAATTGCTCTGTATGCATGTGCACGTTTGCGTGTAGTGCTCCTCTACTCCTCGTCCTCTTAATCTCCAGGATCTAGGACATCACTTTCTTAACTCCTTGGTCATTTGCATGAGCCCCTCTGAAAATCTCGTCCAGCAGTTTGGAGGAAAGAGGCTGGGGGTAGGGTTGCAGCAGAGGCCCTTCAGGGCCCTGCAGGGCCCAGTTCTGTGATGTCCAAGGACAGGAGTGATGAAACCACATTGATCATGCATTTGACTCTTTTCTGAGGAACTCAGGGACCGCCTTCTTCCTTCCTGTGGGTTGTATACATTACTAGCTTCCTACACTTACTTATTTCTGAGAATTTAAAGCTCTATCAAAAATACACAAGCTAGGGAGTTTTGGGGAGAATGGATACATGTATAGGTATGGCTGAGTCCCACTGCTGTCCACTGGAAACTATCACAACACTGTTAATTGGCTATACTCTAATATAAAACAAAAAGTTTTAAAAAATAAAATACACAAGCTATCCAAAGTAAAACAAAACTAAGAAGCAGTAATTGATGTTCACGCCACAGAATGTCATGCAGCCATATAAAGGAATGAAGTGCATTCACACGTACTATAACATGGATAAACTTGGAAACTGTTATGCTAAGTGAGAAGACAAAGCCAAAAGGCTACATATTGTATCATTTATACGACATGTCTAGAAAAGGTGAATCTGTAGAGACATTAATGGTTGCCATTACTAACAGGTATTGGGTTTCTTTGGAGAAGGCAATGGCACCCCACTCCAGTACTCTTGCTTGGAAAATCTCATGGACGGAGGAGCCTGTTAGGCTGCAATCCATGGGGTCACTAAGAGTCAGACACAACTGAGCGACTTCACTTTCACTTTTCACTTTCATGCATTGGAGAAAGAAATGGCAACCCACTCCAGTGTTCTTGCCTGGAGAATCCCAGGGACAGGGGAGCCTGGTGGGCTGCTGTCTATGGGGTCGCATAGAGTCAGACACGACTGAAGTGACTTAGCATAGCATAGCACTGGGTTTCTTTTGGGGTTGATGAAAATGTTCTAGATTTAATTAGTGGAGATGGCCTTACAACCCTGTGAATATACTAAAAATGACTGAATCATATGCTATAAAAGGCTGAATTTTATCTTATCAGAATTATATCTCGATTAAAAAATAATGGTAAAGAAAACAGATATAAAGATGGTGGTTAGAGTCATGATTTTGAGAGGACCCATGAGAGCCCAGGGAAAACCGACTCTGCAGGAGGGGCCCTACCTGGGGAGGCAGGAGGCAGAACTGCCGCTTAGAAGAGAACAGATGTACTGGGGAGGGTTTTAACATGCTAATAGTGTCCTTCACTGCTCATAATTTAAAGAGCTGTTACTTTCCTTTAAATAAAACTTATTTCGGAGTGATTCAAATTTACAGAGAAGTTTCAAGAGTATAACCAAGACTATCTGTACACTCTTCACCAAGAGTGACCAATTGTTGACATTTTGCCTCATTTGCTTTATCATTTGTTCTTACTCTTTCTAGTATATACACATTTTTTTCTTTAACATTGACACAATACCTGTATCTAATTTACCACAAAAGGTTGTTGTTATTGTTGTTTTCTTGTGGCCATTTTCAGGGGCCTTAATGACTTCAGTGTCTTATAGTCTCATAACATGGCTTTTGCCAGCTTTTTCTAAACGTGTTTCTGCAGAAACACATTCAGGTAAGCAGATTCATTGGCTATCATGGGCTGTTTTTAATGGTGTTAACTTTGTGGGCTTCCCTGGTGGCTCAGATGGTAAAGTGTCTGCCTGCAATGTGGGAGACCCAGGTTCAATCCCTGGATCAGGAAGATCCCCTGGAGAAGGAAATGGCAACCCACTCCAGTACTGTTGCCTGGAAAATTCCATGGACAGAGGAGCCTCATAGCCTATAGTCCATGGGTTCCCAAAGAGTCGTACATGACTGAATGACTTTACTTTGGACACGGTGATGGGGAAATTGCAGTGTGAGGCCAACTGCCTTTTCTAATTTCCTACAAGTCATCCTCTTCATCTTCATGGAACACCACTCTCCCTCTTCTGCATGGCCCAGAACCAGTGGTTTTCCGCTCTTATATCCATCTCCTCAAACTCAAGATCTGTGAAGGCAATTGAATCTCTTTTTAAAGCCTCTTCCAATGCATGGATAAAGGACACCAACTAAAAGCAAATTGAGTGGTGGCATTTTAGTTCCTATAACCATTTTCTTCTCCCTTCTGATTGTTTGCTTCATGTAGGAGTGTAGCTACAGTATTATAGGTATTACCACAATTCATTAGTAACCAATTTACTCTGGGGTCAGAATAACTTTTAGTTAATCTTGTTCCCTAACATGAGTTATTAAAAGAAGACATTGGGACAAGCCCTCATGCGCCAACATTTTTCTCCTTTGTTCCTTCCACAAATTTGTTAAGCCCCTACTACCTGTGAGGCCTGGGAGCTATTGATAAATAATGAATCAGACCCCCTTTCCTGCCCTCAAAAATCTCACAGCCTCTTGAAGTAACAGACAAGTAGATGACAATTACCATCTAGTGTCCATGTTAATGGACCCGTGTACACTCCGGTGATACCAGAACTAAAGCAAGAAGGCGGGATGACTAAGACACTGTCAAGAACTATCAGTGAAAAACATATACACATGCTCATTTATTTCCCCATGTGGATTTATCCTCAAGATTCCATTTCAACAAAATCATTTAATCACAGACTTATTCAGCAGTGCTTCTCAGGGACCTCCTATATGCTGATGACTATGCTGAGTCTGGGGCTGAAGAAATGAACAGCTGCCATGGCCTCTTCTTTTATGAAGTTTATTGTCTATTGGAGACAGACATTCCTTCAGTCAACATGCATTAGGTGTCCTTGGTGTGTAAGACAATATGGGCTGGGGGACTAGAAGACACTGTCCTTGCCCAAACAGAAGATGTGAGTCCTTTCTTGTCTATTTGGGAGGAATCTCTGGAATATTCCAGATAATAAATTCCTTCCAAAAGGACAAAAAGAACAACCTATGAATTAAGTTTCTCTAAGACATTAAAAAATGTGAGGCTTGGGATGGCCCTGAAGGAAGAAGAGATATATTTTCTTTATTAAACATGTAAAATTTTATCGCTAAATTAATTGGGGGAATATTAATATATATACACATTAAAAAAAAATTAAACACTAAAAAGTGAAATTCCTTCCTATCCTGGCCCCCAGCCCCTCAGTTCCTTCCCCAGGGACAACCACTATTAAAGATTTTCTTGCCTCCTTGCAGAGAACATATTCAAAACATATGCATGCATCCCCAATCCCTCTTTCTTTCATGTACATGGCCTTCCTCCTTGCTTCTTTAACTTAAACTATACACTATGGAGATTGTGCTTCTCCATAATATAGAACTGCCTCCTCCTTCCAAGGACTGCAGAACAGGGAGGAACCACACTATATTTAACCAGTCGCGCACTGATGGGATTTATGAGGCTTCCAGGCCTTTGCTGTAACAAACAATGCTATGATGGGCTGAGGAGTCAAATAAGGAGAAATAAAATTGTACATAAAATATTTAATTTGGTCAAGGTCAAATATTATTTTAGAAATAGGTAGACTTAACAATCTGTAGAAAACAGATTTCTACCAAAAAAAAAGATAGACCTGAAGTTGCAAGGACAGTGAATTAAAATAAACACACAGATTTGTTTATCACCAACTGGGTTTGCAAGATAGAGGGGAAATAAATGTCTGGTCCTTAGCATAATATCATTCATAGAGGTATAATATGGTTTGCACATACTTGGAAGAAAACCAGCTCACATCAGGGTCATCCTTGAAGAATGGCAGTACCTACACACCACCACTGCCTGGATGGGAATGATATCATCACTTCATGTGCAAGCCTAATGTGGGCACAGAGGTGGGTGGCTTGGAGGACCACTTAGGGATAGCACAGATTGTCCTTAGGCAAGTAATAAGACGGTAAAGAGGGAAAAGAAGGAGGAGAAGTGGGGCGGGATGTGAACTTTGTAAATATATAAATTTAATAAGAGGTTGGAGCCCTTTGTGGCATCTCCAACCCGCTGGTCAACTCAGCCAGGTTGTCCATCACAAGCTCTGCATCTCTGCTACCTTCTCTGTGCTAATTGGTCAGCAGGGCTGCCTGGAGAAAACCCAAGACCAAGGGAAAGTCCACCTCCTGGTTCTGGATGACAAGGTTAACTTTGGAGTGATCCGTGCAGCCCCCTGCTAACTAGGGAGTTTCCCTGCCTTTATTCTTGCCCTCCAATGGGCAGTCCTCCAATGTGTTTCCTGCAGGGAGAATTCCCAGAAGTAGAATTTCTAGATCAATGTTATATTTCCAAAGGTAATGTAAAATTGCCCTCAAAAAGATTCATACCGATTTATATACCCACTGGCCCTGTATGAGGGCCCATGTTTCTCAGCATCCCCTCCAACTCAATGTGTTATTAGACTCTTTGATCTTTGACCACAGGATGAATTGTATCTGAAAAACAAACAACCTTAAAATGTGCATCTCTCTTATTGTAAGTGAGGTTGAATATGTTTTTTATGTTTAAAAGCCACCTGCTAGGGTGGTTTTGGTTTTGGTTTTGTTTTTTTTGCCTGTACTTTAAATTTATTTATTTTTAATTGGAGGACAATTGCTTTACAATATTGTGTTGGTTTCTACCATAGATCAACATGAATCAGCCAGAGGTAAACATATATCACCTCTTTCCTGAACCTCCCTCCCATTTCCCACTCCATCTCAACCCTTCCGGTTGTCACAGATCACCGGGTTTGAGCTCCCTGCAAAACACAGCCAAACTCCCACTGATTATCTATTTTACACATGGTGATGTATGTTTCCATGCTACTCTCAGTCTGTCGCACCCTCTCCTTCCCCTCCTATGTCTACAAGTCTGTTCTTTACATCTCCGTCTCCACTGCTGCCCTCCAAATAGGTTCATCAGCACCATCTTCCCAGATTCCTGTGTGTGTGTGTGAGTGTGTGTGTGTGTGTGTGTGTTAACATATGATATTTATTTTAATCTTTCTGACTTACTTCACTCTGTATAATAGGCTCTTAGGGTGTTTTTTTTTCTCCTTATAAGTTGTTGGTTTGGTGTCCTGTGTTGAATTTCCTATTAGATTAATGATCTTCGCCTCATTGATTTATAGGAGGGCTTCCCTTGTGGCTCAGCTGGTAAAGAATCTGCCCACAATGCGGGAGACCTGGGTTCAATCCCTGGGGTGGGAAGATCCCTTGGAGAAGGGAAAGGCTACCCACTCCAGTATTCTGGCCTAGAGAATTCCATGGACTGTATAGTCCACAGGGTCACAAAGAGTCAGACATGACTGAGCAACTTTCACTTTCACTTTGCATATAAGGAAATCAGGTCTTTGTCTGATATGAGTTACAACTACTTTTCCCAGTTTGTTATGTATCTGTTGACACTGGGGTATTTTTCCCTCCCAGAAAATTTACATGGCAGCATAGTTAAATTCATCATCATTTTCCCCCACTGATCTAGAATACTGTCTTTACCACATGGTAAAATGGAAGAATAGAAATCTTTCCAAGAGAACAGAACTAGCCATGATTAGCCGGTCTGGCTGGAATGAAGAGTGTGTGTGGAAAGGAGTCTGGGGCGGGGTAGGGAGGGTGATGCTGGCATGGCTGTGGCTTGAGGGCTCTGCCCTGGAGCCAAACAGGCACCCGAGAGTGGCTGCAGGGTCTACAGCTGCGGGTTACTTGCGTTCAGTCCCCATCAAGACCATGTGTTTGATTTTGCCTGGAAACCTCTCATTGCAGACTCTGGTCGTCTGGGAAGGTGATGCCCTTGTGTGCGTGCAGAAGGGGGAAAAGGAGAACCGAGGCTGGAAGCAGTGGGTTGAGGGGGACAAGCTGTATCTGGTAAGTCTCAGGGTCCACCTAGCTCCCCTCTACTGTGCTTTTGTCAACTGCTGGTTCACCTCGCCATGCACTTTGACAAGAAAAATGGCCCTCCCTCCTCCCCTAAGCACCAGCCAAACAAGTGTGGTCATACAGTTAGAAAGTCATTCCTTTCTGGCTCAGGGGACTCCAGGAGGAACTCTATATGGCTATTTCTGTGAATGGCTGCAATTAAAAGGAAAGTTCAAAATGCTGAGTTAGGAAGCTGAAATCCAAGGAGAAATGTAGAGAGTCTGTTAAAGACCAGCTAGGGAGAAATGTGAGGCACAGAATTAAGAGGCCCTGGAGGAGGCTGAGACCAGGCCTCAGTGATGTGAGCCTCGGAGGAGCGGGGTCACCATAGGGGTGGGATGTCGTGGGGACAAGTTGTACTGCGGGCCGCTGGGCCTGGGAACTGCCTGTAGACGACAGGCACTCCCCTCCCATCCTAAGGTACATCCACCTGATCCCAAAATATTTTATGTTAATTTGGCACCAGAACAGAGCAGTTGGAACGATTGCTGATTTCCTTAAATAAATTACGCCTGTCTAGATAGCTTAATTTTTCACACTTCAGTCTTTAAAATTGATGCATCCAACATTCAAAGAGTGAAAAATCTTTCACTCCTTCATGCATTCAGTCACTCATTTGTTAACTGAATGACTCATTCAGTGGATGGCTCTTCACTCGTTCATTCATTCACCTGTAGAGTCAGGCAGATACCTGCCTCCAGCGTCAGTATTCAGGTCACAGGGTGTCCTTCAGAGCCAGTCTTGCCTCACCTGAGATCTTTATTTCAGAGGCAATGTCAACCAGTGATGAATGGGAGGGAGTCACCATGTTTTCCATCGATGGTTTTCCCTACATGCTCTGGTTTGGATGATAGATTTTTTTAATTGTAGTACAAACCCTGGTGGTCCCTGTGGCTAAGACAATGGATTCATTGTCAACTGGAAAGATTTTTGTAGTTGTCCCACACTTGTGTTTTTCCTCTCCCCTCAAAGGGTCATGAGATGTGGGTAAGGCGTGGGGACTCCCTCTGTCCAGATGAAAGGCAGCATCTATTTTACCCAGGCAGGCCTGGAGGAGTCCCTCTACAGCCCAACCTACCAGAGGCCAGAAAACCCCTCACCAGGCCTTCCAAACACTCCCCTTTCAGATCCTTCCCTTCACCGTGGCTTTGCTGCCTTTTGTAAATTAAGCAATGTTGCTTTAATGATGAGAGTAGGAGAAATCCCGCCCAAGAGGGTAATTTCTTTGCATTTTTCATTTTTATAGCTGTTCAAGCTCAATTCAAGTGTCAAAATCAAATTACTGCTACCTGCAGGGCACGCCAGCTGATTTGGTCTCTGAAATGCTCTTTGCCTGGAATGACTAACTGTTCTCTTTATTCCAGCTCCCCTCCTCTCCGACTCAGACACCCAGAGGGCTGGGGGTGGGTGGAAGAAAGGCCTCGCTTGTTAGTCGCTCACCTGCTTTTTGGTGTTGCAGGAGCTGACGTGCGGCGACCAGGTATGCCGTCAAGTGTTCAAGAAGAAGTGATGGTTTGAGGAGGGCCTGCTGAGCATGCACTCCATGCTCGCCATGAAGGGTTCTCTGCCAGCACTGGGGAGCAGCCATGGGGACCCCCCTGGTCCTGACAGAGCCTATTAAGATATCTGGGCCTCTCCCACTTCTGAGATGGTCCACACTATGTCTATGGAGTGTGTTTCCTCCCTGAATAAATCTTTTTCTCTTTCAGTTCAGTTCAGTTCAGTCGCTCAGTCTTGTCCGACTCTTTGCAACCTCATGAACCACAGCACACCAGGCCTCCCTGTCCATCACCAACTCCCGGAGTTCACCCAAACTCATGTCCATTCAGTCAGTGATGCCATCCAACCATCTCATCCTCTGTCGACCCCTTCTCTTCCCACCCTCAATCTTTACCAGCATCAGGGTCTTTTCAAACGAGTCAGCTTTTCGCATCAAGTGGCCAAAGTATTGGAGTTTCAGCTTCAACATCAGTCCTTCCAATGAACACCCAGGACTGATTTCCTTTAGGATGGACTGGTTGGATCTCCTTGCAGTCCAAGGGACTCTCAAGAGTCTTCTCCAACACCACAGTTCAAAAGCATCAATTCTTCGGCATTCAGCTTTCTTCACAGTCCAACTCTCACATTCATACTTGACTACTGGAAAAACCATAACCTTGACTAGATGGACCTTTGTTGGTAAAGTAATGTCTCTGGTTTTTAATATGCTGTCTAGGTTGGTCATAACTTTCCTTCCAAGGAGTAAGCATATTTTAATTTCATGGCTGCAATCACCATCTGCAGTAATTTTGGAGCCCCAAAACATAAAATCAGCCACAGGTTTCCAATGTTTCCTCATCTATTTGCCATGAAGTGATGGGACTGAATGCCATGATCTTAGTTTTCTGAATGTTGAGCTTTAAGCCAACGTTTTCACTCTCCACTTTCACTTTCATCAAGAGGCTCTTTAGTTCTTCTTCACTTTCTGCCATAAGGGTGGTGTCATCTGCATATCTGCGGTTATTGATATTTCTCCCAGCAATCTTGATTCCAGCTTGTGCTTCTTCCAGCCCAGCGTTTCTCATGATGTACTCTGCATAGAAGTTAAATAATCAGGGTGACAATATACAGCCTTGACGTACTCCTTTTCCTATTTGGAACCAATCTGTTGTCCCATGTCCACTTCTAACTATTGCTTCCTGACCTGCATATAGGTTCCTCAAGGGGCAGGTCAGGTGGTCTGGTATTCCCATCTCTTTCAGAATTTTCCACAGTTTATTGTGATCCACACAGTCAAAGGCTTTGGCATAGTCAATAAAGCAGAAATAGATGTTTTTCTGGAACTCTCTTGCTTTTTCGATGATCCAGCAGATGTTGGCAATTTGATCTCTGGTTCCTCTGCCTTTTCTAAAACCAGCTTGAACATCTGGAAGTTCATGGTTCACGTATTGCTGAAGCCTGTCTTGGAGAATTTTGAGCATTAAAAAAAAAAGACATCTATATGAGTTTTAAACAGGAGTGTGTAACAGTAACAGACACAGTCTTCCTTCCTTGAAAGCTGGCATTAAACCAAAATCAAAAATCACTCCTCTTCTTTGAAACCCTTTAGTCTATTCCCATTTATTTCTAGAACTGTCAGTTTTATTCATAAGCGTAAGTGATTGGCTACATGGTGGTTTTCTATGAAGCTTTTGTTATTGTCTAGTTTTTAGTTTAGTTTAGCCTTGTTTGTTTGTTGTTAGTTTCTGTGTGGGGTTGTTTTACCTGGAAACATTCTCTGACCAACACAGCAGCCCCTATTAATTCTTGGACATTGCCTATTTGAGATTCATTCCTTTGGATAGCACATCTATGTCTTCAAGATTCTATTTTAAGAAGCATATGCCTTCCAGTTTGTTCTTTCCCTGGAAGAGCCTGAGTGGAACTACCTCTAAAAGCCTCTGCAGGTCTGCAGTACCAGCTGCTCTTGGTTCAGGTCAGCCCTTTGCCCTACAGCTCCAGGCAGACCAGCACGCTGGCAGAGAGGTCACGAAGCTCTGCGAGGTAACCTGAGTTCAGGTCCTATTGCGCCACTTCTTACCGGGGTCACCATAGGCAGATCATTTGACTCTCTGTCCTTGTTTTCCTCCTCCATAAAATGGAGAAGATAAAAATAACATCTTCTCCACTGGGATGGGTCACTGTGAGGATTAAGTAAGTTAATACAAACAGATTGCTTAGAACAGGACCTGGAATGTGTAAGGGCTCTCCTAGCTCTAGTCATTATGTAGAGTTACTCCCTCCACAACCCCAGGGGTCCAGATGAGTGGATGCTAAATAGCAAGAGGTCAGCTCCTCCAAGGCCTCTGGTGCTTCCAGAACATTAGGTTCGTTACTCTGAGCGGTACACAAGTGGAATAGTGCACCTGAAACAGCAGAGTAGTTAACAGGGATGGATTTAAGGTGGATCATTCGTGGGGTCCTGGGAAGGCATCTCCTCACTCCTCAGTAATGAGGATCTCACAATCAGACAAGCCTTGCCTTTGAAAAGTAGGCTCATGCCAGGAGGGGTAGCATGTAGTGTTAGCACACTCTGGTATGATTTGAATGATCATTGATCCCAAACATCCTAAATGGGTTTGGGGATGGAGAGAAAGGCTGCCAGCTGCCTGAGTGACCCAGGGTCAGTCTTGGCTCAAGCCCTTGTGACAGGAGGCTGTGACATGGGCCTGCTGGCAATCTGTGCTCCCCCAAAGCCATGTGATGTCCAAGGAAGTGACCCATGGAGCTTCACGCTGGCTAGGGACCCAGGGGAGGTGGGAGTTCTCCCCATGGTTGAGAATTACTTATATATTACTTATATTTATTAGTAATTCTTGATCCTAGTTTCTGCAAAGTGTATTCTAGGGAATGGTAGCCCCCCAAGATTCTGTGCAAATCTTCGTGGTCAAATGAACTTCAGAACTGCTGAGAACTACATCCTCTTCTTGGGAATGCAGAGTGAGAATTAGTGTCTTTAAAGCCCTGCAAAGGCCTTCAGCCAAGAAGCTTGACCTTAAACCCCAGCATTCCCTTCACCCTGTAGTGTTTCCTGTCCACAGGGTGTTTTGGAAACACTGTACATCTGCACTCAATGAGAGAGGACAAATGACTTCATTTAAAACCCTCATTTCCCAAGTGGGATTTTCTCAGTATATTTTTTTCCTGCAAATGGAGAGTAACTGAATTACTTTACATATGGTGTGAAAGACTTGCTGTGGCAGTATTCATGCTACTGATCATTCTTTTTCAACTAAAATGCATCTGAACTCATCAGAAATGGTCAAATGAGAGGTACCCATTTTATCTATGTTTTATGATTTTATTTATTTATGCTTTAACTTTATTTGGCCACACCATGCAGCATGTGGGATCTTAGTTCCCTGAGCAGGGATCAAACCCATGTCCCCTGTATTGGAGTGTGGAGTCTCAACCACTGGACCACCAGGGAAGTCCCTAGAGGTGCCTATATTAAAGCCAGGGGAAATATTTGGGACCTTGGCTAGTCGCCCAGTCCTGCACTCACTGTGAGTGAGGTAGAGGAAGTTGCCTGCCTCTTGTTTCTGTTCTTTCAGCCTATTTGAAAACCAAATCATGACAGGATTGCCTCGCCCTGGTACTGACAAGGCTGTCTGGGGACAGAGTGGAAGGGGTTACGCTGGTGGGAAAGATTCCCAGACTTTCAGGACCCCAGCCTTCAAAGTTGTTATAAGGCTGGGGTTAACTATAAGGCTGGGGTTAACTGTAAACCTGGGAGCTGAATCTTGAAAGTTAAAGAGAACTTGTCACATGAAAACCTCAGCTCACAAATGAGCAGCGCTGCCAAGTGGCTCAGTGTGGACTTACATGTCAGCCCTTGGATCAAATCCTGCCCCATCTCCCTGTAGCTGTGTGACAGTCTGGCAGTTACTTCTCCTCTCTGAACCTCTGTCTATCAGCAAAGTGAGGAATATGGACTGTGATTCATGAGGAGTAGTCAGGATTGAGTAAGATCTTGGCAAGTGACTGAAACAACAGCCAATATCACTATTATCCAAACTTAGACCAGTGGTTGGCTGGATTCATGGATTCAAAACCTGCAGATGTGGAGAGTCAACTGTATTATGACATTTCATATAAGGGATATAAGCATTTCCAAATTTTTGTTTCCATGGGTGGCCTGGAATCAATCCCATGAAAACTAAGGGACAAATATGTGTGTATAAATATACAGATGTATATAGATATATGAACTTCCCTGGCAGCTCAGATGGTAAAGAATCTGCCTGCAATGCAGGAGACCCAGGTTCAATCCCTGAGTCAGGAAGATCCCCTGGAGAAGAGAATGGCAACCCCAACCCACTCCAGTATTATTGCCTGGAAAATCCCATGGGCAGAGGAACCTGGCGGGCTACAATCCACGGAGTCACAAAGAATCAGACACGACTGAATGACTAACACACACATGTATGTATACACATTCTCCATCCCAGTTCCACATATTTATATGTACATATATAATAAGTGATCCCCTTCATTAAAATTATTTGCTTTCTAAAAGCTTTAACCCTAAGATTCTGACTATAGTCCTCCAAGTAAAGATCACCAGGAAGACTTTGATTAGAAACACAGATTCCTGCCCCTCCCTTTCAAGATTCTGGCTCTAAGGTCTCAGGCACAGTCCAGAAATGTGCGTTGTTATAAGCTCCCCAGGTGAGCACCCACAGGTGCTTGGCAAGCACATTGACAAACACTACCTTGTTCAGGGAAGCATGATTGATTCACTTTACATACACACTATCAAGCAAAAGCCAGGCCCATCTCTGCAGGTGGCCAAAGGTCATGTGAACCACCCACACAGTTCTTTCTGCTGTGTGGAATCAGGACTGCTGCCCATGTGGCTGAGCCCTGTAACAGAAGTGATGTCACACTCTGGAGCCGGTATGTGACAGGGGAGGCATTCAGGCCCTGGAGGATGATGGTGGATGATGGGGACAGGGCACAGCAGAGAAGGAAGTGGCCGAAGCAGGAGGCAGAAAGGCAGCGAGGGCTTGGGGTGGTGGTCGCGCCACATCCACCTGTGATGGTAAGTGAGGAGCTGGGTGAAGAAGGTAGTTTCTCAACCAAGGTAGGTTATGAAGGCCTTGCTGGGCCTCAGTGGGAGCATCATGGGGGTCAGTGCAGGCTTCTGAGAGCCAAGTGATGTGATTCAACTCATAGGCAGCAGTGATGCTCGGCCACTGTTGGCAGGAGGGATGGAGGTGAGGAAAGGGACTCAGGCTGCTGCAATAAGTCATTCATATGAAGAAGCAATGAGGGACCCATATTAGGGCCAGGGGGTGGTTTTAGGATGCAGGCGAGGAAGATGAGAGAGGCTGGGAGGGGCCCCTGTACTAGGTGGTGGTTGCACGAAGCTCTGAGAGGAAGTGAGGCCACAGGATGGTGTGAGTTTGGGGAAGAGGGAGAAGGAGCCTCAATGCAGCTTAGCAGCCGAGGGGAGAGAGGGCCAAAGAAGGTCGTGGGCTTGGGTTAGGCCTGCTGCAAAGGACGTTGACAGAGCAGTGACTGCAAAGCGCATGTGCCTTTCCCATTACCCACTGCCACGCTCCAGTGGCCAAGTGCCACCCCCTACACCTTACCTCCCTGCTGGGTCAGGAGGCCGGGCTGGGGCTGAAAGAGGGCCAGGCTGCAAAGACACTTTTGAGGCCAGGAAGTGATGATGACACCAGGAGGGAGGCCAGAGAGGAGGAGAGGGAGAGGGGGGAGAGAAAGGAGGGGACAGGATGGGAGAGGGGAGGGGGAAGGGCAGAGGGAGGAGAGGGGAAGGGCAGAGGGAGGGGAGGGAAGAGGAGAATAAGAGAAGATGGGGCAGGAGGGGGAGGAGGAGAGAGGAGGAGGGACTTGGGATGGAGCCCCGGTTCACCTTGAGTAAGGGCAGAGAGATGCAGACACAACCTTGACTAACCAGGCAGAGCAGCAGCTGAGACACACCCCAGAGACTTTCTCTAGTTTTGTTCCCCCTACACACACCCTGAAGCATGAGTGCGTGCTCGGTCACTTCAGTCACGTCGGACTCTCTGTGACCCCCTGGACTGTAACCTGCCAGGCTCTTCTGTCAGTGGGATTCTCCATGCAAGAATACTGGAGTGGGTTGCCATTCCCTTCTCCAGGGGATCTTCCCAACCCCAGGGATGGAACCCGAGTTTCCTGCATCTGCATTGCAGGTGGATTTTTTACCACTGAACCACCTGGGAAGCCATAAGCATAGGAAGTTTTATTTAAATGAAATTGGCAAGTCAATACAGAGCAGGTATGTTTACAGAAGCTCAATAGACCTGGGTCCTTAATTGGTGTTCAGAGAGGGGATACAGGCCACTTTTGTTAAGTACCTCATCAGTGCTAGAACACTCTCTAAGATTAGGACAGAGGATCCCATTTTACAGAAGAGGAAAGCTCTGACTGGCTCTAACACTCACGCAGAACTTCACTTCTGGTAAGGCATAGAGCAGAAATGGAACCCAGGTGGGTCTGTCACCAGAGTCAGAGACCTTTCCTGGGGGAGGTGGCCCCTGGCAGGAACAGGGTGGCTCTCCCCATTCCTTGATGTCCAGATCCATCCCAGTAGGATGCTCAGGAGACCAAAGGCCATTTCTTCCTTGTTATTTGAAATCAGGTTTTCTTTTTCTTAAATTAACATTCACTATGTCTCTTCCAAGACTAAGTCTGTGGACAAGACGTCACTGGAAGTGACTTGTTTGCATTCTCCCGGTTGGGGAGTTGGGTCACGCCTCTGTAAAGAGCCTGACAGAACTGATGTACAGAGCAGGCTTCCTGGAACTGATTTTTCCACTTGAACTGGCTCCTTTCACTCATGATTTGTGATTGGTTAGAAGGTCAGGGGTTAGGGATATTTAATTTTGGCTCACTGATTACATTGGTTATGTAGATGGATGCAGTGAAAAGCTGGGGCTTAAGAAAATGAAATAGAAATGAACTAGACAGAATTTTCAAGAACTTCCAAGATTTGGTCATAGATTTTTCTGGGGCTGGCCTCACTTTAGTTGCTCCTCATGCTTCTTGGATTGCCAAGGTTATGGAAAGTGAAGGGGCACCAAGGAGAAAACCTGGAAAAAATGGTCAAATTCCACCTTTTTTTAGAATATTCTAACAGAAAATGCATTCTGCCAATAAGAGATTAGTGAGCACCTGCCAGGGTCAGAGGCTGGAGACACAGATGAGTCAGTTTACTCCTGTGAGGGAAGCAGCCTTGCTAGGCATTTCTTATGAAGGGGATTTGGTACCGGGAATTGCTTACACAGAAGATGGAAAGCTTAGAAGCCTAGTAGGAGATGTGGAGCATCCAGAAGCTTGGCAATCGCAGGAAGCTGCCAGTACCACGTACAGGGATGGATGCATCAGGAGGAACATAGTTATCAGAAGCCAGAAGCCAGCTGCCGGGCGGGGCTGGACCACAGCAGGAGGAGCTATCAGAGAAGGCCAAAAACAGAAGATGGAAGAAGAGATGGAGAATCACCCTGTCTTCTTCTTCTTTCCACCTTCCAATCTCCCATCAGTCCTCCCACAAGTAGAAAGTAGCCCAAAGCCTGCTGCCTGGAAGCCTGGGAAATGGAGTTCCCTGCAAGGCAGAGCAGCACAGGGAAAGGAGGGGAAGGCATCTGAGAGCAAGCGGGCACGAGGGGCACTAGGGGGAGTGGCACCCAGGCGCTGCCCTTCAGGAGCTTCCAGTCTGACTCAGGCCATCTCTGCAGTACAGGGAAGAGGGGGAGGGTCATCATCAACTGACCCCTCCTGTGCCACAAGTGTGCCAGGTGCTTTCCGTAGGGAGGTAGATCTCTTAATCCTCAACACAACGTTGCACAGCCGTTCCATCCCCACTTTCCACAAAAGGAAACTAAGGCTTGGCAGGGCAGGGAGGGTGACAGCCAGGCATGGTGGGGGTGGGGAAGCTTTGGGTACAGCCTCACAGAGCTTAGGCTCCTGTTTGCATCTCCCGTGCCTGGCTCCTGACATCCATCACTCTCTGGGCAAACGTGACCTTTTCCAAATGCAGACAAACCTTAACCCCAATCTTAAAGGACGATGAAATTAATAAAAAGAAAGCACTTACTGAATTGAAACAAAACAGACTATTTTATTCACCTTACTTTTAACTCCTATTAAGTACTTAAAAGCTCAATGGAAACGTTTTATTAAAGTTCACTGTTTTAAACTTTAAAAACCATGGAAAGTTCTCTAAAACTTCCCTGGAGCCCAGATCCTTGGCTCTCACCATAACTCCACAGGCCACACCACAGCTCTAGCAGATCTGCTTACGTGTGTCCAGGTGAGTGTTGGGTGTGAGTGCCTCTGAACCCTTTCTTTGTGGCACTTTTCAAATTGGTAACTGCTTAGCGATTTGGAATTCGTGTTCTTTGTCATTCGCATCCTCCTGGATCACAGACAAGGGCAGAGGCAGCTCTGGTTTGCATACTGCTCTCTGTAGCCTCCATGCCTGCTGCTGCCTCTGCCCTTTGCCTGTCTGCATCGCAGACGTGGTCAGTCAGGAAGTATTCATCGGGCACCCTGGTGCCAGGGCCTGTGATAGATGCAAACATTTTTCTTCATCAACCTATTCATTCCAGGAGTGTTACTGATCATCTACCAGGCCCAGCAGGCGGACACTGATGGGACAGAGGGAAGCCAAGCAGCCATGTTACCTCCTCCCACATTTTTGGCCTCACAGCTTTGCAAGGCAGGCATCATTATCCACATTTATAAATGCAGCTCAAACAGGCTGAGAAGGATTCCAAAAGCACACTCCTGATTTGGAAGTGACAGAGTCGGGCATCTCTTCTCCCTGCTTGACGCTGCTCCTCCTCCTTACTGGATGGGGCAGGAGGCAGAGGGAGAACCTGCAAATTAACTAGAGAAATCAGAAGATGCTGCTGCTAAAACTTTCCTGGTGGTCCAGTGGTTAAGACTCCGTACTTCCTCTGCAGGGGCTGCAAGTTCGAGCCCTAGTCAGAGAATTAAGATCTTGTAGGCAGTGAGGTTAAAAAAAGAAGATGCTATTGTTTTATGTGTTTTCCATAATGTTGTTGTTGTTTAGTTGCTAAGTTGTGTCTGACTCTTTGGGACCTCATGGACTGTAGCCTGCCAGGTTCCTCCGTCCATGGGATTCTCCAGGCAAGAATACTGGAGTGCGTTGCCATTTCCTCCTCCAGGGGATCTTCCTGACCCAGGGATGCAACCCAAGTCTCCTCCATCGGCAGATTCTTTACCACTGAGCCACCAGGGAAGCATGATAAGAGAAGAAAATAAAAAGCCCTTATAATCTACTATCCACAGATAAACAAGATCTTGTCTGTAAGGCCTGTGACCCAGAGCCTGGCAGGTAACAGTCAGGCAACAAATCTAAGACAGTAGTCTGTAATTCCTTTTTTTAAAGAATAAAATGGCAGTATTTTTTAAAACCAGAAAGGAAAAATTTTGCCCTCCAGGGAACATTCAGCATTGTCTGGAGACCATTTTTTGGTTGTTGTAACTAGGGGTAGAAGGCACCAGGGATGCTAACACCCTACAACACACAGGACAGCCCCCCCAAAAAAAGTGTTGTGGCCCCAGATGCCAAAAATGCCGAGGATGAGAAGCTGGTCTTATGGAGACTTCTCTGGCAGCATTATTTCTTATTACATTATTTTCAGCAGACATAGAGTGATCGATTCCCTGGGTGATGATCTAGAATTAGTTGGAAGGCTTTTTTTTTCCTTGTAATCTAAGTATAGGATTAATCGGCTTTACCCCAGCTTCACAGATGGGCTTCGGGTGTTGCCACTGTCTGTCTCATCCCACGTCCCCTCTGTTTTCTTGGCTCGCTCAGGGACCACGGAAGTTAGACAAGACCTACTTTTTTGCAGAGTCAGGACTTCCAAGATTTAGTTCCTATATTTTAAAAAGGATTTCTTCAGATCAGATGACAAGTTAAGTATGTATTTATTTATTTTTGGCCACTCCATGAAGCATGCGGGATCTTAGTTCTCTGAAAGAAAAGTGAGAGTTGCTCAGTCATGTCTCACTCTTTGTGATTCAAGAGTCGACCCAAGAATTCTCCAAGCCAGAACACTGGAGTGGGTAGCCTTTCCCTTCTCCAGGGGATCTTCCCAACTGAGGGATCGAACCCAGGTCTCCCGCATTGCAGGCAGATTCTTTACCAGCTGAGCCACAATGGAAGCCCAAGAATATTGGAGTGGGTAGCCTATCCCTTCTCCAGGGGATCTTCTCAACCCAAGAATTGAACTGGGGTCTCCTGCATTGCACGCAGATTCTTTACCAACTGAGCTATGAGGGAAGCTGACCAGAGATCAAACCCGTACCCCTGCAGGGGAAGCTCGGAGTCTTAACCACTGGACCGCCAGGGAAGTCCCTAATTCCTATTTTTAAGTGCTTGCCCTGTCTGAGTTCCTTCTCTCCCTGTTGCAGGCCTGGAGACCCCTCTTAGCCCCATTAAGACCTTGGGGGAATGTTAATGCACTTCCAATAACGGGAAATCTGAAAGCCCGTGCCATGTGACGTGAGCCCAGCCAGATTAGAACAACTTCAAATCCCTTTGGACTCAAGGAACAATGGCCTTGTCAGAATTGCAGGGATAATTAGAAAATGTGGTGCTGCTTTCTCTAATCAGAGTGAGGTTCTGGGACCGCAGAGGCATCTGCAGGGACATGGCTACATTTTCTCTAACAGGTGAGACTACAGAAGACCTTCCATGGTCAAAACTCGAGTCCCTTGGCCAGAAGTCAGGTCCGCAGTTTGCTGTATGTTAATTATACTTCAATAGAGCTCTTTTGGGACCTGGTTATAACTCTGGCTGTTAGGGTAGGGATTTCAATAAAATTCACAGAACTGAAGCTAAGATGTGACTTAGTGGTCATCTGACACTCCTTCCCTGCTAGAAGCCAGAGAAGGGACTTGCTAAGATGCCTTAGTGATGAGGACGCCGGGACTCAAATTCAGATTTTCCCAACTTTCGCTCCACAACGCTTCCCAATTACGTTTGGCTTAAGGAGAATAACCTCCTCTTTGAAGACTTGCTGCCCGCTCCCATGTTCTTCTTTCCAAATGAGGATCACAAGGGAGAGCACTGGGGTCACTAAAAGGGCCACTTGACAAGCATGAAGCATCTTTCAGTTTGTGCAGCGTTTTCATACTTGTGTGCGATCTTCGTGAAAACCAGGAAGAAAAGGCAGGTAGTGTCACGATCCTCTCGGCAGAGAAGAAAACTGAGGCCCAAGAGGGTCAAGTGACTTTTACCAGGTCACTCCAATGCTTAGAGCAGAGCCGAGCTTCAGATGCAGTTCTCCTCGCTCCTCTGGGGACCACATTTGCTCCAGCCCCGGGAAATCCAAAAGGCAGGAGAAACCCCAGAGTGCCCAGAAATTCCTGATGAGGGCCATCCAAGTTTGGGAGACTCTTTGGAAAAGGAGAGAAAGAGCCTGAAAGAACCAGGCACTCACTGACCTGGAGGGTGGACGTCTCAATGACCAGAGGAGCCCGCAGCCTCCTGTGGCACTTGGAAGGTACAGGGAAGGGGGTGGAATGGATAGTCCCTGATTCTGGTTCTCTCATCAGAATAAGAAGGAGGAAAAGGCCATACACACCCATCTCCCTGTACCCCTCCAGGTGACAAAGATCAGGCCCCACCAGCCCACAGGTGGACTCTGCTCCTTGAGTACTTTGAAAACCAGCTTGTCCAAAGTCCTGTTTCCAATCCCTTATTTTGTACCAAACATCAACAGAGAAACTTCATGGAAGGAACCACATCTTCTAATGGATGAGTCAGTGTCTTCTCCTTGATGGCATTGATGGTCCAGCTGGGAGCACCCATACAGATTGGCTCAGATCTGCTCAGATGGGCTTCACTGCCACATAGCCTGGAGTGGGGGTGGGGAGCAGCTGCCCCAGCCTCCCTGCTTAGGAATGTGCTTCTCTCTCCTCCCTGTCCCCTTCCTATCACACCCACACTATAAGGACTTTGTCATTAACTGATAGTGGGGAGTCATGAGACAAAGGTACTCAGAGGTGGGAAGGGAAAATGTGAAAAAGCAGAACCTGTGGGTAGGAAGCAGAGGAAGAGCTGGGTGATGGGGAGCTGCTGGTTAAAGGTTAAGGGCTGGGGGCTGGGATGAGTCTAGCACCAAAATTCTAGGATGTGCAGGTGATGGGGTTGTCCCAGAGGGCATTGTTATGTACCAGTCATATACACAGCAAAAATTCAACATCTCTGGGCCTCCATGGGGCACTAGATCACAAATGAGCTCTGAGTGGGCAGGGAGGGGAATAAAGACCTGCTGCTGTTTCTCTACCGGTGTGACCATGAATGCATTTCTTCACCTCTCTGAGCCTTGTTGTGGCAAGTAGGTAGACTAATCCTTGCCCACCTCTCAAGGTTGCCATGGGTCTTTGTATGATCAGGCCACTCAAGATGTCCCTTCTCTTTCTCTCCGGACATCCCCTGCCTGACTAGTGCCTGCCACACCTACACCCTCCGCACAGGATCGACCTTCCTGAGTGCTTGCCTCAGGCCCCAGCTAGTGGTTGTTCTTATCAAAGAGGCTGTGAGGAGCATGCCCCTCTGCTGGTTTCCCTGGTAACTAATGAGCCCACCTGTCATCAATTCCCCTATAACTGGCAATCTCCCCTTCCCCTGGGGAGCGGAAACTGCTGCCATGTCCTGCCTCCACTGCACACAGTGGGGTGTTGCTGTAAGTCCTTGCTTCAGATCTCTATTGCTAATTCTGGGCTCTTTCTTTGGTCTTGAAGCTGGACAGCTCTTGCAGGCCTCCTGGGTATAGCCTAACACTCTTCAAGAAGCTAGAAGATGTCATAGTCCTAAAATTCTGGGAGTGCTTCCCGTGAACTACAGTAAAGCATGTCTCTGTTAGGACATGCTGGAGAGTTGCTTGCCCACCCAATCTACAGTTCTGCCCTGCGCCCCTCCTAGTTCAGTCTCAAGTTTGTTCTGGGACCCACTCACCTCTAGAGGGAAACTTATTGATTTTGGGGCACCCTAAGTTGCCCAGTCAGGCTGAAACGATTTACATTTCATGACTGGGGAAGGGGACTCTTGCACTCGTCCCCCACCCTCACAAGAAGGCAGAGACTAGCCATTTTGAAGAAAAGCATCTTGGGAGGATGTCCACAGCAAGGATGGCAGAGCCCAGACACAAGGACAGCCTGCATTCTTGACAACGTCATTGAGCCACCTGTAGCCCCTCGCCTGTGTAGCTGAAATTTGGCCTCTGTATCCTGACTCCAAACTGAATCTCAAGGACAGAGTTCTGGATGAAGTAGAAAAGAATAGCTTTATTGCTTTGCCAGGCAAAGGGAGACACTGCAGCCTAATGCCCTTAAAAATGTGTGTCCCAACCTGGAGTGAGGAGTGAGGAGTTTTATAGAAATGGTTTCAAAGAGGGTGTGACCAGTTCATGGACCTTATTCTGATTGGTTGGTGGTGAGATGAGTGGGAGTTAGTATCATCAACCTTCTGGTTCCAACTGTTCTGTGGTCTGCATGCTTATGGGCAGCACAAGTTAACTTTTCCTACCTGACAGGGGTTTCAGTAACTGCAAAACAACTCAAAGATACTGCTGTGTGTATCCTTTGATGGGAAATCAGGACCCTGCCCCAAGGCTGCACTATTTCCTCCTTCGTGTCCCCACATCCCCTCCCTTCCTGATTAACAACCGTTTGAACCTGCCCATTGGAACTCAGGGAAGGTCAAGAAGTCTGAATGAAGCCTACCTGTAAAGAAAGAAACTTTGTGGGGTGAAGGGGTGGAGAGAGGAGCAGAAAGGCTTTCACACCCAGGAGCCCCACGGGGTCCTGCTCAGTTCCACCTGTACCTCTAAAATTGTGAGAAAACAAATAGCCTTATGCTTCAAGCCTATTTGAATTGGAGTTCCTGTGACTTGCTACTCAAACATCTTAACTGCCCGCAGTGATGGTGTCTTTCTCCCACTAGCCACTGAAGCCATCCCAGGTGCTGCTGGAAACTGCCACACTTCTCCACACACACTAGGATGCAAAGCAGTCACACGGTGTTGGGACAGAGCAAGGTCACCACCCCCCACCCCCAGGATCAACGGTCACTCTCAGGTCCTGCTCTTACCCTGGCCACCCCTCCTGCCAGCCTGCCTTAGGTCCTAGAATGCCTGCCCCAAATCTCTGCTCCCATTCTGTTCCTGAGTCTTCTCTAGACCTGGATTGAACCCTGGGCTCTGATGCATGAAGGCCCAGACCCTTGCCCTAGTGAGAAGGCTCCCCGCTTGGGCCCATATACTTGCTTCTACTCCAGACCCAGGAGTCCACATAACTCAGAGGAACCCTCCATCTTGCAGGAAGCCCCAGCTCCTATCCTGGGGTCAGTGGCAGCCACTGAAGGGCTTCAAGTACTACAAAAGACATGTTTTTATAGCTCCATGTTTAGAAAGACCCTACTGGTGGCCATGTGGAGGGTGGACCACGGAGTGGGCCCAGTGGGCCTGTGTCTGGGCCTCCAGGCCCCAGGGTCTGTGTAAGGCTGTAGATTGATGGATCCTCTCTGGAGTTAAAACTTTGACATTGAGCTATCCTTTTGAAACGAATAGTAATATAGTAATAGTTTATAGTAATATAGTAATAGTAATATACTATATAATAGTATGTTATATAGTAAAGGCTACCATTTGTGAGTACTTACATATGAGGCACAGTGCTGGGCCTCTCCCATCCATTCCCTTCCTGAGTCCTCACAATAACTCAGTAACCATTTTTCGTCCGCATTTTATAGACAAGGCTCCCTGCTGTTCAGAAAGTTTAAGTAACCTGTCTAAGTGCCTCCAACTGCAAAGCAGCAGACCCCTCAGTAAGCCCAAATCCAAAGCTCCCATTGCTCTTAAGCAAGTGCTGGTTCGTCCTATACATCAACAGCACATTTCATAGTGCAGGAGAGGAGAAGTGTTGGCCAATGGGGCTTTTTGAGGAGCACGCTGCCACATAAGCTTGCATTTGTTCATTGTTCACTGGGTGCAGAGCTTTCCCTGAAGAGGTCTCAGGGCCCTTCAGAATCTTGACCACCCCTCCTCTGCCCTGAGTGCAGGGATGTGAAAGTGATACATGTGAGAACAATCAGCCCCTTTGTATTTAGGTCATGCTCTCTTTATGGGTGGGTATGATGCAGGGGGGAAAGGATGCCAAAAAGTCCTGAGGCTCTTGTGTATCCAAGAGATGGGCCCTGGGTGAGCAAACAGTTCAGTCTACAAGCAAGACACCTGCAAACACAGAGGAGGGAGAAAGTTTACAAATTCTGTCTCCTTCTGGATTTCTGAATGCCAATGGGAAATTCTGCCAAGAATCCAGCCAGACCTCAATCAGTAATGCTGTTAGCTCTCTAGAACCTTAGATTTTGTTTACTTTCACTTGTCTTTTATTTTTGCTCATTTACCACCGTGCTTTAAAAATTGGTTCCATCCCAGGTCAAGGAACTGAGATCTCACATTTGACAAGGCAACTAAGCCCTCAAGGCACAACTACTGAGCCCATGAACTGCAACAAAGAGCCTGCATGCCGCCAAAGACCTGATGTGGCCAAATCATAGTTTTTAGTTTTTTTAAAAGAGAAAAGAAATCTTCAGCTGATTGCACAGCAACATCCCTGATCAGCCCGTTTTGGCCGGGTCCTGCCTTCCCCTGTAGTATTTCCTCTGATTCAGAGGCCAGGCAGGCCGCTCCAAAGCCTGAGAAATCCCTGAAGAGTCTAGCTGAACCCCAAGCTCCCAACCACAGGCCTTTCCCTCCCTGGTTTCAACTTTGTTAATTAAGAAAACAGACCGGGCTTGGTGTGAGGGAGACTATTGTGCCTGCCTCTCAAAAGCAAAGGCACCGCTGTAAGAGCCAGTTGGCATGGCGACTGAGCCAGGAGGATGCTTTCAAAATGGGCAATTTAATTTAAACAATCATTGAGTTTTTAAATAAATGTCACATTCCCATAATTGTGAGGACAGCTAATTGGGCAATTAATTGTTTGGAATTTTTTATTTCTGTTCTCTCGGTCCACTTAATGTCTGTGCATGTGTGTGCATGCATGCACACACACACACACACACACACATCACTCACAGTATGGGCCAAGTTACTAATCCCATGTGAGGAAAATTCTGAAGAGCTCAGTCTCCATGATTGACCATTTGATGGTGGTTGATTCATCAGTGTCATCACTTCCTAATCATGTTCAACCCAAGACACTGCTCCTAGACGCCTCAATCCCCAATTCCCACACCAAGGATGTTGACAAGGGTCAAGGTATTGTCAAGCCCCCCTGCAGACACACACCCACTGGACGGAAGTGAAATTTACCTGGTGGAGGGACTTGAACTTGTAAGGTTATCACCTGGACCTTCATGCAATTTTTAATTCTGAAGCCCTTGGGCTAGGTACACATCTAGGTTCACTTGTATAGCCATCTTTTTAAATCACTGCATGCATGCTCTGTCACTCAGTTTGCCCAGCTCTTTGTGACCCCATGGACTGTAGCGCACCAGGCTCCTCTGTCCGTCGAATTTTCCAGGCAAGAATACTGGAGTGGGTTGCCATTTCCTTCTCCAGAGGATCTTCCTGACCCAGGGATTGAACCCAGGTCTCCTGCATTGGCAGGCGGATTTTCTATCACGGAGCCACCTGGGAAGCCCTAACCTCAGTAAAAAATGCAGATATTGTCCTCTGAGAGAGAAATTGCCTGGACTGTGTGCAGGTATGTTATTTGCTCTGGTGAATCCTGGATTCCGTGGTTACAGGCTTGGGACCTGAACTGGAACTCAGCCCTTTGAGTTCACTGCTTTGATATAATAATTCCCATAAAATAATCTTTGTTTTGCATGCATGCTCAGTCGTGTCCAACTCTTTGTGACCCCTTGGACTGAAGGTAGCCTGCCAGGCTCTTCTGTCCATGGGATTTTCCTCTGCCCATACTATATGGGCAAGAATACTGGAGTGGGTTGCCATTTCCTTCTCCAAGGGATCTTTGGGACCCAGGGATCGAACCCACATCTCCTGCATTGGCAGACAGATTATTTACCACGGAGCCGCCTGGAAATCTTTGTTTTAAATGTTTCCAAAACTCTGATCCAGTGAACAGCTGTTTTGCTGGGTTCCTGAGTAAGCTGACTTCAGAGGGAATATTTTCACCATACCCTGCCTGGGACAGACTCTCCCTCCAAAAAACAATGTGGAGTGCTGGTTCACTCATCTTAACTATTTTTAAAAATTCAAATTGCTCTTCTGAATAAGCTAGAAGGAGCCAAATGTACTCAACTTGTGTTTCCGCCCAGGTCAGCAGGCTGACTCTGGTGTTTAATTGAGCTGAAATCCAGAGATGAAGAGGTGGGAAATAAGAGTCTATCACCCAGAGGGAGAAATGGAAACACTACTCACTTGTCTCGGATGACAAATGCCATTCTGACCTCTCAACATTGATTGTGAGCCTTTTCAGTGCAAAGCATCCCCTTTTGTTCTGATTTTCTGACAACTGTTTAATCATAGTCTATTCATAGAAATTATAGTAGAAATCTCTTGTTTCCCACATATCAAACAAGATAATGCACAGGGAAATCAAGTTCTGGAAACAAATAATTGAGTTGAAAGTCTCCCATCAGGAGTGAAATCCTAAAATGTGTTTAAGGCTAGATATGTGGATACAGACTAGAGGACAGGGAGAGCATTTGTCCTCCACAAACATTTCCACATAAATTTGCCCTCAACCTAGGGTCCAATTATCAATAAAATAAAAATAATCTAATTTTAATGGCACAATGGAAAGACTTTAAAGAGGGAAACTGACATGTATTGAGTATCTCTCATGTATATTATTTTATCTGATTCCTACAATGACCCTATAGCATAGGGTCTATTAAGTGCATTTTATGGACAGAGGAGGGTTTCTCAAGTGGTGCTAGTGGTAAAGAACCTGCCTCCCAATGCAGGAGACATAAGAGACATGGGTTCGATCCCTGGGTTGGAAAGATACCCTGGAGGAGGGCATGGCAACCCACTCCAGTATTCTTGCCTGGAGAATCGCATAGGAGAGAGGCGACCAGCAGGCTATGGTCCACAGTGTCCCAAAGAGTTGGCCATGACTGAAGCGACTTAGCATGCACACATGCACTCATGAACCAAGAAACAGAGGCTAGAGAGGAGAAATAAGTGTCCAAGATTGCCTGCCCAACAGTTTCTGGGTTCTTTCTCTTTTGCCACCCCATTCTACTTCCCAAAACAATTCATCTGCCACAAGTCCAATGTCCCAACAGGTACCTACCTAGCTGGCGATCAATAGCTTTAGGTCAAGCAGCTGTTGCTGAAACTTCCCAAGGGCTTGGGGCTGTAGAACTGTCCTAAGGCCAGACAAGGTGTTTGGCAAACTCACTACAAAGCAAACATTGACCTGGTCTCATTCTGTCTAGTCCATCGCATCCCAGATGGCTACAGGGACCTTGCCAGTCCCCTGAGCTCAAGAAAGCAGAAGAGTGTACAAGCTTTTTAAAAAAATAAAATCAATACATATATGATGTAAAAGAAAAAATTCAACTCAATACAGAGAAGTGCAGAGAATGAGAAATGAGAGTGAAAAATGAGAAATCCTATCATCCAGAGACAGCCATTGATAACATCTTAGAAAACACTCTCTTGAGCACTTTTCCAAACGTAAGCACACAACAGCAAGTATGTAGAACGGCATCAAAGGGGTCTTCCTTGGGAGTTCCCTGGTGGTCCAGTGGTTAGGACCCCACACTCTCATTGCTGAGGGCCCAGGTTTGGGAAACTAAGGTTCCACAAGCCACTCAGCAGGTTCAAAAACAAGGCAAAGAGTGTCTTGCTTTACATGTTGCTCCATATCCTCATTGTTTTCACTCAGAAATGTTTTAAATATGCAAGCCCCAATATTCAGTCTCAACACTGCAAGGTATTCCACTGTATGAATTTCTACCATTTACTCAACCAATTTTTGACTCTATAAATTATTTTTGTATAAATTATTACTATGATAAACAACAGTAGAACAAATATCCATGAATATATATTGTTTTTGTTTGCTGAGGGGCCCTTCTCTGATTTTGTCCTTAAGCATGAATTGCCAGAAGTAGAGGGCTAATCAGAGATCTAAGACATTTTCTTCTTGTCTTTTTCTTTCATTGTTATAAAAATATGGTGAACGGCCAACTGGACAGAAACAGCTGCCTCAAAATGGCTGGAGGGAATTTTCTTTTATTCCTTGGGTTTTTCTTCTAGGCAATGTTCTTCACCTCTCCTTTGCCTTCTTCATGTTGCTTGCTCTCATATTTATTTATTTTTTTGGTCATTATAATGTAGGCACCTCTGACAAAACTTCATTTGTAGACTCTGTCCCACTGTACCCAAAGGCTGTTTGTCTTCTCCAAGCTCTGGAAGCTGGCGTAATGCAAGTCTCTCCAGTCTTATGGGTGCA
The DNA here is from genome assembly GCF_003369695.1 of Bos indicus x Bos taurus. NCBI lineage: Eukaryota > Metazoa > Chordata > Mammalia > Artiodactyla > Bovidae > Bos > Bos indicus x Bos taurus. The sequence continues at coordinate 129,091,307 of NC_040076.1, forward strand.
ATAGAGAGGAGGACTCATGGATGAGTTCCGTGAAGGCTGGAGGATTTCAGTTTTCTCTCCTGGGAGTTTATTTAAGCTATAGGCATCTCCCCTAAGGTTTTAGAATGGCCCCTCCTATACCTGCTTCCCTGGTGGCTCAAACGGTGAAGAATCTGCCTGCAAAAATGTGAAAGACCTGGGCTTGGTCCGTGGGTGGGGAAGACTGCCCCTCCTCGAGAATGGAATGGCTATCCACTCCAGTACTCTTGCCTAAGAAATCCCATCGACAGAGGAGCTGGGTGGGCTATAGTCTGTGGGTCGCAAAGAGTCAGACATGACCAAGCGACTATCAATTTCACCCCTTCTTCATAAAGGAGACTAAGAAATGTTGAGTCCTATTGCCAATGAGACCTTTCTAGGGTAATTAGGGCCTTGTTTTTTAATACTATACAGAATATCTGCTTATGATCTCAGTCTAATGTTGCCAGATTTAACAATAATAATAATAATGATGCCAGGACACCCAGTTAAATTTGAATTTCATATAAACAAAAAGTAATTTTTAGGATGTGAAAGACAGTGAAGTTGCTCAGTCGTGTCCGACTCTTCGCGACCCCGTGGACTGTAGCTTACCAGGCTCCTCTGTCCATGGGATTTTCCAGGCAATAGTACTGGAGTGGATTGCCATATCCTTCTCCAGGGGATCTTCCCAACCCAGGGATTGAACCCAGGTCTCCCGCATTGTAGACAGATACTTTACCATCTGAGCCTTAGGGTAGGTATGTTCTAAATATTGCATAGAATAAAAATTACATTGTAATTTTATGAATATAATTAAAAATTATATTACATAGATAAAGAACTATTATTGTTTATCTGTAAATTGGCAGCCCTGCCTTGGTCAGTCTTGCTCCAGATGGGGAACAAGAGTTGTGGGAATTCTCAGAATTTTATTCACTCGCATTCTTCTGGAAAGTTTACGAGTCATGGCAAGTCAAGTCATGTTCCTTGACCACCACTCTTTGGGCTTTTGGTCATAAAGTTGTACCCCTTTCCTTGATTGGCTGCTACTGATTTTTATTTTCAGGGCGAAGATGAGGTGGATGGCCAAGGGAGATTGGTTTTAATTCTGTGATTCTTTCATTAAGTATTCCAGGAAGGTGAGTTGTGATCCAACTTCATATTCTCTCTAGAGCTCAGGAGTTATATTCTTTACTAGAACCTTTAGAAAAAAACAAAGGTGAATCCAATCCATAATCCCCAGCAAGTCTCCTGGGAAATCTGTTTTCTCTGTTTCCTAATTCTCTTTTACTCCACTCTCTCTGAAGCCCCTCACTAGCAAAATGCCCTCAAAAGTATGTCTCTCTACCTCCAGACTTTGAAACTTTTTTTCATCTCCTCCTTTCTTTCTATCAATTCTTTTTACTCTCTTGGTGTGGAGGTGGAGTAGGGAAGGATTGAAGTAAGGATAAAGTGAAACCAGGTAGAAAATTAAGAGGGAGTGGGTTCTCTTTGGTAGGCTGGGGAAGAGAAATATCTTGAATATCTCCAAGCTAATAATTGATATCTCATCTCAAGTTCAGTAGAGATCTTTATAGTTTAGTGATCAGGGAGCTTAAGTTGATTTTTCCAAGGTCACATAGCTAGTCAGGGATACAGCTTGAACACACCTTTGGATTCCAAAACCTTGGCAGTTTCTATCTCACGACCCTGCTCATCTCATATTTTAAGTGTACATCATAGTAATGATATTTGTGCAACTTTCATTACCTGATGGCAGATATGGTGATCAACTCCCTAACATTTAGTCCACCTCTATTTTAGTTTGCTGGGGCTGCCACAGTGAAGTATCACAAAGTGGGTGGCTTAAACAGAAGAATTCATTGTCTCATAGCTCTGGAGGCTAGAAGTCCAAGGTCAAGCTGCCTGCAGGGCTGGTTCCTACTCAGGGCTATGGGAAGAATCTGTTCTCAGCCTCTCCTTGAGCTTCTAATGGTTTGCTGATCAGCTTTGGTGTTCCTTTGCTTCTGCTGCATCACTGCAATCTCTGCCTTCATCTTCACATGCTGTTTCCCTGGGTGCAGGTCTGTGTCCAAGTTTTCCCTTTTTATAAGGATAATGGGCATACTGGAGGAGGGGTTCACCCTACCCCAGTATAACCTCATCCTAAATAATTATGTTTGTAATGACCCCATTTCCAAATAAGGTCGCATTTTAAAGTACTGGGGGCTAAGAATTCAACATGTAAATTTGAGGGGTGGGAAATGGGAACATAATTCAACCCATAACATCTTCCCCCAAATCGATATGCCTTTGCTGAGTATGGACTGCAATATCAACTTGGCTCCTTCCTCATCTGTATTGTTCATGATGAGTAAGACATCACTTGTGGGAATAAACTGCCATCCAGGGAGTGCTTTCCCGGGTGTCTTCCCATCCTCTCTGTCAGGCCCCAGGAAGCAGTGCCTTATCTCTGCAGTGAAAAATGAAATGCCCGCTCATCTAGAGGACTGGGCTGCTCTGTGATTTGTTCTGTTCTGCACATTTCTTTTTGTTGGCTTATTCTCAGTGTAGGGGTATTATGGCTGCAGAGTCCCTTGGACTGCAAGGAGATCAAGCCAATCCATCTCAAAGGAAATTAACCCTGAATATTCATTGGGATGACTATTGTTGAAGTTGAAGCTCCACTACTTCGGCTACCTGATGGCTTCCAGACTCACTGGAAAAGACTCTGATTCTGGGAAAGATTGAAGGCAAAAGGAGAAGGGGTGGCAAAGGATGAGATGGTTAGCTAGCATCATCAACTGAATGGACATGAATTTGAGCAAATTCCAGGAGATAATGGAAGACAGAGGTATTCACCATGCTACAATCAATGGGATCACAAAGAGTCGACATGACTTAGTGACTGAACAATAACAACAATTCTAGAAGTCATACCCAGACTTGTCAAACTGCGATAAACTAGTCTATTTTGGGGGCTTTTTCTTTAAGAACTAGGAAGTTTTTTCTACAAGGTCCTGGAAGTCTTCCCTCTGGGTCTCATTGACTGTTTCAAAACTACATGCCCACTTGTAAACCTGTAACTAACAAGATGATGCAGTTCCCGCTCAGCAAAGACATACAAAATGTGCAGGCCCCAGCCAAAAGTAGACAATTCAGTTAGATTGGTCTTTGTCGTTGTTGTTCTCACTGCTTTCAGCTTGGTGGAATTCACAGGAAAACTAGAAATTCAAGAAGGTGGGTTGCTGCCAAGTACCATTGTTCATATGAAGCTACTGATGGTCAGCTGTTCTGGGGAAGAGAGCAGGTCAGTGCCTCTAGACCCTCAGGGACTGAGTCCTGAGGAATGATTTTCCTCTGAGAAAGGACAATGTCCCCACCCCACACCCCACAACACCTTTCAGGGTGGGGGGTTGTTCAGGAGGGGAAACAGGAACCACTCTAAATTCACTATCTGTCTCCTCTAGACTCCAGACTGACTCTTCTTGAAGGTCCTCTTTCCATTCAGAGCTGGACCACAGGCCCAAGTCCAGGGCTCTAGAGAATCTGTCTCCTCCCTTTGATATTTATATACAACTACAACTCCTTCTTGACTTCTGCCATTGCTTCATTCCTGGACTGATGGAGGAGCTGAAACTGGAGCCCATAGCAATTATCCAGCCCAAGTCTTTCATTCTGGAGAAGATGCCCAGAGAAAGAAGTTGACTTGTCCAAAGCTTCACAGAATATTGGTGACCAAGGTGTGCTGGAGAAAAACCCTACTGAGGGCTGGTGTTGGCTAAAAGCTGACCAGGGGACCAGTTTTAACCCAGCTCAGGTTTATGCTTATATTTCTTATTGAGGAGGCACAGAGGGAAGGGTTAAGATAAATGTCATTGAGGGGCAAGGCAAAGAAATACCACTGTGTAAGTGCAGTTATGTGTCTGTCTTCCTCCACTCTTCATATTTTTAAGAATCACTCATGTTTTATGTGTTCATACCCCCCTCTTTTTTTTTGCATAGCATTGCATTATATGGACATACAATAGCTTTTCATCCATTCACCAGCTGATGGACATTTCAACTGCATCCAGTTTTGGGCTACTGTGAATTAAGCTGCTATAAACATTCACATAAAAATGGTGTGAGGACTTGTGCTCTCATTTCTCTTGGGTAAATGTTTGGATAAATTTCTCTTGGGTAAATAGGAGTAGAATTTCTAGAAATTAAAGTAAGTATATGTTTAACTCTATAGACTCAAACTGTTTTCCAAAGTGGCCTTATGATTTTACATTCACGCCAGTAGTGTGTGAAAGTTTCAGTTGCTCCATATTCTTGCCAAATCTTGGTATTGTCTTTTTAATTTTAGTCATCTAGAGGGTGTGTGGTAGTATCTCACTATGTTTTTGACTAATGTTGAGCATCTTTTCATGTATTTATTTGCCATCTGTATATATTCTTTAGTAAAGTATTTGTTCAAGCCTTTTGCCCATTTTTAATTGGGTTGCTTGTCTTATTATTGAGTTCTGAGAAAGCTTTCATGTATTTTAAATACAATCTATTGTTAGATATATGCTTTGCAATCATTTTCTACCAGACTAGACCATGATATTTCATTTTCTTAATAGTGTCTTTTGAAGACACTGTCTTTAATGAAGTTCAATTTAATCATTTTTTCTTTTATGATTCATGCTTTTTGTGTCCTATTAAGAAACTTTTTCTAACCCAAGGTAGCTAAGGTCTTAATTTATATTTTCTTCTAGAAGTCTTTTAGTTGGCTCTTACATTCAAGTCTATGATCCACTTTATGCTAATGTTTGTATATAGAGTCACATAAGGGTCAAGAATTGTGTTTTTACATAAAGATATCCAATTGTCAGTCCTACTCTTGAGGCTCCTGATACTTAAAAAAAGAAGCTACACCAAAACAGAATCTTAAAATATTTTCACATATTTTAAATGTTCACATTAAATGAGTTAGTACTCTTAAATTATGAAAAGACAGTGATCATATGTATAATCTCATTTGCTCAAATGATCTCAAGGTCCCTGAAGACAAGCCACTTGCAAGCCTGTTTCCTTCAGCCAACTTGTAGCTTCTCAACTTGTGGCTGTCCACACTAGCTGAAAAGTGAGATGCTACACTTTTACAGTTGTATAACAACAACAATAATGAAATCTAAAGGTTTACCTTCCCAAAGTATTGACTGCCTGCCAGGAGTTGGGGGAAGATGCAAAGAGTCACCAGAGAAGTTTAGTCCTGCATGACACTTTGGTCCAGGAGTTTCCAGGTAGAAGTGGAGAGAGCCATGCCTCCCAGCCTTCCATGGACTAGATGAGCCCTAGGAATCAGAAGTGGGAGGGATGCACGGGGTTACATGAATTTCTTGGTAAACAAAGGCTGTGAAATGTGGAGAGGCAAAAGGTCCACAGGCATCCAGCAGACCTGGCTTCTAAGCCCAACCACCCCTAAGAGCAGCCTGCTTTCTTGGACCTTCCTCCCAGTATACAATATGGGATATGCCCAGGTGATCTCTGTGGTTACCAAATATGATCTTATGCATGCATGCATGCTAAATTGCTTCAGTCGTGTCTGACTCTTTGCAACACTATGGACCATAGCCTTCCAGGCTCCTCTGTCCATGGGATTCTCCAAGCAAGAATATTAGAGTGGGTTGGTCCCCCTCCAGGGAGCTTCCTGACCCAGGGATCCAAATGACTTAATGGGAAGGCTCAAAAAAAGGAGCATGTGATAAGAAGCACAATCAACTTAAAGGCAACCCCATCGACCAAAACTGAAGCAAAATGAGAAATAACTAAAGGACTGTATTATAAAATAAAATAAATATAAATGATTCTATATTAACATAAATTTTATTGCATAAGTAATTAAATGAGAAGAAGGGATGACTCTTCTATAGGGAAGAATCCCCAAAAATAAATGTAGAAGAAATGAGAACTGTAAAAAAATCTTGTAAATCAATTTATACCTCAATTTAAAAAAATAAATGTAAAAAATCATGATTTTTTATGCTACAGCAACAGTTATTACAGGCAAAACCTACTGATGGATGCTCAAATTAGTATGAGAAAGTTTGAGGATAAACAGAATATTTGCATAGTTTTGAAGTATTTCCCCCAAGGTATTTATTAATTATAAAGGTAAAAATAGCAATTTTATACTAGAGAAACCCAGAAGACACCCCCTCAAGCAACTGCTCAAGGTTAATTATCACCAGTAATAAGGCATATTGACATCATATACCTCCAGATATACATGCTGAGAAGGTCACATCACTCTGAGCTATTCCTGTCAGAAATCTATAACCTCAATCTAATAGTGAGAAACTTCCAATAAACCCCAAATGACAGATAATCTACAATATAACTGACCAGTGTTCTTTAAAGTGGCAAAGTCACCAAGGACTAGGAAAGACTAAGAAACTTGTCACCGATTAGAAGAGATTAGGAGTCCTGGCAACTAAATGTAATGTGAGCTCTGCATTAGTGGAAGAAATTCAGGTCAGGCCTAAAGTTTAGTTAATAGAAATTAATAGCACTAATAGTCACATTCATAGTACCAATGTCAATTCCATGGTTTTGATCACTGGACTATGGCTAAAGTGTTAGCATTTACTTCCAGGGGAACTGAGAGATGAGGACTATTTTGGCAACTTTTCTGTTGCCAAAAATTAATTTCAAAATAAAAAGTTTTTCAAAAATACTGCTATGTACTTAAGTGAAGTAGAAGTTCCCCTAGACACTGCAGTCTGGCAGACACAGGTTGGAGTCCCCTGTCTTTCCCAGTTTCCTCTCCAGCCTGTTAAGATGTCTGAAACCCCATCATTCAGGATGCACACCTTTCAACTAAGGTTTTGAATCCCATGATTCAAGATGCATGCCTTTCAACTAAGGTCCCAATAGTCCTGTAGCAGACATTTGCTAAGCACTTTCCACCCCCAGGCACCTGCCAGGTACTAGGGATAAGTAGTGAGTAAGACAACTGGGGTTTCTGTTCCCTGGAGCTTATAGTGCCATTAGCATCTTAGTGTGAATTAGCTGCTTTGCTTCGTTTTCCACAGCAGCCACAAAGCAGGCTACTAAGGAGGAGGGATATTTTACTGAATAAAAGAGAGAAGGCTCGGAGCAGGGAGCAGGTGTGCAGAAGGTAGGTCTGCACAGGGGCTTCCAGAAGTTCTAAGATCTGTGTATGGCCCTGAGACAGACAGGATGGGGCACCGGGAGCCAGTTCACCCCCTACCCTTTATGTTAAGGCCAGCCATGAGGCAGATTCCTGTGAAGCCTGAATTGAACCTGAAATAACAGGAATAACAACATCTGGAGAGCACTAATTATGCAGCATGTACGGTCTCGTGACTTCAGTGGTGATGACTCATTCAATCTGCCTAACAACCCTAAAGTAAGCTACCATTATTATCCCATTTTACAGGTAAAGAAACTGAGGCACTAGAAGTTTAGAAATTTGCCCAAGTTCACCCAGTGGGTGTGTGGTGGATCTGGACCATGGACTGGGGCAGTTTAGCTCCTGAGTCTGTGCACGTAACGTTCATTCTCCAATGCTTCTCCTAGAGCCGAGGGGAAACACAGAGAAGGAAGACGAAGAGGGCACAGAGCCAGAACTGAGGCCTTTTCTGCATCTAAAGGAACAGCAACAACAACAGCAACAACAAACCCTGAATCTTGTTTTGTACGAGCGCCTACAATGTTTTAGACAAAGCTGCCCAGGGCTTTCCACATATTAGGCGTGTAACATTCACACTTCTGAGGGCTATCATTCCTAATTTACAGATGAGGAAGCTGAGGCTTAGGGAGGTGAAGTATTTTTCCCAAGGTCACATGAGTCTGATATTAGGGCAATCCAGAATTTAGCCGATTTGTGGAAAGTTTTAGACTTGGCGACTATCAGTCTCACCCATGGCCTGGTACTAAATAAGCCCTCTCTTTCGGTCTCTCCCTCTCTTTCTCTCCTCCCCTCTTCTTCTCTCTCTCTCTCCCTCCCTTTCCCACAGGAAAGTTAATTATTTAATGCCCACAGTATAGATCTTGAGTATGGCATTTTGCAGCGCTGAGCTTTAACAGTGCATGTTTAAATACATTTAATCCAATGAATATTTCAAGGTAATTAATCTCCACAGGGTAAGAGAATGCTCAGGTTTTCCAGCACATCATAATACATCTGAATCAGCTAAGGAAATGATCTGCTCACTCCGCAGTAGGTCGAGAAAGATTCACTTAAAGACTTTCAGAGCTGACTCCCTGTGGTTAAAGAGCAAAAATGCTGCCACTGGAGAAGTACTTAGGCACCGCCTAGTGCCTGAAAGTATTTACGCAGAGAGAATATGGCTAACAACTTTAGGACCAGAAGGCAATGGCACCCCAACCAGTACTTTTGCCTAGAAAATCCCATGGACGGAGGAGCCTGGTAGGCTGCAGTCCGTGGGGTCGCTAGAGTCAGACACAACTGAGCGACTTCACTTTCACTTTTCACTTTCATGCATTGGAGAAGGAAATGGCAACCCACTCCAGTGTTCTTGCCCGGAGAATCCCAGGGACAGGAAGCCTGGTGGGCTGCCGTCTATGGGTCGCACAGAGTCGGACATGACTGAAGCAACTTGGCAGCAGCAGCACCAACTCTTTAGGGCTACCAGGTGGTGCTGGTGGTAAAGAACCCGCCTGCCAATGCAGGAGACATAAGGGGTGTGGGTTCAGTCTCTGGGTGGGGATAATCCCCTGGAGGAGGGCATGGCTACCCACTCCAGTATTCTTGCCTGGAGAATCTCCATGGATGGAGCAGCCTTGTGGGCTACAGTCCTTGGGGTCCCAAAGAGTTGGAATGACTGAAGGGACTGAGCTTGTTTGGGGATTTTTGGAGGGGTTTCCCTGAAGCTATCTGTTTTATGTTATAATATACATATATAATATATAATATTTTGTATTATTAATTAATATACAATTCAGTTCAGTCGCTCAGTCGTGTCCAACTCTGCACAACTCCATGGACTGCAGCATGCCAGGCTTCCCTGTCCATCACCAACTCCCAGAGCTTTCTCAAACTCATGTCCATCTAGTTGGTGATGCCATCCAAATAATATATGATTAATATTATAATTACTTTTATAAGATAAAAATAGAATTTTATTATATATATAATATATCAAATATACACCACCATTTTTCATGGAAACGACAGTGGGAAACGGATAAGAATGAGTGAGAATTATGGTCACACACCCATGTCTCCCTGCCTGAATCCTGTAACCCTTCTGTGAGGTGTTGAAATGACTGTGTTTGTTGAAGGCTGAGTTTGAGGCCATGGAATTCCATGCAGCTAATAGACCTTCAGTGGTCTCCAAATCATGACATTAGTAGTCATAATGGCTGCCATCAACTGAAGGCTTTTGGCTGTGACCATGTGTGTATATAAGTATGTTGTATGCCATATATACACAAATGTATATGAAAGATTTAAAGCTCTTGTCAGTCCTGTGAGAATTAATATCATTATCCCATATTGCAGATAAGCAAACTGAGGTTCAAGGTCACACAGCCTGTCAAAACCAGGCCTACTAATCTCCATATGACACTGCCTTTGTAACACATGTTAGATTTCAGTCAGCTTGTGCTGCCAGCATCCAATCAACTAATATGCATTTGTATCTGTCCACTGGACGCATGATATTATGCTTGGTACTGTTGGGAGAACACACACACACACAGAGTATGATGTCCATCCTTGAGAATTAAATGATTTTATTGCATAATGTAACACATAAAGGCTTAAAAATTAAGTAATAGCAATATATATACATGCATATATTTTCAAGCAGACAAAACAACCTTAGAAGATAAGACATTAAAACAATGTTTTGGCTTGTTTAATTGCCAAATAGTATGACAAGAGGGCTTCCCTGGTAGCTCAGCTGGTAAAGAATCCGCCTGCCAGGCAAGAGATCCTGGTTCGATTTCTGGGTCAGGAAGATCCTCTGGAGAAGGAATAAGCTACCCACTCCAGTATTCTTGGGCTTCCCTGGTGCTCAGTTGGTAAAGAATACACTTGCAATGCGGGAGAACTGGGTTCGATCCCTGGGTTGGGAAAAAGCCCCTGGAGGAGGGCATGGCTACCCACCGCAACATTCTTGCCTGGAGAATCCCCATGGACAGAGGAGCCTGGTGGGCTATACAGTCCATGGGGTTACAAAGAGTCGGACACAACTGAGTGACTAAGCACAGCACAGCATGAGAAGAATTTCCATGGAAAAGTTCATGAGGGGGTCTCTGAAAGCTGGGTAGGATTTAGGTGGACTGTTGGGGGACAGGTAGCGCTTTCCCGGGAAGAAGCTACCCCAGAGGGTCATGAAACATGGTGAGGTAGCCACAAGACACTGGGATGGGGGCTCAGAGACCCAGAGACTCGGTCCCTGGCTTGCTGGGCATTGAGACAAAGAATCCTTCCCTATCTGTCCCTCAGTTGGCCCACTTGTAAATTTAGGGTGTTGGCCCCTCTAGGAACCTCGTTGGTCTGAAACTCTATTATCTCACAAGTCTGGAAGTTTGAGTCTCAGTCCATAAAGAACTGCATGGTGTTTGGGAGTTTTATTGGTGGTGGAGTGGCTGCATTCCTTCAGCTGCTCATCACCTGGAGGAAGGAGAGGCAAGGCTCCCCACCCACACTCATAAACGTGCCAAGGATGCCCCCTTGTGGTCACTGGCAGCACACCCTGGGGTGGTCTGGAAAACCAAAGACATGCAGCATCATTACCCAGATGGGGGGTATGGCATTTCATAAAAAGATCATCCCAGCTTGGTGCACTGCAACCCATGTGTAAAAGAAGGAACACAACACAGTATAGAAGGGAACTCCACCTGACAAGACAGCCGGTGGTGCGTACTTTCCCATGAACATTCTGCAGCTCCCAAAATACACATGCTTATGTCTATCTCCAGGCTTTGAACATGCTGCTCTTTCTGCTCAGAACAAACCACACACTCATACATTCACACACCACTAGGCATATATATATATATATCTTTTTGTTCACAATATTCGATGACATATATTCCATTATTACCAACGAGGATGAATTTCAACTCAGGAGCATAAGAAATGTAATCTTTATTTTGCTCTAACTCAAAACAGATTTGGATCTGAGCCCTTATTCTGCTAGGTGGAGAGCCAATTTGAAGGTCCCCTTCAACCCCCTGATTGCATCTAGCTATGGGGGCAAAATGATGGGGATTTGTGTAATATCTTGGACATTTCCTGTTCGTGCTGACTGAGAAGTCTCCTGACCTCTAGCCCTTGAGTTGCACAAGCCTCTTTGGACTTCTGTGGTTTTCCTCCCAGGGACACATCTAAAGGTTCAGGAGGGAAAGGACCTTGCTTCACAGGACCCAGCAATAGCAGTGAATTCTCCCACCACCACCCACCACCCCTTTCTTTCCCTAGGAATCCTTTGCAAATTTCAGAAGCTGAAAGCTTTCGATGGCTTCACAGCACAAGGACCCAGTCCAATAACAAGAAGATAGGCCTGCAATGAGAAGCATTCAACAACAAAAAAAAGCCTTGATTTTTGGTGATGTCAAGATCATGAACAACAAGGACAATCTGAGGAACAGTTAGAACTAGTCAGAGAATAGGGGAAATAACAACCAGATACAAGATGGGATCCTGAGAATTAACAAAAAAACTGAATGGGGTCTTCAATTTGGTTAACAGGATTGTAGCAATGTCAATTTCCTGGTTCTGGTAACAACAGATGTTTATACAAAATGTTAATAATTGGGAGTGTATAGGTGAAGGATATATGGAAACCATGCTATTTTACAATTTCTCTGTGAATCCAGAGGAAATTCAAAATAAAAAGTTAAATAAAAATCAACTTGCTTAAACTTCTAGGACAATGCTGCTGCTGCTAAGTTGCTTCAGTCGTGGACAATAGTTCTCAATTAAAGTAAGTTGCTTTACAAATAATAAAAAAAAGAACTTTTCTTGCACAAAGCACTGATACTTTTAATTAAGCTTTTTATTTTGAGGTAATTGTAAATTCACACGCAGTTGTCAGAAAGAATACAGAGATATCATGTAACTTGCTCATTTTCCCCAAAGGTAGCATCTTGTAAAACTACAGTACAAGATCACAACTGGGATACTGGTACTGATACAGTTGAGATATAGAACTTTACCATCACCACAGTGATTCCTGCTGCTGCCCTTTTTAGCCACACCTCCTTTTATCGCCCCCATGGTCCTCTCGCTCCTGGCAACCACTCATCTGTTCTCCATGTCCACAAACTTGTCATTTCATCCACACATACTGTAAATAATATAGTATATAACCATTTAGAATTGGCTTTTGAACTCAGCATTGTGTGCACGCACTCAGTCACATCCGGCTGTTTGCAACCCCATGGACTGTAGCCCACCAGGCTCCTCTGTCCATAGAATTTTCCAGGCATGAATGCTGGAGTGGGTTGCCATTTCCTTCTCCAGGGGATCTTCCCAACCCAGGGATAGAACCCACTGTCTCCTGAGTCTCCTGCACTGGCAGGCAGATTCTTTACCACTGCACCACCTAGGAAGCCCAGCTTCATTCTCTGGCAATTCATCCAGATTGTCATATGTATTATCAGTAGCCCCTCCATTTTTATGGCTGAGTAGTGTTCCATGGTGTGTATGTGCCACAGATTGTTTAACCATTTTCATGCTGAAGGACATCTGGATTGTTTCCAGTTTGGGAGTTAACACAAATAAAGCTGCTGTAAATAGTTGGGTACAGGTTTTTTGTGAATGTACGTTTCGTATCTTTGGGATAGAATCCTAGAAGTACAGTGACTAAATTGTATGGTAGATGCATGGTTAGTTTTTCAAGAAGCTGCTACACTTTTCCTGAGCAGTCTCACTATTTTACATCTCCATCAGCAATGTATGAGTCGTCCATTCGTTCCACATCTTCATCAGCATTTTAGCCATTCTGACACGTGTATAGTAATACCTCACTGTGGTTTTAATTTGTATTTTACCAATGGCTACAGATGAACATCTTTTTATGTCTTTATTTGCCTTCTGTATATTCTCTTTGGTGAAATTCTCGTTTAGCAAGATTCTTTTCATGTTTTTTGCCCATTTTATAATTGAATTATTTGTTTTACTGTTGAGTTTTGAGCATTCCCTGTGTATTCTAGATACTAGTCTTTTGCAAGACATGTAGTGTATAAATATTTCTTTCAGCCTGTAGTTTATCTTTTTTATCCTCTTAACAGAGTCCTTCACAGAGCAGAACATTTTCAATTTTTATGAAGTCCCATTTATCAAATTTTTCTTATTTGGATTGTGCTTTTGTGGTCAAGTTTAATAATTCTTTGCCTAGCTTTAGATCTGCAGATTTTCTCCTGTTTTTCCTTAAAAAGCTCTATAGTTTTATATTTTACACTTAAGTCTATGATTCATCTTGAGTTAATTTTTATGCAAATTATGAGACAGAGTGAAGTTCTCTTTTTCCTCTCTAGATATCCAACTGCTCCAGTATCATTTGTTGAAAAGCCTGTATTTCTTCAATTGAATCGTTTTTGCACTTTTGTTAAAAATCAGTCCAGCATACTTGTGTGCATCTATTTCTGGGTTCTCTATTCCTGTTCCACTGATCTACGTGAATATACTTCTTCCAATGCCATGTGGTTTTGTTACTGTAACTACATAATAGGCCTTAAAAAGATTATTCCTCTCACTTTATTTTTTTCAAAATAGTTTTATCCATTGTAGTTCCTCTATCTTTCCATACAAATTTTAGAATAATTTTGTCTATATGTACAAAATACTTTGCTGGAATTTTGATAGGAATTGCAAATATATATAAATCTGTGCATCAGTTTGGGAAGAGTTGACATCTTTTCTATACTGAGTCTCCTAATCCATGAGCAAGGATTGTCTTTCTATTTATTTTAGTTGTTGTTCGGTTGCTCAGTTGTGTCTGACTTTTTGCCATCCCATGGACTGCAGCACTCCAGGCTTCCCTGTCTTTCACCATCTTCTGGAGCTTGCACAAACTCATGTCCATTGAGTCAGTAATGTCATCCAACCATCTCATCCTCTGTCATCCCCTTCTCTTCCTGCCTTCAATCTTTCCCAGCATCAGGGTCTTTTCCAGTGAGTTGGCTCTTCCCATCAGATGGCCAAAGTATTGGAGCTTCAGCTTCAGCATCAGTCCTTCCAATGAATATTCAGGGTTGATTTCCTTTAGGATTGACTGATTTGATCTCCTTGCATTCCAAGGGACTCTCAAGAGTCTTCTCCAGCACCACAGTTCGAAAGCATCAATTCTTCGGCACTCAGTTTTCTTTATGGTTCAACTCTCACATCCATACATGACTACCAGAAAAACCATAGCTTTGATTATACAGACCTTTAGATCTTCTTTATTTTATCAGTGTTGTGTAGTTCTCAGCATACAAGTTCTATACAAGTATTGCTACATTTACATCGAAGTATTTAATTTTTGAAGCAATTATAACTGGTAGCTTGGGCTTCCTGGTTGGCACTGGTGGTTAAGAACCTACCTACAAATGCAGGAGATGTAAGAGACACGGGTTCAATCCCTGGGTCAGGAGATCCCCTGGAAAACGGAATGGCAACCTACTCCAGTAGTCTCGCCTGGAGAATCCCATGGACAGAGGACCATGGTGGACTACAGTCCATAGGGTCACAAAGACTTGGACATGACTGAAGAGACTTAGCACACAGCATTGTATTTTTAATTTCATTGTCCTTGTGTTCATTGCTAGTATATAGCAATCAATTTTGTATGTTTATCTTTATCATCAAACTTGCTAAAGCCACTCATTTGTTGTAGTTCCATGGAGATTACTTGAGATTTTCTACATAGACAACCATGTCATCTGTAAATACAGACAGTTTTATTTCTTCCTTTCCAATATGTATGCTTTTTATTTTTCTTTTCTTGCCTTAATGCATGAATTAGAACTTCTATCACTATGTTGAATAAGAGCAATGAGAGTAGATGTCTTTGCTTTGTTCCTAATCTTGGGGGGAAAGTATTCAATCCTTTACCATTAACTATAATGTTACTGAAGGTTTTTAGAGATGACTTTTATCTTGCCTGGAGAAGCCCATGGACGGAGGAACCTGGAAGGCTATAGTCCACGGGGTCGCAAAGAGTCGGACATGACTGAGAGACTTCACTTTCACTTTCACTTTATCAACTTAAGGAAATTCCCTTCTATTCCTAATTTTCTGAGAGATTTTATCATTAATAGGAGTTCAACTGATACCATCATGTGATTTTTTTGGCCCATTGATATGGTGTATTACACTGATTGATTTTCAAATATTGAACCACCCTTGCATCCCACCCTTGCATGAATAAACCCCACTTGACTCTGATGTTTGAGCATTCTTTGGCATTGCCTTTCTTTGGGTTTCGAATGAAAACTGACCTTTTCCAGTCCTGTGGCCACTGCTGAGTTTTCCAAGGAGCGGTGGCTGTGTGGACAAAGGAGGGCCAAGAGGAGTTACTCCACGTTCAAGGTCAGGAGGGGTGGCTGTGAGGAGATATCCCTCGTCCAAGGTAAGGAGCAGTGGCTGTGCTTTGCTGGAGCAGCCATGAAGAGATACCCCACATCCAAGGTAAGAGAAACCCAAGTAAGAAGGTAGGTGTTGCGAGAGGGCATCAGAGGGCAGACACACTGAAACCATAATCACAGAAAACTAGTCAATCTGATCACACGGACCACAGCCTTGTCTAACTCAATGAAACTAAGCCATGCCATGTTGGGCCACCCAAGACAGGCGGGTCATGGTGGAGAGATCTGACAGAATGTGGTCCACTGGAGAAGGGAATGGCAAACCACTTCAGTATTCTTGCCTTGAGAACCCCATGAACAGTATGAAAAGGCAAAATGATAGGATACTGAAAGGGGAACTCCCCGGGTCAGTAGGTGCCCAATATGCTACTAGAGATCAGTGGAGAAATAACTCCAGAAAAAAATGAAGGGATGGAGCCAAAGCAAAAACAATATCCAGCTGTGGATGTGACTGGTGATAGAAGCAAGATCCAATGCTGTAAAGAGCAATATTGCATAGGAACCTGGAATGTCAGGTCCATGAATCAAGGCAAATTGGAAGTGGTCAAACAGGAGATGGCAAGAGTGAATGTCAACATTCTAGGAATCAGCAAGCTAAAATGGACTGGAATGAGTGAATTTAACTCAGATGACCATTATATCTACTACTGTGGGCAGGAATCCCTTAGAAGAGATGGAGTAGCCATCATGGTCAACAAAAGAGTTCGAAATGCAGTACTTGGATGCAATCTCAAAAACGACAGAATGATCTCTTTTCGTTTCCAAGGCAAACCATTCAGTATCATGGTAATCCAAGTCTATGCCCCAACCAGTAACGCTGAAGAAGCTGAAGTTGAACAGTTCTATGAAGACCTACAAGACCTTTTAGAACTAACACCAAAAAAGATGTCCTTTTCACTATAGGGGACTGGAATGCAAAAGTAGGAAGTCAAGAAACACCTGGAGTAACAGGCAAATTTGCCCTTAGAGTATGGAATGAAGCAGGGCAAAGGCTAGTAGAGTTTTGCCAAGAGAACACACTGGTCATAGCAAATACTCTCTTCCAACAACACAAGAGAAGACTCTACACATGGACATCACCAGATGGTCAACATCGAAATCAGATTGATTATATTCTTTGCAGCCGAAGACGGAAAAGCTCTATACAGTCAACAAAAACAAGACTGGGAGCTGACTGTGGCTCAGATCATGAACTCCTTATTGCCAAATTCAGACTTAAATTGAAGAAAGTAGGGAAAACCACTAGACCATTCAGGTATGACCTAAATCAAATCCCTTATGATTATGCAGTGGAAGTGAGAAATAGATTTAAGGGACCAGATCTGATAGACAGAGTGCCTGAAGAACTATGGACTGAAGTTTGTGACATTGTACAGGAGACAGGGATCAAGACCATCCCCATGGAAAAGAAATGCAAAATAGCAAAATGGCTGTCTGAGGAGGCCTTACAAATAGCTGTGAAAAGAAGAGAAGCCAAAAGCAAAAGAGAAAGGAAAGATATAAGCATCTGAATGCAGAGTTCCAAAGAATAGCAAGGAGAGATAAGAAAGCCTTCCTCAGCGATCAATGCAAAGAAATAGAGGAAAACAACAGAATGGGAAAGACTAGAGATCTCTTCAAGAAAATTAAAGACATCAAGGGAACATTTCATGCAAAGATGGGCTTGATAAAGGACAGAAATGGTAGGGACCTAACAGAAGCAGAAGATATTAAGAAGAGATGGCAAGAATACACAGAAGAACTGTACAAAAAAGATCTTCATGACCCAGATAATCACAACAGTGTGATCACTCACCTAGAGCCAGACATCCTGGAATGTGAAGTCAAGTGGGCCTTTGAAAGCATCACTACGATCAAAGCTAGTGGAGGTGATGGAGTTCCAGTTGAGCTATTTCAAATCCTGAAAGATGATGCTGTGAAAGTGCTGCACGCAATATGCCAGCAAATTTGGAAATTTGCTCAGACTACCACACAATTGCATTCATCTCACACGCTAGTAAAGTAATGCTCAAAATTCTCCAAGCCAGGCTTCAGCAGTACGTGAACCATGAACTTCCAGATGTTCAAGCTGGTTTTAGAAAAGGCAGAGAAACCAGAGATCAAATTGCCAACATCCGCTGGATCATTGAAAAAGCAAGAGAGTTCCAGAAAAACATCTATTTCGCCTTTACTAACTATGTCAAAGCCTTTGACTGTGTGGATCACAATAAACTGTGGAAAATTCTGAAAGAGATGGGAATACCAGACCACCTGACCTACCTCTTGAGAAACCTATATGCAGATCAGGAAGCAACAGTTCGAACTGGACATGAAACAACAGACTGGTTCCAAATAGGAAAAGGAGTACATCAAGGCTGTATATTGTCACCCTGCTTATTTAACTTCTATGCAGAGTACATCATGAGAAACGCTGGGCTGGAAGAAACACAAGCTGGAATCAAGATTGCTGGGAGAAATATCAGTAACCTCAGATATGCAGATGACACCACCCTTATGGCAAAAAGTGAAGAGGAACTAAAAAGCCTCTTGATGAAAGTGAAAGAAGAGAGTGAAAAAGTTGGTTAAAGCTCAGCATTCAGAAAATGAAGATCATGGCATCCAGTCCCATCACTTCATGGGAAATAGATGGGGAAACAGTGTCAGACTTTATTTTTTGGGGCTCCAAAATCACTGCAGATGGTGATTGCAGCCATGAAATTAAAAGATGCTTACTCCTTGGAAGGAAAATTATGACCAACCTAGATAGCATATTCAAAAGCAGAGACATTACTTTGCCAACAAAGGTCTGTTTCGTCAAGGCTATGGTTTTTCCAGTGGTCATGTATGGATGTGAGAGTTGGACTGTGAAGAAAGCTGAGTGCTGAAGAATTGATGCTTTTGAACTGTGGTGTTGGAGAAGACTCTTGAGAGTCCCTTGGACTGCAAGGAGATCCAACCAGTCCATCCTAAAGGAGATCAGTCCTGGGTGTTCATTGGAAGGACTGATGCTGAAGCTGGAACCCCAATACTTTGGCCACCTGATGCGAAGAGTTCACTCATTGGAAAAGACCCTGATGCTGGGAGGGATTAGGGGCAGGAGGAGAAGGGGACGACAGAGGATGAGATGGTTGGATGGCATCACCGACTCAATGGACATGAGTTTGAGTGAACTCTGGGAGTTAGTGATGGACAGGAAGGCCTGGCGTGCTGTGATTCATGGGGTCACAAAGAGTCGGACACGACTGAGCGACTGAACTGAACTGACTCTGATGTATAACTACTTGTACTTATTGCTGAATTACATGTGCTAATATTTTGTTGAGGCTTTTTATGTCTAAGTTCTTGAGGTCTTCAGGGTTTTTATTTTTGGTATTAGGGTAACACTAGCTTTATAGAAGGAAATGGCAACCCACCCCAGTATTCTTGCCTGGAGAATCCCAGGGATGGGGGAGCCTGGTCACACAACTGAAGTGACTTAGCAGCAGCAGCTTTATAAAATGATGTGGAAAATTCCGTTTCCTTTTCCCTAAAAGAGACTGTGTAGAATTTGTGATAAATCCTCTTTAGACATTTGGTAGAATTCTCCAGTGAAAGCGTTTGAGCCTGGAGACTTCTCTTTGAGGAGTTTTAAAATTATAAACTCAATTTTTAAAATAGTAATAAAGGTATTCAAATTGTCTACTTACTGGACTGGGTAGCCATTCCCTTCTCCTGGAGATTTTCCCAACCCAGGGATCAAACCCAGGTCTCCTATATTGCAGGCAGATTCTTCACCATCTGAGCCACCAGGGAAGCCCTTAATTCCTTAATGGTAATAAAGTTATTCAAATTGTCTATTTCATATTAGGTTAGTTGTGTATTTTTTAGAAATTGATCCACTTCAGCTTCATACTCTTTTCCCTCTCCTTCCAGGACTCTGATGACACAAATATTCTTCTTTATGTATTTCGTTTTCTTGCTGAAACTTTCTTTTTTCACTTTTCACTTGTTTCAAGCGTGTTCATAATTGCTCACAAAACATTTTTAAGATGACTGCTTTAAAATCATTGTCAGATAGTTCTAGCAATTCTGGCATCTTGATGTTGACATCTATTGATTGTATTTTTCCATTCAGTTTGAAATCTTTCTGATTCTTTGAATGATGAGTGATTTTCAATTGAAATCTGGACATTTTGGGTATTGTGCTTGACTTTTGACCTTATTTGAACCTTGTGTTTTAGCTGACTTCCTCTGACACGCTCTAGTGATGTGGGGAGAAGAGAGGCATCTCATTGGCAGATGCAAGTAGAAGCTCAGGTTCACTACTTAGCCTCCTTTGACACCTAAGAGCAGTATTGGGGAGCTCCTTGTTACTGTTAGGTGGATGTAGGAGTTACAGCTCCCGATCAGACCTCCACTGACACCTGTCTAGCTAGGAGGGGTAGGAATGTATCATTGTTTTTCCCTAATGGGCTCCGCTAACATCATGAGGGTCAAGGGGACAGTGGTCACCTTACTGCTAACTCTCCATTGATATCACTCAAGCAGGAAGAGGGGCATCTCTTTACTGACATGCAGAGGGGAAGTCCAGGCTCCCCACATGGTCTCCACTGACACTGTGGCGGGGGGTGTGCAGGGATGAAGGATCCAGCTTGGTGCTGGCCTTCCCTGACACCACCACAGCAAGAGGGTTGGGACACCTCGTTACGGTCTGGCATGGGTGCAAGCCTAGGCTCACTATTTGGTCTTTGCCAGCTTGAGTAGAGTGGGGCAGCATTTTTTTCTGTAGTGTTTGGCTAGAGAAAAGTGGCTATCACCTAAAGCTTTCCTGTCTTTCTAAACTTCCTATTTCCTAATCCATTGGTTAGTAAGAATGGGCTCTTATTTGGGCTTTTTTTGTTTGTTCATTTGCTTGCTTGTGCCCACTGGCGTTTCCAGATTGCTGGCTTCTTCAGTTCCAAAGAAGCTGATGATATATAGCACAAAACAACAATCCAGGGAACTCACCATTGTGTCATTATTTGGGTCTTGGGTTCCTGGATGGTTTGTTATACTTAGGAAGAATAGTTGGGAAAAGTCTGTCTACTTCATTTTCCTGGAAGTGGAAGTCAAATACTGATATTTACAAATTTTAAAACATCCAAATTGTTGAATTCTCTAGTCTATGTCCTGTGTCCTTCTTTCCTCTCCTCCACCTACTCAGTGACTAAAGGGGACTTCTCATAAGTCTGTTTTTTATACAGTACATCTTACCTCTGGGGAAGTAATCATAATATCAGATCAGATCAGTCACTCAGTCGTGTCTGACTCTTTCCGACCCCATGAATCGCAGCACACCAGGCCTCCCTGTCCATCACCAACTCCTAGAGTTCATTCAGACTCATGTCCATCAAATCAGTGATGCCATCCAACCATCTCATCCTCTGTCGTCCCCTTCTCCTCCTGCCCACAATCCCTCCCAGTATCAGAGTCTTTTCCAATGAGTCAACTCTTCGCATCAGGTGGCCAAAGTACTAGAGTTTCAGCTTTAGCATCATTCCTTCCAAAGAAATCCCAGGGCTGATCTCCTTCAGAATGGACTGGTTGGATCTCCTTGCAGTCCAAGGGACTCTCAAGAGTCTTCTCCAACACCACAGTTCAAAAGCATCAATTCTTCGGCGCTCAGCCTTCTTCACAGTCCAAATCTCACATCCATACATGACCACAGGAAAAACCATAGCCTTGACTAGACGAACCTTTGTTGGCAAAGTAATGTCTCTGCTTTTGAATATGCTATCTAGGTTGGTCATAACTTTCCTTCCAAGGAGTAAGCGTCTTTTAATTTCATGGCTGCAATCACCATCTGCAGTGATTTTGGAGCCCAGAAAAATAAAGTCTGACACTGTTTCCACTGTTTCCCCATCTATTTCCCATGAAGTGGTGGGACCGGATGCCATGATCTTCGTTTTCTGAATGCTGAGCTTTAACCAACTTTTTCACTCTCCACTTTTACCTTCATCAAGAGACTTTTTTAGTTCCTCTTCACTTTCTGCCATAAGCGTGGTGTCATCTGCATATCTGAGGTTATTGATATTTCTCCCTGCAATCTTGATTCCAGCTTGTGTTTCTTCCAGCCCAGCGTTTCTCATGATGTACTCTGCATAGAAGTTAAATAAACAGGGTGACAATATACAGCCTTGACGAACTCCTTTTCCTATTTGGAACCAGTCTGTTGTTCCATGTCCAGTTCTAACTGTTGCTTCCTGACCTGCATACAAATTTCTCAAGAGGCAGATCAGGTGGTCTGATATTCCCATCTCTTTCAGAATTTAGTTGACCGTGAATAAGGGGATGGGGGGAGGAATTTTAGAACACACAAAAAAGGAAATATGAGGTAAAAAAAAATGGGTCAATATTTTTTGAAATGGTAACCTCATTTCAAATGTATTATTTTTATAGCACCTGCAGCAATCCATAAGTTAGGTATTATCATCAGTTTACATTGAAAAGACTGAGGTTGCTAGAGGTGACAAATTTCCCCAAGGTAAGAAGAAAATGTGAAGAGATTGAGTCAGCTATATCTGTCCCCTCTATTAGGAAAGTGAAGGCTTTCTCAGAACCCGCACTGACAGACTTCTACTAGCATATCACTGGTACAATACTATGTAACATGGCCATTCCTCACTGCAAGTAAATCTGGAAAAGCTAGTCAGTGTTTCAAGTGGATGGCTATAACAAGAAGGTTGAGAATGGCTGTTGGGTCCAGCACCCTGCAGGTTTGCCATAATCCATAGCTGTTATCCAGGGGCCTCTCCTTATGCTAACCAGCCCGAACTTCTAGGGGATCTACTTCATTTTTAAAAGGTATATTCAATATGCTTTCATATATGGGAACTTTAAAATAAATAATAGGTTGAAAAAAAATTTAACTTAACATCTTCCTCACATCTGGGAATCTGAAACTGTAATGACCTATATATGGTAAGGGAGAATTTTTATATTTAACCAAAGAGGACATAAATTTAAGCAGATTGAAAAGTTTGATAACAGAAAGTGAGCACCTTGGGCACTATTAAGAGACACCATCTGTATTAATCAGGGGTCTTTATGAAACAAAGCATATTTATGTAGGTGTGTATGAGTGTGCATGCATGCTTAGTCGTGTCTGACTCTTTGAGACCCCACGACTGTAGCCCACCAGCCTCCTCTATCCATGCAATTTTCCAGGCAAGAATACTAGAGTGGGTTGCCATTTTCTACTCTGGGGGATCTTCCTGATCCAGGAATCAAACCTATATCTCTTGCACCTCAAATCCTTACCACTGCGCTACCTGGGAAACTATATGTGTGTGTGTGTGTGAGAGAGAGAGAGAGAGTTATTATGAGGAATATAATTATGGAGGTTTCAAAGTCCCAGACTTGCCATCTGCAAACTGGAAACCCAGGTAAGTTGGAAGCATGATTCAATCTGGGTCCAAAGGTCTGAGAGCCAGGGAAACCAATGGTTTCCATCTCAATCCAAGGGCAGAAGATCAACATCTCAGCTCAAACAGGAATGGAGCAAATTCTCCCTTCCTTCACTTTTTGGAGGAAAGGGAGGCCCTCAGCAGATGGAATGATGCCCACCATACTGGGGAGGGCCACAAGCTTTACTCAGTCCAACTGAAACACTAATCTCATATGGAAACACCTTCACAGACATCCCCTCTCTACCCAGATAATGTTTATTTAAATAGCTGGGTACCTGGTGATCCTGTCACATTGACACATAAACTTAACCATCATATTACCCAAAATGGGCCTTCCTGGTGGCTCAGATGGTAAAAAATCTGCCTGCAGTGCAGGAGACTCGGGTTTGACCCTTGGGTCCCCTAAAGAAGAGAGTGGCTACCCACTCTAGTATTCTTGGCTGGAGAATTACAAGGACATAGGAGTCTGGCAGGCTACAGTTCATGGGGTCGCTAAGAGTCAGACACAACTTAAGTGTGTGACTAAAAGTGACTTTCACTTTTACCAAATACCCTGAAAGTTATAGGAGCTCTAAAGGCCATATACAAAGATGAATTGACTGCCCTCTTTGTCAGCTTCAGCTCATCTATTGAAAGGGGTCAGTGTGTTCTCTGGACCTGTCTAGAGTCAAGATGTAAGTGGTCACAAACAGTTTTGTGGCAGTGTCATATGTTCCTGAAGTGCAAGGAAGACCCACAGAGGGAGGGAGAAAAGAAAACATATGCTGTAAACCATGGCCAGAGCTAAGGGCCTTGTTTGGTTATGCTTTCCTTCGGGGTCACTTGGCACAGAGAGTAGTCAAGCTCAGGATTGGAGGGAAATCTCTTCTACTCTATTGGATGGCTAACTGTCCAAGGAGTAAAGCACAGTAGAAATAGCAGGCAGATATAAGACTCCAGATGTTGGTGATAATTGTATTTAACCTTTCCTAAAGGAGCATTAAAGAGGCTTTAATACTTTGGTGGGGGGGAACCCCAGTGTGTGAAAAAAGAAACAGTAATTGCTGACAGAGTCACTTTCCATCTGAACGAACCATGCCAGAATCAATTTCTGATAGGAAGGAAGGGCCATGAGAGGGCATTGTGGATTACGGTCACGTTCAACATCACATGCTAAATCTCTAAAAGCTTCTCTGGACAGATTGTAAATTACCCTGACCTTAAAGAAAATGTTCACATTAAGGCTTTGGGTTTTTGAACATTCCACCTGGACAGTCTGACCTGGCTTTCAATGAAATAAGAAACAAGCCAAGAAACCAGCTGAGTCACACAGAACCAAGGGTCAGGCTTGGTTTGATGATTGACTCAGACTGTTTTCTTGCCACCCATATGTTGAGGAGAGAAAAGAGCATTATTTCCATAAATGATGACCAAACCCAGGGCTAATTTGGAATGACTACTTGCTACCCTGGGCTTCCCTGGTGGCTCAGGGGTAAAGAACCTGCTGCAGTGCAGAAGATATAGGTTCTATTCCTGGGTCGGGAAGATTCCCTGTAGAAGGAAATGGCAATGAACTCCAGTATTCTTGCTTGGGAAATCCCACGGACAGAGGAACTTGGTGTGCTACAGTCCATGGGGTCGCAAAAGAGTCAGACATGACTTAGCGACTACACAACAATAACAACTTGCCTCACCAAATTCGCTATGGCTATTACTGTGCCAACAAAGGTCCGTCTAGTCAAGGCTATGGTTTTTCCAGTGGTCATGTATGGATGTGAGAGTTGGACTGTGAAGAAAGCTGGGCGCCAAGGAATTGATACATTTGAACTGTGGTGTCGGAGAAGACTCTTGAGAGTCCCTTGGACTGCAAGGAGATCCAACCAGTCCATTCTAAAGGAGCTCAGCCCTGGGTGTTCTTTGGAAGGAATGATGCTAAAGCTGAAACTTTGGCCACCTCATGCGAAGAGTTGACTCATTGGAAAAGACTCTGATGCTGGGAGGGATTGGGGGCAGGAGGACAAGGGGACGACAGAGGATGAGATGGTTGGATGGCATCACCGACTCCATGGACGTGAGTTTGAGTGAACTCTAGGAGTTGGTGATGGACAGGGAGGCCTGGCGTGCTGCGATTCATGGGGTCGCAAAGAGTCGGACACGACTGAGCAA
This sequence comes from Bos indicus x Bos taurus, assembly GCF_003369695.1. Lineage (NCBI taxonomy): Eukaryota > Metazoa > Chordata > Mammalia > Artiodactyla > Bovidae > Bos > Bos indicus x Bos taurus. Next base: position 129,116,437 of record NC_040076.1, read on the forward strand.
CTGAACTAAACTGAACTGTCAAAAATCAATGTGGGAGGAGAACAAGATGGTGGAAGAGTAGGTGGACATGGAGTACATCTCTCTCCACAGATACATCAGGAATACACCTTCAAACAAAAAAGTGCATGCAGAACACCAGCTGAAAGCAGACAGGAGTACCTGACCAGTGAAAAAGAATATATAGACCCACGCAAAACTTGGTAGGATGAAGGAACTAGTGGGAAAAACAGGAGTGTTAGTAGGACTGGACCTGCCCTCAGCAGGTGGAGGAACTGAAGCAGGGATCCGATCCCCACATGGAGCAATTGTCTGAGTCGGAGGAGAAACATTTAAGGCTAAGAGTGAAACAGTTGAGCCGTGACAGCCTATATGGAATGAGAACCAGACATACATACCCCAGACAGGGATGCAGTTGCCCTAGAAGGCGCAGTGGCTGGAAGCTGGAGTTGAGGGATTGTGAAGCAATCCCAGGGTGAGGGCTGCTGTTGACTGCAGAGAGATGGATCAAGGGGGTGTGAGGGAGGAGATTGTGGTGGGAAATGCCAGTGGAGGAAAGCCAGGCAGCCATGGAAACAAGGAGATACTGCTGAGTCACGCTTAGAGGGTGGAGCCAATACCATAGCCGCTTTCTCCCCACTTGCCATTATCTGCAGCTGAACAACAGAGAGGCTGGCCTGATGCACTGAACTACAGAGTAGGACCCCACCCAGGGTGCCCCTTTAAGTGCCTGATGCGCCAATCTACAGAATAGGATCCCAGCCAAGGAGGCCCCTCTATGTGCCTGCTGCATCAAACAGCAGAGAAGGACCTCAGGCAAGGTATCCCTCTAAGTGCCTGAATGGGAGGAGCTAGGAGAAAGACTGGCCAAAGAGACCTTCTGATCGCCAGGTACAAGAGGCTCGAAAAAAGACTCTTATAGGGCCATAACTCCTGCGGCGGAGACAGTCCGTGTCGCTGTACACTGGACACCACCAGGATCCCTGCAAGCCAAGCACCTGGGCCACCTTCACACTCAGCTATCACTGTGGCAGGGCTGCCACAGGCAAAGAAAAGTCTCACATCTATGCACACAGGGTTGCTTTGGTAGTGTCCAACTCTTTGCAACCCCATAGACCGTGGTCTGCCAGGCTTCTCTGTCAGGGAGTGGGGTTCTCCAGGCAAGAATACTGGAGTGTATTGGCCAATACTTGTTGCCATACCCTTCTAGAGCACTGTATTTCCTGCTGCCCTAGCTGCCAACTCCCCTGAGTACCTGGTGCTGCCAGAACCCTGTGACCCAAGCAGCTGCACCACCTCCACACCTGGCCCTCACAGGGGCAAACCCAAATCCTCCAGGTCAGCCTCAGGAGCAAACCCCAGTAGACGACCCACATGCAGAGGTGGAAATAAAATCACAATGAAACCCAGGGGCAGTGTGGCTAAGGAAGAAGACCTAAAACCTTCCCACTAGCTGTACAAGCTGCAAATTAAACCCACACGATCAACTAGGCAGATTCTTTGTCTATGTAATATACAAAAGGTCATTGAGAGCTCCCACAAAAGAAAACGCACTAGTTCTGATAGCTGCGGACATTGGAGGCAAGAACACACAGAAGTAGGACCAGATTAGAATCTGAGCTGCCCCCACAGCAGGTCCAGAGAGCAGCACAGTGTTTGAGGGCATCCTAGGGAGGTGAGGTGGACTGTGACTCCCAGCATGGGAAAGGACTCTGACAGCAGTGACTCAAGAAAAACATGTATTATTCTTATGTTTTGATTTGTTCTATAGATTCTTTTGGATTTTTTTCTTTTTTTCTTTTCTTTTTATTCCCCCCTCTATTGTAGTTGTTGATTTTATTGGCACTATGAAATCTAATTAAGCTCCTGAACTTTTTTTTTTTCTCAGTCACAGTTTTTTTTGCTGTTGTTATAAACCTCTGCCTCTACATTGGGCTTTTGCAGTGCTGTGGAGTTTTCCTTTGTTTTGTTTTTTCATTTTAATTTTTTAAATTAAACCCAGCATTATTGTTTTTCATACTCAAAATGCCTTCGTTAAGACCCAATTATAAAATCGCTCAAGGCTTCTGGTTTCTGTTAATATCAAGCTGGTATACTCAGATAAAAACTCTTGATGAGAAAAGAACAAATATCATATATTAATGCCTACATATGGAATCTAGAAAAATGGTACTGATGAACCTATTTGGAGGGCAGGAATAGAGACACAGATGTAGAGAACAGACGTGTGCGCACAGTGGGGGAAAGAGAGGATGGGACAAATTGAGAGAGTAGCATTGGCGTGTATACACTACCACAGCCATGTGTGAAATAGCTAGTGGCAACTCAAACACAGGTGCTCTGTGACGACCAACAGGGGTGGGATGGTGGGGGGCAGTGGGAGGCAGGACCAACAGGGAGGGGATATGTGTATACTTATGGCTGATCCACGTTGTTACATGGCAGAAACCAACATATCATTGTTAAGCAATTATCCTCCAATTAAAAAAACAAATGAAAACAACCTTGGGTCAATATCTGAATGAAAACCTCTATCAAAATGGTAGGAAGGAAGACTATGGGATAATCAGAACTCCTAAGATCATCTGCTATTACTGCTGTGACCAGTAGGAGCTAGATGGGCACATGTCAAAGCCTGAGACTCACCGAAACTGAAGTCTCACTTTCCCCAAATCAATATACATACAGACTGAGGATAAACCAGATATAAAGCTGCCTCCTCCTACCCATCAACCTCAGGGGACTGCAGGAAACCCTACCATGGCTATAAGCAAGGCAAAAGAATTCAAAAGAAAAGGAACTAAATGTCTTTAAGAAGGGGTAGCCACAGAATACCCTGTTGTGGATTTGTACTGTGGGTACACTTGACCTGGGTGGGACAGAGGCATTTAAGTCATGAATTTGGTGTGAATAGATCTCAGTTGCTATCAGGTGCGTGGCAAAACCAAATAAAGCCTCTCTGAAGGGCACGCATCTAAACCAGGCTTCAGATATCCCCCTAAATAATTTAAAGATGGGCTTGCCTGGTGGCTCACGGGTAAAGAACCTGCCTGCCAATACTGGAGATGAGGTTTCAATCCGTGAGTTGAAAAGATCCCCTAGAGAAGGAAATGGAAACCCGCTCCAACTATTCTTGCCTGGAAAAATCACATGGACAGAAGAGCTTGGTGGGCTAGAGTCCATGGGATTACAAAAGAGTTTAACACAACTTAGCGACTAAACAACAACAATTTAAAGGCAGTGACTAGTTATCCAATCAGAGATGACTAAGCATCAAGGAAACAAGAACCAGCAAAACAACAGAGAGAAGAAATAAACCCAGGCTTCCATGTTCATGGAAATAAATAATAACCATGAAAATAACTATTCAGAGACTATGAAAAATTACATACTATATCTGAAAAAAAGAACCAAACTAAAAATAAAGATAATAATTGAAATTTTAAACTCAATGATCACATTTACAACATGGTGACACTATGAGGGAGAAATGAAGAACGGGAAGGTGGGGTCAGAAGACCTTATACAGAATGCAGGACTGAGAGAAGAAAATGGAAAAAATTCACACTGGCTAAAGAAGTGTGTAGAAGCCATGGGAAATGTGGTACAAGGTTGGTGCAAACATTGGCATGCTAGAAGATATAAAAGAGCGAAAAGCAGATGGGGTCAAGAAGTTTTCAGGACTGATAAAAGAGACCTATTCTCAGATTTAAGAGACTCAGTAGATTCCAGCAAAATAAAACCCATTCCTAAACAGCTCATACTAAAACTTCATAAAATCAAGACATAGAGAAAACCTTAAAACAATCAGAGGAAAAAAAGATTATCTTCAAAGAAGGAACTGACAATGGACTTTTAACAGCAAGAGGGAAGACTGATAGAGCTTTAATGTGCTCAGAGAAAATTAGTGCTAAACCTATAATTCTATACAAAACCACAAATGAATGAATTTGGGAAGAAAAGAAAAAAATGAATTTGATCTCTTTCCCTAGAATGTGGTCCCCCATAAAGTTCTTGACACTCTGAGAAGGGCCTGAAAAACCCATGTTGGTTGATTGCACTTTAATATGATGGGCTAGGTGATGAGTTTTGTTTGAGAAAGTCATAGAACAAGGCCCTGTAATGGCACACAGAGTTGGTGGGAAAGGGAGGAGAGGATACTTGAGAGGCTGAAGTTGCCAAAGACCAACCAGGCTTACCTTATAATTTAAAATACCTGCTTTCTCCTTTCATTGATTCCTCAAATAGATGCAGCAAGGACCAGCTCATTATCCTTATCTTACAGGCAGAGTTGATACTCAAAATACTAAGGCATCAGCACTCATCAATTAGAAGAGATGCCTAATACCAGACTAGCTGCTGGCTATTGCATAAGTTCAGGGGAGTATGTTGTTACTCCTTTAGTGGCTACAATAGGGAAAAACCCAGGGGAGACACTTGATCAGCTTCAGCTAAGATGATAGAGACATTCAAGGTAGCAGCTATCTAATAATTGGTATATTAATACATTTGTTGGCATCCTAATACATACCTGCTAAATATAACCCTTCTAGCCCTTCCACCAGGCTCCTTAGTGGGTCTCATTCTTCCTCTCCTCCCTGATCACTGCCTCACCTTGCTCCACCCCTGCCCACAACTTCAAACGTTTCAACAAAGCTGCTTCCCTGTATTCTATGAGGAATACACCTTAGCAAAAAAACCTTTCTCAAAACCCTCAGACAGGTATTGCATATTCTGCTTTGGCAACTGCCTGGATATGACTATACCATTTTGCAACTCAAAAGTTGAGTTGCAACTCAAATGGACTTTATAAAATGAAAAGCGGGATTTATGCAGAAAATAAGATGTATTTATTTGCTTTATAGTCAGATTGAAACTAAGGTTCCTTCATATGACAAGCTCCTTTGCTACATTTACATTTGCATAAAGTAATTTATTTTCTTTACTATACAGCTTACATTCATAAAAGTTAGAAAATATAAATAACCAAAAACACCTGTAATTTTTTCTAACTCCCTCAGATATTGACTTTACCTCTATATGTACATACATCTGTATATATGTATGGATATATATATATATGATTCAATTAACATTCACTTTATATGTAAATCTTTTCAGGATAAAGTTATATCTGTATTTATTGTCAATGTCAGAGGCACCAAAGTATGGCCATATTTAGCAAAGAAAACACTTTCTTCTTCTATTTGGATTTTAGTGAACGGATCAAGCACTATCCATGTGAAGTTGCTTTGACATCAAATGCAAAGTCCTGAAACAGTGCGGCTCAACGTGATTTGGATTATCATCTTCAGGTACAAAAACATATCGTGAGCTCAGAGCCCAAGGACTCCATTTTTAAACCTTGGGGCTTGAACTACATTTGAATTCAAATCAAGTAATGCCCTTAGATCAACTTGAGCTGACAAATTCTTTAGAAGAAAGTGGAATAAGGCAATTTGATGGAAATTTTACTGTGCAGTGCCTTGTCACTCCAGATATTTCACCTTTACATTAAATTTTTTTTCAATTAACTTAAAGGTAACTGCTATATGCCTGATATTCAGGCTATCTGTCATTATTATTCATTTATTTATAAGCAGAACTATCATTTACAAGGACCTAATTCTTAAGGAAACATAATTGTTCTAAACTGATCAATTTGCTTATATAAAACTTTGTAAAATCTTTCCTCTGGAAAGAAAGTTAAACATCGGTTGTCAAAGCATATTCCCTGGGGATCCTCAAGCGTATACAGCATTGTTCCAAGGATAATAAAGCTTCAACAAAAATTTGCTGACTTAAGGTGACTTCCTGAAAAAAAAAAAAAAGAGCAATGCATGCTATAAAATATGCAGAAAGAGCTACTTCACTGGCACCCGAATGAAGTAAAAAAAAAGTCTATTAATATATCCTGCACCCACTCCCTTCACCCATTTCATTTGAAAAGAATATAGAATCACAGACTTAAAATTCTAAAGAAACTAAATAGAAAGGGAGTTTAGAGTTCATTTTTCCAAAATAAATGTATTTTGTAGGTAACAAAATTGAGACCCAGAGAGTTCATTCCACAAGACCACCCTGAGCCAAAAAGAGTCTCCAGAACCTGCCTCAACCATGGATAGTCTTAGCACCCCACATATGAAGAACTGATAGAAAGTCTAATGTGTGGACAGCTGTACAGGTCACTAAATGACAAACTCCCAAAACTCTGCTGCCATATTTTCAATGTCTAGCAATTCCCACCTATGAAATCACCCCCTTTATTCATTCAAATCTCACTTTAAACTCTGCCTCCTCTAAATATGTTTATTAAAAAGATTTGAAAGTGAACTCGCTTGGTCGTGTCCAACTCTTTGCGACCCCATGGACTGTAGCCTACCAGGCTCCTTCATCCATGGGATTTTCCAGACAAGAGTACTGGAGTGGATTGCCATTTCCTTCTCCAAGGGATCTTCCCAACCCAAGGATCAAACCTGGGTCTTCCACATTGCAGGCAGACGCTTTACCATCTGAGCCACCAGGGAAATCTAAAAGATATGAGGCTAATGCAATTTTTAAAAAGGTAAAGCTATACTTGTATCAAAATCAAAACATGACTAATGATCTGGATATTTATGCTTTCAGGTAAACAAAAGAAATCATTCCATCTACCCCAAATCCCCCAACAAGCTCGCATGGAGTAAATTTAACAAGTTTTAAAATTTTGAAAGGTAATCATACTAAGTGTACAGCATATTGTAGTCGAACAATGCTTTTGCAATCAGTCAAAACTTTGCCTCTAGTGTCAGGCAACCATAAGTTTCATTCTTCTTAGAAGACAAGTCAGTGGTTCTCCAACTCAATTTAGTCTCCTGCTGGTTAGTATGTGATTATGTGGTCAAGACTCATTCACTTCCTGAAGAAATCCACCTGAGAACCTTAACATTTCCTTTAATAGGGAAAGTAACCGATATGCAATGATGAATCAGTAATAGAGCATGAAGATTACCCTACTTGACATTCTTCAATGGTTCCCTAGAGCCTTCAAGGTAAAGTCCTGACTTCTTACCCTGGCAGTCAGGGACTTTCAGGATCTGAGCTTCATCTATCTTCCTGTCCCATTTCTCAATCCTCTCCCTTCTTACTCTTTGGCCCAAGCATGCTTAACTACTTTTAGTTCTCTGGAAAAATCGAACTCTCAAGTCCTTCCACTTAAAATGCCCTATATATACCCTTTTGACATTTGTCTTGCTAGCTCCTACTCAATACTGTAAAGGTTTACTCTATCCAAGTGGAGTAGTTATCACGAGGTAATTAATGTCAACTACACCCCAAATACAGGAACAATCAATCCACTTTCAGTGAGACATCAACATTTGTCTTTTCATGACTAAACTTTTAGTAAAATATTTTATACTCACTACTTTCACTGCTTTATCATTCAATCATTTCTTAATCCTTTGCAAACCTATTCCCTCTAGCATTACTTGACTGAAAAAAAAATTTTTTTAAGGCTACTGCTGCTGCTGCTACTGCTGCTGCTGCTAAGTCGCTTCAGTCGTGTCCGACTCTGTGCGACCCCATAGACGGCAGCCCACCAGGCTCCCCCGTCCCTGTGATTCTCCAGGCAAGAACACTGGAGTGGGTTGCCATTTCCTTCTCCAATGCATGAAAGTGAAAGTGAAGTCGCTCAGTTGTGTCTGACTCTTAGCGACCCCATGGATACTGACAATAGTTTTTCCCCCCCAAAACCAAGTTTCCTTAAATTCTCTAAAGCCATCTAGACTACTGTCAATGAATTGAATGATTATAAGTCACCCTATTATATTCTATCTCCCTTTCCTTCTGTAGCATACAGTTTTTCTTGCTGTCTTATTCTAATTGTGCCTTTTCTGTATCATTTTCTGGCTCCACTTCTTCCTCTAAGTAAAGATATTCCTCTTGGTTCACGAGATTCAAAATATTAGCATTAGAATATCTCCCAATCCCTTAACTTCAAAACAAAGTCAAATCATTTGTGTATCTTGTTGATTCTAACTTCTTAGTGAAAAAGAAAAAACTCATAGTCCAGTAGAAAAAGCAGTCATTTTGGAAATAAACTTGGGTTCAGATCTCAAGTATGTCACCAGCTCTTGAGCAGTGTGGCACAGAGCTTATTATTTAACCCATTTGGGCTTCATCGTCTCATGTATTGGGGGCTACCCAGGTAGCATTAGTGGTAAAGAACTGCCTGCCAGACATAAGAGAATGGGTTCAATCCCTGGGCCGGGAAGATCCTCTGGAGGGCATGCTAACCCACTTCAGTCTCATCTATTGGGCTTCCCTGATGGCTCAGACAGTAAAGAATCTGCCTGTGAAGCTACAAATTGAAGAAAATAATGACTATATGTTAGTATTACTATATAAATTGTAGCATGCAAAGTGCATATTTCAATTAAAAAAGTAAGCACTCAATGAAATTTATTCAATATTACTGTTATTTCCATACCCACTTCCTCCAAACTTGTCTCACTGTTCCAATCCATTTCTTCATACACAACAATGAAAGATAAATCTTACAGAGTACATACATAAACATGTTAATTTTCTGGCTTAATTGTTACCAACTGCTTACTGAATCAAAGTCCAATTCCTATTTCAGTAAATTTTCGGATTTTAGCACCATCCTTTCTTTCTAGCCATCTGCTTCATGCACTTCTAAAGAATACCATTCTTCAAGCAAACTAGACTTTTTGTGGTCCAAAAGTCCAGCTCAAATTCTGCCTCCTTTATAAAAATTATCTCCCCAGTTGGATATTTTATGCTGAGTATTTTCACTCATACTTCTTATAAATTTGTAATCCCTTTTAGTTTGGCCACACAGCATGCAGGATATCTCAGTTCCCTGATCAGAATTCAAACTCTTCACCCCTGCATTGAAAGTGCAGAGTCTTAACTGCTGGACTTCCACAGAAGTTTCTTAAATTGTACTCCCTTTGAAGGGAGAAACTAGGCTCTTATTCTTCTACTCACCACTTTGCTAAGTGATGAGACATGTATATATTTTAAAAATACCAACTAGATTTTTCCTCAAGGAATTATTCTCACTTCCTCAACTTTTAATGAAGGGGTGGGAACAGAAAAGGGAGGAAAGGATGTATGTAGGGTATTAATAGAAGCACAAGTGAGCTTCCACTTGGAAAAAGGAAGAGTTGAAAAGTCACCCCAGAAATCCAATTGTGTCCAATCTTTGGGAAACCATTTATCAATTTGCTAAGCTTGTTCCTATTTATTTTCTTCCCCAGAGTTATTTTCTAACCTTCTAGTCTTCTCTAAACCAAAGAGTAAATGGTTTTACTCTTTACTTTTAAACCCACAATTGAACATACAGGGATACACACACACATAATGTAATTTTATGTATTGGTTCATATTTGAGAATCTTATTCCTTTAAAATGAAATTTCTTTCAACCCAAATCCAAGAGGTATAATCTTCAGGCAGCATCTAGTATAGTGCTTTGGATATAGTACAAATTCAGTATGTACATTACATGAAATAATGTATAATGCACAACTACAGAACTTAATGGAAAATATATAGTCCAAGTGAGTATGATACTTGGGGCTAAGCCTCTCATCAATACCAACTAGGTAAACTCTTGGGTGCCTAGTGATGTACAAACATTTTTTTTTTTTAAGGTGAGGAACACTAAGACCCACAAAGAAATTACATTAGCAATAAAGCTCCTGCTAAAAGCCAAATTACTTGATGCAGAGTCTATATGTCTCCCTCTGAATATTACTTTCTACACACACACACACACACACACACACACAAACTCTTTTCCTTTCTGATAATTTAAAAGTCTACAAAAGCTTCAAGGCTACTTTCAGGCCTTTGCTACACATTTACATGTAGCAAAAGGTCAAAGTTATTTGGCCCACTGTGTTTAGAAAATTAAAAACTAAATTTATTTTAAAAAGTGGGAACTCAGAAGGTGGTGGTAGGCAAATGCTCTAGCAGTTCATTTTGCAATCCCTACGGCTCAGGTCCTTATGCTAGAGTTCAACTACCTTAATGAAGATGTATTTCAGTGGAGGAGAAAGAGCACAGGACTTTGAGGACATACCAAATCCTAACTCTACGATTTACTGTGTGGCCTTGGCTGGGACACTTCTTTGAACTTTAGTTTCCTCATTGGTTTCCTGAAATTCAAAGACGCGTGCTCCTTGGAAGACAAGCTATGACCAACCTAGATTAAAAAGCAGAGACATTACTTTGCCAACAAAGGTCCATAGAGTAAAAGCTATGGTTTTTCTAGTAGTTATGTATGGATGGAGGGTGGACCATAAAGAAAACTGAGCACCAAAAAACTGATGCTTTTGAACTGTGCTATTGGAGAAGACTCTTGAGAGTCCCTTGGACTGTAAGATCAAACCAGTCAATCCTAAAAGAAATCAGTCCTGAATATTCATTGGAAGGACGCATGCTGAGGCTGAAACTCCAATATTTTGGCCACCTGATGTGAAGAGCTGACTCATTGGAAAAGACCCTGATGCTGGAAAAGATAGAAGGCAGGAGGAGAAGGGGACAACAGAGGATGAGACGGTTGGACGGCATCACCGACTTGATGGACATGAGTTTGAGCAAGCTCCGGGAGTAGGTGATGGACAGGTAAGCCTGGTGTGCTGCCATCCATGGGATCAGAGACAGGACAGGGCAACTGAACTGACTGAACTGACTTCCTCATCAGTAATATGGAGGTAATTCAGATTTGATGTGAAGATGAGAGGAAAGTATTCTGGCACATAGCCGAAGATTGATATATAATTATAAATGAATGAACAATGAGGTCGATGCTCAACAAAAGGAGATCCTGCAGGCCCTGATGATACTCCTATCTCCTCAGTCAGTTCAGTCGCTCAGTTGTGTCCGACTCTTCGCGACCCCATGAATCGCAGCCAGGTCTCTGGGGAGCTCCAAAGCTGAAGACTCTTCGCTGCCCTTCGATCTCAGAAGTATGAAGCTCAGCCCTGAAAGCCGCCCACATCTTTCCAACAGAAATCGGTGCCCCGAGCAGGGCCGGGAAAGGACTACATGGGCCTCATTCTCAGGCAGACCAAGGTAAAAGTGGGCTGAGAGCCTCGCTTCATCTTCCCTTCTCTCCTCCGCCCTCTCCCTCTGACAGAACTTCTCAGCTCCTGTGACACAACTCCACTGTGGGGGAGTTTCTCCGGCCGTTAGCACTCGAAAGTAGCATTTCGCTTTTTCTTGTTTTTTTTTTTTTTTTTTAACTCTCAGTTTGTTTCTACTCCACTATGAGCTGCCCCAAGGCACTGCAAAGGATTCTAGAGGCCACACCCCGCTTTCTCCGGAGGCGCCAGGTCCGCTTAGGGCAGTCTGGAGGCCCTGTTGCCTAGGAAACTGGGGCGGGGCTTAGGAAACCAGCCCTGCGCCGACTTTGCGCAGGCGCTCGCTCTGGTCTTTACTATCGCGAGAACTCCGCCCGGAAGTTCCACGTCAGTCAGTCGCCTGGTCAGCGGGTCGGTGGGTTTCTCCAAGACTTCTTGGTCTGTAGCGAGTGAGGGCGCCCGGGCTCGGACCGACGGAGCCATGGTAAGTCCAGGCCTTGCAGGAGGCAGTGGGGCCCCATGTGGCCAAGGCCAATTCTTGGGGCTCCTGGCCTGGGACCCGCAGTTGTCCGCGGCCTGGGTTCCTGCTGCAGCCACCGCCTCAGGCCTTGAGGGGTCCTGGTCCAGTTTGAATTCTGGAAGGGAAGAGGCGGCAGGTCGTTTGGGAAGACAGTGCCTGGACGATCCCTGATTTCGGTGCTTAAGACGTTTGCTAGAGCTTCTGCGGTCTGCAGTGTAGGGAAATATAGGAAGCCGAAAATGTTGAATTCTGTAGGTTTTGATGAAACTACCTCATTGTGCCTTTAAAACGGTGACAGCTGATTTTGCACTCTTCTGCTTATTTTGGTATAGTATGCCGCAAACTACGAACTTAAACAGGGAGGCGCCCCCATCCCCCCCACCTTTCGAAATGTGAATGGATCCTATAGAGTCAAAAGTGGAATTTCAGATGCTTTGGAATCCCAGCTTAAGTGTCAAGGGAGAAGCGAAGAGTTGGGACGTATTTTATAAAACTGGTTGGCCTGCTTGTCTGCATTTGCAAATATAGTGACTGAAGAATAACCCTGAAAAGATCCTGATGCTGGGAAAGATTGAAGGCAGGAGAAGAGAGCGACAGAGGATGAGATGGTTGGATGGCATCACTAACTCAATGGACATGAGTTTGAGTAAACGGGAGTTGGCGATGAACAGGGAGGCCTGGCGTGCTGCAGTCCATGGGGTTGCAAAGAGTCGGACACGACTGAGTGACTGAACTGAAGAATGACAGTCATACAGCATTTTTGACAAATGACAGATCATCACACCGTTTTTTTATTATCACCCCCAAATATGCGCTAAAATATTTTTGCATTTAAGTTATAATAGTAAGAAAAACAGTGCGATAGTGTGAGAATTTCTTTCCAAAAGCATGCAAGAGATTGTGTATTTTGTATTTAAACATTTTCTTGCCCTTTTTTTTTTTTTAACTTGTTAGGCAACACAGGTTCAGAGATTTTGGAGCTTGAAGACCTTAGGGATTAATAAGTCCAGGTCCCTCACCTTGCAGTTAAAAGGGGGGAAAAAAGTTTAAGGCTAATTGCTGCAGAGTTTTAACTGCAACAGAAGTTGATTCCCTGGGGAAACTTGTGAACATTATGAATATTTCCATAAAAATGCATAAACACAGCATTGCATACAAATTTAATGGGCTCACTCACAGATACTCTCACCCACCAATACTCATTCATGAGCCTTCTTGGGTCCCCAGATAAGAGCCCCAGAACAAAACTTGAGTCCTCCTACCTTGTATTACCAAGGACCTGCTCTGGAGTGTGCTGTGGTTTTCAAAATGGACATTTTTGGAAACAGCCCCTTGCATCTGCCTAATTTAGTTTTCTTTTGCGATTTTTAAGAGTATTTTTATAATTAAATATTTCATTCTTTAACACATTTAAAATCTTTTACAAAAGATTTTAAATGTAAATTTGTTCACTCATTTACCATAGAGCGTTTACTGTGTGCCATGGATTTTGCTAAACATTTGCTTCCTAATTCTCATAGCAGGTGGGAGAGTGAGTTATAAATGTTCATGGAGTGGTTAAAATAGGCAAGGCACTGTTCTTACTGCTTAATACTGAATTTAATTCTCATTACACTAAGGGATAGATAATAGTCAATAGTTTTATATACATCAAACCTGAGGGAAGTTAAGTAAACTTGGCCACTGTCATGCATTTGAGATGAGCAGTGGAACTGAAGCTTGAGTGCATCATGATTCTTTAGATCTTGATTATCCTATCTGTTCTTAAACCTCTTTTGTTGTTGTTTAATCGCTCAGTCACGTGACCCCATGGACACACCGAGGCTCCTCTGTCCATGGGATTTTCCAGGCAAGAATTCTGGAGTTAATTGCCATTTCCTTCTCCACGGGATCTTCTCAGTTCAGGGACTGAACCCATGTCTCCTGTATTGGCAGGCAGATTCTTAAGTGCTGAGCCAGCACAGAAGCCTCCCATACCCAAATATATAAAGTGCTGAATATTGGACATGAATGAGCTCTTAAGGAGCATCTACTCTAGAAACCAAAAAGAGACATGTGCACAAATATTAAACGTTAAATTCTGTAGGATCCTGCAGGAAAGGATACTTCTAGTAGGGTAATCCAAAAGATTATATGATGGCAGTGACGTTTAAGCTAAGTCCTAAATGCCTTCGGCCTTGGGGAGATACAAGGAGATGTTTAGAGTTAAGGCTGTAATATGAGTATCTTTCCTGATAGCTCAGTTGGTAAAGAATCAGCCTGCAATGCAGGAGACCCCGGTTCGATTCCTCAATTGGGAAGATCCCCTGGAGTAAGGGAAAGGCTACCCACTCCAGTGGAAAATTCCATGGATGGAGAAGCCTGGTGGGCTACAGTCCTTAGGGTTGCAAAGAGTCAGACACAACCGAGTAACTTCACTTTCATTTTCACCCACTCCAGTATTCTTGGGCTTCCCTTGTGGTTCAGTTGGTAAAGAAGCCACCTGCAATGCTGGAGACCTGGGTTTGATCCCTGGGTTGGGAAGATTGTCTGGAGAAGGGAAAGGCTACCCACTCCAGTATTCTGGCTTGGAGAGTTCCATGGGCTGAATAGTCCATGGGGTCGCAAAGAGTCAGACATGACTGAGCCACTTTCAGTCACTTTTATGAGTACCTTACTCGTCTTGGTATTCCACAGTCCCTAGTACGATGTCTCATTCAAAGTAGGCACTAAAATATTGGGAGAAATGCAGCAAGAGCCCTTGGCTCTTGAGATTGTGCACTAGGGGCATGTTGTTATACTGGTATTGCTTTGTACCTTGGGCCACCTTCACTTTTACTCAGTAATCAATCATTTAAAACATTTTTTAATGGTAAAATGTGCATAGTTTAAAAGTGTACAATTTCCTCATTGGCTGGAGAAAAAGTATGAGATATGCTGGCTTATGTTAAACTCCCACCATGATTCCTGGCATATAATAGACACATCATGTTTGCTAACTATGGAGAGACCAGAAAAAAAGTTAATATTTGTGAAGGTAATTAATGGGGCAAGATCCAGAAATAGATGAAGTGAAAAAGTCCTGCTTCAGGAAGGAATGTGAAAATAATGGTTTGAAAGTAGAAAGTTTGAGATGGAGAAGACATTTTTGTGGCGATTGTGAAGAGCCAGAGAACTTAGATCTTTTAAAGGAAAGTAAGGGGTGGAGGTTGTTGCCAGAAGTAGGGGAGGCATTTATAGAAGTGAGAACCAGGTTTGAAGTAGTCAGTGACCCAGATTTAATAGATGTCCAAAACAATAAATAAGAGCTTTGTGAGGTGTTTGCTATGTCTCAGGAAATTACCTCTGCTGAAATCATTTAGCAGGCTTCATTTGTGTAGAAAAGTAATGTTAAATTTCTCTCCCATTCATGAACATCACAGAAGATAGCAAAAATAAAAATTTGATGGTAACTAAACTTGCCAAGTAAACTCTTAGGCTGTGTTTAAAACCTGCTGAAGGAGAAACAGGTTTTAAATCAGTCTTCCTCATATCTGCTTCCAAGAGAGAACTGAGACTACTGCCATAAGCCATCAGTGTGTATAATGAATTAACTTTTCTCCTAAAAAGCCATCCTTGGAAGAACTGAGAAAATAGTTATTTAGATCATTTTTTTTTCTGTGGTTCAGATGACAAATCCAGGTTGAAAAATGCTGTTTTAAACTCTTAGTATTTATGACAAGAGAGTATTTTAGCTTTGGTTCAAAATTCTTCTAATTTCCATTTGGTTATTATAACTTAAATCCATTAAAATATTATAAACATTCCCATTTGACTCCAGAGCCCTTCATGGACATGGCCCTTATTGATCCCACATTACATTGTCTAGCATTTACTATAATAACACTATTGCCAAAATACATCTACGATTCTCTGAAGAACTCAATTTAAAAAAATAGTAAAGGTATAATTGACATATTATTATGTTAGTTTTAGGTGTCTAATACAATGATTTGATATTTATATATAGTAAAACAATCACCACAATAAGTCCAGTTAACATTTGTCACCATACATAGTTATAAAATTGTTTGTTTTTGTGTTTTTTTCTTGTAATGAGAACATTTAAGATCTACTCTCTTAGCACCTGTCAAATACACAACACTGTATTAACTGCTTTGCTGTACAATACATCTCCATGATTTACTTTATAACTGGAAGTTTGTACCTTTTGACCCCCTCTACCTATTTCTCCCTCTTCTACACTCCACCTCTGGCAGCTACCAATCTGTTGTTCTCTGTATCTATGAGCCAGTTTTTTTTTTTTTTTTCTCATGTATCAACCAGAACAACATATCACAACATATTGAGGGCCAAAGTAGATACGAGAAATGAACTGTCTTGTTAAGTCAGAATTTAAAGAGTTCTGCAGAACTGTAAACATTGCTACTCTTATCACTGAATTTCTTTCAAAGCTGTAGTTATTTTGTTTAAGTTAACGTGAATAGGTTTAGTTTGTTTTTGAAAATGAATTAATACATGAATATTTTGAAGTTGTCTTAGTTTTAATTTTTAACATGATAAATATTAATAAATATAATCTACATAAATAAGGTGGCTCAAACGGTAAAGAATCTGCCTGCAATACAGGAGACTCGGGTTCGATCCCTAAATTGGGAAGATCCTTTGGAGAAGGGAATGGCAACCCACTCCAGTATTCTTGCCTGGCGAATTCCATGGACAGAGGAGCCTGGCGGGCTACAGTCCACGGGGTTGTAAAAGAGTTGGACACAACTGAGCCTTTCACCTTTCACCCTTCACATAAACAGAAGCTTTTTAGTGTCCTCAAAAATTAATACTGTAAAGGTGTCTGTAAACCAAAAAGTTTGACAAGTGCTGCTATGAGTTAAAGTTTTTTAAATAGTCGTATTTTTTGTATGTATGAGTGAATAAGTAGGTGCTTTAGACTTTAAACTGTGGCTACAGTTTCGCAAAGTAAAAACTGAATTGTTTTGTATGCATGTTCAGTTCAATTCAGTTCAGTCGCTCAGTCGTGTCCGACTCTCTGTGACCCCATGAATCGCAGCACGCCAGGCCTCCCTGTCCATCACCAACTCCCGGAGTTCACCCGGACTCACGGTCTGTTTTTACTCAAGATCGCAAACATGTTTCATTTGACATGGCAATATAACATTTTGTTTGCTTGTTTTTCATGTTTCTCCTTAGCCTCTGCGACTTGATATCAAGAGAAAACTTACTGCTCGATCCGATCGAGTTAAGAGTGTGGATTTGCATCCTACAGAGCCATGGATGTTGGCCAGTCTTTACAATGGTAGCGTGTGCGTTTGGAATCATGAAACACAGGTAGAAATTTTTAAGGACTTTATTAGAAATACTGTCTTAGACTGTTTATAATGAAAGAAAATAAATATAATGGTAGTGTGTGTATGTGTGTGTATATATATATATATATATATATACTGCTTTTCCAAATAAATTGGTACAAAGTATTTTTAATAAAGATAAGCTAACATTTATGAAGATAGAGCTTGTGGTAGAAACTGTTCTGGGCTCATTGTATCCAATATTGAAGTATTAAGTTCTCATGTAGGTAGTATTAGCTCTTCTTTGAAGAAACTGACCAATATAAGATCACTTGCTCTAGATAATAGTATTTAATGGTGCTTAATTTGCCATTCAGTGAGTATTCTAAAAATCTTAAAAATGGGATTTTTACTTTTACTAATTTTCCCCCACATGCTTAATATAATGCATGGTGCAGATAACTTTCAGGCAGCCATACAGATTATAGACAATATCAGAGATGTTTGCAGTCAGCTTTTCATTACATGTGGAAATATGTCTTTACAGATTATCTGTCTTAAATGCTTTCCTCTGAGTAAGTAATATATTTTTCAACTTAGTTTATCTTTTCCAGTCTTTTTTGGCCATCCTTAATCTTTTTCTTTCAACGTATAGAACATATAGTCAGCACTATACTATACAGTTTTGTGTCTATTTATACAGTAATTATCCCCAACATCCAAGGTTAAGTTTTTAAAATCCAGATAAAATTCACATTTGAGGGGTTTAAGATGGCAAAAATAGGCCTTAGGAGGAACCAAGTTCAAAAGTAAACTTAACAGCTTATATCATTCTAATGAAACAGTAAGGACTGCACATTCAACTAGGACCCCACCAGTGATATTTTATTCACATTAACATTTTGTTTTCTGCTGTATCCCAGTGTCTATGACGTTACCTGACATACAATAAGTGCTCAGTAACTATGTGTTGAACTACTGAATAATAAACTTTCCTATCAGTATATCACTAATTCAGAATTTCTGTCCTCTGCAGTTTCAAATCTTGTGAATTCCTTTTGCCTTGCTGTGGAAAGGATGCTTGCTAACTGCTTTTGGTGGGGTAGGGGATCTATTCTATCCAAATGTTTAAAATCTTTCTGATTTTGTGCTTAACAGATATATTGGTGCCTCCCCCACCCCCGCCATGCTTCTTAGGGGTTCCCTCTGTCAGCTCCATTTTACCATCGCTCGCTCTCCTTCCTCTCACTATGGTATGCTCTAAAGCCCAGGTGTACTTCGCTTACTTTTACTATAATGTAACTGCTTGATTCAGGTCATCTACTTTGCTTCATCTTTGTGTTTGTACCCTTCTGTGCCCTTCTGCAGGACCATCTGCTTCCCCCTTCATAATTCATCTCATTGGTAATTTTTAAAATTTCCTTCTTTCCTTCAAGAAAATAAGGTTCTGTGAGGACAGGGCTTTTCCTAGTGTTAATTCCCATTGTTATTTCAAGTGGGCACCTGACAGTCAGGCTCGCAGTAGATACTCAGTAAGTCTTATTGAATGGTTGATTTGTTTTGGATGTCCCTGCTTTTCTTCCTTTATCACCAACAGAAGTTACTTGGCACTCATGTATATGGAGAGCAACATGCTTGAAAGAGCCGAAAAGGTTTTAGGGAGTAAATTCAAATGTTCTTGAATTTCAAATGAGGAATTATATACTCTTTGCGGTGATGGGTGCAGCAGTTAAAAAATCAGTATGTTAGAATTTGAAGCCATCCTGCTAATTAAATGATGTGGGGAAGACTTAACCATGTTGAGGCTTGATTTACTTACCTAAATGAAAATGATATGTTGCCTTTCTTACTTCACAGGATTGTCAGAATGATTAAATCAAATTAGATTAAATTGTGTATGAAACCTGTCAGGCACCATACAAGTATTTCTTTATTTACTTACTTCTCATTGGTGATTTATATGTTGAGTGTGTAGTATTTCATCCTTTTTATCTTGTTTAGTTTCTGGAGTAGGAAGACCATCCCTTAGGTCATTTGTATCAGCCACAGCTTTTAATGTAGACCTGAACCATGACTGTTAGTGCTGTGGCTGCTTTATTTTTTACTGCTCAGCAGATCCCTGAGTTTGTTGCCTCCTTAAGAGGCCTTACAAATAGCTGTGAAAAGAAGAGAAGTGACAAGCAAAGGAGAATAGGAAAGATATACGTATCTGAATGCAGAGTTCCAAAGAATAGCAAGGAGAGATAAGAAAGCCTTCCTCAGCGATCAATGCAAAGAAATAAAAACAACAGAATGGGAAAGACTACCGATCTCTTCAAAAAATTAGAGATACCAAGGGAACATTCATGCAAAGATGGGCTCAATAAAGGACAGACATGGTATAGACCTAACAGAAGCAGAGGATATTAAGAAGAGGTGGCAAGAATACACAGAAGAACTATACAAAAAAAGAACTTCACAACCCAGATAATCACAATGGTGTGATCACTTAACTAGAGCCAGACATCCTGGAAAGTGAAGTCAAGTGGGCCTTAGGAAGCATCAATATGACAAAGCTAGTGGAGGTGATGGAATTCCAGTTGAGCTATTTCAACTCCTAAAAGATGATGCTGTGAAAGTGCTGCACTCAGTATGTCAGCAAATTTGGAAAACTCAGCAGTGGCCACAGGACTGGAAAAGGTCAGTTTTCATTCCAGTCCCAAAGAAAGGCAATGCCAAAGAATGCTCAAATTATTGCACAATTGCACTCATCTCACACGCTAGTAAAGTAATGCTCAAAATTCTCCAAGCCAGGCTTCAGCAGTGAACTTCCAGATGTTCAAGCTGGTTTTAGAAAAGGCAGAGGAACCAGAGATCAAATTGCCAACATCTTCTGGGTCATCGAAAAAGCAAGAGAGTTCCAGAAAAACATCTATTTCGCCTTTACTGACTATACCACAGCCTTTGACTGTGTGGATCACAATAAACTGTGGAAAATTCTGAAAGAGATGGGAATACCAGACCACCTGACCTACCTCTTGAGAAACCTATATGCAGGTCAGAAGCAACAGTTAGAATTGGACATGGAACAACAGACTGGTTCCAAATAGGAACAGGAGTACGTCAAGGCTGTATATTGTCACCCTGCTTATTTAACTTCCATGCAGAGTACATCATGAGAAACGCTGGGCTGGAAGAAGCACAAGCTGGAATCAAGATTGCTGGGAGAAATATCAATAACCTCAGATATGCAGATGACACCACCCTATGGCAGAAAGTGAAGAACTAAAGAGCCTCTTGATGAAAGTGAAAGAGGAGAGTGAAAAAGTTGGCTTAAAGCTCAACATTCAGGAAACGAAGATCATGGCATCCGGTCCCATCACTTCATGGGAAATAGATGGGGAAACAGTGTCAGACTTTATTTTGGGGGGCTCCAAAATCACTGCAGATGGTGACTGCAGCCATGAAATTAAAAGACGCTTACTCCTTGGAAGGAAAGTTACGACCAACCTAGACAGCATATTAAAAAGCAGAGACATTACTTTGCCAACAAAGGTCCGTCTAGTCAAGGCTATGGTTTTTCCAGTGGTCATGTATGGATGTGAGAGTCAGACTGTGAAGAAGGCTGAGCGCCGAAGAATTGATGCTTTTGAACTGTGGTGTTGGAGAAGACTCTTGAGAGTCTCGTGGACTGCACGGAGATCCAACCAGTCCATCCTAAAGGAGATCAGTCCTGGGTGTTCACTGGAAGGACTGATGTTGAAGCTGAAACTCCAATACTTTGGCTACCTGATGCGAAGAGTTGACTCATTTGAAAAGACCCTGATGCTGGGAGGGATTAGGGGCAGGAGGAGAAGGGGATGACAGAGGATGAGATGGTTGGATGGCATCACCAACTTAGTGGACATGAGTTTGGGTAAACTCCGGGAGTTGGTGATGGACAGAGAGGCCTGGTGTGCTCCGGTTCATGGGGTCGCAAAGAGTCGGACACAACTGAGCGACTGAACTGAACTGAACTAAGAGCTTTTGTGCGTTACCATGTCATCTTGTAGGTTGCATGTTCTGCCTGCTCAACGTGTGTCTGTATCACAGTCAGCTGGTAATGATTGTGCAGGTTGCAGCTCATGTCCTCACTTATTCAGTCTTTTCTGAAGAATCTTTGAGGTCTTGCTCAAGAAGCCAGATTGGGCTCAACAGTTCTTACGAACCAATTCCTATTTTTAAATTTGGTACACCTGGTTAATCAATCATAATATGCTCTTTTCACTATTCTCTAGTACAGAAACAGATACAGAAAAGTGATAGTTTGGGGCTTCCCTGGTGGCTCAGTGGTAAAGAATCCACCTGTCAATGCAGGAGACATGGATTCGATACCCAAACCAGAAGCGTACCACATACCGCAGAGCAGCTAAGCCCGTGCACCACAGCTATTGATTCTGTGCCTCAGAGCCTAGGAACAGCTACATGAGCCCATGTGCCACAACTGCTGAAGCCTGTGCACCCTTGCGCCTGTGCTGTGCTTTAAGAAAGGCCACTGCAATGAGAGGCCCATGCACAACAACGAGAGAAGAGCCCCCAGTCTCCACAGCTAGAGAAAAACTTGTGCAGCAGGAAGACCCAGAACAGCCAAAAAATAAATTGTATATATAAAAAAAGAATGAAATAATTTTTTAAAAGGGATAGTTTGACTTTCAGAATTTTAGAGAACAAAGTATCAAAGTGGGAGGACAAAGAAATGCATTCGTTGTTGTTCTTTCTGGCACGGTCTTCTAGTTTTCCACCTTTATCCTGTGTGTATCATTCTTTTCTGAGCAGCTTTCTATCCTGTGTATATAATTCTATTCTGAGCAGCTTTAAAGGACATCTTAATCACTGTGAGGAATTAGAAATCACTTAGTTCATCACTAAAAAGAAACAGCTTCTGTATGGAAGTATATTGCTGAAGTATACAAAAGAATTGTATATTGTTTATAAGTTTATTTTATGAATTTATGGGTTTAATTTTTAAAAGAACAAAACTAAGAGCTAATTCATTCAATAAATACTTATTACACATGGGTTGTTTTTCATCCGCTGTTCTTAGGCTCTAGGTATACAGTGGTGAACAAGATTCCCACCCTCAGGGGGCTTAGCAGGAAAGACTGACATTAAGCATGTAATTATGAAAGTGCTATGTTGTAAAAGTGGAGTATAAGGTTCTTTGGGTGGGTTTTCAGGTGGAGAGAATGGGAGCAAAGGTAAGGCTGAGAGTAGCTAAGGATGGGGCTAGAGAAGTAGGGAAGGACTGGAGCACAGAGGATGGGGAGATTCATCTTGTGGATATTTGCTTTCTTTTTTCTTTTATAAGTATTTTAGGTTTGAATCTGTTTAAGAAAAGATGGTTGGTCAATGTTTTCCATTCAACTGCTTTTATATTTTAGCTAGAGAATATTTTTAAGATTAGAAGTGATCTAAATAATTGGATGTTTTAAATATAACAGAAAAGATTTTTCAGTTGTTTTTTCATAACTCAAAGTGGTATGTTCTTGTTACATTTTTAAGACACTGGTGAAAACATTTGAAGTATGTGATCTTCCTGTCCGAGCTGCAAAGTTTGTTGCAAGGAAGAATTGGGTTGTAACAGGAGCGGTAAGTAAGCATATGAATTTCTAATCCCATTTCTGAATTGGTCAGTGATTACCTAAATGAGTTGCAGAATTTTGATTCTTGCTTTCTTTTGTTAATTAGTGCAGTGTTTTGAAGCCTGAACTTTATACCTTGAGCCTATAGTATATTTTTTTGTGCAGTTTACTTCATAAGAGTAATGATGGTTTTTAAATTTTCATTTCTAGGATGACATGCAGATTAGAGTATTCAATTACAACACTCTGGAGAGAGTTCATATGTTTGAGGCACATTCAGACTACATTCGCTGTATTGCTGTTCATCCAACCCAGCCTTTCATTCTAACCAGCAGTGGTAAGAGATGACCCCTATTGGTCATGTAGGTCTCTTTGAGTAATTCATTTTCATTTAGTGAGACATGCAATTCATTTACTGCTGTTACAAGTAGAGTTCTGATTTCAAGCAGCCTTTAAACTATTTAAATCCATTAACATGCTATCAGTGCTGCTTGCTTTTGTATTTTAATGAATGTCAGCTCTACTTAGGATTTGTGTAGCAGTTGCTCTGATTCCTGTCAGGGAAGACCTGAAGGTCTAGATGTGGAACATCTGCTGAACAGAAAGCTAATTTACCTGCTGAGTGAGTGAGTTTTTGGCAGATTGCCATATACTCTAGTCAGTTTTATCTTTATATTCAGACTAGTTTGCACCTTGGTATTATGTATAAAGCAGTGGAGCTTTTTGGAAGGCAGTTAAAACAAGTTGCCGGAGAAGGCAATGGCACCCCACTCCAGTACTCTTGCTTGGAAAATCCCATGGATGGAGGAGCCTGGTAGGCTGCAGTCCATGGGGTTGCTAAGAGTCGGACACGACTGAGCGACTTCACTTTCACTTTTCACTTTCATGCATTGGAGAAGGAAATGGCAACCCACTCCAGTGTTCTTGCCTGGAGAATCCCAGGGACGGGGGAGCCTGGTGGGCTGCTGTCTATGGGGTCACACAGAGTCAGACACAACTGAAGTGATTTAGCAGTAGCAGTAAAACAAGTTGCACTAAATTGGTAATAGCTCTTTGAAACATTTTTAAGTTAGAAATTGAGAAGTATTTCAGAACTTTTTTTAACCAGTTGAAGCCTGGCGTGCTGCAGTCCATGGGGTTGAAAAGAGTCAGACATGACTAAGCAACTGAACTGATTAAAAGAGAAATGCTTGTTTCTGAAATAGTCATTGTCATCATTATTCAGTCATACTTAGACTCTAATTAAACTTGTTACTCTTTTATCATTCTGTAAAACCCATTGAGTCTATTTTAAATTTTTTCCATGAAAATTGTATATTTGCTATTAGTAATCTCTTTTATCTCCATTCTTCAGAAAGTTAAAATTATTCTTAGAATAAGCATTTTGAAAAAATCTGTTCAATTCTGATTCGGTGTCTGTAAGTCATGGAATATATGATTTGTGTTAGATTTTCTTCCTTAAAAAGGCACAGAGATTCTGCACCTTAGTTCTGAATGAAAGAAATAGATATTGCAACTAAGTGGAGACTTTCTTTTGGTGTAGATGACATGCTTATTAAACTCTGGGACTGGGATAAAAAATGGTCTTGCTCACAAGTGTTTGAAGGACACACCCATTATGTAATGCAGATTGTGATCAACCCTAAAGATAACAACCAGTTTGCTAGTGCTTCTTTGGACAGGACAATCAAGGTAAGATGCCCATTGTTTGTGTCAGTTATGCTTGTTGGTGAGATATAATTGTGTTAGGTATTTTACTGCTGTCTTCCCAGAAAGTTATTCCTATCTTAGAAGTTTCCCTCAAAAGCTCATTTTGAAGCAAAATAGGACTTCTTATTTTGATTCAGAAGGGCATATTCTGTTTAGAAAAATGGTGTGGCAACTCAGTGCTCTTAATGGAGGGGTGTTTCTCCATGTGGAAGCAGTATATTGTAAGAGTTTTAAACCTCTGCAAACCCAGAATAAGAAAATGCCTGTGTCTTCTCTAGGTCACTGTTTTCCTCTTTGTTAGTGTATTTGCTGTTTCCTTCTGCTGATTATTAATCTATTTCATTTGCCTCCATTCTCTTTTTCTTACTCTATTTCTCCATACCACTGCCAGTTATCTTTCTAAAACATGGGTTCCGTCTTGTCAGTTCCCAATCTAAGGGTAAAGTCCAGATGCCTTGGTGTGGAATACAAGGGTTTGCAAGACCAACCTTAGCTAATGTTAGGAGTCATGTCCTGTAAACCTGGTCTCCTCACCATTTTCTCAAGAAGCCATGAATGTTCACGGAACCTTACCTCATTCAGCTGGTCCCTCTGCCTACAGTATTCTTTATTCTCCCTTTTTGATTTCTTTCCTCTGGAGAATTACTCATCTTTCAAGGCTTAGCAGTTATTTACTCTGAGAAGCTCCCTTCAGACATCCGTTTCACCCCTAGACAGAGCCATTCTCATCCCATTCCTTCCATTCTTTTTGGCCTCTTATGGCCTTCCTGCTGAATAATAATGGGAAATCTTTATTCCTGAAATGTTGATGTTTGGGGCAGGAACCGTATGTTACCCTTCTCCCACAAGCAGACACACATTGGCAAGCAGCACAGTGCCCTGTCTGTATTAGATGCATGTTGCAGTGAGTGCACATATATTCCTTTTCCCACTGTAGTATTTAAAATATTTCCATATGCATAGATTTAACTTCGCTTACATGAACAGGCTTACATCTATGTAACATTTTTATTAGTTTTCCTTTACCTTATATAAACTGTTGTCTTCTGTTTGACAACTTATTATTAAATAGTACATGTTGAATATCTTAGGGCTTTGAATTACTTTATTATCATTTTTCTTTTACTAAATTATCCTTGTTTTTGACATAGGTTAAAAACTTTGAAATTAGTTTCAAACTTTCTTCACTAAATTCGATATAACTTGAGGACAAAATTGTCTTACCTTTGGCCCTAGTAAAGTTTGTTTACATATCTTTGTATTCCCCACGGGGCCTCGCATGTAGTGGTCATACAAAATAAATATTTGTAAAGATAAAGCTCAATAGCAGTGCTGTAGTAATATTTGACTGCTTTTTCATACTTGAAATTTTTTGATTAAAGCAGTAATTTTTTTCCTTTTAATACATCTCACTAAGTCCATTTTCATTAGCTTTGTGTTACTAATAACTCTCTCATAACATCATTTCCTACCCTTACAGTAGTGTTTCTCAAAGTCAAGACACCTGGGGTGTCTGTTGAAAATCTAGATTCCTGAATTTCATTGTAGTTCCACTGAATCATAATCTCTAAGGATAAAGCCTGGAATTTGGCATTTCAGAGAATGCCATAGTGATTCTGCCCTCTGGAAATTCAAGTAAAGTGAGAAAGAACCCAAACACGTGGGTGAAAAACTGAGCATTCTTCAGCTTCTCTGCTGGGCTTTGGCATTTCTGTGACCTGTCAGGGGTGTGGTGGAGCTGCCTTCTGAAATGAAGGCCCCATGTTGACTGGCAGATGCTGTTGCTCTCTGAAGGTGTGGCAGCTGGGCTCATCGTCCCCAAACTTCACTCTGGAGGGACATGAGAAAGGTGTGAATTGCATTGATTACTACAGTGGTGGTGACAAGCCATACCTCATCTCAGGAGCAGATGACCGTCTTGTGAAAATATGGGACTATCAGGTACAGTTTTTTCATAGCTTACTTGCCTTATGTTAGATGTACGTCTCACTGTTTCTTACAGGACAGTTCAAACTTGGGTTGTTGAACTCTGTTTTGAGCATAATAATAAGGCATCAGGAATTGCACCTAAACTGTGGTCTCAGAATTCCCCATGAAAATAACAACAAATGCTTATTAAGAGTTTAAAAATAAAATGCCATCATGTTCATTTTTCATTTACTACTAGAAATGAGAAATTTCAAGGTTTTAATTAAAATGAATTCTTATATCCTTTAGTATCCTCATTGGCAGACTTCCATTTGTATTTCAAAACTAGCACACTAGTGACCAATGTCATACATCACAATAGTGCTATCATTTTGCCACATAAACTCTTGTAAACCTGATTATGAACTCTTGTTTCTACACTTTTTATCTCCAAGATTTTAAATTTTAATTTTTTTGTTTCTCACCCACTCCAGTGTTCTTGCCTGGAGAATCCCAGGGACAGGGGAGCCTTGTGGGCTGCCATCTATGGGGTCGCACAGAGTCAGACATGACTGAAGCGACTTAGCACATCAAAATAACCACGAATAGTTAATAAAATGAGGCCTAGAAAACCACTTATCGTGAGATACTCAAATCTGTGTTTAAATGCAGGATAAAAACATTAAAGACATCTTAGGAAATGGGGGCACTGATACTTAGATGAAAACCATCTCTTTCAGGGTGTGTGTGTGTGTATGTTTTCTTCTTTAAATATGATAGTTACTTTTGCCTGTACTATCAAATAATGAGAAAACATGTACACAATAAGATGATTCTCTTTCAAAAATCTCTGTATTGAATATTGTTTAGATTTTTATGACCATTATCATTGATTGTGTATCTGTGCTCGGGGAAAATTAAGGATGAGTTATTGTTTTCCACTAATAAGAGTGTTTTCTGTGTATTGACTATAGAATAAAACTTGTGTACAGACACTGGAGGGACATGCCCAAAATGTGTCTTGTGCCAGTTTTCATCCTGAGCTGCCCATTATCATCACAGGTTCAGAAGATGGTAAGTTAGAAATGTATATTTATTCCTATGCTTATCATTCATTGCTGAGTGGATACGTAAGCCAGCTTAGTGCCCTACACTTTCATTGGAGGTTTCAAAAGATTTTGCTATTTTTTAATAGAGTAGATTACTTAAGCTATAGTAGAGTACAAGGACATTGTTACTATCATTATCATCATCATGATTCTGATGTGTTTTGACTCTGATAGGTACATAAGAGGACACCTAGAAGTGCTAGGGGAAGACGGAAAAAGCCTGTGCTTTGGAGTCTGAAATCCTGGGATCAGATTCAGGCTCTGCCACTTCATAGATGTGTGATTTAGATACATTATGAAATGGGAATAGATATACCTGCTTCATAGGATCATAGTGCAAGGATGTGGAGAAATAACATAGAAAGCATCTGGCATGTAGTAGGCACTGTACCCAGGAATCCTGTCATTATTTCACACATAAAAATGACATTTCTTTGTTTTAGCTTGTTATGTACTTTCTATTATATGTTTATGTTGCTCTATAAAGTCACAGACTACAGATCAAAAATGAAGCTTCCAGGAAGTGTGTTGTGTTTGAATATAAAGACTTGACGTGGCTGGTCCACCTGACAGTTCACTTTTGGGTATTCAAGTCAAATGGCTGATTCACATTGTTTTTTCAGGAACTGTGCGTATTTGGCATTCAAGCACCTATCGCCTTGAGAGTACTTTGAATTATGGAATGGAGAGAGTATGGTGTGTGGCCAGCCTGCGAGGGTCCAATAACGTTGCTTTGGGCTATGATGAAGGGAGCATCATTGTTAAGGTAATCTCTCATTGCACCGTCTCTGAATAGGGTATACAGGGGGAGCAGTTTTCTTCTAAGTCACCAGCTTTGTTAAACTGGCACTCTGTCATTGAGCTATGTACTTAAAAGAGATTAGGTACTGGCGAGGAGAGTTAAGTGGAAGAAAGGAGCCCTCCATTAAATGAAAATAGAAAATGTTTATTTTGTTGTAGTTTCATTTGTTCTCCTTTTTGTGGCTAAAAGTCATTTGTCATTCCTCCAGCTTGGTCGGGAGGAACCTGCCATGTCCATGGATGCCAATGGAAAGATAATCTGGGCCAAACATTCAGAAGTCCAGCAGGCCAACCTAAAAGCAATGGGAGATGCTGAAATTAAAGATGGAGAAAGACTGCCACTGGCAGTAAAAGATATGGGCAGTTGTGAAATATACCCTCAGACTATTCAGCACAATCCTAACGGGCGGTAAGCCACCACCAGAATCTCCCTCTGGACCTCTGTGTGTGTTTGCATATCCACAGCTTGTCTCGCAGCCCTGCCTGTGATGCGCATTCCTCATGGAGCTTTTGCCCTGACCTCACAGTCCTCAACACAGTGGCAGGCAGCCAGGCCTGTTGATCTTATCTTCATGCACAGTGAAGCATAATTGCCTTCCTGGCCTTTCCCACTACACAGTTTTGAACAGTGGAATAGTTTTGTGTTGACTCTACTTCATATGTGTTGGTATGCGTCCTTATGACATGTCCTTATGCTCCTTCAAGGGCAAGAATCCTGTTTTACCCAAGACTTAGTAGGTGCTCTCTACATATTTGCTGACTCATTGCTCTTAAGAAGAGTTGTGAGGTCTTTGTCTTTTGAAAAAGTTTTGGGAAAGGTAATAATTCTGCTTCTTCTCTGTAATTTGTACCATCAGCTTTGTTTCTCCCTTAAGATTTGTAAAGCACTGAACATCTTGTTTCTCATACAATGAGTTTAAACGTGTAAGCTTTAAAAATTATTTTAAAGTAGATCTGAGCATTTTATAATGCTGTCCTGAGTATTAAAAAAGACCAAGTATATAAACCAAGTATGCTGCCTTGTTCAGTAAATGGTCTCCATAATTACTTGCAATAAAGTTTTCTTATGAAGAATAAGAACACATTACATATTTTCCCCTTAATATCATAAAACAATTTTTGCTTAAGTTTTACATTTCACCTTTGGCAGTCAAATAACAGCCAATATGTCTGTTGAGAAAGTTTTGACCATGCAACATTCTTTTTTTCCAATCAAATGTTAAAAATACCCTGTTTATTACAAATATCATAAATTTAACAGTCATTGAAAAGTGGGGTAAGATATTTTCATTTATTTGAATGATCAGCTTTAAAGTGATGGTAGCCTTGCAAGAAGGTCATGCCTTCTTATTGTGTAGATGTAATGAGCAAAATGCCAGGTATCTGAGTACTCAACAAATGCTAGTTGAATTATTGGAGTCCTCTCCTATACGTCTCCAGCCTTTCTTATCTTCCTGACCCTTTGTTTGTAAGAGAGGCCATTGCAATAATATTTTCAGCAGTAACCCCATCTTCATAATCTGCTTTTGATTTGTTGGGTGTAGTATTTTTGTCTAGCTCTGTATTCCAAGAAATATGTAACTTTAAAAGATATTAGGTTCATTTGTTACAGTCAACTGAAATAACATTTGTTATTAGAAATATTTCACCATATTAGAAACAAGATAAATCATTGTTTCTTAACTTCTGCATGTCATTGGTCCTCTGTACTTCTCCCCACCCTGGCTTTTCTAACTTGTAGGTTTGTTGTGGTGTGTGGTGACGGCGAGTACATCATCTACACGGCAATGGCACTGAGGAACAAGAGCTTTGGGTCTGCCCAGGAGTTCGCGTGGGCCCACGACTCTTCAGAGTAAGTTTTGTCTGTGTCATATCAGCTGCCCCTGATAACCAGTGGGCATTCTGTATGCAGCTGTATTGAAGAGGTCTGCAAGGCTCAGTAGGCTGTGCTTCTCCATGTTGAAGACCAGTTCTCACCAGACCTGTGTTGGAGGATTAGTCAGGGGCAAATGTGCAGCATGAGCTGCATTTAACATTTTATACTCGGTTTTGAGCTGGCTCACTCAATCTGACCCAATAATAAACTGGGGACCCAACACCTATTTTTCCTTGGTGGAGCCCAAGGCAGGGCTGAAGGCAGAGTAGTCCCTCAGATAAAGACCTTGGCAGGTCCCACCTCCCCACTCAGAACCTGCATCCTGAGCTGCTGCTGCTGCCCTCATCTGAACCACTTGGAGAGATACTAGATTCTAATGTAATCATGATAAAAACTTAATGAATCTGTGATAAAACATCACA
This sequence comes from Bos indicus x Bos taurus, assembly GCF_003369695.1. Lineage (NCBI taxonomy): Eukaryota > Metazoa > Chordata > Mammalia > Artiodactyla > Bovidae > Bos > Bos indicus x Bos taurus. Next base: position 129,146,757 of record NC_040076.1, read on the forward strand.
GAAATGATGATGTTACTTATCTCCCATTCTTAAATTCTGTCTGAATTCAAAATGTTCATAAAATTGTCTCATTAAAAACAGAAAAAAATCTACCTCTCAATATTATACTAGATATTTACTGACTGGTTCCTTTTTGATTCCTGTTTGGTGCATGTAATAAACATGGGGGTTTTGGTTTTTTCCAGACTACACACTGAGTTACATCTTCATAGTTTTCTTGGTTTTGTTTTCTCCATATTTTGTGTTGCCTCTTCTGCCAACAGTGGGCAACTTAGGCCTCAGCATTGCTCAGTAAGATGCATGCTTTTTAGTTTTTAACAAAAAGGTCCCTGAGAGGTAAGATCTTTTCATCAGTTTCCTAAATAAACTCATTTATGCACAGTTCCATATACTAAAAAGTACTTTGTTACCTTGAGCACGGTTATGGTTTGTGACTTGCCATACCTCTCTCAGCACACGTCTCCCTCTGTTTTGATAGTTCCCTCTTTTCAGGTTTATCCAGCCCAGGCCCTCCCTGTTCAGCATCTTTCCTATTGGAGCAAAGTACTTATTCCATCCCTTTCTCATAATACTCTTGAATATCCAGCCATAGCCCCCTTTCAAGAGAGAAGCCAGAGTATACACAATTTATAAGTTGTTGCTAAGCATGACTGACCTAGTGAGCCACTTATAAAAGTTTTTGTTTTTTTAAGTTACTTTTTATTGAGGAATAATTTATACAAAATAAAAGGCACTGTTTTAAGTGTATCTTTCAGCGAATTTGGACACATGGATGTAACCTGTAACCACCAGCACAGTCAACATTTCTGTCACCTCAAAAACAATCCCCTTGTTTCTCTTATAGGCAGCACCCCACCCTTGTTCCCCACTAGATTAGATTTGTCTTCTTTAGGATTTCATCAGTGGAGTTGTGCGGTATATACTTGTCGTCTGGCTTGTTTTGCTCAGCATAATGTATTTGAGCTGCATCCATGTTATTACATGGGCTTCCCGGATTGCTCAGTGATAACGAATCTGCCTGCGATGCAGGATATGTGCGGGTTTGATCTCTTATCTGGGAATATCCCCTGGAGAAGGAAATGGCTACCCACTCCAATATTTTTGCCTGTGGAATCCCACGGACAGAGGAGCCTGGCAGGCTACAGTCTGGGGTTGCAAAGAGTCAAACACGACTGAGCGACTAAACAGCAACTTACGGTTGCATGGATCAATAACTGGTTCCCTTTTTGGCAGAGTAGTATTCCATTGTATGCATAGACCACAGTTGGTTTACTCATTCACCTGTTGAAGGACATTTGGATCTTTTAAAATGGTTTGTAAGCCCTAGTAATTTGTGTAATAGACATTGTGAAGCCTGTTCATTATTTGTCCAACTGTAAGCAGTTCACTGATCTCTTAGGAAAAAAATATATTAGTGAATCTTCAGATATTAATTTTATATTTTTGTGTAATTCACTACTTAAATACATTTGAAGATACTTGTAATATTTGGTGGAATTACAGTGTAGTATATATGTAATAGGCTATAATTGCTTTCCTTTTCCCCCTAGGTATGCAATAAGAGAGAGCAACAGTGTTGTAAAGATATTTAAGAACTTTAAGGAAAAAAAATCATTTAAACCAGACTTTGGAGCTGAAAGTAAGTGCTGTTTATATATGATACAATTTTAGAAACTTTGTAATGCCTCAAAAACATCTAAAGATCTGAAAATATTTTGTTGTTCTTTGTAGGTATCTATGGAGGCTTCTTACTGGGAGTCAGGTCTGTAAATGGTTTAGCTTTCTATGACTGGGAAAATACGGAACTCATACGCAGAATTGAAATTCAACCCAAACACGTGAGCTTCCGTCTTTGCTGTTTTTGGAATGTACCTCTTTGTGACAAACTCTGGGTCCCTGAGGCCAAGAAATACCCTGGTACCCTGCTGTCCCTGTCCCATTGTGATGGACATGGGGCCATTTACCTCGGGATTGCTTTTAAAAGGAGGATTGGGGTATTTAGATAAGGTAGTAGATGTTGGGCTTTTTGAAAAGTATAAAGAGTTGTACAAATGCCAAGTGCTAGTCGTATTTTAAATGGCTTTAATGCTTTGAAGAGGAAAAGTCAATGAGTTCTTCACGTGGCAAGACCTGCAAGTCTCCCACTCAGTTCAGAAAGCCTTTGCCTACGTTATCTGATAACGGCTGTTTAAACTTTAGGTGGCCGTTCACCAGTGATGGTTTTCTACCTTTAGATCTGCCTGCTTCTTTGAGAGCTTTCATTGTCAGGAAGTTATCTCTGGAGACAGATATCTCCCAGGGTCCTGGTTCTGATTGCTAGTGTCTGCATTGTCTCAGCAAGGGAGGCATCATCCTCAAGGGGGCAGACATTGGTTCCTGAAACCAATTGATGAGAAAAAGTACTCTATTTTATCTATAAAACATAGATGTTCATATGTTCATACATGTTATGTGTTTGTATACTATGTGTATGTTTATGTATTACATAATGTATAGATGGATAGTGGGCGTTCTGGGTGGCTCAGTTGGTAAAGAATCTGCCTGCAACGTAGGAGACCTGAGTTTGATCCCTGAGTTGGAAAGATCCCCTGGAGAAGGGAACGGCTACCCACTTCAGTATTCTTGCCTGGAGAATTCCAGGGACAGAGGAGCCTGGTAGGCTACTGTCCATGGGGCCGCAAAGAGTCGGACACGACTGAGCAACTTTCACTTTCAGATGTGTAGTATCTGTGATATTAAAACTTCATAAAGGAAAGTGGGAAAAAAATGCCTAAAAAAGGTTTGGTGTGGGGGTCATAATGGGGGTGGGGGGAGGGAGAGACACTGTTGTAGAGCAGCTAGAAATAGTCTGTACTCCTCTGAATCTCACTTACTGCCAGCACTTACTGCCAGCGCTCCTTCCTGCCTCCCTAGGGCTTTCCATTTCTGTAAATAAAATAGCAGCGCCCTGTCCAACCTCCCAAGTGTGTGTGTGTATGTGTGTGTGTGTGTGTATCAGATTAAGTGCTTACTTTTTATTCTAATGTAAGAAGATAAATCTTGCAGGAAACAGCATATGCAGTTTGTCACATTCAGATAGACTCCAAAATCATTTATCTGTGTTTTTGTTTGTCATGTCACAGATTTTCTGGTCTGACTCTGGAGAGCTAGTCTGTATTGCAACTGAGGAGTCATTTTTTATCCTTAAATATCTGTCAGAAAAAGTCTTGGCTGCACAGGAAACACATGAAGGAGTTACTGAAGATGGCATTGAAGATGGTTTTGAGGTAATTGCATCAGTGAAACTTTAGCTTTGTTTTTAAACGAATTATGTACTTACAGCTGAACTTCACTCAGTGTAACATTTTATTGTAAATTAGGTTTGGGAAAACTTAATAAACACTTAAGGAGTTATGGTAAAATGTGGAAATTAAAGTCTTGGCTCAAAGATCAGGGTCTGAAAGTATTTGTTAAAAGAGATTTGTGCTTTGATTATAGGAAATCTTTAGACCAGCTTTGACAGTTTTTCAGTAAGGAGGTTAGAAGTTGTTACGGTCCTAAGACAGTTTAGTTAGAGTTATTTACAATGGGTTTTCAAGCAGAGGGAGCCTATCCTGGTACTCTCTGATGACTTAGAGGGGTGGAACTTGGTGGGGAAGGGATGGAAGCTCAAGAGGGAGAAGATATATATATTAATTATGGCTGATTCACTTTGTTGTACTGCAAAAACCAATACAATATTGTAAAGCAATTTTCCTCCATTTAAAAAATAAATTAAGAGAGTCTATAATTATCTTTAAAAAAATAAATTAAATGAACTTCCAAATATAAAGATAAATCGTCCATGGTAGAGGTGTCTTAGAAGATTTTGTGAAATACTTATTATGCCAGTCTCATGTATGTTAGGAATTTCAATCAGCACTTTCTTAGATTATAGCTTTAACTCAACGGTAAGACTTTATAGATGCTCATTCAGGAATCTGTTCTTAAATGAAGAAAGAAGATAGACATTCCAAGAAAGATTTTCTTTCTTGAAATAGGATTCTTTCTTTGCATCTCTTTTTCTATCCATCACCCCTAATTACATTCAGTTTTTTGTTATTGAAAGTTTGTTATTTGTTGTTGAATAAGATAATAACAGGCTTCATTTTCTTTCTGTAGGTTCTTGGTGAAATTCAGGAAATTGTGAAAACAGGGCTGTGGGTAGGCGATTGCTTCATTTACACAAGTTCTGTGAACAGATTAAATTATTATGTTGGAGGAGAAATAGTCACCATTGCCCACTTGGACAGGTAGCTGACTATCGTTTTGCTTTTGTTTTTAATATCCTAAATTTAAAAGTATACTTTAAAAATAAAACCAGTTGCTGGCTTGTAACAATGATAGGCCTGGTTTTTCAGTGTTATGGTTTTAATAGGTGGCAATTTGCTAACTAAAACTGCATCAATCAAATGAAAAGATTTTGAGCAAGAAGCAGAGGGAAGAAGGGAGGGAGAGAGTATGTACTGATCTGGGCTTAATTCTAAATTAGTTTCCATTTCTCTTACAGGACAATGTATCTCCTGGGCTATATTCCTAAAGACAACAGGCTTTATCTGGGGGATAAGGAACTGAACATCGTTAGCTACTCCCTGCTGGTTTCAGTGCTGGAGTACCAGACAGCCGTCATGCGGAGGGACTTCAGCATGGCCGATAAGGTCCTCCCGACCATCCCGAAAGAGCAGAGGACCAGAGTTGCACACTTCTTGGAAAAGCAGGTAAGGGGGGTTGTTTGTTTATTTATGTGTGTTTTTAAAGCCAGCAATTTGAAAGAATGTTTGTATGAGTTTGAACTTTCTTTCTTTATTGTCACTGTAATTGTTTCCTTATGGCAGTGGACTTTCTCTTATAAATTTAGGTCACTTATTAATATGCTTCCTTCTCCTTTCTCATTGTCCTTCATATCCCCTTTATATGTTGAAGGTGATTTATTAGTCTTCCCTTTCTCTAGACTTCTTTTCCATTCTATGAGTATTTTCATTTCTATGCTGTATTTTTCTCTATCCTAGCTAGCTTCTCTCTTTCTGTAAAATACACATAAAATTTATCATTAGTGATGAGCGTTTTCCTTAAAGTAGCATTTTTATAATCAGAGTTTGTTTATTCTTGAAACATAGTTGATTTACAGTGTTGTGCCTGTCTGCTGTATATGACTCAGTTATACACAAATATACATTCTTTTTTTATAATCTTTTCTGTTGTGGCTTATCGCAGAATATTGAGTATAGTTCTCTGTGCTGTACAGTAGGGTGTTGTCTATCCATTCTATACAAAATGGTTTGCACCTGCCAACCCCCTCCTAGTCCATCTCTGTCCGTCTCCCCTCCTTGGCAACCACAAATCTGTTCTCTATGTCTATGAATCTGTTTCTGTTTCTTAAATAGGTTTTGTGCCATATTTTAAATGCCACATATAAGTGATACTATGTGATATTTGTCTTTGTCTTTCTGACTTACTTCACTTAGTATGATAATCTCTAGATCCACTGGCATTATTTCATTCTATTTATGGCTGTGTAGTATACCATTGTATGTATGTACCACATCTTTATCTAGTCCTCTGTCGGTGGACATTTCAGTTGTTTCTGACTCTTGTGAAAAGTGCTGCTTTAAAATCCAAGTTATGTGCACAAAAGCTTTGGAAGGCTTAGGAGAACACAGCCCTCTCCCTTCTCTCATTTACGCTCCCTAGTGGTAATCACTTAATTCTTTTAGCTGACTATTGGCATTTATTTCCACATGTCTAACATGCTTATTATGGAGAAGGCAATGGCACCCCACTCCAGTACTCTTGCCTGGAAAATCCCATGGACGGAGGAGCCTGGTAGGCTGCAGACCATGGGGTCGCTAAGAGTCAGACACGACTGAGCGACTTCACCTGGTGGGCTGCCGTCTATGGGGTCACACAGAGTCGGACACGACTGACATGACTTAGTAGCAACATGCTTATTATATTGCTGTTTCTCAGTTTTAGGTATTTTTTGGGACCTCCCACTCTGTAGAAAATGAAGAATTTATCTTTCTTTCACTCCCCCTGCTTCAACAACCTACATGCCACTTAAATCGTTACATCATAATTTTGATTAGATCAGTATCCATTGTTTATATTATTATGACTATTTAAACCCTGTTGACAGCTGAGCCATATTATAGCTTCCCCTTTTTTCAGTTGTTTTCCCTGAGTTAATAACTGATTCTTTTATTAACGTTGCTTATTTCTCTATGTGTTTAGGGTTATTCTTCCTACTCTGCTGCTTCTCCAGACTTCCTTGCTATCTCCTTTCAGTGTGTTCAGTCTCCTTCAGGCTCAGCTGACTTTTTCACTCATCATGAGTATCCCCTCCCCATCATGTTGGGGCCTCCCTTCGTCTTGAGCCATTGTTTCCTATATCCCCTATCTTCTTTCCTGGTTTACTCCCTCATTTTGCTGGAGTATGTCCTTCAGTGGTTTTCTGAGAAAAGGGTTTTTTATTGATAGGAAGTAAATGTTTTTGTGACCTTGAATATCTGAAAGTGCCATTGTTCTACCCTAGAACATATTTGGCCACTTAACTGGATATAGAATTCTAAGTTGGAGATAGTTTTCTCTCAGAATTATAAAAAAAAAAATTCTATTTTGTCTTCTGGTTTCTAGTTATTGTTGAAGTCTAAACCATTTATATTCCTGAGTCTTGGTGCCTGATCTGTTTTTTCTCTTTGGAAGCTTTTTGGATCTTGCTCCTGTTGTTCTGTAATGTTATCATGATGGTGGGCCCTGGCTTAGGAGTCAGTCATCATTCATTCTGCTAGGTATTAGATGAGCTGTCTTAATTGGAAGCGCATTCCTTCATTTTTGAGAGATTTTGTTGAATCATGTTTCTGTTGATTTCCTTCCTATGTTTTCCATATCCTCTCTGTGGAACTGTTGTTCAGATGTTGGACTTCTTGGCACTGGTTTTCTCATTTTGTTATTCTTGGACTTTTAAAATCTTGTTTATTGATCAGAGTTTCTCTTCATACCCTCTGTTAGGGTATAAGTGATAGTTGGAGTTTTCCTTTTCCCTTATTGGTATGCTTTCTTCAGATTACTGTTACTGGTCCTGCTATTATTGGTTTGATTTCTGTCTTTCCTTTTAAAGATTTTCCTCAGGTATCTGATGATCTTTGAGCACTCCTTTAAGAGTGGAGGTCTAAGAAGCAGGTCAAAAGATCTGAGTTCATGGGTGAACTTATTGAGTATGAACTTAAAATATGTGATGTGGCTGGGCCAATTGATTGGGAAACCTCAATGTCAGTTTCTTCATGTAATGAATTTGTTCATTTAGTAAATTTAATGAGCACTTAATATTGTACCAAGCACTGCCCAGGCTGGCATATGACCCTCATTGACATTTTAGTATTTTTAAGTCTAGCCCCTTTGGTTAGTTTACAGAGAAGCTCCCCAGTCACCATCATTCTGGGGGTGGGGGTGGGGGTGCGGTGGGTAGAGTACAGCTTGGTGTCTCAGTATTTAGTATTTCAAACATTTAGTTAAGTATCCATTCTCATAATCTCCTGTTTTCCTTTTGCCACTCGGTATTCCTTCTGGGTGTGTAGGTATCCCTCAGGCTGGAGACCCTCTAGTTTACCTTCTGTAGACATCAAGCCTCGTCTTCCATGTGTGTTGAGAGGATGTGGGGAGGCGTGAGGACCTGGGGTGTCTAACTGCTTCTTATATAGACCTAGGCAGTTTGATTTCTTTGCTGGCTTTAACACTGCCCTTCACGAGACACAGCTGAGGTGTGAATTGAGTTATTTCTATGCTGTCTTGACTCCTGGTTTAGTCTTCTCTGGTGTTTTAACTGAATGTTTATTTCAGTAAGTTTAACTCCTTCACCAGCTTTCAAGCTTCACAAAGTGTTGTTATTAAGACTGATTTCTCCTCTGCCTTTTTATGTGTCCTTGGGAGTTTGTGCTTTAAAGAAGAATCCCTGTAGTGTCATTTCAGTGGAGATTGGTGGAAAACAAAAGTAAACATATATAGTCCACCTCATTTCATTTGCTTCGCCCTCACCTATATATGACTAGTACTATGGATTATCTATCCTCCACTCTTGGATTGTATGTTGTCTGCATTAGTGCTAGGGGAGAAAAGGAGTAATGCAGATTATTCAGAATTTCTTGTTACCTTGTACCTCAGGGGTGAGTGGAGGGAGGGGCAGCTTGTATAGTCTGGGAACTTATTTTGAACACAGTGATACAGCCATGCTGACTATTTAGTGAGACAGAACTGTCCAATTTCTGCATCCTGACTTAACAGCATTCACCTTCAGTCTGAGGAAGTCTTCTGCAGCTTGAACTTTTTGTCTCATTATACCAATCCCCTGGAGCTGAAGAACTTGCCCATAGGGCAGACCCCATCAGCACCGTGTTGTGGGAGAAGCTAATATAGTGATTATAGTAGTTGGCTTAAAAGCTTGTTTCTGATGGCTGACTGGAGCATGGGAAGGAGGTTTTAGACTTCTGCCCTCTGGAATACTTGCTGAAGAGTAAACTGGACATGAGACCAACAGTAAAGGCATAGGTAACACCCAGGCAGTGTCTGGACCTGAAGGCAAAATGTTTGCTAAATGACCTGCGGATGATTGAAAATCGTAAAGTTTTACATTTGATTTTCCTTTCTTTGAGGCCCAGGACTAGATCTCTAAGGCCCAGCTTGGGCAATTACAGACAGCTAGGTGTAAACTACTGTGCCTTTTCTTTTTTAAATGGTTCTTGTCCAGTCAACTTTCTAGAATCATTTTTGATATTTACTTTTATACTTCTAAATTTTACTAGTTGTTGTTTTACTTGAGTTTATCAAGCATTGGTCAGCTTCCATGCTTAGAAAACAGGCGTGCAACTGAATTTTGTCTTTCCTGTATGTTCTTACCAGTTGATTTAATGGCTCCTTAATTTTTCTGTCTTCTTATTGAAGAGTAGTTGTTGTTATTGTTACTTTTGTTTAAGTAACAGGGCTTCCAATGTCGGCAGCGTATTTAGTTTTGAGGGGAAAATGGATTATTTGCCATGTGTGTGCACTGTATATGTAGACTACACACACAGGTTTTGCTGTACATAAACACACACACATATCTTATCTGTTCAGGGCTTCAAGCAGCAAGCTCTTACAGTTTCCACAGACCCTGAGCATCGCTTTGAACTTGCTCTTCAGCTTGGAGAACTAAAAATTGCATACCAGTTAGCAGTGGAAGCAGAGGTATGTACTAATTTATCATTTTTTGTAACTGATGGAAAGAAAGGTCAGGAGATATTTGTATGTGTTTAGTGTAAGTTGTGTTATTTAACTTTTCTGAAATGCAAATTAGTAACTAATTTTGGTGAGGTTATTGCCTCTCTTTGGTCTTTTTAAAAATGATTAATTCTATATTCTTATTAATATATTCTTAGCATTCTAATTTAAGCTAAAGTTTTTTGTTTTTTTAATCTTAACATGGGATCTATTTTGGAAGAGAAGAATAGCTGGAAGATAGTAGATAAAGGAATCTGGAACTCTCAAATAATGCAGACAAGCAGTAATGTGTCAATATCCCAAACTAGTGAGGAAGATGTTAGTTTTAAAGAAGGGTTCTGACATTTTGAGACAATTTAATGACATTTTTATGGATCGTATATTGAGGGCTCCAGTTATGGTTCAGTCTAGCTTTTACAGGTGAATTCATTTCAGATGTACTAAAGAAATTTTAGCTATGTTAAGATTATCCAAATGAGCAGCATTTTATTTGATTTCTGAGACACTACCAAATGACAGGAATAATATTTATTATTAAATATTTAAGGACATAAAATCTTTTTTTCTATTCTTTTTTAAAAAAGGGTTATAAATCATTCCTTAAATTACAATCTAATCACCTGAAAACTTATTAGTTTTAGTTTCACTATATAATTACAAGATAAAAATATAATGGGCTAATTATTCATACAGCATTAAAATTGATTTGTGTTTGAATTAATTTTGTGTATGTGAATAATTTCCATTTCCTAATTACATATTTTGTCATTCCGTTCTTATTTTGATTGACAGAACCAACTTAACAAGCACAGCTCAGTATACATAAAACATGTATTTTATAATTATAGAAAATATAAAATTGTCAGCACAGTAATGCTCAGATTAACAGAATAATGTTGGTATTGGAAATTCAGATGTTGATTTAAAAGATATTTTAATGTGGAAACTCTTTCTTACAGTCAGAACAGAAGTGGAAACAGCTTGCTGAACTTGCCATTAGTAAATGCCAGTTTGGCCTAGCCCAGGAGTGCCTGCATCATGCACAGGACTATGGGGGTCTGCTGCTTTTGGCCACTGCCTCTGGTAATGCTAGTATGGTGAACAAGCTAGCAGAGGGCGCAGAGAGAGACGGCAAGAATAATGTGGCATTCATGAGCTACTTTTTACAGGGCAAGTAAGTATTAACCCACGGTCTAAAGGCAGGCAGAGTAATGAGAAGCACTGTCTGCACTGACTTTTGAGGGTGGTCTTTCGAGAGCAACGTGAAGAGGAAGCCCTGGAGAGTGCACTGATGCCTGGCCAGGGGGTATTGCTGGTAGGAGCAGGCAGGGGGACAGGGCTGCTTCAGCAAAGGATGCTTTTACCACAGTTTGTCTAAATGTTTGAGCAGAGTTGAGCTTCAGAGAAGAGAAATGTTAAACCCCTTTCTCAATAGCCCTGCCACTTCCTGGCTAAGGTATTTTATTTAATGACAGCAAGAGGCTGTCATTTGGTACCTGAATGGCAGGTGATTTTGCCCAAATTGAATAATTCTGATCTGTTTACAACAAAAAATCCAAAAGGGGGATCAGGATGCTAGTTACTAGTTACTAGCTAGTTACTTTTAGATTTGCATTTAAAGCATTAAAATGTCATATATTTTCAAAAGTGTAGCAGTTAGTACATATCAGATCTTTTCATTAGTTGACCATTATGAAATAAAATGCAAAAGTATTCATTAATTTTGCCTTACAGACTTTCTGAACCTCACAGTTCATCATAAAAACTTTGAATGTGTATGTATTTTATACCAAAGTTTTTATGATGAACTGTGAGGTTCAGAAAGTCTGTAAGGCAAAATTAATGAATACTTTTGCATTTTATTTCATAATGGTCAACTAATGAAAAGATCTGATGACACCCTACTCCAGTACTCTTGCCTGGAAAATCCCATGGACGGAGGAGCCTGGTGGGCTACAGTCCATGGGGTCGCTAAGAGTTGGACAACTGAGCGACTTCACTTTCACTTTTCACTTTCATGCATTGGAGAAGGAAATGGCAACCCACTCCAGTGTTCTTGCCTGGAGAATCCCAGGGACGGGGGAGCCTGATGAGCTGCCGTCTCTGGGGTCGCACAGAGTCGGACACGACTGACACGACTTAGCAGCAGTAGCAGCAGCAGCATGCATACATTTATATACCTGTGAGAAAAGGTCTGGGCTTCCCTGGTGGCTCAGTGGTAAACAATCTGCTTGCCAATGCTGGAGACATGGGTTAGATTCCTGGGTTGGGAAGATCCCCTGGAGAAGGAAATGGCAACCCACTCCAGTATTTTTGCCTGGTAAATCCCATGGACAGAGGAACCTGGTGGGCTTCAGCCCATGGGGTCGCAAAAGAATCCGACACGACCGAGCAACTTAACAAGAATAGGTCCACTGTTTTTTGGCTGCACTGGGTCTTTCGCTGAGCAGGGGCTTTCTCCAGCTGCAGTGCGTGAGGACCACTATAGTTGTGGTGCACTAGCTTCTCACTGTGATGGCTTCTCTCACCGGGGAGCAGGGACTCTAGAGCATGGGGGCTTCAATAGTTGTGGCACATGGGCTCAGCTGCCCTGCAACACGTCCCCCCTGCATTGGCAGGCAGATTCTTAACCATTGGCCCACCAGGGAAGTCTGGTTCTACTTTTCTTATCAATTATTCAAAAACCCCAAAAATTCTGAAGAGAGTTATTTGGTGGCATAATCAGACCTAAACTCTTAAATTGTTAGTTGTTTTTAATGTTTTTATGCCACTTGGTATGTTTTTATTGTATTTAGTAGTCACGTGTTTTTTGCAGAATATTAACGTTTGTGTCTTTGGTGCTGAGGATATTATGTAATATGTGGCATATTACTTTGTAATATCCAAGTATTACCTTTTTAAAATTAAAAAAAAATTCTTAATTCTAAAACACAGTATCCACTTTATCAAACTTACACAGGAAAAAACTGAAATAAAGAGAATGGACACTTGGATATTTTCCTACTGGGCACCACTGCATTGTCTAGCACTGTTCATCTTAGAGATGCTGCCCTCAGTAATATACTTGAGAAACGAGTTTCTCCTCTGTATCTCCTGAAGCCCTTAAATGTGTTCGTATCAGCTACCTTGTCTTAAAAAGCCCCTTTAGTCTGCCTAGGACAGTTAAGCAGATTGAAAATGGTCACAAAAGCTATCTTATTTCTCACACTCCTGGAGTCCATTATGTAACTCACAGGTGATAAGTTAATGGCTCAGTGACAGAAAAGAGGTATACATGTGGGAGCTGGAGAGGGAATGCTGACTTTGCAGCACTAAATTCACATTTCTCTAATGTGCTAAGTGCCATTATTACGGCGTTTATTCGTGGTAACAGTGCCTGTCTTTAATCTGTAGGCTTGATGCTTGCCTGGAGCTTTTGATTAGAACTGGACGACTGCCAGAAGCTGCCTTCCTGGCACGGACTTACCTACCCAGTCAGGTTTCAAGGTACAGACTTTTCATTTTGGGAGGAAATATTTCAGATAAAAACAGAGTCCTTACCAATCTCCCTTTGGTTCCATATCTGTAACAGGGTGGTGAAACTCTGGAGAGAAAACCTCTCAAAAGTCAATCAGAAAGCAGCAGAATCCCTTGCTGATCCAACAGAATATGAAAACCTTTTCCCTGGATTAAAGGAAGCCTTTGTTGTAGAAGAATGGGTGAAGGAAACGCATGCCGACCTATGGCCGGCCAAACAGTACCCACTTGTCACCGTGAGTGCCTGGGGCGCCTGATTTTGCGTAACTGCAAGTAGAAGGGCATTCACAGCTTAAGGTTTTAAACTGTACTACATACGTTCTGATTTGATTGAGAGCTAGTATTTGGGATTTGGGCTAAGTTCATAGATGAATTATGCTTTCAGAATATTTCATTCCATCATTGCTTCATTCCCTGATAGCCAAATGAAGAAAGAAATGTTATGGAAGAGGCAAAAGGCTTTCAACCCTCAAGATCTGCAGCTCAGCAGGTCAGTAGACTGCTACACAAGATAGTCTGGTTGAGATTTGTTGATTTTAAGTACCATCTCCCACTTCCTAATCCCGATCAGTCTTCCCTTTGGCAAAAACTTCGAATTCCTGAACAAATTCCTTTGTTTTGTGGATTTTCAGGAACTTGATGGGAAACCTGCTTCTCCTACTCCTGTTATCGTGACCTCCCAGACAGCCAACAAAGAAGAAAAGGTATTGACATCATACCCAGCTTCCCGCTGGACCCCAGCCTCACCCTCTTTCCACGTGAACGTGTGCTAGCTGTGCAGGCCTGTGTTTTAAGTGATGTAATCAGTTTCAGAGCAGAGGCTTTGAAATGGAAAGATACCCCTTTCTGACTGTTGGTTTAGTTCTCTTTGGATCATGAATCACAGGTAACTCTTCGTTAACACAGTACTACAGAACTCACCCTCTTCCTTTTGTTTGCAGAGTTTACTTGAGTTGGAAGTAGATTTGGATAATTTGGAAATAGAAGATATTGACACAACAGATATCAACCTAGATGAAGATATTTTGGACGACTAAATAATATTTCCCGTTTACTCAACTAAACAGATGATCATTATGGACAGGTATCGATCGTCACCCTGACCACCATGCTTTGGACTCTGAGAAACTCCTTACATTTTTTATATGTAGACGCTGTTGCCCACTAGGAGCACAATGCCCTCATCTTCGGAGGAGTTTCTGTGCAGCATCTAAATCACTGTTCGCTTAACTAAAACAGCTGTGGGCTTTGATTTTTTTCATACTGTCATTGGACCGTATCTCATAAAATCTTCTGAAATAATGAAGATACTTCAGAGTTTCCTTTTTGCAAAATGAAAACAGGATTCCAGTTTGGCTGAGCCAAAACTACACCTCTTCTAGGTATCAGCCCATGTTCTCTTCTCTTTGAATAACTATTTTCAAATAGCATCATTCATATTTTTCTTAGACTTGAGTATCGGTGCTAGACCTCACTGCATTATTCCCCTCATTCTGTATAACTTTCTTATGCCTTCCTCTGACTTTGTCTGGTAGTACCTATTGCTAGAGTCAACTCCCCTGACCACATTAAGCTGGGCTCTGTTTAAATTACCAACTGACCCATTTGGTAACACAGAGACATAGTACTTTTATTCTTTCTTTTTACACTGTACTCATCTGACATGATTAGAGAAATTCATAACCAGGCATTTAAATATACTTCAGTTATCCTCTCATAGCTTCGGAAAGTGAGTGGAGTAAATAGTTTTTTCTTTGTATTTCTGATAGAGGCACTATTTAGAGTCTAAAAAACAATTTTATAAGGAACTCTTAATTTTGACATTTTTTTTCAGTATTGACAGAAAACCAGCTAGAATTTAGTAAAATGAAGTTTATTTAAAAAATATTTTTAGGAAGCTGCAGAACTGCTAATGAATGCTTCTTGGTAAGCTTGCAGTGTTAATTCTATATATGCTCCCTTCTGTGCTTCTGTTTTTGCAAAGACCTGTTTAAAAAAAAAAAGTTTTAAAATAGAGAATATACTATTGATAAAGTTCCTAGTGAAGTCCCAGTTTAAAAACCCTCCACATTTCACAATATTTTTCTGATTACCAAACAATAAGCATACTACATGGACAGAAAAACAGTATCACAGTTAAAGCAACCTAATTCCAAACACCAGAAGTTTCCAAACATGATTGTCATTTTTCAGAAAAAAATTAAGAAAACCTACACTGCTGGATCAAAATAAGAAGCATTAGGTTCAAGAGAAATCCAGAGGATGGAAGTTAGCAAGATGATTTTTCACTTTAAAGAATGGGCTTTTCCTACTCCACCTATAATGTCATCACTGGTTGTTTTTATCCTCAGTAAGCCTTATAACTGCTTTGCAGTAGCATAAAGTAATATTAGGAGAGAAGCCAGATCCACAAATAACATGTCTATTGTGAGCATCAGAAAAGATGAAAATCATACAATGGTTTCCCCGCATCCTGAAAAAAAACCATCTCAACATTTACAGAGAAATCTGTGTAATCCCATAGTTTTGAGAGCGATACAGTTCCAAAATGAGAACGCACTATCCTCCCTGCTTCTGGACAGGAATGTGACCAAACTGGGCGACATGTGCTCTAAAGAGCACAGGAGCTGCCGCCCCACTATCTGAACTCCTTGGACTCCGGTGGCAGCTGTTTCTATTGTCCAGGCTGAAGAAATACGGGGCTCTAATCACTCTGGTTTAAGACCACGAATCTGTGTGTGTGTTGGTCACTCAGTTGTGTACTACTCTTTGCAACCCCCACGGGGTGTAGCCCTCTAGTCTCCTCTGTCCATGGGATTCTCCAAGTAAGAATACTGGAGCGGGTTACCATTCCCTTCTCCAGGGGATCTTCCTGACCCAGGGATTGAACCCTATGATTTCTTCACTCAATCACTACATGATAATGAATGTGAAAGAAGTCCCTTTACCTTAATTAACTGTAATCCCTCAGCAGCCTGCTCTTTGGCCTCTTGAGCTGACTGGCCATCAGGATGGAGGATGTGATAGAGCTGGACCAAGCTGGCGGCATCATCAACTCTGGAGGGAAAGGGTTTACTGTTATAAAGGGTTTGTTGTTTTCATTTTCTTTTTACATATTTAACTTTAGTTTATAGTTTTCTTCTTCGGCTTCACAGTCCTATAAAAGTATATGCTCAACTTTACATTTCAAACTTCCTTTGGGCCAGGGGGAAAAAAAACTTTTACAGCTTTCAGTTTCATATTTTCAAACCATTTTCAGGAATATTGGCTAGTTTAGGTTTCACAGGACAAGAGTCAATACAGACAGGTACCCAGATAATGAAAGTGAATATATTAAAAATGTGGCTGTATCCTTTCTGAAAGCAGAGCATCATTTCTCATAGAAACAGTGTTCTAACAGTGGGTGATTTCCAGGCTGGCCCACATCACCAGCAGATAGTAATAGAGAGGGTGGGTCTGTACCCTCATCCCACATAAGCCAGAGGCTGGTGGACATGGGGATGCTCAGTCCACTTGCCTTCAGGTGCAAACTAGCAGTGACATCTGCTGAGGAATTTTCACTGAGACTCTGAATTAGTGGATAAATGCTTCTGAGAGGCATCTAGAAGTCCAAGGAAAGACTCCCAAGCCACCTGTCAATTCACAGGATCCCATTAGTTAAAAACCAGCATCCTAGAGAAGCAAATTTGAAATTATGCACTCTAGATAGAAGAGAATTCAGGTTCTTCCTCAGCAATCTGTCTTGTCTGTCTCTTGTCACACAACTACCCATGATGAAGCCAGAACAAGAGCTCAATTCTTCCAGTTTGTACTTAACCTTTTGAGAAATCTATAGGCTGTTTTTATCAACATTAAAACTTTGCCTTCCCCAAACTAAATAACCTCTATCCTCTCACACAGTCAACACCTTCCTACCATTTGCCACCTCAAAGCCCTTCTAGAGTGGAGTGAGAGTGGGGTAAAGAGTTTCTTAAGCCACGGTGACCTTAGAGAAATGCTCTGGGCTCATCCCAAAGCCTGTTCACCCTAAAGGTCATCTCTTGGTGAAACTGAGAAAACCAGAGCTGAGAAACCAAACTTTCCAGAGGAAAAATATTTGTTTAATGTTCATTATCTACTGTGTTTGTTGTACTCTAATAGTTCAACAAATGTGGCAACAAAAGATAACAGTCATTCTCTTAAAAGCTAAGCATGTGAGTCCATAAAGAGCTTAACTGGGTTTCTATATCTTGGTCACAGCAGGGCTTCTTTATGTTCATGCTACTGTATAATACCTGTTTCACAGAACGATTTAGCTTCAAACCCAGCCTGTATTTGAAATTAAAAGCAAGTAAATCCTCATGTAAAAAAATGTTTTAAAGCACCTCAATTCAAGACCAACAGTGGAACTTAAGTTTGAAATCTGTGCAGAATTCTGGCATGGGCTCCATTTGCCAAGGATATGCACCCTCTACTGTTTAACCTGGGATTTGCAGCAAACTGTCCTGCTGAGAATTCCCACAGGAAGTTTTACTTACACAGAGCAGGAAAGGTTAAGTACTCAAAATTCCCTCCCAGTATGCAAATATGGCAACCCACTCCAGTACTCTTGCCTGGAAACTCCCATGGACAGAGGAGCCTGGTGGGCTGCAGTTCATGGGGTCGCTTAAGAGTCGGGCACGACTGAGCGATTTGACTTTCACTTTTCACTTTCATGCATTGGAGAAGGAAATGGCAACCCACTCCAGTGTTCTTGCCTGGAGAATCCCAGGGACAGAGGAGCCTAGTGGGCTGCCGTCTGTGGGATCACACACAGTCAGACACAACTGAAGCGACTTAGCAGCAGCAGCAGCATGCAAATGAATTGCTTCAGATGTAAAGCTTACATGTGATAAGTATTTCTATAATAACTTATGAGTACACCTTGATAAATAATTTTCAGCGAAATACATTCTGTGTTGCTCTAATTTCTTGCAAAAAATGTTAAATAATTTCAGAACATTTACAGCTGAGCAGCTTTAAATTCATTCACAGCTAATGCACCTAAAGGCAAGTAATTTTTGAACATGCTCATGATCACCAGCAGCCTCCTGCTTATGTGGGATGTGGACTGCAAGGAGATCCAACCACTCCATCCTAAAGGAGATCAGTCCTGGGTGTTCATTGGAAGGACTGATGCTGAAGCTGAAACTCCAATACTTTGGCCACCTGATGTGAAGAGCTGACTCATTGGAAAAGACCCTGATGCTGGGAAAGATTGAGGGCAGGAGGAGAAGGAGACGAAAGAGGATGAGATGGTTGGATGGCATCACCGACTCAATGGACGTGGGCTTGGGTGGACTCGGAGTTGGTGATGGACAGGGAGGCCTGACATGTTGCGGTTCATGGGGTTGCAAAGAGTCGGACACAACTGAGCGACTGAACTGAACCGAAATACAGGTTTACTGTAATGATAGTGAGAATTTCTTTACTTACTAAGATCATACTTACAAATCTCTCTGAATCTGGTCAATCAATAAACCATCAATCTTTTTCTTATTTACAAAATACCAGGCCATTCCACCAAAGTGTCTTGTTGAACGTAAAAGGTCATACTTTCCATATTTATCTATATCTTCATAGGTCTGATGATGAACCTATCCATACAAAATGCAATTTTTCAGAAATACAAAAGTAAAAGTGAGCCAACATTACTGGATATACATCCACTAGCATGCGAGCTGTCTAAGAAAGTATTAGTAAACCAGGTCTCCTGATCCTGCATCCACCATCAGTCATTAACTAGCAGGTATGATTAAGGACAGCTCGCCACTGGCAGTGTGTGGAACCTGGAACAAGTCTGCCAGACATTTATAACCAGATCAATTACTCTTCAGCAGCCATGCACTATATATGAAGCACCTATTATATATATGGACCACTGGAAATAACGGACTTCCACTTCTCCTTTCCCCTACCCAGTCAACTATCCCACTCCATCTTACTAATTAATGTTCCTTTAGTTCTTCCAGACTGATCTTAAATGAGGACTCTGATGAGGGCATTCCTATATTAAAAAGGCTGCTGACTGAAGTCCAGATTCGTCAGCCTAGCATCTGAGGTTACCTGTGATATGGCCCCATCTACCTTTCTAGCTTAATCTTGAACCACTTCCCTAGGTATTCACCACATGTACAAGCAAAACAGATGACTGGCCATTTCTCAAGTCTACTTTTGTGTCCTGCCTATTGTTCGTACTTTCCTTTCTACCTGAAATACTTCTCCATCCACTTGCCACAATGTTCCCTATCCTCCTAAAGCCCTCTTAGGCCTTCCCTGAGAGCATGTTGCAGCCTTCTCTTAGCACCCAACATCTTAGACCTATGGTGGTGATTATACTTCCCCACAATCTTTCCTGGACTGCAAGCTTCGACAAGGTTCCCTATCCTAGTTCATGTCATCACCTCCACAGTAACACCTTACACACAGAAGGTACTATATGATTATTAAATTGCAACATAAGGCACATACACTGCATTTTGGCAAACTTTAGTAAATAACTTTCCTGTACAATAAACTGAAGAAAAAATCTCTGCCATCAAGTTTGGGTACTAACTCTATCACTTATTAGCTGTGCAACTTTCAGCGAGTTACTTGACTCTCTAAACTTAAGTTCTCTCATCCTTAAAGGGTTGTTGAAAGGATGAAAATATCTATTTTGTGTACATCCAGCACTGGACAGGTGTTCAGGCATTTCCCTTTTCCTCCCCCTGTATTGAAGCTTATAACCTAACTCATTGTGTTGGACTAAAAAATCTTACTCATAACCATACTGACACCCATACTTTAGATACTATAAAATATACTCACTTTGATATAGTCAGCAGAATCTGGCTCAAACTGGGCAACGCAGAGATTGAGGACATCAACATGCCGGTCCTGACTGTACATGGTCTAAACCCACATAGCAGAGTTGGAATTAAATGAGAAGAAAGTGCAACACCTGTCCAGACACCATGACAGCCCTGCCCCTCCACACACAGGCCACATCTGTGCCCAGCACGAGGGAGGCAGAAACCACACACAAACCACATGTCACACCTGGATTCAAATCCCAGCTAACCCAACTACAAGACAATGACCCTACTTATCATTAGAAATGCCTGTGTTTATCAAAGCAAAATACCCAGCAGCACCAGAGCCAACAGGTTCAACAAAGAAATCACCACCGCCTCTATGACCCCAAAGTCATCTTACCTGAAGATTTTCTTCCCTAAAAATTACTGGTGTTAAAACTCTACGGCCTTCTTTGGGGAAATAAATTTGAATCATGCGGTCCCGTTCTTCCCAAGAGGCTTTGCGTAGCGTGCCACTTGGTTCTCTGACAACAATAAAACGCTCCTGAAATAGAAAACACAAGGATGAGTTTGTGAGGGCTGATTTTTAGTTCCAGTGTCCCACTAAGCACCATTATAAGAATAGTTTGCAATCAACAATATAAAATGCAACGGGCAAACAAAATGCAATCGTGTATGATTTCAATAATAATTTTAAACCTCAGATTTGGTGAGATTTGATACTTCCTTCACTAATCATCCCTGATAGCTCAGTTGGTAAAGAATCCGCCTGCAATGCAGGAGACCCCGGTTTGATTCCTGGGTTGAGAAGATCCCCCGGAGAAGGGATAGGCTACCCACTCCAGTATTCTGTCCTAGAGAATTCCATGAACTGTATAGTCCATGGGGTCGCAAAGAGTCAGACACAACTAAGAAACTTTCAGTTCAGTTCAGTTCACTAATCACTGCAGTGCCTCTGACGATCAAAAATCTAATGAAAGTATTTACTAAATATGAACTACAGTGGTAAAGTGAGTTGAATGCATAAAATGATTCAACTAAAAAAAGTTGATTTGAGATTCATCTAAATCCATTTCAGAAAAAAGAAGTGCTATAAACCTTTTTAAATTGTTTTCTTATCCTAAAGTCTCACCCAGATAAGACTTGACTATTTTATGGTCCATATTTAAAGTGACAAGGATAAATGGAACAAACCCAAGAATGTGGAATCTTACTTCCACACCTCTGCGAGTCCTCATTCTGGCAAGAGACAAATGTGTCAGAGAGACTGGTGCACCTGCCTCTGGTCTCTTTTTTTTTTTTTTTCCTAAGGAAATTCTTGTTTTATTTATGTATTTACATGGACTCCTTACACAAATAACATTCCTGTTCTCCTAAGGGTTTCTTCTATAAATTGGAATGGCCAGGGAAAAGCATTGTCTAATTTTGACTTGATTATACACGTTCAAAAGAGAAAGGGAGTGAAGAGAAAAGC
This sequence comes from Bos indicus x Bos taurus, assembly GCF_003369695.1. NCBI lineage: Eukaryota > Metazoa > Chordata > Mammalia > Artiodactyla > Bovidae > Bos > Bos indicus x Bos taurus. Next base: position 129,167,829 of record NC_040076.1, read on the forward strand.
ATTGGAAAGTCTTTGACTCTGGGGCTCAGCACGTACAACAGACGTCTCGGACTCAAGATTCATCCAGGTTGTCGGGTAGTTCCAACGCCGAGGGAAAACTAGGGGAGCCCACCCCACCCCACCCCACAGAGAGAATTTCTACAGCTACTCTAGCAAGATGATCCAGCTAAAGCATAGGTTTCAAACTACAGAGTTTCAACTTAACATCTAAAATTTTAAACTGTAGCATTTCTGCGACAAATAAGCTCCGAGAGCTCATCTCAGAAGAAAAATTAAAGAACTATTGCTCTGATGAATGTTTGGATAAACAAGTACGGTGACCGCAACCAAGGTGTTGAGGGCAAAATTAAAGATCATCCCAGGCCAAACGATGCTTCCTTCACCTACTGGGTGAATTCCACTCACTGTCTGTACCACTCAACTGGCAATCTAATTTAGCACAGGCAGCATTCTTGACACCTCATAGATACTGTTAACTTTGTTTCAGAACTAGAAAAGGTCAGGAACTGGATTATAATTCTTTACAAAACCCAGAAGGACTTACACAGAGTTTTGCACACAGCTGATAAATGCTACACATCTGATTAATGTTTAACCAGATGGTAGTGACTCTCAACTCTTCAGAACTTTAATAAGTCTCTGAATGTGTTTTAAGCATAATATAATTAAACCTTTCATCAAGCACTGCAAACAGAAAAAAATAAAATAGATGGTAAAGTAACACAATTGTTCCTCAAACGGATTTTGGCAATTTGAATTCCAAGTTCCTTTCTCCCTTTCAGGTTATAGAATGCTCCCATAACCAGCCTTCACAGCACTGCAAACGTATATTAAAATACTTCAAAGCAAAAATTCTAATAAAATGAAACTCTGATCCCATTCATTATGTCAGATATACAGGTGACTGACATACAGACATGGACACTGCTCACATCGCGTCTTCTAACCATAATCAATATGATAAAAAGATTAGCATGGGGTGGCCCTTTTTTCAACCCTATCACTATTAAATATTCTACTGCAGTTTGTGGGCTAAAATGCAAATTACTCTTTTCACTCATTACTTGAAAAGGCTCAAACACAAAACTAATGTATTTTATTCTATAAGTGCTAGAGTGTTCTTTTGGAACTGCCAATCAAGTGAAGAGGAGCTAGACAATAAAAACTACAGCAGATGAAGTGGTACCTAAAAATTATCTGGGCAAGTGGGGTATTTTTACTGCAAATTCTGAAAAGTGAAAATCCTTTGAGAAGTCTGAGCTTTGGGAGCATCAGCAAGCATTCCATCTTCTCAAAAAGCTTGAGCTTTTTGAAGTCAATCTAGCTTGGGCAGAATCATTTTGTGATTAGACATATACTTACCCGATGTGGTATGCTGTACGATATATCAGTAAACACATATTTGGCTGTTTCGGTTCCTTCCAAAATCTTATCTTCAGCTAACACATCATTTATTGGTGTTCGCTCTTCCAGAACTGGTGGCATTTTTAATCTGACTTTAGCTGCCTCAATCGCCTGTCTTGTAGCCTAATGAAATAAAATATATCTTAGGGAAAGCCACAAAGTTACAGACCAAAAGGATCATCTGACAAAAGCAGATACTAATAAAGAAAAGTGCTAAAGACTTCAGACAGAACCTGTAGGTACAAATAAGTGAGTGAAAAGCCAAACTTGGGCTCCTGGGCCCTGGCCTTTGTCTCTGTGATGAGAACATCCGTCACAGGCTCAACCACTCTCAAAAACAGAAAAGGGAGGCTCTGAGACAGAGCCAGGCCACAAGAGCCACCCAAAACAGGACAGAGGATTTCACTTACTGGGTGCTTACTATGTTCCAGATGTTGCTCAAATACTCTGAGTGCATCTGGCTCCTTTAATGCCACAACTACCCATATGAGCCAAGCGTTACTATTTATAGAGGTCATTTTATGAGAAAGAAAATAGAGGCACACAAATGTTAAGTAAATTGCTAACAAGCTGCAGCACTACAATTTGAACCCAGGCAATTTAACTCCAGAGCCCATGCCCTTAACCACTGAGCACAGTGCTCCATGCCATACTGCTAACAGTGGTTCTCTGAGAGATGAAAGGGGCCTTTCACTCTTCATGTGCTATATACTTTGGGGTATTTGAACTCTGCTATGGCTCTCAATGATTTTTGAGTTGAAAGAAAAGCAACAATATTTCACATATTCATACATGAAAGGGTTTTCCACAAAGCACTCAATACCCATGACTGCAGGAGGACACCTGCCTGGAACAGAATACTGTTCAGAAGGATCTCACAATCTCACCAAGCCTCAGCCTTAAAGCAGCTCACAACCAATGTTTCTGCAGGAAGGAGGCTGGAGCAAGGAGAACAGAGGAAGGATGCTAGGCTGGTTTTGGAGCAGAGGTGGTTCCGCCTGATAGCCAGACCTGACCCATATGTGCAGTCTGTCTAATTCTGGCAATCTTCCCTACTCCTCTCTGCCAGACTGCACAAGTTTCTTTTCTCAGTTCTGTGCCTGGAACTCCCCCTCAAATCTGGAGGGACCCTGAAAATTTTGTTTAATCTTTTAAAGAAAGATATTCTACCAATATTCCTACATTCACATACCTCTTCCAACTGTGCCTGGGTCATTAGCTTGTAAGTTGGTGGTTTCGTTTCTTGTACTGCTGGCTTAAAAATCTTCAGTAAATCCAAGCCTGTCATCTTGATGAGTATGCTTTGGACTTCCTCATCCATAAAAGTAGGTTTCTTGATCTTTGGGCTACCAGATTCTGTTAAATAAATTTTAGTAAATAAGATGGCAAAAATGACAAGACAACAAGACATCTAAATGGAAAAAGTCAATGATAAAAATGATTAACACCATGTCTACCTCAGTATGCACAATGCTAATACCTACAAGACTCATTCATTCATTTAAAATTTACTGGGCATTCACGATGATCAAGATACAGTTTCTGCCAAAAAGGCACTCAAAGTCTAGTGAAGGAAGCAACAGGATAAAAGTAGTTAATGCAATATTAATGACAATAACGGTTACTGCCAACCAAAGAATTGTTTCCTACTTGACAGGAGTTACACACATTTTCAGGAAGGCTTACACCAAGCCACAAAGTATGTACTGATATCCCAGTTTTGTATATGAGGATACTGGAGGCTTGCCAAAGACAATTAGCTATTAAATGATATACCCAGGATTTAAACCAAAGTTTATCTGATTCTAGAACCTAGATCAATTTCAATTTACCATCATGTTCCTCAGAGTAAGTGCTACATACAAGGGAGGTACAGGGGGTTGTATGATAACAGAGACTGAAACTAAACTTAGCCTGGGAGCAGAGAAAGGCATGGTAGAGTCAAAGAATGCTTCCCGGGGACCCTGAATAGGGCAGAGAAAAAAAGGGAAGGAAATTCTAGGCTGAGGGGTTCCATAGGAAAGAGAGGCCTGGATCACTGGACACGATACTGAAAAGGCCATGTGATGTTATGGAAGAAAGCTGGACAGGAGCGGAGACGCAGATCTCAGCTCTGCCCGCCCTAGTATGCCTATCCCTTTGCCCAGCCTCCACTGCCATTGGAGTGGGGGAAGCCATTCGTCCCAACCACCTCGTCCTCTGCTGGCCCTATAAATGCTGGTGTCCCACAGGATTCTGAACTACATTTTTCTCTCCCTTCTCACATTCTTGATGGATTATCTCCTAACCTTCTGTAACTATTAACTACCTAGAAACTCTAAAAGCTGAATCTCCAGCCAGATCATCTTCCATCCAACTACCCAACGGACATCTCGCATGTACGTCATACTGCCAAAGCAGAACTCGTAACTTCTCTTCTATCACAAACCTGCTTTTCCTCCTATCCTTAGCACCATCCAATAGGTCACGTGGGCCAGAAACCTACAGTCATTCTTGACTTCCCCACTACCCTCCACATCTAGCCAACAGCATCAATAATAAAAATGGTAATGTTAACAGCTAACATCTGTTAGATATTTACTATGTGCCAGTACTGACTAATACTTTTACATACTTGGTACATTTAATCCTCATAACAACCCCGTAAATACTATGATTAGTCCCATTTTTACAAGAGGACACTGACACAAATCAATTGCCTGTTACATCTTATAAATCATTCTTTAACTCTCTATTTCCCACTGCCACTACCCTAGTCAAGGCCATCCTATCTCTTGCCTCAGCCTTCTAACCTGTCTCCTTGCCTCCATTCTGACCATTCTCCACAGATCAATCACAGTCATTTATTAAATATGTAATCCAAACAACAGAAAAGAGTAACAAAATAAAGAGGTGGTTCTTTGAAAACATAAACAAAACTGACAAACTTTTAGCTAGACCAAGGGAAAAAGAGGACCCAAACTAACAAAATTATAACTAAAAAAGACATTACAACTGATACTACAAAATTACAAAGGATCATAAAGGGCTACTATGAGTAACAATATGCCAGCAAATTGGACAACCTAGAAGAAGTGGAAAAATTCTTAGAAACATACAATCTACCAAGACTAAATCAGGAAGTAATAGAAAATCAAAGCAGACCAATTACTACCAAGAAGACTGAATCCATAATAAAAAATCCTCCAGTGAAAACAGGCTCAGGACCAGATGGTTTCACAGGAGACTTATCAAACATTTAAAGACAAATTAATGCCAATCCTTCTCAAACTCTTCCAAAAAACTGAAGAGCAGGAAGCACTCCCAAACTCATTTTATAAGGCCAGCATTATCCTGATACTGAAATCAATAAAGGATACTAACAGAAATCTACAGGCCAATATCCCTGATGAATACAGATGCAAAAATTCTCAATAAAATACTAGCAAACTGATTCAGCAGAACGTTAAAAAGATCGTTCACCATGATCAAAGAAGATTTGGGATGCAAATACGGCTCAACATACTCAAACCAATCATTATGAAACATATTCATAGAAAGAAGGAAAAAGATTTCTTTGATAGATGCAAACAAGCACGTGACAAAATTAATGATTTTAAATTTCTAACAAATCAGGTAAAAAGGAACACACCTCAACACAATAAAGACCATAAATGACAAACACACTGCTAACATACTCAATCAGGAAAGGTTGAAAGTCTTTTCTCTAAGAACAGAAACAAGACAGGGTTGCCCACTCTCACCACTCCTTATACAACCCAGTACTGGAAGTTCTAGTCTGAGTACTCAGCCAAGAAAAAGAAATAAAAGGCATCAGAATTGAAATGGAGTAAAATTGTCTCTCTCTGCAGACAAAATGATGTTATCTATAAAAATCCTAAAGACTCCATCAATAAACTATGAGATCAACAAATTCAGCAAAGTTGCAAGATACAAAATGAATATCCCAAAACCAATACCATTTCTATACACTAACAACAAATTACCTGAAAAAGTAATAAAGTATCAAAAACATTATAATACTTAGTACTAAATTTAACCAAGGAGGTGAAAGATTGCGTTGCTGAAAACCACAAAACGTTGATGAAAGAAATCAAACGTATAATAAGTGGGCAGGTACTCTGTGTTCATGGATTAGAGAATTAATATCATTAAAATGTCCATACTACCCAAAGCTATCTACAGATTCAATGCAACCCCTACTGAGAGTTCAACAGCATTTTTTACAGAAGTGGAAAAAAACAATTGACAAATCTTTATGGAATCGAAATCACAAGAGACCATGTGATTGCCAAACCAATCCTAAGAAGAACAAAGCAGGAGGCATCACACTTCCAGACTTCAAGCCATTAACATGAAATCAAAACAGTATGGTCCTGGCATAAAAAAAGACACACAGACCAAGAGAATAGAGTGCAGAAATAAACTCATGTATATACAGCCAACTAATAATTGAAACTGTGTCCCCAGTAGACTTTGTGCTCTCCCAAGGCAACAGCCCTGTCTTGTACTGGTCTCTGGCACCCAAGGTCTCTTACAGTGACTGACACACAATAGCGCTCAGCACCACCTCTCACCTCAGACCACCTCACCCATTCCCCCAGCTTCTGTTAACATTTTTACTCCAATGTTTCTCACCTTATATGTAACTGCATATCTGACAACTCCACTGGAATTTCAAAGGCATTTCAAATTTCAAATGTAATGCATCCAAAACAGATATTTAATTCCACTCCCTCTCCCATCTCATTTCTCCTGCCTCCACAATGGGTTCCCAAACTACCTGGGTTCAGTCTCATTTCTGGACTTTTGCTTACGCTGTTTCCTGCACTTGAAATGTTTCTTGGTTTTCTCAACACGATTAACCAAGTTTCAACTGTGGTCACATTTTCTAGGAAACCTCCCCTGCCCTTCCAGCCTAGTTTAAGCGCCACTCTTCTCTCCATTGGAGAAGGAAATGGCAACCCACTCCAGTATCCTTGCCTGGATAATTCCACGGACATAGGAGCCTGGCAGGCTACAGTCCATTCGGGCGGATATAGTCGGACACGACTGAGCGACTATTATTCACTCACTCCTCTCCATCCCCAATCACAGTCCAGGTCACACTGCACTGCCTCTTCCCACTGGACCACGACTTCCCTCAAGCAAAAACCGATGTCAGTCTTAGTCCCCCTTAACCCCTAAACTTAGCTTGGTGCTCTACGAAGAGCGGAGCTCAAGCAGTGCTGCTTAGGCAAGGGAACGAATCAACAAACGCGGGTGACGTCCGACAGGATACAGCCGCCTGGGTCTAAGGGCGCGCCAAGGGAAGAACTGGGGCCCCCGCGTGGGTCTCGTCATCTGAAAGGCTCTAGATCTCCCAGAAGAACGCTCCAGGGGACGCCTAGCAGGTCACTCACCGGCCTCGGAACAGAGCCCACGGCATGGCGTTCCCGCCCCGCAGACCCCGGGCAGAGGCTGGAACAGGTCGCCGGGCCGCGGCCGAGCGCGGGCCCGGAAATAGACTCGCCCGGCACCCCGAGAACCTGCATGGAGATTCCACAGCGATAAAGACACTCTGAGGGTCGCCATCATTATCCGGGCCACTTACGCCGGAAACGGCTGAGAAAGATTCTGGGTCTCACGCGGTTCGCGCGGCACCCTGGGAAATGTAGTCTGGATGAAGGAGAAGGAGGAAGCGACGCAATTCCTATTTATAAAACAATAAACTTGTTTATAAAACAATAGATTGTTTCTTGTACACAGCTCGTTCACACGTAAAAGGTGTTTATATGACCTTTTTTCTGGACCTTGCCTTCGTTTCCATGGCTCTAAATAACAAATTCCCACTTCCTGCCCAAACCTTTTCTCCCAGCCCCAGGTTTAAATCCAACTGCCTCAGCATCCTACTTTTCCATTCAAAAGTCTCACGCCCCCAACCCCCGCCCCCACCCCGCCCCACTGCTGCTACTGCTACTGCTAAGTCGCTTCAGTCGTGTCCGACTCTGTGCGACCCCATAGACGGCAGCCCACCAGACTTCCCCGCCGCTGGGATTCTCCAGGCAAGAACACTGGAATGGGTTGCCAAATAACACCTGATTCCAGACCCCGATTGCCATGGCACCTATCATTCCCCTTCAACTCACACACCTTTTTCTGTCTCAGAATCTTAAGTCTCTTTTGCAGCTCTTTTCTCAATTTGTGCTCAATTATTTTGCTCATTTATCTGCTTGCTTATTTTTCTCATGCCATGAAATCAATGACATTATATATTGTGTTATAAGATCACCCAGCCTGGTACATATGCACACAGGAAACATTTGTTGAATAAATGACTAAATGAACGATTAGAGGATCCTGTTATGTTCTTCCCAGTTGTCCAGGATGTGCAGGTTTTATCCTCCCCTAGCCTGGTGCCCGTGCTAACTTATTCCCAACATCTGACTAAAAAGAGGCATTAAGTAAACGACTATTTGAATTCGCTAGACAAATAAACTCATCTTCTAACCTGACCTCATCATTGCCCAGTTAAGAGCTCTGTTTATGAACTCATACCCTATTTGGGCAGGGAAAGAGAGAGCCCTAGGCTTGGTGCTGCATTCAGGCATGACTGCTGCCCAATATGTCCCAACACTTCCTCTCACACCTACAAGATAAAAGGTGTCAGGGAGTGCTAGTGGGATGCACACAAGTGTCTCCCAGCCGTGTCCTTTCTCTGAGAATATACCACCTACTTTCCCAGAAGATAGGCTTCTGTGGTTGTGTTTGTCTTATTAACATCCTCCTAGATAAAACTGATTGGACAATGAGTGGACACCTAATGCAGGAGAAATGACTCGTTGGATGTTGCATTAGTTCCCTATAGCTTCTGTAGCAAATTATGACAAATTTGGTTACTTATAACAACAGAAATCCTCTCACAGTTCTGGATACCAGTCATCTAAAATCAGTATCACTCAGCTAGGTCAAAGTATTAGCAGAGCTGTGCCCCTTTCAGAGGCTCCAAGGGAAAACCTGTCTCCCAGATTCTTGTGACTGCAAACACTCCTTGGTTTATGGCTGCATCACTATAATCTCTGCTTCACTGCACCTTCTGTTCTGTGTCCAACTGAATTTTACCTCACTCTGTAAGGTTATACATATGATTGCATTTAGGGCCCACCCAGATAATCCAGGATAATCTCTCCATCTTCAAATGCTTAATCATTTTTGCAAAGATCCTGTTTCCATATAACATTCATAGGTTACAGGAACTGGGAAATAAATATCCTTTCAGGAGGAAGAACATTTTCAGCTGACCCCAGCTGTGCAGGCACCAAGCAGATTTTATCTCAATATTTCAAACTCGGAAACATAGTTGATGGCAGAAGCTTAAAATGGGTAACTGTTCAGAAAGGTTTGGAGCAGACTTTTCCAGCAATATGCTCACTAATCAACAAGCAGAGAGAATGCCAGTCTACAGAGAAAGGCAGGAAAAGGGATCAGGAACATAAATGGCAAACTAGGGTGCTTGAGAAAGAGAGGAAGGGAGGGGTGTGCTATCTTGCCCAGAGATGCTCCCACCTTCCTGTATTAACCTCCTTTTCTTGGGCTACACTAAATTACTGATGGATTACCAAGATTCTTAATTTCAGCTGTAACCTTGGGCAGATGCCCACATCTTTCAGAGCCTCAGTCTCTCACCTGAAAACTGGGTATGATGATAGTACTTTTCTTACAGACTCTGAGGACAAAGTACATTCAGGATCTAATGCCTAGTTTTTCCAAAGGGGACGCAAGAAGCAAGAAGGTCATGTGGCAGCAAGGTGGTGGCTTTCTGAAGATCTTCACAGGGAAAGCTTTACAGCATTATATGGTTATCAGTTAAGATTCTCTGGTTACAAGTGACAGAAATCTTTCTTACAAAACAGAGACAGAAGTGATGGGAAGGATGCTTAATATCTCACAGAGTTAAAGAGAAAGCCGAACAGCCAAGCCTCAAGAAAGACTTGAAGGATGGAGGCTCCAACGTCCCCAAAGGCAAGAACTTAAGAGAAACTGCTTCAGGATGTCAGAATTACTTGATTCCAACTCAGTTGGCCCTCTGAATTACAAATCCACAGGTTCAACCAACTGTATGTCGAAAATATTAAAAGAAACAACGTTTTTAAAAGTTCCATAAAGCAAAGCTTGAATCTGCCATATGTCAGCAAATATTTACATATCATTTACATTGTATTTACAACTATTTATATAGCTTTGGACAGCAAGGAGATCCAACCAGTCAATTCCACAGGAAATCAACCCTGAATATTCATTGGAAGGACTGATGCTGAAGCTGAAACCCCAATACTTTGGCCACCTGATGCGAAGAGTCAACTCATTGGAAAAGACTCTGATGCTGGAAAAGATTGAGGGCAGAAGGAGAAGGGGGTGACAGAAGATGAGACGGTTGGATGGCACTACCAATTCAGTGGACATGAATTTGAGCAAACTCTGGAAGATAGTGAAGGACAGGGAAGCCTGGTGTGCTGCAGTCCATGGGGTCACAAAGAGTTGGACACAACTTAGCACAATACACAACAACAACAATATAGGATTTACATTGTATTGGGTATTGTAAGTAATATAGAGATGATTTAAACTGTGAGAGTGTGTGTATATTATAAGCAAACAGTATGCCATTTTATGTAAGAGACTAGAGCATCCTTGTATTTTGGTGTCTGAGAGAGTCCCAGAACCAGCCCTCTGTGGATCTTGAGGGATGACTCTACATGCTTCCCACCAAATTTAAGTTCCTGGTGAGAGAAGTGGATTGCCCTGATGGGGCTCTGTTTACCTGGAAACGGGAAGTTGATCCTCTGACAGTTCCAAGACAACGTGGCTGCATCTAGCAGTAGGATTCATCAGGTAAAATATGGGAGAGGGATCACCAGCTCTGTGGAGCAAGAATGAGTCCTATTATTTGTCAAGCAAAAATGTAGTGATGTTTCAATTATTCAATTGTGATTTTACAAGGTCTGAACTTTTCATTATTTCTCTAAAGGGACTAGGATTTTGCCCTGGTCTTTTAGAATTCTTCAAGATAAGGGTGTGAGGATAGATGTCAGAGAGATGGATGACAGAGACTGAGGGAGAAGGGTAACAGTTTGGACAATCCAAGAACCCTTTCAATCTTCAGCAACACCCTTGCAACTTACACATAATCTTCAAAACCCTATCTTTGAAGTTGTCCCTAAGGGCCACATGTGCCCCCATTTTTATCCTCACCCAGAATGTTTTCCCCTGCTCCTGTTCAAGGTCCAAATCTCCAAAAGTTTCCCCCACACACAAATTCCAAGGCCAAAGCCCCTCTGTGCACTGAGAAGGAACCATTAGCAAGGAAAAGAGTAAAGTGAGAAGAGGTACATGATGATGGGAGGTTCCCAAAGAAGCTGCAGCAAATAAGGTCTAAGTGGGGACAATGGCCATTGATGGGATGGGGCCTTTGTACCAGGAGGCAGGGAGGTAAAGATGGTGGAGTGTGGATAGGTTTTGAGTGGAGAATCAGAGGGCCTTCCTGATTCTCAGCCTCTCTTCTCTGAGCAGTGGAAAGCAAAGTCATTGGCTGAGAAAAGGCAGGGTTGTATTGGGAGCTGCAGGAGTGAAAAGTCTGAGGAGCTGGTGGGGGCTGTGCACAAGGCTCTGATGCTAGAACTTGAATCCACCCAGTCCACCAAGTAGTGGGAGGGTCTGAAGCAGTGCTAGAAAGGAATCAAGATCTGGAAGCCAGGAAACTATTTCTGCTAGTTCCGGAGGAAAACGGAAAATACTTAAGATGTGCCTGGAAGCCTGTGCAAGGCTGTACCTGAGCAGAAGAACCATAAGCAATGGTAAGGATGTTATCAGACCTGACAAAGCACCTTCCCACTCACTCAGAGCACTCACTCAGACCACCTTCCCACTCACTCAGAGCACAGATTTCTCATTAGTCCTGTGTGTCCTCATAGCAGACTGATGAAGTAGACAAGGCAGATACTGATATTCCCATCTTCTATACATAAGCTGAGATTCTGCAGAGTTAAGGGTCTTGCCTAGGGCCACCCGATTTAGAGACAAGGCTATAAACTTTGTGGTCCCTGGCAGCCGTTACAATAGAAAAGCTCTGCTTCACGTGTGTTTAGTAGGGTGAGGAAAAAACACTGACAGTTGCAGAAATAATAAAGACTGACATGGCCCAAAAGAGAGCAGGCGGGGAGACTGTCCTCCCCCACAAGATGATGGGGTGGATGAGTCAGTTCTTCCAACCCTGGAATTATCTGTTGATCCTCAATTTTCCACATGACACTCTGTCTCTTTTCTTCCGACAGCACCTACTGAACTACAATTATACCCCAAACTGAACACTCAAAACAGAAAATGATTGCCCAAAGCCAAGGCTACATCTGTCTGTGATGACAGGCAGACTCTCTGTCCTATGGCACAAGGACATGGATATCAAAGGCACTTAGGCCAGCTCCTTCCTGCCATTCTGGAGCCCCATCATGATGCAGGCCCAGAGGATCACCGCCTGTCACAGCCACAGTGGATATGATCTATGATAGCAGACACTTGGCTCTCCTACTCGCGAGAGCTGGCTGCTGTCAGGTTTGGTATGTGGAACATTTTGTCTGAGGGATATGCTGGCCTGGGTTGAAAGTAATTCCCATCAGCTCAGAACCGGGTGGTCTGTCACAAGGTTATTTTTCAGTTCGATCTGGACTCAGGAAGTCTTTCGGACTGAGAGCTGATATTTTCAAAGGTTAATAAGCCCATCAGAGATTTCTTTCATGGGAAAATGTGATGCATCTGATTGTCCTGACTTGCATGCAGTTCCCAGATCAGGACCTGAGCATTATTTCACTTCAGACTCAGGACTGCAGTGTCCTCAAGATGCTTGGGGCCCAGAATGGGAGAAGCATTGGCTGCTACTAATGGAAAGCCAGATAGGGCAGAATGTATGGTCTTAGGACGGCCTTAGTGTGTGCCTGTGTGTATGTGCACATGCAGTGTGTGTGTGTGTTTGGCTATATGTGTCACACAAATGTTTATGTGCATGTTTGTCTGTCTTCAGGGGGCATGTGTTTGTGCATATGTGTATGTCAGGGTGGCCAATTGGTGTGAAAGTGCGTGTTCAAATATGTGTATACATGCATGTATGTATATGTTATTTTGAACGTGCGTGCATTTGGGTGGTCTTGTGTATGCACTGATGCACATTCGGTTCAGTTCAGTTCAGTTGCTCAGCCCTGTCCAACTTTTTCCAACCCCATTGACTGTAGCACACCAGGCTTCCCTGTCCATCACCAACTCCTGGAGCTTACTCAAACTCATGTCCCTCGAGTCGGTGATGCCATCCAACCACGTCATCGTCCGTCATCCCCTTCTCCTGCCTTCAATCTTTCCCAGCACCGGGGTCTTTTCCAATGAATCAGTTCTTCACATCAGGTGGACAAAGTATTGGAGTTTCAACTTCAGCATCAGTCCTTCCAATGAATATTTACAACTGATTTCCTTTAGGATTGACTGGTTGGATCTCCTTGCAGTCCAAGAGACTCTCAAGAGTCTTCTCCAACACCACAGTTCAAAAGCATCATTTTTTTGGCGCTCAGCTTTCTTTATAGTACAACTCTCACATCCATACATGACTACTGGAAAAACCATAGCTTTGACTAGACAGACCTTTGTTGGCAAAGTAATGCCTCTGCTTTTTAATACGCTATCTAGGTTGGTCATAGCTTTTCTTCCAAGGAGCAAGTGTCTTTTACTTTCATGGCTGCAGTCATCATCTGCAGTGATTTTGGAGGTTCCCCCCCCCCCAGTAAAGTCTGTCACTGTTTCCATTGTTTTCCCATCTATTTGCCATGAAGTGATGGGGCTGGATGCCATGATCTTAGTTTTCTGAATGTTGTGTTTTAAGCCAACTTTTTCACTCTCCTCTTTCTCTTTCATCAAGAGGCTCTTTAGTTCCTCTTCACTTTTTGCCATAAGGGTGGTGTCCTCTGTGTATCTGAAGTTATTGATATTTCTCCTGGAAATTTTGATTCCAGCTTGTACTTCATCCAGCCCAGCATTTCACATGACGTACTCTGCATATAAGTCAAATAAGCAGGGTGACAATATACAGCCGTGACGTATTCCTTTCCCAGTTTGGAACCAGTCTGTTGTTCCATGTCTGGTTGTAACTGTTGCTTCTTGACCTGCATACAGATTTCTCAGGCGTCAGGTCAGTTGGTCTGGTATTCCCATCTCTTTAAGAATTTTCCATAGTTTGTTGTGATCCACATAGTGAAAGGCTTTGGAATAGTTAATAAAGCAAAAGTAGATGTTTTTTTCCTGGAACTCTCTTGCTTTTTTGATGATCCAATGGATGTTGGCAATTTGATCTCTGGTTCCTCTGGCTTTTCTAAACCCAGCTTGAACATCTGAAAGTTCACGTACTGTTGAAGCCTGGCGTGGAGAATTTTGAGCATTGCCTTGCTAGCATGTGAGATGACTGCAAGGTGTGGTAGTTTGAACATTCTTTGGCATTGCCTTTCTTTGGGATTGGAATGAAAACTGACCTTTTCCAGTCCTGCGGCCACTGCTGAGTTCTCCAAATTTGCTAGCATATTGAGTGCAGCACTTTCACAGCATCATCTTTTAGGATTTTAAACAGCTCAACTGGAATTCATACATGGGTTCAAACACCTATGCTGGCCTGGAATGGGGCAGTTTAACGATTAGAGATTTGGAATCAGACAGATATGGGTTCAAATTCTAACCCTACAATTTACTAGCTATATGAGCCCTTGCTATTCACCACCTTGGCTTCCTCCTCTCCAAGCTGGGAGGAGAACAGCTTCCTCATAGGCCCAGGGAGAGGGTTAACAGCCATGGAACAATACAGCCCTGGCACATAGTCAGTGCCCAGCAAGTGGTAGATAATATTACTGCTATGACTATCATCTCCTCCACCATCATCATCATTCTTGCCTCTTGCCATTTTGTTCCCTGGCTGTGTGGCATGTGTTTTGTCTCTTTAAAACCCACCCAGGGCTGCAAACATTTCAGATGTAAATGAACGGACTTGAACTAGAAGTCCAGAGAAATGAGTGACCACACCAATTCCCCTCATCCACCGTGACTTTGGCTACGTCAGTAAATCACAATTTCCACTCAGCCAAGTGGCACAAGTAACAATCCCCATTCAATGAGTTTTTTTTTCTGTGCTGGTACATGTTGCAGAGATGAAGGTAATTAAGTGATTGTCAACGGCTTTCTGCACACCCAGGCCTGGCATAGGGTTCCATGGAACATATGAGAAAAGAATACACATATCTTTGACCTTAACAATTTCCAGTGGACTTGCCCTGTTGTTTTGTTTTGTTTTTAGGAATGTTTGTGCATGAAAATTTACTTGATATGATTCATAAATGAAGAACACACTAGAGCAGCTCTGTACTCAAAGATAATTGGAAGAAAATACATAATATATAAGCCAAAATATTCACTCAAACAGTCATTCTAATTGGTGTTCATAAATCTAAAATTTTAAATGTTTTGTAAATACGAAGAAAAGATAGCAATTCACTATTCAATAAAATTAAAAGTCAAAGTTTTCAAAATATTACCTTTGACAATGCAAATACTGTTTAAATTATTATTAAAATTTTTAATATAGAGATTCCCTGGCAGTCCAGTGGTTAGGACTTGGTGCTTTCATTGCCATGGACCTGGGTTCAATCCCTGGTCAGGGAACTAACATTCCACAAGCCACATGGTGTGGCCAAAAAAATAATAATAAATTAAAAAATTAATGTAGCTATTTTTCACTATTCCCCTTATTATTATCTCTGTAATTTCTTTGTTTTGTTTTTATTTTTTATTTTTAACTTTACAATATTGTATTGGTTTTGCCATATATCAACATGAATCTGCCACAGGTATACACGTGCCCTGTTGTTTTTAAAAAATAAACAATTAAATAGGCTTATTCAGGAATAATTGGTGTACAATAAACTACACACAGTTGAGCTATTTCAAATCCTGAAAGATGATGCTGTGAAAGTGCTACACTCAATATGCCAGCAAATTTGAAAAACTTAGCAGTGGCCACAGGACTGGAAAAGGTCAGTTTTTATTCCAATCCCAAAGAAAGGCAATGCCAAAGAATGCTCAAACTACCACACAATTGCAGTCATCTCACACGCTAGTAAAGTAATGCTCAAAATTCTCCAAGCCAGGCTTCAACAGTACCTGAACCATGAACTTCCAGATGTTCAAGCTGGTTTTAGAAAAGGCAGAGAAACCAGAGATCAAATTGCCAACATCTGCTGGATCATGGAAAAAGCAAGAGAGTTCCAGAAAAACATCTAGTTCTGCTTTATTGACTATGCCAAAGCCTTTGACTGTGTGGATCACAACAAACTGTGGAAAATTCTCAAAGAGATGGGAATACCAGACCACCTGACCTGCCTCTTGAGAAACCTGTATGCAGGTCAGGAAGCAACAGTTAGAACTGGACATGAAACAACAGACTGGTTCCCAATAGGAAAAGGAGTACATCAAGGCTGTATATTGTCACCCTGCTTATTTAACTTCTATGCAGAGTACATCATGAGAAAGGCTGGGTTGGAAGAAGCACAAGCTGGAATCAAGATTTCTGGGAGAAATATCAATCACTTCAGATATGCAGATGACACCACACTTATGGCAGACAGTGAAGAGGAACTAAAAAGCCACTTGATGAAAGTGAAAGAGGAAAGTGAAAAAGTTGGCTTAAAGCTCAACATTCAGAAAACGAAGATCATGGCATCTGGTCCCATCACTTCATGGGAAATAGATGGGGAAACAGTGGAAACAGTGTCAGACTTTATTTTTGGGGGCTCCAAAACCACCGCAGATGGTGATTGCAGCCATGAAATTAAAAGACGCTTACTCCTTGGAAGGAAAGTTATGACCAACCTAGATAGCATATTCAAAAGCAGAGATATTACTTTGCCAACAAAGGTCCGTCTAGTCAAGGCTATGGTTTTTCCATTGATCATGTATGGATGTGAGAGTTGGACTCTGAAGAAATCTGAGCACCAAAGAATTGATGCTTTTGAACTGTGGTGTTGGAGAAGACTCTTGAGAGTCCCTTGGACTGCAAGGAGATCCAATCAGTCCATCCTAAAGGAGATCAGTCCTGGGTGTTCATTGGAAGGACTGATGTTTAAGCTGAAACTCCAATACTTTGGCCACTTCATGTGAAGAGTCGACTCATTGGAAAAGACCCTGAGGCTGGGAGGGATTGGGGGCAGGAGGAGAAGGGGATGACAGAGGATGAGATGGCTGGATGGCATCACTGACTCAATGGACATGAGTTTGAGTGAACTCCAGGAGTTGGTGATAGACAGGGAGGCCTGGCGTGCTGTGATTCATGGGGTCACAAAGAGTCGGACACGACTGAGTGACTGAACTGAACTGAAACTACACACAAATAAGCTTATGATCTGATAAGTTTTCACCTATGTATGTACATGCCACATAACCATCACCACATTCAAGATAATGAACATGTCCATCAGCCCATTTCTTCCTCCCATTCTTCCTGTACAACACCTTCCCCCAGGCAACCAAGATTTCTTTCTCTACAGACTGGTTTGCATTTTTTAGAGTTCTATAAGCTCCAGATTATAATCATAAGCA
The DNA here is from genome assembly GCF_003369695.1 of Bos indicus x Bos taurus. Taxonomy (NCBI): domain Eukaryota; kingdom Metazoa; phylum Chordata; class Mammalia; order Artiodactyla; family Bovidae; genus Bos; species Bos indicus x Bos taurus. Next base: position 129,184,884 of record NC_040076.1, read on the forward strand.
CGAATTCTTTTTTTGGATTTTTGCATTCAGCATAATTATTTTAAGCTTCATACATGTTATCATGTCAGCATATTCCTTTTTATTGTTGAATAATATTCCATTATATGGATGTACCACAATTTGCTATCCATTCACCTGTTGAGGAACTTTGGGGGTGTTTTTCTCTGATTATTACAAATAAAATGCCTATGAACTCTTATGTAGAATATTGGATAGAGTTCGCTGTGCTATGCAGTAGTACCTTGTTGATTATCTTATATATAGTAGTAGTTGTTGTATAGTTGCTAAGTCATGTCTGACTCTTTGTGACCCCATGGACTGTAACCAGCCAGACTCCTTTTTCCATGGGATTTCCCAGGCAAGAATACTGGAGTGGGTTGCCATTTCCTTCTCCAGGGGATCTTCCCAACCCAGGGATCAAACCTGCATCTCCTGTATTAGCAGGTGGATTCTTTACCACTGAGTCACCTGGGAAGCCCATATATAGTAGTGTCTGTATGTTAATGTGCATATTTGCTATTCATGTATCTTTTTTGATAATTTGTCTATTCAAATCTTATGCCTATTTTTAAAGTTGGGTTATTTGTTTCCTTACTGAATTTCAGGAATTCTTATATATTCTTGATACGAGTCCTATATTTAAAATGTTTGCAAATATTTTCTCCCACTTTGTGGCTTGCCTTTAACAATATCTTGTAAAGAGAAATTTTAAATTTATCACTGTGTTCTTTTATGGGTTATGCTTTGACTAACCCAAGGTCACAATGTTTTCTTTTAGAAGGTTCATAGTTTTATATTTCATGTTTAGGTCTATGGCCCATTTTGGGTTAATTTTTAAAATATAGCATAAGGATTGCTAAAATATAGCATTAGACATATCCTTAGGGTTTATATATTTGATGTTATTTATAAATGTTATTTTCATTTTGATTTGTCAGTGTTGCTAGTCTATAGAGATACTATTGATTTTTGTATATAATATCCTGAAAACCTGCTCAACTCACTTTTTTAGTTCTACTAGGTTGTCTGTAAATTCCATCAGGTGCTTTACATTGTCTGTAAATAAAGATAGCTTTAATTCTTCTTTTACAATCTGGAGGCCATTTTTCCCTTTTCTTACTTGATTGCACTTGCTAGAACCACTACTACGATGTCAAATATCAGTAGCGAGAGCTAACATCCTTATCTCATTCCATTGATCTTTGAGGGGAAGCATTCTATCTTTTATATTAAGTGTGATGGTAGCAGTAGTTTTTCATATATGTCCTTTGTCAGTTTGTAGAAATTCTCTTCTATTTCCAGGCAGCTGGAAATTTATTTCAGGAATGAATACTGGACTCCTATAAATTTTTTTCAAACCTGTTGAGATGATCATGGGACTTTATTTATATAGTTTAATACAGTGAATTACACTGATTGATTTTTGTATGTTAAACCAACCCTGTATTCCTGGAATAAACCCATTTGATAAGAATGTACCATACTTCCATAAATATTGTTGGATTGATTTAATAAAACTTTAACAATTTTTAGTTTATGTTCATGAAGATAGGAGTCCATTGTTACCTTTTCTTGAAGTGTTTGTCTGATTTTAGTATTAGTGTGAGAGTAATGCTAGCTGCCTAGAATGAGTTGAGAAACCTTTTCAGTTCAGTTCAGTTGCTCAGTTGTGTCTGACTCTTTGAGACCCCATGGACTGCAGCACGCCAGGCCTCCCTGTCTATCACCAACTCCTGGAGTTTATTCAAACTCATGTCCATTGAGTCAGTGATGCCATCCATACATCTCACAATGAAGAAACCTTTTAGTCTCTTCATTTTTCTGGAAGTGTTTGTGTAGAATTTGTATCGTTTCTCCTTTAAATGTTTGGTAGAATTCACCAATTAAGCCATCTGGGCCTGGAGTTTACAGTGAGGGAAGGTTTTTTAAACAAAATTTTAATTTCTTTAGTAGATATAGGGTTATTCAGGTAGCTTTTATATTTATTTTTTTTGAGTGAGCTTTGCTAGTTTGTATCTTTCAAGGAATTGGTCCATTTCATGTCAGTTTTCAAATTTATTAGTAAATACTGTCCACAGTATTACTGGTAAACTTTTATTATCTATATATTCTATAATGATATTCCTTCTCTTATTCCTGATATTAGTAATTTGTATATTCTCTTTTATTTCTAATCAGTCTAACCAGAAGTTTATCAACTTTGATTTCTCAAAGATCCAGTTTTTGGTTCTTGTTTTGTTTTGCTATTGTTCTTCTGTTTTATATTGATTTCTGTGTTGATTTTCTGTTTACTCTCTTTATTCTGCTTCTTTTTCTAGTTTCTTAAGGTGGAAACTGAGGTTGTTTTGAGATCTTTCTTTTTCTCCAATATAAGCATTTCATGCTATAAGTTTCCTCTTAAGAATTGCTTTGTCAACATCCCGTAAATTTTTATATGTTGTTTTCTTTATAATTCAAATCAAAATAACTTAAAATTTTTCTTTTTAAAACTTCTTCTTTAATCATGGGTTATTTACTAGTATGTTACTTGGCTGCTCTATATTTGGTATTTTTCCAGATATTTGCCTGTTATTAATTTCTAATTTAATTCTATTATGGTCATAGAATATATTTTGTATGACTTGAAACTTTTTAAATTTATTGAGACTTGTATTTTGTCCCAGAATACAGTCCATCTTAGTAAATATGCAGTGTACATTTGATTATCTTTTTGTTTTTAACTTCTAGTTCAATTCCATGGTGACCTGAGAGTAGGCATTGTATGATTTCTATTCTTTTAAGTGTGTTAAGGTGTGTTCTATGGCCCAGAATGTGATCTATTTTGGTGAATGTTCCATGTGAGCTTGAGAAGAATGTGTATCCTACTATTGTTGGAGGAAGTAGTCAACAGATGTCAACTATAGCCAGTTGACGGATGGTGCTTTTGAGTACAACTATGTCCTTACTGGATCTGTCCATTTTGTTAAAGGGGTACTGAATTCTCCAACTATAACAGTGGATTCATCCTATTTTTTTCTTGCAGTTCTATGTTTTGTTTCACACGTTTTGACACACACACACTAAGGATTATCATGACTTCTTGGAGAACTGGCCCCTTTATCATATGCCATACCCTTTTTTATCCCTGATAACTTTTCTTGCTCTAAATTCTGCTCTGTCTGAAATATAACTATTCTCACTGTCTTTTGATTAGTGTTAACAAGGTGTGGGGTTCCCAGGTGGCACTAGTTGTAAAGAACCTGCCTGCTAATGCAGGTGACATAAGAGACATGAGTTCATTCCCTGAGTCGGGAAGATCCCCTGCAGGAGGGTACAGCAACCCACTTAAGCATCCTCGCCTGGAGAATCCCATGGACAGAGGAACCTGGTGGGCTACAGTCCATAGAGTCACAAAGAGTCGGACATGACTGAAGCAATGCAGCAGCAGCAGCAGCAGCAGCAGCAGCAAAGTGTATCTTTCTCCATACTTTTAATCTATATGTGTCTTTATATACAATATAAAGAGGGGTTTCTTATAGGCTACATGTAGTTGTGTCTTGCTTTTTAATCTACTCTGACCATCTCTGTCTTCATTTAGTATATTTAAACCATTGCCATTTAAAGCATTTATTGATAATGCTGGATTAATACCAACCACATTTTTTACTATTTTCTATTTGTTGCCCTTGTTCTTTGTTCCTATTTTTGCCTTCCAGTCTTTTTCTGCCTTTAATGATTTTAATTGAACATTATGTGTTTCCATTTTCTTTCTAAGGGTACAAGTTATATTTCTTTTCATAGTGGCTGCCTTAGAGTTTGCAATATATAGTTACAACTAATCTAAATCCACTTTAAAATAACACCACACAACTTCATGGGTAGTGTGAGTACATTATAGTAACAAAGGTATTTCTTCCCATCCTTTGTATCACAGCCATCATTCACTTCACTTATACATTAATCTACTATATTGTTGCTTTATTTTGAACAAACTGTCATCTGTTAGATCAATTAAGAATAAGAAAAAGGAAAGATTTTCTTTTACCTTCACTTACTCTTTCTCCAATGCTCTTCCTTTCTTTATGCAGATCTATCAAGATTGCCGGGAGAAATACCAATAACCTCAGATATGCAGATGACACCACCCTTATGGCAGAAAGTGAAGAGGAACTAAAAAGCCACTTGATGAAAGTGAAAGAGGAGAGTGAAAAAGTTGGCTTAAAGCTCAACATTCAGAAAACGAAGATCATGGCATCTGGTCCCATCACTTCATGGGAAATAGATGGGGAAACAGTGGAAACAGCGTCAGACTTTATTTTGGGGGGCTCCAAAATCACTGCAGATGGTGATTGCAGCCATGAAATTAAAAGACGCTTACTCCTTGGAAGGAAAGTTATGACCAACCTAGATAGCATATTCAAAAGCAGAGATATTACTTTGCCAACAAAGGTCCGTCTAGTCAAGGCTATGGTTTTTCCTGTGGTCATGTATGGATGTGAGAGTTGGACTGTGAAGAAAGCTGAGTGCCGAAGAATTGATGCTTTTGAAGTGTGGTGTTGGAGAAGACTCTTGAGAGTCCCTTGGACTGCAAGGAGATCCAACCAGTCCATTCTAAAGATCAGACTTGGGTGTTCTTTGGAAGGAATGATGCTAAAGCTGAAACTCCAGTACTTTGGCCACCTCATGCGAAGAGTTGACTCATTGGAAAAGACTCTGATACTGGGAGGGATTGGGGGCAGGAGGAGAAGGGGACAACAGAGGATGAAATGGCTGGATGGCATCACCGACTCAATGGACGTGAGTTTGAGTGAACTCCGGGAGTTGGTGATAGACAGGGAAGCCTGGTGTGCTGCGATTCACGGGGTCGCAAAGAGTCAGACATGACTGAGGGACTGAACTGAACTGAACTGAAGCTTCTGACTTAATTCATTTTACTTCTCTAAAGAACTTCTTTTAACATTTCTTGCAAGGTAAGTCTACTGGCAACAAATTCCCTCAATTTTTGTTTTTCTGAAAAAGTCCTTATTTGCCTTCATTTTTGAAGGATAATTTTTGAGGATACAAAATTCTAGATTTTTGCATTTTTCTTTTCCTCTTAACACAAATATGTCACTGCACTGTTTGTTTGTTTGCATGGTTTCTGAGGAGAAGTCTGCTGTAATTCTTATCTTTGCTTTTCCATTGGTAAGGTGTTTTTCCTCTGGCTTCATTCAAGACTTTGTATTCAGTTTCTGCAGTTTGTGTATGAAACACTTCAGTGTTAATTGTTGGAATTTATCCTGCTGGGTGTTTTATGAGCTTCTTGGATCTGTGGTTTGGTGTGACATTAATTTGGGAGAAACGCTCAGTCGTTATTGTTTCACATATTTCTTGTACTCCTTTCTTTTTCTTGTCCTTCTGGTATTCCTGTGACACGTACATTACATGACTTGTAGTTTCTCCATAGTTCTGTGATAGTCTGTTTTTTTTTTTTTTTTCAGTCTCCCTTTTCTCCTTACTTTTCCATTCTGCAAGTTTCTATTGACATATTCTCAAGGGTAGAGACTCTTTCCTCAGCCATGATAAATCCAGTCTACTTAGTCATCAAAGGTATTCTTCATTTTTGTCACAGATTTTTGATCTCTGGTATTTCTTTTTGACTTTTTTTTAGAATTTCCATCTCTCTCCCTACATTGCCAATTTATTCTTTCATGCTGCCTACTTATCTATCAGAGACCTCAATGTGTTAATCATTGTTGTTTTAAATTCCTCTTCTAATAGTTCCAACATTTCTGCTCTATCTGATTCTGGTTCTGATGCATGTATTGGCTCATCAAACTTTTTTCCTCTTTAGCATGTTTTGTCATTTTTTCTTGATAGACATAATACACTGAGTAAAATGAATTGTTGTAAATAGGCCTTTAGTACTGTGGTGGTGAGGTGTGGAGGGAGAGGAAGTGTTCTAGAGTCCTGTGATTAGGGATTGGTCTCTAAGTGAGCCTGTGCCTCTGTGAACTTTACATGTACTTAGCAGTTTCTCCTCTACACTGTTAGGTGTGGCAGGATGGCTAGCAGGAAGCAGAGTTCCGTATTTTCCCTCCCCCAGATCATCTAGGCTCTGATAAAACCCTAGCAGGTTCAGTTCAGTTCAGTTGCTCAGTTGTGTCCGACTCTTTGTGACCCCATGAATTACAGCACGCCAGGCCTCCCTGTCCATCACCAACTCCTGGAATTCACTCAAACTCATGTGCATCGAGTCGGTGATGCCATCCAGCCATCTCATCCTCTGTCATCCTCTTCTCCTCCTGCCCCCAATCCCTCCCAGCATCAGAGTCTTTTCCAATGAGTCAACTCTTCGCATGAGGTGGCCAAAGTACTGGAGTTTCAGCTTTAGCATCATTCCTTCCAAAGAACATCCAGGACTGATCTCCTTTAGAATGTGGTTAGGTTCTGACAAAATAGTTTCTCTTGAGCTCAGGCCTCATAATGAAAACAATGGGATTCCCTAGTGGTTCAGTGGTTAAGAATATGTCTGCCAATGCAGGGGGCCAAGGGTAACTAAGCCCATGCATCACAACAATCATAGCCCATATGCCCTAGAATCCGTGCCCAGCAACAAAAGAAGCCACCACAATGAGAAGCTCATGCACTGCAACCAGAGAGTAGCTCCCACTTACCATAGAAAGGCCACAGAAAGGCCAAATACAGGAATGAAGACCCAGTGCAACCATAAAGAAACAAATAAATTAAATGTGAAAAACTAAAGAACACAGTGTTCTGGTAGATTTCAAAATGGTTACTTTCCCCATACCCCTGAAGGAAGCAGGTGGGGATTTTTCTCTGATATTTATTGTGAAAATGTAACAGAGAACAACTCTGACTCCATATCAGATCTATTTCATTAGCACCTACCTTTGTGCTGTCTTGCCTGGGCTTAGTCTGCCGTTTCTGCACCTTTGTAAAGGAAGGTTGATTATAGCCTGAAACACATAGGATAGTCCCTTCTCAAGGCTCCACCCTCCAGGATTGACCTTTAAAAGAATAACACTTCTCATTCATACAGAGATAAAAAGTTGCAGGTCTGAGGATAACATTTTTCTTGTTGGAAATTTACATGAACACCATGAACAGATCTACGTGGACATCTGCAAGAACAAAGGATTGTCACACCCTCTCTGAGTCTGGCTGACATCAAGGAGTCTGCAACAACCAGCCACACCCCTCCCATTTTAGTACAAAGCAAACCTGAATTCTAACTCAGGTAAGATGGTTCAGTGGGGCACGAGTCTACCACCTTGTCAATCTGCTGGGTTTCCTGAAAAACTCACTATTCCTTGTCCCAACACCCCGTCTCTTGATTCATGGCGAGCAGTATGAGCTTGGACTCGTAACAAGAACCTGGTCCAACTTCTGGAGGTAAAACTCACAGAAGTCTGAAGGTCACCCTATGATTCTGTCCACCTAGAGTTTTTAACCCTCATGCTTGTCCACACTGAACCTCCAGCCATTTTTCTGACTTCTGTGCTGGTTCCTACAGAAGTTGTGATTCTATGTATGTATCCACCTGTCTCTCCAATTTGGGGGTAGCAGTTTGCCCTGTAACCTCACTTCTCTGACATACCTAAGAAGATCTGTTGATTTTCAGTTTGTTCGGCCTTTTAATTATTAGGATAGAGTAATGACTTCCAAACCCCTTACACACTGAACCAGAAATCTGTTAGGTTTTATTTGTCTAAACTGTTCATGATCTTTCTTTTCTGCTTTTTTCCAAAGTAATAATTTTTTAATGATCCACTTTATATACCTTGTTGGCTTATCATATTTTTATTTTAGTAATCGTTTTAGGATAGTATAAATCTATTACACAGCACATTCGTGTGATGTTACCTCAGAATTATTTGTTTTCTCCCCTCCAGTATTTATGCTATTATGGCAACCCACTCCAGTGTTCTCGCCTGGAGAATCCCAAGGCCTGGGGAGCCTGGTGGGCTGCCGTCTATGGGGTCACACAGAGTCGGACACGACTGAAGCGACTTAGCAGCAGCAGCATATATTTTATGTATATATCTATATATATTTTCCATATAATGCATGGTTACTATTTTTCTTTATATTTTAATACTTTAGTTTTGAAAGCATTTTTAGGTTTATAGAAAAACTGTACTAAAAAGTACAGAATTCCCATATACCCTCTCTGGACTCCCACCACCAGTTTCCCCTATTATTAACATTTTGCATATGTTACCATTAATGAACCAATCTTGATACATTTTTTAAAAGTAATGCTCATAGTTTAAGGCTCACACTTTGAATTGAAAATTCTACGGGTTTTGACAAATGCATGTTACACACCCACCATGACAGCATCATTTAGGATAGTTTCACTGATCCACCTCTCCTCCTCCTCCCCCTAACCCTTAACACACAATGCGTTTTTCACAGTGTCCCATAGTCGGAATCATAAAGTATAGAGCTTTTTTAGACTGGCTTCTTTCACTTAGCAACATTCATTTAACATCCCTCCATGTCTTTCTGTGGTTTGATAGCTCATTTCTTGCCACTGAAAAAATTCTATTGCCTGGATGCACCATAGTTTTGTTTATCCATTCACCTATTTAAAGACATCTTAGTGAAATGAAGTCACTTTACCCTCTAAGCCACCGGGGAAGCCCTGCTGCTGCTGCTGCTGCTGCTGCTGCTAAGTCACCTCAGTCGTGTCCGACTCTGTGGGACCCCATAGATGGCAGCCCACCAGGCTCCCCCGTCCCTGGGATTCTCCAGGCAAGAACACTGGAGTGGGTTGCCATTTCCTTCTCTAATGCATGAAAGTGAAAAGTGAAAGTGAAGTCGCTCAGTCATGTCCGACTCTCCGCAACCCCATGGACTGCAGCCCACCAGGCTCCTCCATCTATGGGATTTTCCAGGCAAGAGTACTGGAGTGGGGTGCCATCGCCTTCTCCGAGGGAAGCCCTAAAGACATCTTAATTGCTTCCAATCAAGGATTCCCATATTAACATTCATATCCACATTTTTGTGTGGACATAAACTTCAACTACTTAGGTAAATACCTAGGAACATGATTGCTGGATAGTGTGGTGAGAATATATTTAGTTTAATAACAAACTACCAAACTCTCTTAGAGTGTCTATACCATTTTTCACTCCCAACAATTATCTTTTAAATATATTTAAGCAGTAAGAATATATAGATATATACACACATACCCATACATGCCATTTCTAGTGCTCTTCATTCGTTTGTGGATAACCAGATTTTCATCTGGCCGGTAGGAGGTGCTCTGGGTTCCGGTCCAGGGCCCAGCTCTGGAGGATGACGGGATGCACGTTATCCCGGGAAGACACTAGGTGGCGCTGTGGGACTGCTGTCGGGATCCAGGCCCCGGGCGATTGGTCTTCCCAGGCGGCACAGCCCTGGAGGAATCCTTTCCCACCTGGTCCTCTGGGAAGCCAGGGCGGCCCCTCTCCCTGTTTCGCTTCTCTCGGAATGATACAGCTCACGTCTTCCTTTTTCATGCAGCTTCTTTGTTCCTTTTCCACCGGTCCTGCGGGCAGAGACTCTGCCACCCTCCCTCCTTCCCGGAGAGACATGAGGTCTCTGAGGATGGAGGAGACAGTGGGAGCAGACAGGAGCAGCGGTTCTGGAAAAGCCAGAGGCACGTCTACTTCCTAAATGCCCAAAGGCCACATCCAGGCATAAGAACCCTCTTTCTAATTCTGGAGGCTTGGTGATTAATTTCTGCAACCCTGTCTTTGGGGAGACTTGCGTTTCTAAAAGGGTCTGTTCTGAGGAGCCAGAGGGCCACCTCCTCCCACCTGGCATCAAGGAACCCTGCTTCCACCCACAAGGCTTGGCTGTGGAGCTTTCAGTGTGGGTTAACAGAGAGAGTGGGGGTTGGGGAACATCAGCCCTGGCAGCAAGTGCAACCTCTGCAAAGCGGGTCATTTACAATCAGTCAGCATGACGACTCCTCTGAGGCTCCTGTGCAGAATGGGGAGAGGAAACCCTGTGCTGGAGGGCTGCAGTGAGGAATGAGTGTGTCTCCTGGACTGCTCCGTCTGCTGGGAAACTCCGGACACCTATGTGATGTGGTTATCACAAAACAGTAATGAATTTGGACAGCACTGAGACGTGAACAAAATGGCTGGTGAGGGCAGCTGAGGGCCGGGGAGGCCACAGGAGGGTGGAAGGGAGAGGTGGGTCTTGAGCCAGGCAGTCAGGATGAAGGGGCTGGGGGTGAGTCCCCAGGAGCAGGGGGATTGCAATGTGTATGGTGAGTGGGGCCTGGTCCATAGGCTGGAAGGGGAGGACAGAGCCTGAGATGGGGCCTGAGTGCCTGGCTGCTGAATCTGAACCATCAGAGAACATCAACCCATGAAGGGCAGCCCTTGGAAAGAGCCGTCTGACAGCAGTGGAGTGAGGGATGGGAAGGCGGCCTGGAGGCTATGGTGATCGGTGGGCTTTTACTCTTTTCTTAATTGTGATTTTGGAAACACTGTCCCTCCTCTAACCTTTCCTGACTACGGAAACGAGCTTGAGAGTTGAGGCTTGCTGGGCTTCTCTGTCTCTGGGGGGCAGGACTGGCCGGGATGCGCTAGGCAGCCCTTGACAGATGACCCAGGGCTGTTCACGCACATGTTCCCATCTGCACTGACTCACGGACAGTATCTCTAAGGCTTCAGCCCCACGTCCCAGCAAGGCAGGGAGCCCAGCTGAGGCCTGTCTGGGTTGTCTCAGGAGACAGGCTGGTTATGGAACCCATGACAGTGCACCCCAACACACACACACCACACACACATACACTTGATGAAATTGGGCTATTTCTGCCCTGAGGGAAAGCCATACAAACCACAGGGCCACGTGATGTGCCAACACCCCTGGGTGTCACCTCTTCTGCCACCTACCAGAAGAAGGCACTGCAGCCACTGGCCCGTCCTGCGCAGTGTGGCGGGACGGCCTTCCTTGGTATCTCCTCTGCAGCAGCCTTATCGCTGAGCCTTGGAACTGCTGGCCACGAGACCTTGGCTGGCCAGAGGTCTGGGGCAGTGGGCTCTTCCCCTGGGGAGCCAAAGGAGGCACCTGAAATCGCTTGCCTTTCCCAGCCCGTGGCTGACAATTTTTCTGAAAGACCAGCATTCCCATCACTGTTGATGGCTTTGGGTAAAATGTCCCTTGAATGTTAACTCTGAACCTCAGCAACTCTGACCACAGGAGGAGGGGCTGGGCTGGCCTGAGGATGTATTTGAGAGCTACCTCCCTGGAGGAAACCTCAAATCTGAGTTTCTTTCTGTGCATCCTGGGCCTGTCTCCTTCATGGAGAAGACAGAGGAAGGTGGCAGACTCAGGATGATGGAAGAGTTGGTTAGGTGGGTTCTGGCTTACTGAGATTTAGGTTCTGAGCTCTGGGAGCAACTCCCTGTGTCATGTGACTTTCCCTCCCCAAGGGAGGCAGGCAAGACCAGAAACGAGGCAGAGAAGCCTCTGTGTGCACGGGACAGCCCCCTACAAGCCCTGTGCTCAATTTTCCCGTCTGTAATATGGGGACGACAGCACACAAAGGCACTTCATGGGGTCATCGTGGGGATTAATCAGTAGATGTAAAATAATTTGGAAAAGTGCAATGCACCATTTAGTGAAGGTAGTATTTATGTTTTCCAGTGGAAAAAAGCAGCAGTATCTTCTCACTGCAGAGAAGTAAAACCTCAGTCCCTGGAGCCAAGTGAGTCCAAGAAATGAAGCCAAAAGCAAACCTGGAAGGTGGTGGCTGGAGTTCTCCATGAGGAGGCCTTTGAAGTGAGAGCTGTCCCTCCCTCCAAGGGCTCCAGCAGCACCCCCCTCCGCACTTGATGAAAGGGGAGACGGGCTCTGTTGTGGTTTGACACATGCCCCAGATGTCAGGTTGCGACTCCACTTGGCAGTTAGCTCCCTGAGGTGGCAGCTGTATGGAGGGGAAAGGCCTGGGTTTGGAATCAGGGTGAATGGTGCCAGTGCTAGCCGTGCCCCACACAACTTCTCTGTGCTGCTTTCTTTTGTGAATAAAGTGGGTGTGATACCTGCTCAGGCCACCTCAGTAGGGCTGCCAGGTTTAGCAAATGCAAATCAAGGATACCCAGATCAATGTGAATTTCAGATAATGAACATATAATCTTTCAGTACAAGCATGTCCCATGCAATACCTGAGACATACTAACACTAAACAAATTATTTGATGTGTACCTGAAATTCAAACGTTCCTGTATTTTATTTGGCAACTCTAGTCCCTTGGGAGACTTTACTGGGGTCAACCTGGGTGAAAGTGCTTCGAACTGTAAATGCTTTGAAAGTACATGCTGGGAGGTATTCTGAAAAGAGGGTGGACAGTTAACTTTGGTAACCAAAATGGCCTTTTATCTTGAAATTCCTAAGGCCTCCTTCCTGCAACCACAGCTACCCCCACTGCAGTGGAATCTCTTGTTCTCTAAAGGGCTCTCCTGCCCTTCTAACCCCTGCTGTCCTCTGCTCTCGTGTCTCCTTCGTCCCCACCCACTGGAGAGGCTCCTTGGGTTCGTGGAGGCTGAAGTCATTTTCTGCTCTGAGTCCTGCCCACTGGGCTCAATCTACCTTGGGTTTGCTGTGACTTTGACTTTCAACCCACTCCAGTGTTCTTGCCTGGAGAACCCCAGGGACGGGGAAGCCTGGTGGGCTGCCGTCTCTGGAGTCGCACAGAGTCGGACACGACTGAAGTGACTTAGTGTGACTTTCATGGAGTGTGTGATGCAGTGAGAGGCTCCTGGGTCCATTCTACAGCCCTGGCTGGAGCGTGTGCTCTGCTGTGGAAGTAGAGACTGTGGGCAGGGTGCTTCTGTCTCAGCTTCAGAGTCCTCATCGATACAATGGGAAGCTGCTAGCCCGAGCTCATCTTTAAGACAGGAAAAGAAGACGATGACAGCAAAGCACCTAGGGTGGAGCCAGGCCCCCAGGGGCACACAGCAGGCTAGTTGCCACTTCCACCTGTTCACTCTGCCCTCCACCATGCCAGGCTGGCCTACTGGCAGCCCCCCAAGTGTTCCATTTGAGGCAAGGCTCTCACTCACCTCCCCTTATCAGTCTTCACACTCTCAAGGAGTCCAGGCCATCAGCTTTGCCGGCTTCTGTATCCCCAGTGCCCATCTGTCTGCCTTCCCCACACTGCACTGGACACCCTCACTTATGATGGGAACCTGGTCACCATTGTTGTCCCACACATGCAGCAGAGAAACAGACAAACTCAGGGGACACTGCCTCGGTCACACCACCAAGACTATTCCCTTCCCTCCCCTTTCAGAAATTCAGTCACCTTAGGGAAGCAGGGCAGGTGCCCGAGGTGGAGATGGGGCTCTCTGCCGCTTCCCTGTGGGACCCAAGTGGCTTTCAGGACAAAGTATATCTGGAATGGGGGTCAGTAAAGGATGATGACAAGAAGGAGGATTCGGGGTCTCCTGTTTCTGTTCTCTCAGCCCCAAGTGCTGTGCTGTGCCAAGTCATTTCAGTCATGTCTGACTCTGCAACCCTATGAATGGTAGCCCACTAGGCTCCTCTGTCCATGGGATTCTCCAGGCAAGAATACTGGAGTGGGTTGCCATTTCCTCCTCCAGGGGATCTTCCTGACCCAGGGATCAAACCAGAGTCTCTCAAGTCTCCTGAAGTTGGGGCCAAGTATCCACTAGAAAGGGCAGGGTGAAGGGTTAGGAGCCCTGGCCCGTGCTTACCCCCACTGGGCTGCAGCATCTCCACACACATGGACTATCCTCCAGAACTGTTCACTCATTCACCCAACACACAAACTTCTGGTGGGACTGGGGCACACACGGAGGCGAAGGACACGTCACTGCTGTGGCGGGACCTCCAGGCCCCAGCAAGAGAGAGGGACGGAAATGAGGCAGATGCAATGCATGTGGGAAGAACCAGGATGGAGGGAGGCTTGGGTCCCTCAGGATAGTGTCAGGAGGATGGTGAGGCTCCCAACGGTGCACAGACCCATGGGTGTGCAGAATAATAGAGAAGCTACATATGCCTCGATCAGTTGACAAAACTGTTAAAGTTGGCCATCACAAATGCTAGTAAAGGTGGGGAGCAATAGGAATGCTCACACCTTGCCAGTGAGAGGCTAGTTTAAAACTATGCAAAAACCACTGGAAATGCCCATTCCCAGGACTGCAGGAGAAATTCCACTCCCAGGTCTGTGCACCAAGACGGCTGCATCAGGCCTCTCCTGGCTGCACAGTGCACCATAGCCTGAGATCCAAACACCCACCAGCGCCATCAGCACTAGTCACGTGTGGCAGGGTCACATGATGGAAGGCTGCACAGCTATGAAAATGCACAGGAGATAACAACCTCATGCAGTAGCAGGAACGAACCTCACAGACACAGACATAAAACGGGATACGCATGATTCCATTTCAACCAGATTTTAGCACAAGCAAAACAAAACCATGTTGTTTCAAGGCTGCACACATGGGTGTTACAACCCTACACACCGAAGCTGTGACTATCACTAGTCAGAATGGTAGCTTCCTCCAGGGCAGAGCTTTTGCACTGGGGTGAATTTGCCCTCACCTGCCCAGAGAAGTATTTGAACTTTGTGCGGGACGGGGGACTGTGCTACCAGTCAGAGATGCTGCTAAACATAGGATGTGCAGGACAGCCCGTCCCCCCATACACACATCCCCATAGAATTATCCTGCCCAAATCTCACCTTTCTGCTCTGGAGACACCCTGATCCAGGGGACCAGGGTGGCGGTGGGGGAAAAGGGGGCTCACCTAGGATTCTAAAATCCTGGAAATGTACAAGGGTGGTCATTTTATATATAACCCAGGTGGCACTAGTGGTAAAGAACATGTCTGCCAACACAGGAGACTTAAGAGATGTGAGTTTGATCCCTGGATCGGGAAGATCCCCTGGAGGAGGACATGGCAACCCACCCCAGTATTCTTGCCTGGGAAATCCCATGAACAGAGGAGCCTGATGGGCTATAGCCCATGGGCTCACAAAGAGTCAGACACTCAGTTCAGTTCAGTCACTCAGTCGTGTCCGACTCTTTGCAACTCCATGGACCACAGCACGCCAGGTTTCCCTGTCTATCACCAACTCCTGGAGTTTACTCAAACTCATGTCCATGGACTTAGTGCTGCCATTGAACCACCTTATCCTCTGTCGTCCCTTTCTCCTCCTGCCTTCTATCTTTCCCAGCATCAGGATCTTTTCCAGTGAATCGGTTTTTCACATCAGGTGGCCAAAGTATTGGAATTTCAGCTTCAGCATTAGTCCTTCCAATGAATATTTAGGACTGATTTCCTTTAGGATTGACTGGTTGGATCTCCTTGCAGTCCAAGAGAGTCTCAAAAGTCTTCTCCAACACCACAGTTCAAAAGCATCAATTCTTTGGCGCTCAGCTTTCTTTATAGTTCAACTCTCACACCCATACATGACTATTGGAAAAACCATAGCTTTGACTAGATGGACCTTTGTTGGCAAAGTACTGTCACTCCTTTTTACTATGCTGTCTCGGTTGGTCATAGGTTTTCTTCAAAGGAGCAAGTGTCTTTTAGTTTCATGGCTGCAGTCACCATCTGCAGGGATTTTGGAGCCCCGAAAAATAGTCTGTCACTGTTTCCATTGTTTCCCCATCTATATGCCATGAAGTGATGGGACCAGATGCCATGATCTTAGTTTTCTGAATGTTGAGCTTTAAGCCAACTTTTTCACTTTCCTCTTTCACTTTCATCAAGAGGTTCTTTAGTTCTTCTTCACTTTCTGCCGTAAGGGTGGTGTCATCTACATATCTGAGGTGATTGATATTTCTCCTGGCAATCTTGATTCCAGTTTGTGCTTAACCCAGCCCGACATTTTGCATGATGTACTCTGCATATAAGTTAAATAAGCAGGGTGACAATATACAGCCTTGACATTCTCCTTTTCCTATTTGGAACCAGTCTATTGTTCCATATACAGTTCTAACTGTTGCTTCTTGACCTGCATACAGATTTCTCAGGAGTCTGGTCAGGTGGTCTGGTATTCCCATCTTTTTAAGAATTTTCCAGTTTGTTGTGATCCACACAGTCAAATGCTTTGACATAGTCAATAAAGCAGAAGCAGATATTTTTCTGGAACTCTTGCTTTTTTGATGATCCAGCGGATGTTGGAAATTTCATCTCTGGCTCCTCTGGCTTTTCTAAATCCAGCTTGAACATCTGGAAGTTCACCGTTCACGTACTATTGAAGCCTGGCTTGGAGAATTTTGAGCATTACTTTGCTAGCTTGTGAGAAGAATACAATTGTGTGGTAGTTTGAACATTCTTTAGCATTGCTTTTCTTTGGGATACTAAGTGACTAACATGTTCATAAACTCTACGTAATGGTTTATACCTTTAAAAGAAGCACTTCCTGTAAACAATCTGCCTGCAATGCAGAAGTAAAGTGAAGTTGCTCAGTTATGTCCGACTCTTTGCAACCCCAGGGGCTGTAGATTGCAAGGCTCCCCCATCCATGGGATATTCCAGGCAAGAGTACTGGAGTGGGTTGCCATTTCCTTCTCCAGGGGATCTTCCCGACCGAGGGATAGAACCTGGGTCTCCCACATTGCAGGCAGACTCTACCGTCTGAGCCACAAGGGCAGCCACAGAAGACTTAGGTCCAATTCCCAGGTCAGGGAGATACCCTGGAGTAGGAAATGGCAACCCACTCCAGTAGGCTAGACTGGACAATTTCATGGACAGAGGAGCCTGGCAGGCTACAGTCCATGGGGTCGCAGAGAGTCAGACACGACTGAGTGACTAACACTACAACAATGGTTTATACAAGCCAAGAATAATTCCAGAGCATGCAGTTGGGCACTCGCAGGATGAGTGGGGAGGCCCATGAGATGAGGTCAGTCTTGTTGTCCAGGTGAAACAGGAGGCCAGGGACCAGTACTGTTGCTGGGATACCCTTTGGAAAGCATTTCGAAGACCTAGGCAGTCTGACATGTGTCCTCAACACTCCTCCAAAAAACCAGTACACAGAGGGGCTCCCCATGCTGAGGATGAGCGCCCTGCCCAATGAGGTGGGTTCTCCAGGCCCCACTGCACTGTGGGGTACAGCAGGGGAAACGGGGCCCTGGTGGACAGATGGCCAACCAGCTGCCTTCTCTCTGCTCAGGAGGGTCTGGGTTTCCTGGGCTTCATCAAGGCATTTGGGGGGCTGTGAGGAAGTAGATCTTTGTGGTGCTTGGATTCCCCCAGACAAGGTCTGAATGTTTACAACCCAAGATTAGTGAGGAAGGCAGCAGTAAAGTGTACTGGAATTCAGACTCAGACCTGGGTTTGAATCTGCGCTTGCCAGTTATAAGTGTGATGACCTTGGGCAAGCTACTTGATTTTGTTGAAATTCAGTTTCATCCTGTATAAAAAATAGAAAAAGAGGTGATTTAGTTATAGTGTTGGCAGAGAAAAAGATGAAATAACGTAGGTAAGAAGGCTAGGTCATTGAAGAAGATCCTGATACTGGGAAAGATTGAAGGTAAAAGGAGAAGAGGGCAGCAGAGGATGAGATGGTTAGAGGATGAGATGGTTAGACAGCATCACCAATGTGAGCAAACTCTGGGAGATAGTGAAGGACAGAGAAGCCTGGTGTGCTGCAGTCCGTGGGGTCACAAAGAGTTGGACACAACTTAGCAACTGAACAACAACAACACAGATGGCCAGACTAACTTCAAGGGCCCAAGTAGCAGCTGTTAAGTGGAAGCCATGACTGGCAGCTGGGAACCACTGCCGCCATACTGAGTAGCACACAGGTGATGGCTGTTTTGGGCTCCACCAACCTGCTCTGTGTCAACTGCCATAGTCAGGCCTCTTGTGTCTGCCTGTTTTCCTGCTAATGTCCCTTTTACTAATTTAAAAACCACTAGCCCCATTAACAGAGAAGGCAATGGCACCCCACTCAAGTACTCTTGCCTGGAAAATCCCATGGATGGAGGAGCCTGGTAGGCTGCAGTTCATGGGGTCACTAAGATTTGGATACGACTGAGCGACTTCACTTTCACTTTTCACTCTCATGCATTGGAGAAGGAAATGGCAACCCACTCCAGTGTTCTTGCCTGGAGAATCCCAGGGACGGAGGAGCTTGGTGGGCTGCCGTCTATGGGGTCGCACAGAGTCGGACACGACTGAAGTGACTTAGCAGTAGCAGTAGCAGCCCCATTAAGGAACCAAGGAAGGAGTTTGGCTCCAAGCCTGAGCCAAGACTTTGGAAGAAGACTGGGAACCAACTCCAATGGGTGGTGGCATGAGATCACACATTAATCGGAAATTTAGGGCCCCCTGGTTCTGCTTCCACCACCTTCACCTGCTCCCCAGACTCTAGCCGGTGTCAGAGCCTCTGTTTTGTTTTTACTAAAAAAATCTTGTGTTCTATTAGTCAAGATCCCAGCAGGCAAGATATGGAACACTCAAATTAAGATGATTTGAATGGACCATTCCAACAGACCATTCGAACATCAAACATCATGCACAGGTGTAGGGCCACCACAGAGACAGTGCAGACTCTGAAAGTGGGAGTATTGAATGGTCACCAGAACTTGGAAGGGAGAATAGTCCAGACAAGACTGCCTTGAGGAACCTGTGACCTAAGTCCAAAGGTACCCATAGCATGCAGCAACCCTACAGGATCTGCCAAAGAAATAAATACTCCCACTAACCTTCCTCCTCCTTTCAATCTTCTGCTGGTGCCTGGCATTGGCCAAATCTAATAGGAAGACAACTGGCAAGGGTATGTCCATGCAGCTCATTCTAGTCAGCCTCCTGGATGGGGAAGACAGTACCCAGAGATATCCAGTACAGGGGTGTGAGGAGCTCTACTTGGGGACTCTGGTGATGGGTCTCTGCCTCATATGTAGATCTTGGGAAGACTCTGTTTCGAGTCTGAGTGATATCTTTAAAATCAGCTTTCTAAAGGTATAATTGAGACACAATAAAATTATCTCATCCATGCTAAGTAATACATTGTGATAATAATGTATATCCATTTATATACCCATGTAACCGTGGCCATGATCAACATACAGAACATTATCATCACTTTAAAGTACTCTGTGCCTGTTCCCAGTGATGCTCACTTCCACTTTGGCTCTAAGCAATTGATGATCTGCCTTCTATCATTTCAAAAATTAGATTCATCTTTTTTAGAGATTCATAAATGGAAGAATACACTGTGTAATTTCCTGTGTCTGATTTCTTTCCCTCTGCATTATTTTGAGATTTATCCATGTTACCGTGTATACCAGCTGTTCGTCAGTGTCATTCCTGATTGGTATCCCATGTACTAATATGGCACAATTTATTCCTTCACCTGTTGATGGCCACTGAGGAAAAAGAAAGAGAGTTCCAGAAAAACATCTATTTCTGCTTTATTGACTATGCCAAAGCCTTTGACTGTGTGGATCACAATAAACTGTGGAAAATTCTGAAAGAGATGGGAATACCAGACCACCTGACCTGCCTCTTGAGAAACCTATATGCAGGTCAGGAAGCAACAGTTAGAACTGGACATGGAACAACAGACTGGTTCCAAATAGGAAAAGGAGTACGTCAAGGCTGTATATTGTCACCCTGCTTATTTAACTTATATGCAGAGTATATCGTGAGAAATGCTGGGCTGGAAGAAGCACAAGCTGGAATCAAGATTTCCGGGAGAAATATCAATAACCTCAGATATGCAGATGACACCACACTTATGGCAGAAAGTGAAGAGGAATTAAAAAGCATCTTGATGAAAGTGAAAGAGGAGAGTGAAAAAGTTGGCTTAAAGCTCAACATTCAGAAAACTAAGATCATGGCATCTGATCCCATCACTTCATGGCAAATAGATGGGGAAACAGTGTCAGACTTTATTTTGGGGGGCTCCTAAATCACTGCAGATGGTGGCTGCAGTCATGAAATTAAAAGACACTTACTCCTTGGAAGGAAAGTTATGACCAACCTAGATAGCATATTAAAAAGCAGAAATATTACTCTGCCAACAAAGGTCTGTCTAGTCAAGGCTATGGTTTTTCCAGTGGTCATGTATGGATATGAGAGTTGGACTGTGAAGAAAGCTGAGTGCCGAAGAATTGATGCTTTTGAACTGTGGTGTTGGAGAAGACTCTTAAGAGTCCTTTGGACTGCAAGGAAATCCAACCAGTCCATCCTAAAGGAGATCAGTCCTGGGTATTCATTGGAAGGACTGATGCTGAGACTGAAACTCCAATACTTTGGCCACCTCATGAGAAGAGTTGACTCATTGGAAAAGACCCTGATGCTGGGAGGGATTGGGGGCAGGAGGAGAAGGGGACGACAGAGGATGAGATGGCTGGATGGCATCACCGACTCGACGCACATGAGTTTGAGTGAACTCCAAGAGTTGGTGATGGACAGGGAGGCCTGACATGCTGCAATTCATGGGGCCGCAAAGAGTCGGGCATGAGTGAGCGACTGAACTGAACTGATCTGAGGTTGTTATTGTGTGTACACTAAGTTGCTTCAGTTGTGTCCAACTCTGTGCAACCTATGGACTGTAGCCTACCAGGCTCCTCTGTCCATGGGATTCTCCAGGCAAGAATGTGGAGTGGATTGCCATGCCCTTCTTCAGAGGAGGTTGTTTTTAGATTTTTACTATTGTGAATAAAGCTTCTATGAACATTTGCATACATGAGAGACAGATAATTTCATTTCTCTCAGGTAAATCCCTGTGAGTAGGATTGCTGGATCATTTTGTAAGTGTTGTTAAACTTTATAAGAAACTGTCAAACCGTCTGCTAAAGTGGCTGTATCTTTTTGCAGACCACCAGCAAAGCAGGAGCATTCCAGTTGTTCCACAGCCTCACCAACACTTGGTATGGTCAGTCTTTTTAACTTTAGGCTTCCTAACCAGGTGGTGGGGAGGGGGTGCAGTGATATCTCACTGTGATTGAATTTTAATTTCTCTATGACTAATGATATACAGCATCTTTCCATGTGCCTGCTGGCTATTTAGATATCTTCTTTTGTGAGGTATCTATTCAAATCTCTTGCTCATTTCTTTTTTTGTATACTTATTAGTGAGTTTGTTGCTCCCCATCTAGTTTGCTTTCTGGCCTCTTATCAATGCATTTGAAGGTCAGAAGTTTTTGATTTTTCGTTGAGTCTCTTCTTAAACATGACTTTGGCCTGGGTAAGAAGGTGGGTTTCTCTCAGCCGTGCTCTACTCCAAGGTGGAGACACACATGCCCAGGTCTCTCATCCCATCAGTTCTCACAGGACTGCCTGGCTGGAAAAACGGCCTCCTTGTCAGATGAGAGGAACCCAAGAGAGCACTCTGCTTCTTCCTTCAGCTTAAAACAGACACAAAGTGCTACACTGGGGGCCCTCAGGTGCCAAGGCTGCAGCACCCAGACCAAGTCCTCCTTGGGCGGTAGGCTTTGGTCCACGACACCCTTCACAGGCATCTCCTTCCTAAACCCTCATGACCACCTGCGTGTGGGGTCATTGTCTCCAGTGGGCAGATGCAGACACTGAAGTACGAGTGGGCATGTCCATCCAGCAATCCCACTACTCGGCATATACCCTGAGGAAACCAAAATTGAAAAAGACACATGTATCCCAGTGTTCATTGCAGCACTGTTTACAATAGCCAGAACATGGAAGCAAGATGAATGAATAAAGAAGCTGTGGTACATATATACAATGGAATAGTACTCAGTCATAAAAAAGGAACATGTTTGAGTCAATTCTAATGAAGTGGACGAACCTAGAGCCTATTATACAGAGTGAAGTACGTCAGAAAGGGAAATAGAAATATCATATACTGACTCATATTTATGGAATCTAGAAAGATGGTACTGATAAAATTGTTTTCAGGACCGCAATGGAGAAACAGACACAGAGAACAAACTTAAGGACACAGTGGAGGGGACGAGGGAGAGGGTGAGATGTATGGAGAGAGTAACATGGAAACTTATATTACCATATGTCAAATAGACAGCCAATGGGACTGTGCCTGTATGACTCAGGGAACCCAAACAGGGGCTCTTTGACAATCTAGAAGGGTGTGATGGGGAGGGAGATGGGAGGGAGGCTCAGGAGGGAGGGACATGGGTGTACCTATGGCTGATTTTTATTGATGTTTGACGGAAAACAACAAAACTCTGTGAAGTAATTATCCTTCAATTAAAAAAATAAATAAAGTGGCCAAAAAAAAAAAAAAAGAGAGAGAGATGAAAAACATCTTTTTGACAGAGCCAATTTAACATAAGCATTGTTAACCAGGAACTGCAGAACTGAAAAGGCAAAAGGAAATACTGAGATATCACAGAAGTAGTAACAGCAGGGATGTGTAAAGAACTCCTGCAACTCAATAACAAGAAAGCAATCCAATTTCTAAAAATAGGCAGTGGATTTCGACAGACACTGCAAGGAAAATATAGGAATGGCAAAGAAGCACATGAAAAAAATGCTCAATATTGGTAATAACCCCCAGGGCTGGGGAAACAAAGATGAGACTTTGGGGTTATAAAGATCTAGATACTTGGAGGAGGGGCCTCTGGGGTTGGGACCCAGACCTTAAGGGACACAAGGCCTGTGTCTGGGCCTGTGGAGGACACAGACAAGGAACCAGCAGTCGCTGCTGGAGTGCAAGGCCACTACTGATGGGAGTGGGGAGCCAGAAAAGCAGAAAGCACAGAGCTGGGCAACCTAGCTCCCCAAGACACGGCACCCTCTTCAGCTGAAGTCTTCCTGAGGCAAGGCTGTTAGGGGCCCTGATGAAATCTTTATTTGCAGTTTTCTCCTGAGACTAGCCTCTCTGTTGTAACAGCTGCAAGCAAGCCACCACTCCCTCCACCTCTGTGAGTCCTTTATTCTCAGAAGTTTCCAGAGGGTGGGGTCGCACCCTAGAATCTAAGGTGGACGGAAGAGCTGTAAGATGGGGAGTATGGGCTGCTCTACCAGGCATCTGCAGGCAGATCCAGCCTGGGTGGTCACTGGCAGGACAGCCCCCCACCCCCGCCACCCACTTGCTCCACCCCTTCCCTTCTGATCCACACAGCCGTGCAGCTGCTGAGCTGCACATATGGCGGCCTCTGAGCCAGCCTCCACTGCGAGCCCCGAACCCCAAGCTCTCAGGCCCTCTGACACCACCACATCTCTCTAATGAACCCACATGTGGTCTGATCTGTGAAGACTCAAGTGAGGGGCCCCAACTTTGGGCGCAACAGCCTTGGCCTCAAATCCTAACTCTGCTGCAAGCTGGCCGCATGAAGGTGGGCACGGCACTCAGCGTCTCTGCTCCTCCTTGTGATGTGTCACACTAGGGGACACTGGTATGTGTGGCCTGGTGGGAGGCCAGGTGTCACAGCTGGTGCAGCGCCAGGTGTATGGCTGATGCTCACGCAAGGGCACTGTGGTAATTAGAGCTACCTTCAGATTTAGGACTTCCAGGGCCTCTGTTGGTCCTCTGCCCACCTCCTGGGTCTAAACACCAGGTATAAATGCTTTCCAATTTCTCACCTAGCCCTGCAGTTGCCCCCTTGTCCACGGTTCCACACCATTCAGCCCTGCCAGCCACAGACCAGATGAATTCCCTGGCCCAGCCTAAGCTGCTGTGGTCCAGTTCTGGACAAGAGTCACTGACCCATCTCAGACACCTTGAGCAGAGGGCCCATCCAGGTGCCTACCTGGTCAGCAGCTCCTGGCCGTTCCTCTCCCCACCACAACTAGGGGCTGTAAGCCTGCAGCCCTGGCTGGCTCCTCCCCCTTTCCGCTCCAGCACCCACAGGCAGGGGACGTCTGCCGCCTCCACTTTGATCAGGACCGGGGGGTGCTCAGCAGTTGGTTTGGGACCATCTCTATGATGCATTCTGACAGCCTCGGCCAAGCATATGCTTTAAATCCTCAAGAGAAGGGGTCTTTTTAAGTGGAGAGGAAGCCCACCGCATACAGCCTTCAAAGGGCTCTCTGGACAAATCAGGATGCATGAAGAAGACCCCTGGCCCTGTTGCCTGTGTGCAAGTTCAAAGTGGCTCAAGAGAGAAGATTCTGGGCCTGTCTTCCAGTCCAAACAGCAACACTGGAATCGGGTCCCAGCCTTTCTTAGTCTCCCCGTCCCAGGGTTCAACCTCCTGAAACTGTCCCCATGGCCAGTCCCTTTGAGCTGGTCCCCCGATTCTCCTTCATCATCTGCCTTAAGCAGAACTTGCATTTCTTCTAATGGCTTTGGAAGGACTTAGATAACTTGTTACTGACACACCTGGAAAAACTTAATGAGATTTCAACTCTGTACTTCTGAAAATCAATGATATCCAGCCACAAGGACTTGGACAGCAGGCAAAATATTGCAGACAAAGAGATTTCACCCCCTTCTTTTTCTGTTATTAGTCCCCCTGTTCCTGTCAATAGGAACACATCATTGAGAGGCAATGCCACCTTGGGGTCACGGCTCTCCGGCTGACAGCAGGGTCAGCTGCTCCCATGACGGCGCTCAGAGCAAGGCCGGGCCTCCAGGAAGGCAAGGAAGGAACCTTCCCTGGAGCTGGCGTGTCCTTCTGTGTTTAATTTTCCCACAAGTCAGCTCTGATTAAGGGGGACGGCCTCATGTTTCGTGCAGTCAGAGCCGAGTTCTGAGAGCACCTTGCGGGGGCGGGGGAAGCCCCCTGGCTGGCGGGTGGGGGCCTGGGGGGTAGCTGCTCGCCGGGTCACCCCCGGCACACACGTCTGCTACCTATCAGAGCTCATCGGAGCAACGACCCTCCGGACGCTGAGATCATCTGACAGCTTTCTCCTAATGAGACCCAGGGCTGCTCCCAGGCTAGATTCGGGAGGCTGGGTGGAGAGGAACCCCCACCAACCTGGAGAAACATCCCCAAGGGAGGCAAGATGTCCTCCCATAAGCCTGTTTCTTGTGTGAAATGGACCCAGCATCCTAGGAGCAGTTGCCTTGTGTTCCCCTTTCTACCTAAGATCACTGCTCCTCGGGTCCCTCCAGGTGAAGACAGAACTCTCAAGGCCTACTGTTCCTGACACTTGGCATCTCTGTTGCTGGTTCACTCCCAATGACTTCGGGCGGCTGCAGGAGGAGGCAGGTTCAGTTCTTATCTCCAAGAACCTGCAGTCCTCCTGGAGAGTCATGATCAATGCCCACAGAACCAGGAGGGCCCATGTCACCACAGAAAAGGGGAGTTCTGTGCACAGTGGTACCCAGCTAAAAGCATACGTCAGACCATGCATCTTCCTCCCAAAGATGCTCTCCTGCATCTCATTTCACCCAAGAAAAAAATCCAGACTCTTCTCCAAGACACTCCAGTCCCTGCCCAGGTGGGTTCTGGCCAGGGTGATTTTCTTTAATTTTTTCAAATGCAAACTACAACCCCTGGGGCCAGCTCTATTGTCTGGAATTCTCTTTCTCCAGATCATCATAAGGCTATGCCATCTCATCATTAAAGTTTCAGCCCCAAATGCCATCTCCTCCAGTTATACTGTCACCCTGCTTATTTAACTTATATGCAGAGTACATCATGTGAAATGCTGGGCCAGATGAACCACAGGTTGGAATCAAGATTGCCAGAAGAAATATTAAGAACCTCAGATATGCAGATGATATCACTTTAATGGCAGAAAGTGCTCTTAAAGCCTCTTGATGAGGGTGAAAGAGGAGAGTGAAAGGCTGGCCTAAAACACAACATTCAAAAACTAAGATCATGGTCCCATCACTTCATGGCAAATAGATGAGAAAAAGTGGAAACAGTGTCAGATTTTATTTTCTTGGGCTCCAAAATCACTGCGGAGAGTGACTTGACTGCAGCCACAAAATTAAAAGATGCTTGATCCTTGGAATAAAGCTGTGACAAATCTAGACAGCATATTAAAAAGGCAGAGACATCACTTTATCAACAAAGGTCCAAATAGTCGAAGCTATGGTTTTTCCAATAGTCATGTATAGATGTGAGAGGTGGACCATAAAGAAGGCTGAGCACTAAAGAACTGATGAGTTTGAACTATGGTGTTAGAGAACTCTTGAGCGTCCCTTGGTCTGCAAGGAGATCAAACCAGTCAACCCTAAAGGAAATCAGTCCTGAATATTCATTATGATGAATACTGATGCTGAAGCTGAAGCTCCAATACTTTGGCCACCTAATGCAGAGAGCCGACTCATTAGAAAAGACGGTGATGCTGGGAAAGACTGAGGGGAGGAGGAGAAGGGGGCGACAGAGGATGAGATGGTTGGATGGCATCACTGACTCAATGGACATGAGTTTGACCAAACTCCAGGAGATAGTGACGGACAGGGAAGCCTGGTGTGCAGCAGTCCACAGGGTTGCAAAGAGTCAGACATGACTTAGCGAGTGAACAAAAGACCAACCCCTATACACAAAGCTCTCTCCCCAGGCACTCCTGGTAGCTCCAACTCAATGCAAAGGCCATGATATCTTTCCTACTGATTGCTTTCTGAATGATCTCACAGACTTCCTACTAGAATGTAGCTCCACGAGAGCAGGGACCCCATCTCTCTTGTTCTCTACCATATCCTAGAATGCAAGGTCGTTTGATGAGTCTAACAGGGGAGACTTATTAAATATCCCATGGGTATGTGATGGAAAATGGAATAAGGAAATCTATATACAGTAGCTGTTTTGAAATGCTCCCAACTACCCACATCAGCACCCAGAGTGCTGTAAAAGTGACCTCAGTTCCTCCATCTGACAACACATGGGAATGAGCCTCAATTCATTGTAAATAAATGGGACTGTTTCAAGATTAAGCATGGACCACTTGGTAAGGATCAAGTGTGACACATAGTGAGTGTTCCACAACTTGGAGTTTCATCTCTACCCCATAATCACCACCACCACCACCATCTAACTGCAGTTAGCACGGACCCACTCTAAACCCTCTTTGTTGTCACTGAGCATTTGCTATGTGAAGCTTCCTTTTCTGGCTCCCTCTCCTTGTTTCATCTCACTTGAACCACTAGCAAATACTGCTGGTTTCCCGGCCCAACCTTTCTCCCTGCTAATAGATCCCTGATTAGCTGACAATAGATGTCCTAATCTTAAGAAAAGTGGATGCAGAAATCGGTCTGAGGAGTGGGCACATAAAGCCATCTCTGGTCAAGCTTCTGGAAGAAGTTTCCTTACCAGAAAAGAGAGGCACATGAGCTAGACTTAAATAAAGTTGAATGAGAATGTGATGTCTGGAGTTGTAGCAGTGATCTTGTGACTGTGAGGCAACATGCATATGGGGACAAAAATGTTAATAACGTGCTGAGGACAAGGAAATAGAAAGCTAGACAGAGCCTTCTTGCTTGATGACATCTTAAAGCTACTGAAACGACTTTGAATACCTGTTTCTTCAGTCTTCCTGTTAAGTATCAACATTTTCTAGGTCACCCTTAAGTTGTTGCTGCTCTGCTAAGTCGCTTCAGTAGTGTCCGACTCTGTGCAACCCCATAGACGGCAGCCTACCAGACTCCCTTGTCCCTGGGATTCTCAAGGCAAGAACACTGGAGTGGGTTGCCATTTCCTTCTCCAATGCATGAAAGTGAAAAGTGAAAGGGAAGTCACTCAGTCGTGTCCAACTCTCAGCGACCCCATGGACTGCAGCCTACCAGGCTCCTCTGTCCATGGGATTTTCCAGGCAAGAGTCCTGGAGTGGGGTGCCATTGCCTTTTCTGAAGTTAAGTTGTTACTTCAGCCAAAAGATAAGATAGCAAATATCGCTTTAGGCCATCTACGGAGCTCTAATCTGGCAGTCCTTGCCGCAGTGTGTACTCCAGTGGCCGCACACCCTCTCTATGAGGCACATCCCTATGCCTCTATGAGGCAACCCATCCTTGCCCTCCCTCCACTCTCTGCCACTGAAGAAAGGAAGCACGCTGGAGAACATACAGTAATCAGAATGGGAGAACAGGGAGCATAGCACACCCTTCTCCCACTTGAAGGGAGAAGGATGTGGGGGATACCTGTCCTCAGAGACCTACTTCTGGGCATTTAAAATGATAAAATGATTAAAAATAATAAACGGTGAGTTCTCTGAGAGAAGAAAAGCAACTTTATATGTGAGATACTATGCCTGAAGCATACATTTATGACCAAACATGAGATAATCTTGCTTTGTGTTTACATGGTACACACTGCCTATAACCCCAAAGTGAGACTTTTATATTTTCTGTAATAGATTTCCTCTAGCAGGATAGTGGAGGGAAACATAGGTGACTGAGTTTAACAATGAGAGGAATCACAGTCTCTCAGTATATAGTCTTTATCTCTCTTTTTCTTCCTAAATCAGCTTCTAAGAGTAGGAGAAAGCTTGTGTCCTCCTTTAGTGGAGGGAGGGTCCTCAGGAAAGAGAGACATAAGGCCCGGAATTGTTCCCTCTATGTACTGCTGTCTTCTTCTGATGGTGCTTCGGGCTCAGAACTCATGGTTTTTCCTTCAGCATCATCAGTGCCTGCTGGGATTCCCTACCTCAGCCCCTGGTCCAGTTCTCAGTGATGCTGTGAGCCTGTGTCTCAGCCACGTGTGGCCCCAGCTCAACCTTCCCATCGTGGTCTCTCCTCTGGGGTCACTTTGACCCTCACCATGGCAACCCTCTGGCTGCCCCCCCACCCCCAACCGCCCACATATCTCAGTGGGAGCTTGTGAACAACTCCAAATTCCTCTAGAGGAGGCAAAGGAGACCGTCCACCATTTGCGTATTTGCCCTGAGGGTGTGATCAACATGGCTGAACTAGACAAGAAAAACTTCCTGGAGGAGGAGGGCCTGAAGCTTAGCCCTGAAGGGTGGTAATCCTTGGTTGGCATGCTCAATGACTCAGAGGCAGGATGAGTTTGCTGAGAACATGCCCTTGCCCTGGGGTCTCCCTGATGAGTCTCTACCTAAACCTCCAAGACTCAGATCCAAAGGTCTCTGACATTCTGTCAACATCGCTGACATGGACTCTATGACAATCATGGGAAAACACAAGCCCTCCTCCATCAGAGACTCTGGATGTCCCTCCCAGCTTAGCCCTGGCAGCCACAGGTTTGCACTGCAGTGGCCCTAATGCCTTGTAGCTAAGGCCTGATCCTTTGATTTTGAGTAAAAAGACCTCCTCATGGCCCTTTAAAATCAATCCCCTGGGCTTTTTTTTCCTTTAGCTGCAGCATGAGGAATCTAGTTTCTTAACCAGGGATCAAACCTAGGCCCCTTGTATTGGGAGGGTGGAATTCTAGCCACTGGACCGCCAGGGAAGTCTCCTCTAGGCTTTCAATCAGTTGACCTTGCGTCACTCAGGAGGGCTGCACCTCCAATCCTTGGGAGGCAGACCCACCCTTGTCCTGATTCATGCTTCCATATTCATCTCTCTGCTGTGTGGCCTTGGCAAGCTTCTTCACCTCTCTAGGCTGGTTTCCTCACTTCTGCTGTATCTCTCCCAAAGGTCTGAGGATTACAAATGTTCACACACATCACACATACAGCACAGAGTAAGAACTCAGCTAATGGCAGTTATTACTGTATCTCTTCACACCATATCACTGAGGCAGGTCCTTGTCCTTTTCTCCCTATGAGCAAGGCTGTGCCAGGCTGCAAGCAGTCATGACAGGTATATCACAGAAGACACTCTCTCTCTCGGCTTTGCAGGTGGCTCAATGGTAAAGAATCTGCCTGCCAATGCAGGAGACATGGGTTTGATCCCTAGGTTGGAAAAATCGCCTGGAGGAAGAAATGGCAACCCACTCCAGTATTTGTGTTCATGGAGAATCCCATGGACATGACTTGGTGAAAGAGCACACACGCACATCTCTCTCATGGAGGCATTGCTGTCCCCAGACCTCCAGGCCCTCTGCACCCTGCTGGGATGCCCCTGCTTGCTCTTTGTCCCTTGTGGGGAACAGCAGGGCACTCTGGGAACACTCGGCCTGTCTCGTCACCCAGAGTTCTGTTGTGCCCAGCACCCTCAGCTCCTCTGACTTGCCTCCCTGCTCTCGTCTCCCGTCTCTCCCCACCAGCATGGGCATACAGCCACATGCACACATGCTCTCGTACATGTACACAGATGCACATGACCACTGGCTCTCTCGTGCACGGAGTGACCTTCTGGAACCCATGGGCTGGGGACTGCCCACACTAAGATGCCTCAAACACACAGGGGGAAATGTATTTAAGTGGCATCCGGAGATGAAGAGGCCAGTCCCCTCACGCCAGGAGAATGAGAGCTGGCCGTGTGGGTGGCTTAGCTCAGAACAGCGTAGAGGTGAGGGATACTGGCTCCTTGCCATACACAGGAGGGTTCAGATCATATCCATTTCACTTCCTAGTCATGTGGCCTCCAGCACGTTATTCACCCTCCCTGAGTTTCCACCACCGCCGCCTCTGAGCTCTGAAGACACGAGGACCCACCTCTGAGCAGGGCTGCAAGACTCAATCCAGATAATGTGTATAAAATACCGAGCACACAGCAGGCATATGGCGAGCAATCAACGAGCAGAACAGCTTTTTACTATCAGAATCAGGCCCTCCAAGAACAGGAAATAAATGAAGGCCAGAGGAGCCAACAAGGGCTGTGTGGAGGGCCTAGATACTGACACCGCTTGCAAAGAGGTCAGAAGCTAGTACCATGCAGGTATGGGAAATGGAATTTACACACACAGTCCTGTTTGGCAAAGGGTTTGTCCTGCGGGTTGAAGGGCTTTCAGAGGATGTTCTAAGCCCGGAGGGAATCCTGTTTAAAATCCTCTTACCCCAAACTCCTTTGAAACTGGTCTGAGGCCTTGGTTTCAGTGAGCACATCTGGGAGTGTGACAAGGTCCCAGGCCGCAGGGCACAGTCCTACTGAAAGGCCCAACACTACCCACATCACAGGGGAATCCGGAACAACGGACCCTGAGACCCACAAACCTGGTCAGGATCCCAGCTCCCCACTTACTGGCCACCTGACCTTAGACAAAGCAATTCACCTCCTTGATGGGACAGGCAAACAGCAGGTGCTCAGTGATGGTTTTCAGTAGCCACCACTCCAGTACCAGCCCAGCTCCCGGTTCTGCTTCCCGCCCGGGATTTAACCCCCGCTCTGAGGATCGGGCCCCACGTGGTCACTGTCCGTGGTGTGCCTCCCCTCCATGTGAACGCTAACGTTCTACTCCTCTCCGGAAGAATTCAAAGGGCCCTGGAAACTTGTTTATTAGGAAAAGCTGTGGGAGTCTGTCCTGCTTGGTGGAGGCGCTGACCTCTCCCATCCTTCCCTGCATATTTCTCCCCAGCGACATCTTTTCATGTTCCCTGGCTCACTCGGGTGAGTCACAGATCTGTAAATCCCAACCACAGAAAGCTTGGCAAAGTATGTTAGGTGTTTATTGGAAGGGGAAGGAGGAAAATGATCAAAACATTGGCTGTAGCTCTCGTCTCTGAAATTTGCAAGAGCAAGTTTTAAAATCTGTGCTGGAAGCATCTAAACTCATGGAGCACTTTTTTTTTTTTTTTTTAAACCACAATAAGGATAAGACCGTATCTATTCTTTCGTTACAATCAGATCTTTAGGCTGCCTTTGTATAGTGCCAGATATCCCAGTGAAATACCAAGAAATGCAGTTCTGTTTTTAGTTTCCCCATTTAGACAGAACCCTGGTGATACAAACACAGGCTGTAGTTCTCTACATACCCCATGCCTTTGCTGATGCTGTTCCCACCATCTGTAACTCCTTTCCACAAACACCAGTTCAGTTCAGTTGCTCAGTCATGTCTGACTCTTTGCACCAGAGGGGAGTGTTTTTACTCCATTTGCTGCTACTCTGTGTCAGGCCCTGGGCTAGGTCCTGGGACACAGAGATGAACCAGGCACTGATCTCAAAAATTAGTGAAGAAAAGAAGCTAATGGAGGAGGAGGCCCAGTTTGGGCTTTGATGGATGAATAGAAGTTCTCCAAACCAACAAAGAAGGGAAGACCCTTCTCATGTGAGCACATCAACTCATCCTCAAAGACCTGGATCCTGTCTCCTCCTTTGGGAAATGTCTCCTCTTGCTGAGTTGGTGACCCCTCTCTGTATCCACACTGACCTGGTACACCCCCTCCCTTGCCCACTCCTTCCTGAGTTGTTTATCTGCCTGGTGGTCTAGACTGGGGGGTTGGCAAGTAGACATTATTTCCTCTCTGCATCTGATGGCCACTCCAGACCTGCCACAGGGCGGGTTCATGAGATGTTTGGTGGTGGTCTTAAGCTGAGCTTCACCACTGTCAGGAGGCAAGAACTGACGCGGCCACAGGGCATTCTGAGAGCGCTGACTGCTGTTTTGTCAGAGAATCTACACCTGAACCCCACCCGCCAAGTCCCTGTGGCTTCAAGCATCTGAGCCCTGAAGGGGTCTGGGTGGGATTAACCCCTGGATCCCAGCCTCATTCCAGCATCCGTGGTTTGGGGGTGGTAGTGGGGGGGTCCTATTCAATCAAGGAAGAAAATATGCTTTGAAATGAAAACGCTTCTCTTTCTGATCTGCCTGGGTCTCCTTTCTCCAGCCTCCTTAGTATGCATGAATTCAGCCCCCATTTCGAGACGCCCCCTCAGCATCTTCTCCATGCGGATGGGGTTGGAGCAGGCTCCCTCCCCTTGCCCGCCTCTGGTTCTTTCCAAAGACAAATTGCTTACATCTGTCAAGGCTTTTCTGATTAATAGAAGAATACGCCATGGGATGTCATCAGGGGTTCGGAGGGTTTTGATCAAAGAGGGAGGGGGGCCGGGCCACACACCCCTGTTGGTTCATTTATCAGGTCAGTTCAGCGCCTTTCCTCCTGAGTGCCCCTGGCAAAGGCCTGCCCACCAGGCCACCATCAGCTCCCACGCCCTCTCTGGAGCAGAGAGGGACGCAGAGAGGAAACAGTGCTCCAGTGGGGGAGCCAGAGGCAAGGAGAAAGGGAGAGGAACCAGTCTAGGGTGGCTTGGGTATTGAACAGGGCAGTGGGTCCCAAGATCTTCCTCATTTCCGGGCAGCCACTGGGATGAGCATCTCCCAGGCAATTCCCCAAAGCAAGGGATGAGAGGGAGGGAGGAAAAAAGAAGGGGCCAGAGGATGAATGAATAAATCAAAGAGAGACTGCAGGAATGAGGAATCTAAGAAAAGAACAAATGCAGGAGGGGAGGGAGGGTTGAATTAATGAGTCACTAAGCATCTGAATGGGCGCAAGAATTTATAGTCCTCACAAAAGTTGCTTTTATAACACAGAGTCATCTCTCATTCTTTCTTCCATTTATCTGCTGGCTGGTGTCAACAAGACATGGCTTGGAGGAGCAACAGGAAGGCAACTTGGAGGAAATTCAGGCTTCCCCTGGGTCAGTGTATCTAACAGCCTCTGGGAGCTGGGTGAGGACAGGTGATGGGGGGCGGCTGGGTGACTGATGCCAAGTAAGGGCAGCACATGGGCCTGCCTCTCAGCTCAGCCCCCTCCTGCACAGCCCGGTCCCCGAGGGGTGGCTGGTGTCCATCACGGGCTCCGCGTGGCCTCAGCTGCAAGGTCACTGGCCACCATTCTCCCAAAGCTCACCTCTGCAGAGACTTTGCGATGGCAACCGCAGAGAGCCTTGTAGGGTAAGCCTTCGGTCGACTTTGGAGGCTGCTAAATTAGGCTCTGAGGATTTAGATTAGCCTAATTTAATGACACGGATGACTGGCTGGATTGAAGTTCTTGCTATAGTTTTTTTTTTCTTTCAACTTGCTCAACAATTATTCCCTCAAGTTAGTTGCAGATGCAGCCTGCCTGGCAATTATAATCCATTCCTTACTGAGCAGTGAGGAGACCCAAGATGCTGGCCACATCCACACGCAGACCGCCCAGGCAGGGGGGCCACAGCTGGAGGGAGGGCAGTGCCACCAGCCGTGACTGTGCCACAACGTGGAACTTGGGAGGGAGGGCCCAGAGCATCCTGCTGGGCTGGGCTAGCTGTCCTGGAGGCTGGCAGGTGACAGACATAGCTGCATGTTTCGTGACGGGGGGGTGACTCTCTCCACCCCCTGCTCTCAGCCCAGAAGGAGCATCCCACACAGACAGGCAATGCACAGGCACGCAGTCACAAAAGACAGATGGACACAGCCAGGATGAGACACACACGGGTGCTCAGTCACGGTCAGACACAGGCATATAGACCTGCAGATGCAGACTTAAACCACAAGGCAGGACACCCATACACAGAGACGCACCAGCTCTGCGACCCTGATATCCCCCTGTTCTAAGCCTAGCCGGGGAGGCACATGGGTAAACAGGCCAGAGCATCATCTCCTGTCAGGGCTGTGATGGAGGGGGCTGTGGAGTCTGGAGGAGATCAGGGTGTCTCTGAGTTCTTCCCAGAGAATGCATGCTAAATCACTTCAATCATGTCTGACTCTTCACGATTCCGTGGACTGTAGCCTGCCAGGCTTCTCTGTCCATGGAATTCTCTAGGCAAGAATACTGGAGTGGGTTGCCATGCCCTTCTCCAAGGGATCTTCCCAATCCAGGGGTCGAGCCCACGTCTCTTATGTCTCCTGCATTGGCAGGCAGGTTCTTTACCACTCATGCCAACTGGAAAGCCAGGGATTAGGTGAAAATGGCAGGAAGGCCATTGCCAGTGTAAGGAGGAACCCAGGTCAAGACCCAAGTACAACAGGGAGAAGCTATGTTCAGAGAAGGGAGGTTCACACAGTATGACCTGCCCACAAAGAGGGCATGTGAAGGGAGTCACATGCTGGTCCCTCTGCCCCAGCAATTCAGCCTCAACCTACAGGCACTGACGCCGCTGTGATTCACATTAAAAACACTCTTTCCCTCTGAGTAGGGGGCCAACTGGGGGCTTCCCAGGACTGGCCAACTGCACTGGCTGTGGCTGCCGACCTTCCTCACCACTGCTGGTTTCCAGTCCCTTCAGAGGCTGGATCAGCCCCCAGAGGAAGGGTGCTTTCTGGAAACACTCACGACTGTCTGTGGGGCCATGGCCTCACACCCTGCCTGAGCCCAGAACAAGGCTGCCAACAGGGTTTCAGAGTCTTCAGTCTTGATTTCATTTGTCCAGGGCACATGCCAGGGGCTCTGCCAGGTGTGAGGCCCTACACGATGGCCAGTTCCTAGAGGGATCTGTCGCTCACGTGCCAAGTGAGCAAAGCCAGGCAACTCCCCAACATCCATGTCCCAGGGACTCGGGCCCTAGTCCAGGCTCTCCCTGGAGGGCCCACTCCCAACACTCTTCCCTACCTTCCATCCTCCCCCTAGAGAACTCTTACTTGCCCTTCCAGACCAAGATAAAGTATCATCTCTTCCACAATGCTCCTCTGAACTCCCACCCTCGCTGTCCCCAAGGTAGTTCCTCCATGCTTCCCTCTGTCCAGCCTTATCTAACAGCAGACTCATTGTCTGGTTACTTGGAGGTCTCTCCAGAGACCCTGAGAGCTCTTCCTCTCTGGGGTCAGCTTCCTCTCTGCAGGGTCAGGAACTATGTATTAGCTATCTAGTGCTACATAACAAACTATCCCCAAACTTAGTGACTCAAAACAACGGTTATGGGTCAGTTTGCAGGTTTCCAGAAGTGAGAAATTTAGCACAACAAGGACATCTTGTCCACAGAATTTGGGGCCTCAGCTTGGGTCTGGAACTGTCAAAAGATCATTCACCATGGCTGGTGAGAACCAGCTGGGCGCTTCCATGTAGCTTGGGCTTTCTCTCAATATGATGTCTAAGTGCCAAGGACCAGCATCCCAGGAGAGGGAGACAGAGACAGACAGGAAGAAACTATATCATTTCTATGACCTAAAATTGGAAGCCATATAGCATCACTATTCTGTTGATGAATATGGCCTCACATATGTATCCAGAGTCAAGGGGAATAAACACTTCTTGGTGGAAGGAGAAATAGTCACACTGTAGGGAAAGCTCGTGGGGTAGGATAAACACTGAGGTGTGGCCATGTTTGGAAAATACAATTTGCAGTAATCAGTGTCCAGCAGGTGCTAAATGAAGGCCTGGTGAGTAAATGAATGAGTGAAAGGAATGAATGAATGACTCTTGTTCTGCACTTCACATCTCTTCTCTGTCCTCACGCAACGCTCAGTTAAGATGCCAACCAACTCTGACAAGCCTCAGGGCAAGTCACAGCCCCTTCTTTCATTCTGGAAGCTAAGAGGCCATGAAATCCCTTCCCAGTTCCGAGTTCTCAGACTTGTCCTAGAGTCTCAGTCACTGTGGCTTCAGGGAACAGGGCCATGGAGAAGAGGATTGGTGAGGCTGCCGGGGGTGGAAGGGATGTGATTTCCTTGCTGATCCACAGACAGGGTTTCAGGAAGCAGGTCTATAAAACTAAAATACTAGGAGAAAATTTCCTTTGCAAGGTCTTCAAGGTTTTGATAACTGTCTCTGTTACTTAATATTCTTAGGATAAAAAGTGTTACTTGTACAAGTTGATTGTATTTTCTGAACTTGAATTTTTGTTTTTCTCTCTTATTCACCTTTCTAGGCACTCTCTGTTCTCATCTTCCTAGAGGTAACCAGTATTCTGATGGTGACAGAGGAAGTGGAGTGGGGTTGACTACTTTAGAAAGTAACATTCATAGTAAGATCTAAAGGAACAAGATGAAGCTATTCAAAGAGGCAAAGGAAAAGTGTGAAGTACACAGGTCCTGAAGCAGGAATAAGTTTGCTATGTTGAAGAAAAAAATTGAATAATAGAATAAGTGATATAGGACACAGCATGAGTTAAAGGAGGGGAGTTAGACAATTATACAAAGTTCTATAATACAGGCCACGGTGAACTTTGGATTTTACTCTTAAGTGAGATCAGAAGCACAGAAGAATTTCAAACAGAAGGGCAACATTATTGAGCTTGAATTTTTATTACTGTGTGCTTCCTCAGCTTTTCTTACTAATAACAGAACACACTGAGACCTTAAAAGGTCAGGCTCTGAAGAAGGAAATGGCAGCCGACCAGTATTCTTGCCTGGAAAATCCCATAGACAGAGCAGCCTGGAGGGCTACAGTTATTGGAGTCGCAAAGAGTCAGACATGACTTGGCATCTCAACAACAACAACACCTTGTTTTCTTTGAAATCCTAACTCTATAATTACAATCACTGTATCATAACTAAACCTGCTGTCTTGCTTTCTGCGGGAAGGTTGATACCACACCACAGCTCTCATCAATGATACTTCTGATGCTATTTTCCTTAAGAGGCATATTGAAACAAATATGGGATCAAGGTTCCCTAGTGTAACGCCTCTGGGGAAAGATTTGGCCAGATCTTTGTTTTTTGGGCTGTAGGTGACTAGGGAATGTAGGCAAGATCCCTCCCAACAATCACCCAGCAGTTCCATCGTGTGAGCTGGTTAAAAAATATTTTCTTAGGGGACTTCCCTGATGGTCCAGTGGCTAAGACTCTGCACTCCCAATGCAGAGGGCCCAGGTCTGATCCCTGGTCAGGGAACTAGATCCCACATGCCACAACTAAGAGTTCATATGGGGCAATTAAGATGCAGCATAGCCAAATAAATAAATATAAAAAAATATACATACACATATACTTGGACATATTCTTAACCCATCAGAAACCTGGAACAAATAAAATATTTGATATTTAAAATAAGGCCAGGCTCTAGTGCTTTGCAAGCACTGTTTCTGTAATAGGGCAAATGTGACTCACGCATGGTCATCAGAGACTCCCTCCACCCGCCATACTATGATGGTAACCAGTGGGAAAGAACAGAAAAGCCTTTGGTGAGGGAGGAGCAGGCTACTGGGAGGGTTGAGGGGAAGAGGAAAGCAACTTTGAGGACCTTTCTGGTGAGCTATGGAACAGATCTCCTGTGACATTCTTGAAGAGAGAGAGTGGAGACTGAGATACTTTTCACAGTGACTTTCGGCTCTTGGACCGAGCTTGCTTGCACATGACTGCACAGAATCTGAGCCAGAGGGACACTGGAGATTGTGAGGGTTGCATCTCACTTTGACCTCACGACAGTGAAAGAAACAGAAACGCTCATCCTTTCCTTTCAACAGCTGAGAAGAGTCAGAGGCCGACCTTAAACAACATGCCTAAGGCCATAGCACTGAGGGGTGGCCAAGCCAGGGCTACAAACCCAAGCTCTCTGATCTGGAGGCTGATCTCTTAGTGATATGACCACTATGTGAGACCACCTCTTAAATGCCCTAAGTAGGAACTGGAGGAGCACAAACATTCCACGAGAAAGCCGGGCCAGGGGTTATTTCCCCGGTGGGAGAGGAAGGGCTTCCAGTCCCTACCTACTCAGGTGCCACCTTCTCTGGGAGTTACCTGTGAGTACCCCAGCTCACAACATATAGAAACAGGTGCTGATCTTGTCACCTCTGCCTGAACCTTATCTCCCTCAGTGCAGGGACCACACCTGCCCTGCTCTCTCCCCAACAGGAACAGCCAGCCCAGCCCCAAGCACATGGAAAGTGTCCACTAGAACCCTGGACTGAACTGCGGGGAGGGGGCAGGGATTAATCTGAGCTTTAGAGGGAGCTTTTAAGAAAGTCAAATCTGGTAACACAAATTCCAACATCCCAAATTTAGCCTCAGCTGCTCTAATGTTCTCAGCTCTCCCTTTTGCATTTGCTTTGTTGAATGAAAGTCTGGGGCATCTGTAAAATGAACTAGGATCATCTGATAGAGCCAGGGTTCCTGTCCCTTCCAGACCCAGGCCTCCTCTCAACTAATCATCGCATGCTCACACACACACACACACACACACTACACACATTCTAAGCCATGTTTCTGAGGGCCCCACTCTCAGTTCAGTTCAGTTCAGTCACTCAGTCGTGTCCGACTCTTTGCGACCCCATGAATTGCAGCACGCCAGGCCTCCCTTTCCATCACCAACTCCCGGAGTTTACTCAAACTCATGTCCATCAAGTCCGTGATGCCATCTAGCCATCTCATCCTCTGTCGTTCCCTTTTCCTCCTGCCCCCAATCCCTCCCAGCATCAGAGTCTTTTCCAATGAGTCAACTCTTCGCATGAGGTGGCCAAAGTATTAGAGTTTCAGCTTTAGCATCATTCCTTCCAAAGAAATCCCAGGGCTGATCGCCTTCAGAATGGACTGGTTGGATCTCCTTGCAGTCCATGGGACTCTCAATAGTCTTCTCCAACACCACAGTTCAAAAGCATCAATTCTTCGGCGCTCAGCCTTCTTCACAGTCCAACTTTCACATCCATACATGACCACTGGAAAAACCATAGCCTTGACTAGACGGACCTTTGTTGGCAAAGTAGCGTCTCTGCTTTTGAATATGCTATCTAGGTTGGTCATAACTTTCCTTCCAAGGAGTAAGCGTCTTTTAATTTCATGGCTGCAATCACCATCTACAGTGATTTTGGAGCCCAAAAAAATAAATTCTGACACTGTTTCCCCATCTATTTCCCATGAAGTGATGGGACCAGATGCCATGATCTTAGTAACCCCCAAACTTGTTGGCATGACACACACAACAGTCTTCCCTAAGAAGTGGGATCTGGATCCACTTCTACCCGTCCTCCATCCCCTCTCATCACTCCTTGCTTTGAGTCCTAAGGTAAGTTCTTAACCTCTCTAAGCCTCCATTGCTGCAACTTAGAACAGGGGCAATAAGAAAGCCTGGCATGGGACTTCCCTGGTGGTCCAGTGGCTGATACTCTGCGCTCCCAATGCAGGGGGCCCGGGTCCGATCCTGGTCAGAGAACTATGTACACATGCCGAAACTAAGAGATTACAAGCCACAACTATAAAAGAAAAGTCCCACGTGTTGAAAATCCCAAAGGTGGAAGATCCTGGGTGTGACAACTGAGACCCAGCACAGTCTAAATGAATAAATAAATATTTTACAAACTTCCCTGGTGGTGCAGTGGATAAGAATCCTGGCAATGCAGATGTGGGTTCAATCCCTGGCCCAGGAAGATTTCACACGCGTTGGAGCAACTAAGCCCATGTGCCACAACTGCTGAGCCCATGCAACGAGAGAAGCCACCAATGAGAAGCCCACACACCACAACGAAGAGTAGACGCAGCCTTTGGCAACTAGAGAAAGCCTGAGCAAAGCAGCAAAGATGCAGCACAGTCAAAAATAAATAAATCTAAAAAAAATGAATGCCTGGCACATGGTAGTAACTCATTCAAGAGTTGTGGAATGAATGAAAAATATTAATATCTATTTTGTAGGGCCATTGAAGGGGCCGTGCACACAGGGAGCACTCAATAAGTAGCAGTTGCACTGTTATAAAAGATGTGGAAGGACCAAAATACACTGCACTGAGAGTCTGTGTTGCCCCAAGAGTCTTCATGCCTTTCACAGCCAACATTCCTTACTGTTTCTGCATAACCACATCTCCCTGTGATCTAAGCATTATGAAGAAACAGTAACAAACAAACAAAACACAAAACCAAAGCAACCAGAGCCAAGTAACTCCATAACTGTCCCCTGTGACCACACACATGCCAAGCATAGCTTAGCGAGGCCGGTCCAGCCACCATGGAGAGGCAGAAGTGGCGATGAGATCCAGCCAAGGAAACCTGAGACTGCTCCCGGGGGGTGGGCACCAAGGCAGCCAGGGTGAGCAGGGTGACAGACAGGCCTGTGTGCACATCTGCCCAGCTAGTGCCAGGGGTACAACTCTGCCCCACGTGTCTGTGGGTAAGCGGGAAGGGGGCTCGGGAGTGAGCTGAACAGGGAATCACTGCACCAGAAGAGGACCATGCAGAGGTCAGGTTTCCACCCCATGGAGCCCACCATCAACCCC
The DNA here is from genome assembly GCF_003369695.1 of Bos indicus x Bos taurus. Classification (NCBI taxonomy): domain Eukaryota; kingdom Metazoa; phylum Chordata; class Mammalia; order Artiodactyla; family Bovidae; genus Bos; species Bos indicus x Bos taurus. The sequence goes on from NC_040076.1 coordinate 129,225,583, forward strand.
ACCCCCACCCCCGCCACATGGTGGCTATTGCTTCTCCACTGACTCTTGGGGTCTTGCTCTGCACCTGGGGCTCTCCTCTCTGCCTTGCCCCACTGCTCATGGTAAATTTCCCCAGGGGGCAGGCCAAGGGCTGGGGCAGGTCCCAAGTGGGCTCCAACTGCCCATCCTACCAACATCTGTGTGTACATCTGAGTGGTTCTTGGGAAAGGACCCACGATGACAAGATAAGCACTCAACAGAAAGGTGCTACCATCATTGCTGATGCAGTCCAGCCCCTCTGGAGCCCGCCCAGCTGGGGATCACAGTCTCCTGTGTGCAACTTCTGTCCACTCACTCCCTAAGCCAGCAGCCTGCCTGGGGTGCAAGTAGTGGGACCCTCAGCCCCCCAAGAGGTGGGTGTCTGTGTTGGGGATATAGCCTGGATTTGATGGACCTGCCAAAGCCTGGTGCTCTGGACCCGGCCAAGCATCCTGGACCATGCATGCAGGAGGCTTCTCCCAACTCTCCAGCCATCCCAATGGATCACAACCCCAGACCTGAACTCAGACCACTTCTAGCCTGGTGGCTTTGCTTTCTCCCACCTATTCAGCACAGCACTTTCTGGGTGACACGGACTTTATCTGGCTTTGCAGAAGGGACAAGGAGAAGGATAACTCTTGGCCAGCAGAGACATGCTTTTGGTGGGCCTGCTCCTTCCTTGGGAGTCAACTCGGAGGCCTGGAGGGTCTAGGCCCTCCCTGAGTAACTGGCAAAGTGGGCTCGGCTGGCTATGTGCAAAAGTACCCACCAGAAAAGTAGCACTCTACACCCCTACTCCTCTACACACATAGCTCTCTCCAGTGAGGGTGGGCTGAAGCACAGCCCCATGCCCCCACACCAGGGCAGAGTCTTCCAGGTCAGTTCAGTGCCTGGGCACCCATGACTGCTCCTTACTCCTCCCCTCCCTGGGCCTGTGAGAGTAGAGAGGGCTTGGGGCTGCCCCATCCTCCCAGCCTGGACAGGCACCAACCCCAGAATGTTCACTTCTGTTCACTGTTGCGGCTGGTTGATTCATTGCTTTTTTTTTTTTAATCAACTATACAAGTAGAGCTAAATCTGTAGAAAATTATGTAATCAGAAAAGTGCAGAGAGAGGCAAACACCATTATGGGATTTTCCCTTCCAGTCTTTAACCCCCCTGTTCTTTTTTAAAAACACAATTGAAATCCTAAGTATTTCTCATTCTGCTCTTCTATACCTAGTTCCCCTTTCCTGCACCCTTGGGCTTCACCTTATATCAGCAAGATTTCCCTCATCTCACCAAACTCTCTTTGTAAACACCATTTTTAGAGGCTGCATGGTCTTCCCTCACTGGGCTGACCAGGGTGTGTATGGACATTCCCCTCATGTAAGCTTTGTTCACTCGGTTTGTGGTATTGCAAAAGCAATGACATGGAAAGCTCTGCCTGCATTCCAAAATGTTTCCCTGGGATAGATTCCTAGAAGTGGCACTGTTGGGCAAGGTGTGAGGATATTTTTAGGGCTCTTGGTCTCAGTCGCCCAATCGCCTCTCAGTTTACACTTGATAAGCAGAGCCTTCAACACACTGTGCCTGGTGCCAGTGACCCAGGACCCCCGACCACAGACCTTGCTGCTCTGAACCCGTCATCTTGCCTCCACTATCAATTCTGGGATGTCTAAACCCTAAATAGCCTCCTTTCTCCCATACCCCCAAAGGCCACCTTCCCCCCACATAAAAAAAAAACTGTGCTTTATTGACTATGCAAAAGCCTTTGACTGTGTGGATCACAATAAACTGTGGAAAATTCTGAAAGAGATGGGAATACCAGACCGCCTGACCTGCCTCTTGAGAAACCTGTATGCAGGTCAGGAAGCAACAGTTAGAACTGGACATGGAACAACAGACTGGTTCCAAATAGGAAAAGGAGTACATCAAGGCTGTATATTGTCACCCTGCTTATTTAACTTCTATGCAGAGTACAAGATGATTGAAATGCTGGAAGAAGCACAAGCTGGAATCAAGATTTCCAGGAGAAATATCAATAACCTCAGATGTGTAGATGACACCACCCTTATGGCAGAAAGTGAAGAACTAAAGAGCCTCTTGATGAAAGTGAAAGAGGAGTGTGAAAAAGTTGGCTTAAAGCTCAAATTTCAGAAAACTAAGATCATGGCATCTGGTCCCCATCACTTCATGGGAAATAGATGAGGAAACAGCGGAAACAGTGTCAGACTTTATTTTTGGGGGCTCCAAAATCACTGCAGATGGTGATTGAAGACATGAAATTAAAAGATGCTTACTCCTTGGAAGGAAAGTTATGACCAACCTAGATAGCATATTCAAAAGCAGAGATATTACTTTGTCAACAAAGGTCCATCTAGTCAAGGCTATGGTTTTTCCAGTGGTCATGTATGGGTGTGAGAGTTGGACTATAAAGAAAGCTGAGCACCAAAGAATTGATACTTTTGAACTGTGGTGTTGGGAAGACTATTGAGAGTCCCTTGGACTGCAAGGAAATCCAACCAGTCCATCCTAAAGGAGATCAGTCCTGGGTGTTCATTGGAAGGACTGATGTTTAAGCTGAAACTCCAATACTTTGGCTACCTCATGCAAAGAGTTGACTCATTGGAAAAGACCCTGATGCTGGGAGGGATTGGGGGCAAGAGGAGAAGGGGACGACAGAGGATGAGGTGGCTGGATGGCATCACCAACTCGATGGACGTGAGTTTGGGTAAACTCCGGGAGTTGGTGATGGACAGGGAGGCCTGGCGTGTTGCAATTCATGGGGTTGCAAAGAGTCAGACACAACTGAGTGACTAAACTGAACTGAAACATGTTTGGAAAGCGTTCTTGGCCCAGGAGATTAGAATAGCAGTTCCAGAACCCCTCTGTCACCGGTGAGCTGGGAACTCAGGCCTCGGGTTTTCACAGGTCACAAAGGGCACCTGAACTGGATCATCCCCAAGGCCCCCGGCCAGGGGCACAGGCTGGAAGTACAGGAGTCAAGAGTCCTGACTGGGCTGTCCATTGGCCTTGGCTCATGTCCCAGCTTTCACCACTTGCCAGCGGCATGCTCTTAGGTAAATTATTTAGTAAAAGCCTCGATCCTATATTCTGTAAAATGGGAGGGAAGGAAATTAAATTACCTCTCAAGGTATTATGATGGTTGAACGTAATTATATACTGAAAAATTTCATATTGGGAAAATAAGAACAGTGCCTGGCAGAGAGGAAATACAACAGAAAAGGTTTGATGCTATTGCATTTGCAGACATGAACACAACCAGAGGGGTCCTCTGTGGTTGATATGAGCAGTCAGGAGAGGGTCAGTGCTCCCAGCCCACAGCAGCATGGTAACCTAGCAGCTGTCATCCCCATCTTGGTCTGACCAGAGGTCTGGCTGCGCTGCGCCCCTTGGGCTCTGAAACACGATGCTTCCCTGGGAGGGGAGTTGAAGGCCGCTACACCAGGTGGTTATCAAGGCCTAGGCCGCCAGGAGGCTTGGGAACATAATCTCCGGAAAGAGACTGAACTCACTCTCTGGGGAACAAGGACACCAGGCTCTGATAAGCCTGGTCGAGCAGATGAGAGGAACTGTACCTGGGGGCTTGGGAAGAACCTGGCTGACGTGGCCTGCAGGCATCTCCCGGGGGCTTCAGCGAGTTGGAAGCTAGATCCTTAAACCTAGGTGGTGGAAGGTGGCAGCGAGATGGGAACAGAATCCTCTCTGTGGGCTGGGGATGGAGAGAAAGAGCCAGGATCAGAAACGTGCTTTATCGCCAGGGTCCAGCCACAAGCCCAGCATCCAGCCACGGGGCGCAGCCAGGGCCTTCCGGGTGACTGGGTGGCTGGATCAGGGTGGCTCATGCTCTCAGGGGAAGGCGTCATGGTTTGAGCCAATGGGTGTCCTGCTCAGCAGCAACAGGAATGCTGCTTCCAGGACAGGATGTCCTCATGGGGGAGCGTGGGTGGGAGTGACCCTCCGCATTTTACAGATTCCAATGGGAAACTGAGGTTGAGAGCAGTCAGAAAAGGTGCCTGACGGGACAAAGTGAATCAGGGGTCAAACAACATGTGAACACAAGTCTCCCACGCCTCCTTTTCCTGAGCAGGGCTTGTGGCTTCACCAGCCTGTCACAAAAGGGAACAAGAACCCTGGAAGCAGTGGATGTGTTCAAGTTGGCAGCATAAATCAAGTGAAATGATTCTATGTCACAGGAATTAAGTTTCTGTGGCAAACTCTGTTTCTTAGTGGGGAACATCAGAAAGTAGCTGCTAGGAGGTATCTTCTTTCTCGCTGGCTGGAAACTCAACATTTAGGCAACAGCCATTAATGTCCACTTCAATGGGCCCTGTTACCTAGGGAGGTGCCACTCTCTCTCTCTCTCTTTCTCTTTGCTAAGAGAACCCTGGTTTTGGTCAAGTCTCCATCTCCCTCATGTCTGGCTCCATCAAGGCACGATCATTAGTCTAAGCCAGTGGTTCCCAAACCATGCACCAAGGCCCCTAAAGGAGGAGCAGTGAATTCACTCCAGCACCAAGTGATAACTGATATTTTTAAGGGAAATGCAGTGATGTCTGAGAGAATCATGAGAACTGCTAGCTCAAGGCACTTCACAGTTTTCACAGCAATAACACCATACCTTGTAAAGCCCGGTTCTCAGTGATTGCCATCATAAAAAGTACCACAAGAAATCTATATAAATAGGAAAACAGGATGTGGGGTCCAATCTAACGCCTAGATTGAGAAGGTATGCAGTGCCCATCAGGCACACACAACTTACTAGTAAATAGTTGTGGTTAATTAGCCAAAAGGACCTACTGTACGGCACATGGAATTCTGTTCAATATTATGTGGCAGCCTGGATGGGAAAGGGGTTCAGGGGAGAATGGATTCACGTATATATATGGATGAATCCCTTCACTGTTCACCTGAAAACTACCACAACACTGTTAATTGGCTGAATACAAAACAAAAAGTTTAAAGTTTGAAAAAAACAACAAAAATAGTTGCAGTTAATTAGAAATGACATAAAAAGACTTTTTTTCAGTTTACTTTTCAAATGGCTACTGAGTTGCTAGGCCATAAATACTTATTAAATTGTTCATACCTAATTAATAAGGAAAACTGTTTGGTATTTCTTAATTTTTAAAAAAAATTTTTGGCCAAACCCATGGCATGTGGGATCTTAGCTCTCCCACCAGGGTTCACACCCATGACGGCTGCAATGGAAGCTCGGAGTCTTAACCACTGGACCGCCAGGCAAGTCCCTATTTATTGTTTTGTTTGTTTGGTTGGTTGGTTGAAGATGCCACGGAAAACTACTGAGGCACTACAGGTGCTATAATTGAGAAAGTCTGGAAACCTCTGTGCTCTGCTGTGCTTAGTCACTCAGTCATGTCCGACTCTGCAACCCCATGGACTGTAGCCCACCAGGCTCCTCTGTCCATGGGGATTCTCCAGGCAAGAATACTGGAGTGGGTTGCCATGCCCTCCTCGAGGGGATCTTCCCAACCCAGGGATCGAACCCAGGTCTCGCGCATTGTAGACAGATTCTTTACTGTCTGAACCACCAGAGAAGCCCTGGAAACCTCTGCCCTAAGCTAATAAGAATCGGCCACTTGTGCCTGGCACCTGTCCATGGGGGCCACTGTCCCCATGAGACTGAAGATAGGGACACATGTGGTATGGTTGGGGAACTGACTCTCTCACCCTCCTGCAGGGTGAAAACAGACTGGAACACACACACAAGTGCTACCGGGGAGCACCTTGTGAATTCAGGGAACGGCCCTCACCCTGGCACCTGTACGGAGGACAGCAGAGCAGAGGGACAGGAGACCTGAGCCCCTGATACCATCACTGAGCTGCGGGACCTGTCCCCCCTGCCTCTAGCCTTCCTGCCGTGGGAAACAAGACGTTTCCTACTGACTAAAGTATGTGAGTCAGACTGTGCTGCTTGCAGCGCATAGCATTCCAAGGTATAAACACAGGCACAGTGATTCGGGCCGCGTGAGAGGACCTAGGGATGCGGAGAGGGGCAGCAGGGCCCTCCCCTCGAGCAGTCACGGGGCAGGGAGTCGCTGCAAGACTCCCTGTGGTCAAAGTCTATACAAAGCTCTCCGGGGATGGGGCCCGGAGGACTGCTCTTCTCAGGGAAAGAGTGAGGGCAGCAGGTGCAGGAGTCTTTGGGGGGGCACTCTCTTCTGGCACCAACCATGCATGTGGCACTCTGCACTGAGCTCCCTGTTCCCACGTGTTTCCTTCACGCACCGGAGCTCCGTGAGGGCAAGAACTCAGAACTCACACAGTGCAACCTCAGCCAATAAGCTCCTGTACAACAGTGCATTAAGCAAACAGAAAGGACTGTAGGAGTTAAACGAAGAAGAGGGTTAGGGAAGAGAGAGGGCCTCCAGGAGGAGAGACCAGCATGGGTAAACGCGTGGATGTGTATTGACATAATATAGTAAGGGCCTGGCTGCTGCTGATGCTGACCATCAGTCCCTTCCCTGGGGCAGCTCTCAGCTTAGTGCCGACAAAGGCTTGATGGAGGCTGTATGTCTAATTCCAAACGCAGGGCCAAGGAGGATGCTCCGAGGGAGAATAACAGGGAGCCTGCTTTAGACTGGGGGTCAGGGAAGGCCTCCTGAGGAGGTGATACCCAAGCTTCATTGTGAAAGCACGAGGAGGAGCCAGCCAGGTGGAGCGGGGAAGTACGCTTCAGAGAGAGGGGAAAGGGCAGCAGAGGCCTCAAAGTGCAGATGCTTAGCAAGTGCAAGAACAGAAGAGAACAAGCCAGAGCTGCCAGACTTAGCGGCACCCATGCACACAAGTCAAATGTGAATTTCAAGTCACAAGTCACAAGCCAAATGAGGAAGCAAACACTTCCCCATTTTAAGTATGGGTTGGTCAAAAAATTTGCTCAGATTTCTCTATACAACGTATCAGAAAAACGTGAATGAACTTTTTGGCTGACCCAATATGTCCCAGAAATGGTATGGACCTAATAGAAGCAGAAGATATTAAGAAGAGGTGGCAAGAATATGCAGAAGAACTATACAAACCAAGCTCTTAATGACCCAGATACCCATGATGGTGTGATCACTCACCTAGAGCCAGACATCCTGGAATTCGGTCAAGTGGACTTTAGGAAGCATCACAACAAATAAAGCTAGTGGAGGTGATGGAATTCCAGCTGAGATACTTCAAATCCTAAAATATGATGCTGTGAAAGTGCTGCACTCAATATGCCAGCACATTTGTGGCCACAGGACTGGAAAAGGTCCGTTTTCATTCCAACCCCAAAGAAATTCTGCGCTGAAGAATGATCAAACTACCACACAATTGAACTAATTTCACATGCTAGCAAAGTAACACTCAAAATTCTCTAAGCCAGGCTTCATCAGTGTATTAACTGAGAACTTCCAGACAAGCTGGATTTAGAAAAGGCAGAGGAACCAGAGATCAAATTTCTAACATCCACTGGATCATAAAAAAAGCAAGAGAATTCCAGAAAAAAACATTTACTTCTGCCTCATTGACTACACTAAAGCCTTTTACTGTGTGGTCAGTGACACAACAAACTGGAAAATTCTTAAAGAGATGGGAATACCAGACCACCTTACCTGCCCCTGAGAAATCTGTATGCAGGTCAAGAAGCAACAGTTAGAACTGGACATGGAACAACAGACTGGTTCTAAATAGGGAAAGGAGTATATCAAGGCTGTATATTGTCACCCTGCTTATTTAACTTATATGCAGAGTACATCATGCAAAATGCCGGGCTGGATGACGATCAGTTTTAAGCAGAGTTGTGGCATCAGTAGAGCCAATGTGGCAATGTGGGTAACCGCAGGGACTGAGATCCAGAAAAGCTGGATCTGGTCTGGCTCTGCCACTGGAAGCTTCGTAGTCTCCACTGAGCTATCAAGCATTCTGTGAGTCTATTTCCTTATCTGTAAAATGGGCGTGATGCTACCCCCACCCCCCTCCACCGGGTTGACGTGTGCACACCCGTTAGAAGAGTTGCCAAACCTGTCTGCTCTCACTGGCACTGTCTCCAAAAGATCACCCTGGCTCTGTAGGGAACATTGCAGGGAGAGAGAGGAGACCAGAAACGAGGCAGGGAGACCACAGAGGAGGCTGTCCCGGGGGAGTGACACTGACTGTAAGGTGGAGGCATGGTGGAACAAGGCTCCACATGCATATCAGGAAGGCATGAAACCAGACGTTCCCTCTTCTCCCGACTGCTCTGGCTGCTCCGGGTAGGCAGAACAAACCCGTCCTGCCCTTCCAGTGGCCATTAGGGTGAAGGGGGGCCCTCCCAGACGCCAGGAGCCCTGGCCAGCTAGAGAGTGGCCTCTACCCTCCAGTGGCCTTCACGCTTCTCCCTTCCTACAGAGGCAGGAGTTGGCTCCGGGAGCGTCTGTCTCCATGGATCAAAAGGCACTCTACATGCAAATCAAGAAGGAAATTACAACAATGTGAAGCAGACTTGCCTTCTATTTCTGGCACCTTGGTAACTTTAGAAAGTCCTGAAAGATTTACATGGTTTGTCAGTTAAGGAGAATTCCATCCCCCTTTCAGAGTGAGCCACGCCTGCCGAGCTCCTGCCCAAACACTCATGCATTTGAGACGTGCATGGCTGCCAAAGAGGGTGCAGATGGGAAACCACAGCTCACTGCTCACTGCAGAGCCTCAGGCCCAGAGAGCCTGGCTGGCCTGCCAGTCCAGCCCCTCTCTGCTCCCCGTGGGTCACAGCAGCACTCCAGCCATAGCGGCACTCTTATCTGGGATCCAACAGGGGGCGCCAGAGACTGCTTGGGACAGTGAATACAGGCCAGCCAGGAAACTGGCTAGAAGGTTCCAGACCTGGGATCTGATCCCAGGAGCAGCAAAGATGATCACCGTACACTCACAGTGAGCCCTTTCTTCCCATCTGCCTTACAACAAAAAGCAGAGAGATACACACTCTCAAATGACTGGACGAACCCACCGTGAACACACCTTCATCCCCACATACACAGAATATTATAACAGCTTCCAGGTTGCCTCCCAGCTGAGATTGACTAGCAATGTCTGCTAGGGGACAGGAGGTGGGAGTGTGCTAGGCTTTACTCATTCACAGACAGGACAAATCTTGGAAAAGAAAGTTATCAGTGTTCATTAGTTCAAAGAGTTACAGTAGTCCCTGCAGCTCCATAAAAGCTAAGCTTGGTACTGAAGGCCCTGTGCAATCTGTACCCCACCTCCCTGGCAACCTTGATTCCCACCAGTCACCTGCTGGCCTGGCTGCCCCTTGGTGGGCCTCCAACATGCCTTCAATAGATCCAGTGTAGCTCTGCCCTCTAGGGTCTGCCTGATGGGAACACATTCTCTTTGCCTTTCCAAAGTCCTCTAGCCCCAACTCAAGGCCAGGGACCCATCTGTGATCAGAAGGCCCAAGCAACCCACCTCTGATCGGCTTCTGGAGCACCTAACCATTCATGGCTTTTCTAAGCCACCGCTTGGTTAATGCCTGGAGAATCACTTGTCTTTTGTGCACGTGAAGTTTGCTTATCTAGACCATAAGCTCCCTGATGACAGGAATGCTGCTTTGTACTTCCCTGAAGAAAGGAGGCAAAACACTTAACTCTGTGCCAAGAACATTCCTGGGGATTTTCACCCATCCTTCCACTCAAGTCTGCTAATAATCTCATGATGTATGACCACCTTCATTTTACAAATGGTGAAATAAAGGTTATATGACTTATCCAAGATCATATATCTAACAAATGCCAGGGGCATGGATTCAGACTCTGAACCCCCTGATTTCAAATCCAGACCTCTTATGCCCTGTTCCAGGATTCCTCCCACCGAGAACCACATTTCCACAGGGGACTCTGAATGGGGCAGTGCTGACCCCCAACCAAAGTGCCTGACACTCAAAAAAAGGTTATGGTCTGATACAGGTCTCAATGCTGAATGGGACATGAGGAGGCAGATGGTGGAGGGGCTTATTGGGTGGTGGGATTTGCCCAGCTCTCTACCCATCTCACTTACCAGGTGTCTGCCAATTTCACCTGTTGAAACCTAACCTGGCTGGTAAGCCACCCAGACCATGCATTTCCTTCTTACTTTCCACCTGCTCCCTCCCTCTGCTCCCGAGCTTCAGTCTTCCACCATCCTGGTGATTCAGCCTTGAACTGCCTAGGCCATACCACTGCTTCAACCACACGGACAAGTCAGAACTACCCGTCACTTGTGCCCTCGGTTTATCTTTAGAAGAAGAATGACTGAAAGGACCTCCACTGGCCAGGATGATTGTTTTGACAGTTTTTTATTGTGCATAAAATTGCATCATTGTTTTGTTTAACATTGAAAGGAGTTAAACTGCTATGAACTTAATGCGCCACCCCCTGTAAACCATTAGGTCCCTTCTGTGTTCCTGACTTTATAAGTCTGTTTCCCTCAGAGGAACATCTGTTGTATACTTAAATGACCTTAGTTCAAAGGCACGATCAACAAAAAATTCTTAACTCCACTAGGAAGCATTTGAGGGTATCCGTTACTCCATGCTGGTCGCGGTATTAGGGGCTTCTCCACCAACAGCTGTGCACATCTGCCTGCGCGGGCCGAGGCCCCTCTCTTTCTGCACATCATTAAAGATGTTCAAGCCCGATTTTCGGCCTCATTCCCGCTCTGACCCATGCAAGCAAGTCTCGCCAAAATCTCCATTTTATGGGCATCGATAGCCAGGCCTCTACTCACATATAATTTCTACCCTGCGTGCGGAGGGAGTGTGATGAAAGATGAGCAAGGGGTGCTCTGCTAATCCTTGGAAAGAACATGAATGAGCATTAGGAATTTCGAGCAACTTGACAAATGTAGGAAAAACAGATTGTCCTGAGCCAAACGCAGAGGAATTTGAGGAGAAAAATGAGCCTGTTGCCGAGAAAGATTACAAGGAGACACCATCTTGGAGGCCATAAAAATCCTATTGGAAACAGAAATGGTGAGGCAGCGGGCTTTCTGGCTTTTGCCTTGATTAGCTCATCCTGATGTTATCCCCATTTTCCAGATGAGTTGACGGACACTGAGAGCTCCTGACTTGAGGAGCGGAGGGCCCAGGCATCTGCCTCCTGCCATCCAGTCTACGGTGGCTGCTGCGTAGGTTAAAAGGAACCTGACTCAGCTTAGAGAGAGGAAGACGATGATGGTGAGGGACTTTAAACGTCTCTTCTTCCAGTTCATCTGCTTTGGGCTCGGCTCTCAGTGAGTCTCTATGAAGTTAGCTGACTGTCGCTATTTTTCTTACTGTTTAGTCAGATTTTCCAGGGGATGTGACTTTTTGAGGATGTGCTGATGGCCACTGCACTGAGTATCAGGGACATTTTGAGCTGAGTTTCTCCAGGAGGCTGAGGACCGGTAGACTGTGCAGGTTGGCCTTGCTCTGGGGCCGAGCTGTCCAGTCTGGCTGGGGACTTGTCCTGGAGAAGAGGCAACTGGGCCCCAGCTCAGGTTTCAGGCTTTGTCTGGGGGCCCTTCCCTAAAAGGGTCATCGGGTTTTCACACACATGGGAACCTTCATGGGTTGTTGAAACTTTTCTGGAAGTTGGTGGATTTTTGCAAGGCTGGTTCACGGAATTATGCCTTCTTGCAGTTGGGAAAAGCACTGCTAAAAATAAAGGAGAGTTTGGGTTTCGCCTTATTTGGAGAGGCCTGGCCTGCACAACCTCCCTCTTCCTATGTTATCTTTTAGAGAAAGTTGAAGAGCTTTATTCACGCACATAGACGTGCACGCACGCACGTGCACACACACATACAGTGTCTTTAAAAGTATAGATCAAATTCCATTGCCAAGAGTTTCAGAGATTGCTGGAATCTCTTCACTGGACCACAGTGTTACAATATTTACTCTCTGATGCTGGTAGCATGTGGACCCATCTGAGTCAGAGGAACCTCAAGGGGTTTGTCTGCTTTGGTCACTAAAATGTTAGTTGAAAGAGAATAGGACCCATAGCCCTGTTACTCTTTAATTTGTCCATTCAGTTTATCAGTCAGCCAGCCAAAGATGATGGAAGCCCATCTGTGTCAGGCCCCATGGTGGGCTTTAAAGAAATGGAGATGAACTGAGTCAGGATTCTACTCTAAAGGAACCAAGGTAACAGTGACTGGAAGTGGAGATGGAAAGGGGAGAGCTGCAGACCACAAAAGCCTCCTGACCTGGCCTGGGGATAAGAGACGGGCTGCCGCAGCTGAGTTTTAGGATCCAGGTGAGAACAGAGACAGAAGAAGAAGAGACTTCTGAGAAGAGGGAACAGCACTGCAAAGGCCTGGGGCGCTTGGAGGATTGTAAGCGGCTCCCTGGGCTCAGTTGGCTGATGCAGGATGAGGTGGGCACATCCGGACACGTGGCCAGCACTCGGGTGAGGCAAGTGAAGACTAAATAGATAGGATCCAACCCTGCCCTTGTACGATTTCCCTTACTCCCCTCTAATCCTGGCCCTGTCCATGTCTTTGTTCAAAATTTCATTTATCATGGATTTTTTTGCATCAATTTTGATTCTAAAAAAGATGGCACTAAAACATTATTTATCTTGATTATTGGGCTTATGGATGCTCTCTTAAATTTTGTTCCAGAGGTGAACATCTTTCTCGTCTTCCCCTAGTTCATTCAAGAGAAGGGGCTTGTGAAGTGGGCAGGACTGCGACCCAGAGGGGGCCCTCTCAGTTCAGAACTTTGTCATTCACCCTGAAGGCAGCAAGGAGTCACTGAAGATTGTAAAGCAGGGAAGGCATGCCATTGGATGTGATGTAGAAAATCTTCCATGGAACTTCCTTGGTGACGCAGTGGCTAAGACTCTGTGCTCCCCGTGCAGCGGGCCCGAGTTCAATCTTTGGTCAGGGAACTAGATCCCACATGCAACAATTAAAGATCCCACGTGCCATGAACTAAAAGATCCTGCGTACCACAATGCAGATCGAAGATTCCATGTGCTGCCACTAATATCAGGCGCAGCCAAAGAAATAAATATTTTTAAAAAGAAAAGAAAATCTCCCAGCAGCAGCAGCAAGGTGGAGGGGGGCAGGGAGGTGGGGTGATTAGAAGCAAGAAGATGGTGAGGAGTGAGTCCTAGAATCCTAGGTGAGTGGTGATAAGGGCCCATGTCAAGGCTAGGGGAATGGGGTTTGAAAGGAAGAATTGAAGGGGAGCAACACACCCTGCAGACTCTCCAACAGTCCCAGCACCCAGCTTCCCTGGCTCCCCTGGACAAAAGAGCAGACAAAGAATTCCCAGGCCCTCTGGTAGGGAGAACAAGATGTGGGGCTTGGAACAGCCTGATGGCCTGGCTGTAGCTGCCTAGGGCTGCACCAGGCTCCTGCTATGCCCACCCCACAGGGGGTGCTGCCCTGCTTCCGTGGAGTAGAGGCCCCCTGTAGGGCTCCCACCCCTCCCCCAGCACCCCACACCGCCCCCCACAGCCTACCCAGCAGGGGCCCAGGGACTGCAAGCAGGACAGGGGTCCAGTGGCAAGGCTCTGAGCCCCACATACAGGCATGCAGACACACAGGCAGGCAGGTGGGAGGAGGTCTGGTCCCCATTAGGAGCCATTTGCTTGTGGTATCAGGCCAGTGGGGCTGTGGGCTGGTTAACAGGCATGGCCGCTGGCTGCTGGAAGGGGCTGCTGCCTTGAAATTGCACTGATTATGCTCTAATTTCCCCTGCTCCATGCAGGGGGCCCTGAGGACGGCCTAATGCAGGGTGGCAGGCGTGGTAGCCCAAGACAGTACATCCCTCTTCACTAAACACACAGAGTTTCTTCTCTCCAGCCGCTTCCTACAGATAATGCAATTTACTGTCCCTGACGTCTGATTACATTTCACCTCCTCCAAGAAGCCTTCCTGCCCTGCCCTGACCCCAGGGCTCTGCCATTAGACACATCTGGGTCCCTTCCTTCTTCGTCTATGTCCCTCCCCCCACCAAGAACCTCTCAGCCTCTCTCAGATGCAGTTTCTGTAGCAGGAGAGGACTCCGCAAGGCAAACATGGGGTGACAATGACAGGGTGACATAATGAAGGGACACTTTGCTCAGGACAGCCCTGCCTTTCTAAGAGCAGGCTTGGCCTTCACATCCAGATGACCCCTCCACCCCACTCCCCACTGCCCTGCCAAGTTTGACTTATTTCTCTGAAACCACGGAGGAGGAACCTGTACCTTCCCTCACCTCCCCCACCCTCCACCTCCCTGCTCCCCGCCCCTCCCCGCCCCACCCCGCCCCGCCTCAACAAAGAATCCAGACTTCCAGACCGGCCTTGTAATTCCCACCATACCCACAGGAGAGGAAAGTGGAGATAAAGCCTGCTGGCCAGGCGATGACCTTGATGACGCTCCCACTGGGGTGGCGGTGGGGCTGGCCTGGGTTTCCGAGGTGCCCATTTGTAGCTGGGGAACTTGCAAATCCACCACCCCTCCACCAGCCCGGTCCTCTTTGCTCAAGGGCTGGCTGCCTCCTTGCTCTCTTCTCTCTCCCCCTCTCCATCACTGAGCTCCCAGTAGAACCTCACAGCCAGCTAGGCTCTCCTTTTCTCCCTTTGGCATTTCTCTGGCTGCTGCTTCTTCATCTTCTTTTTCTCCACCAACCCATACCTCCCAAGCTTCCAGCTCTTTTCCCTCTTCACTCAACAATACTCATTAAATAGTCAACATACATTTTTTTTAAGGGCCTACAGGCCTTATGTGTCATGGACTCTGCTAGGGGGTGGGCATGGAAGGGTGGGCTCACACAGGGGATGTTCTAGTGGGTGTTCTCCTGTCCTCTGTCATTTACTGACTTGTCTTAGGAGTCTTTCTTGGGCTAAGAGGGAGGTCAGGGCTACTCTATAACCACAGAGGGGAGCAGACAAAGCCAGGCCTCTGGAAGACCATCTTTTCCTCTCTCCCACATCTGCCCAGGGATGCAGAGGCCCCTGTCTGCCCTTCTCCTCCTCCCCCCTTACCACCTTCCAGGGGTTGTTCCTGCCCCAATAAGATTGGGAGTGAATGGGGAAGAGGAGACCTCCTTTCTCAGGCAACTGCTTCTTTGGGCTAGGATGCTGACTAGCCAGAGAGGAACACGAGGAGCGAGGGGCCGGGTCACCGCCAAGTCAGGCCCAGAAGGCACTGCTTCCCCCGCTGGCCTGGCCGCCAGCCGCCGACCGTTTCAAAGGGCCTGATAAACAGCTTGGCGGCCTTGTCTCCCCCACAGGCTGCTCAGGAGCACGGCTGGGAGAGGCAGCACCCAGGGTAAGGTGTTCCTCTGCTGGGTCAAGGTGCTCCAGGCTCCATTCTGGGCCCCCAGAGCTGGCCGCCTTCTGGCAAACAGCTGCGATCCCCGCCTGACCCCACAAGGCCCATCTGTTCACAGTTAAGGGTCAGCGCCCATTCAGGAAGCGGGGCCCAGCAGCACACGCTCAGGCGCCCATGCGTGTGTTCCAGGGCCTGGGTACACCCGGGCACACACGTGACAGCACACAGTCACCCACATGTGCCCACCGTCACAGAAACACATATACATGTTCAGATCACTGAGAATATGTTCAGCCCAGGAATTATACAGCCAAGTAGATTGGAGGAGGCAGGAGGAACTCTTTCAACTGAAAAATAAAATATAGGCTAAGGAGGTTCAGAAACAGCTTTGAAAGGAAAAAAAAAAATTGGAAGGAGCTAAGCCAACATCTTAGTGCTCTTGATGCTATCGGATTGAACTGAGCCAACACAGGGGCTCAGTCCTGCTCCTCAGAGGGGTGTTCCCTCAGGGGCACACCGCCCCTCCACCCTACAGGGCCCAGCCATGCATTCTATGAAAGTCGAGACCAAGCCTCAGCCTCCACTTCCTTCTTTTTTTAAAAAAATTCATTTATTTTAATTGAAGGATAATTACAATATTGTATTGGTTTCTACCATATATCCACAGGGATCAGCCATCACTATTTCCTTCTAAGGCCTGTGCCTCTGAGCATGGGTGGAGTAGACATGGGCTTCAGGAAGAGACCTAGGTGTCAAGAGGCCTGCCCAGCCCAAGGTGGCTAGTGCAGCCCCTTTAGGTCCCAGAGCAGGACGAAGCCTCTCCAGCTCCTCATTTCACAAAAGCAAAGGCTGCCGAGAGAGTGGCAGAGGCTGTCAGCATAGCCCAGCAGGCCTGCAGCAGTTAGGATGGTAACCAGGACCTCTTGGCTCCTCACCTCTCACCCTCTCCTCCTATAGTTCAGCTGGCTTTTGGGAGGCCCTGGCCTGGATCAGCAGCATCAGGGGGCAGAGGTGGCCCTGCCCCGGGCATGCCCAGGTCTATCTTGACCCTTCCATGAACAGGCTCTGAACTAATCCCATGGTTGCTGGCCACTTACTTGAGTATCCTGAGGCGTCCGGGAGTATGGTAGCCCAGCACACAGCCTCCGGGGCCAGACTGCCTGCATTCAAGTCCTAGTTCTGCTACTGGCCAGGGTGTGACCACCACCCTGTCTCAGTGTATCCTTCTTTAAAATGGGAGTGATAATCCCATTCGGCAAAGTCCTTGTAAGATTTCAATAAGAGAGAGTTCCCTGGTAGCCTAGAGGTTAGGACTCAGGGTTTTCACTGCAAGGGGCCAAGGTTCAAACTCCGGCCAGAGTTCAGTCCCTGGTTGGGGAACTGATCCCGCAAGCCATGCAGTAGGCCAAAATTTAAATTTCAGTAAATTAATGTAGGTAAAGTGACTGGGACCCAGTAAAAGCTCAGATGTCACTATAGTACTCCTAGATTCAACCCTGATTGGATCAGTGTGAGCCCCCTTCACTTCCTTTAGTGTACGCAGCCCAGCTCTTCCTGTGCCCCAGAGGGTGGAGAGCAAAAGGACTTCAGGCAGTGGTTTTAAAGTGTAAGCCCCAGACCAATGGCATCGCGTGGGAACTAGTCAGAAATGCAAATTATGGGTCCCACCACAGACCTATAATTTAGATGCTTAGGATGGGGCCCAGTGATATTTTAATGAGCCCTCCAGGTGATCTGATGACTGCTCAAGGTTAAGAAGCCCTGGTGAAGATGTACATGCCACTTGGGCAGCAGGTCCGACACCTGCCTTGTGTCAGCGTTTTATGGCTTTGCCCACAAACACTCATCACTGGGCCCTGCACTTGATCCCAGCACTGTGGTCACCATACCTGCTCCTATCCTGCAAGCACCAGCCTTGCGCCACCCACCATGACCTCTACCGCCCATATGCTGGGGCCTTGCCTGCTCCTGCCTCCAGCCACGTGCACCCCAACCTCTACCCCACACTCAGCCTGTGTCCAGCTGGGCCTGGCCCAGCCCTGGAGGGGGAGACTCAGGCACTTGACTTCAAAGCCTTGTCAGAGGGAGCCTGGTTTGCAGTGGAGGTCAAAGATAAACCAAGAAACAAATCGGCCAGAAAATGTGTGTTGGGGGAAGCTGCCCAGAGCTCCGGGGGAGGTGAGGTGGGGCGGGGGGAGGTGGGCTGGGCTTGTTCTGCACCCCTTCCTGCAGGAGCCCTTTCAGCAGTCCAGGCCACGCTGGACACCCTTCTGCAAGGCAACCTGAGGGGGAGCCTGGACCCCGCCGATCCCACTCCCACCCAACCCCCATCTGAGTCTGAACTGCATTTGTTCTGGCCTGATCTCCTGCATCCCCACTCAACAGAAACATGTGCTCAGAGCTGGACTGACACTTGCCTGGACCCAGGAGCAACTTGGTGGAGGAAACACAGCCAGGTGGGAGTAGAACAGAGTCCAGGTGGACCCAGGTGTCCAGGGCAGGCGCTGCCCTTTAGATGGCATGGAGCCGCCTGCTCCACCCACTGCCCTCCCGGGTTTCAGGCATCTGTCCTTCCCCAGTGTGCCACAATGCCCTGCGCTGCTGTGGCTATGTCCATAGCCCAGGCCCCATCTATGTTCTTCTGTTACAGGGGTGCCCCTCAGGAGCACGTGAGTGGGGTGAAGGCCTGTGAGTTCCATCCTACACCAGAGCAGGGCACAGCTGGTAGGGTGGGGGACCATTCTAGTGTTAACTGCCCGCACACACACCGAAATCTAACATGCTTGGCTACGGCTGGGGGCATGCCAGGGGCTGACAAGGACTCTGGGCTTGGTGGGGCCACCACAAGAAACAGGGCTGCCCCCCAAGTATCAGTGGGGAGGGAGTGGGGCCCAACCATGGGCTGATAACTTTGTGTGCACAGGTTATTGTGCTTAACCCTGGGACCCTGTTGCCAAGGTAGGCGCTGCTGTCCCCTTTCACACAAAGGCTGCGTGGGGCCCAACGTGGCTTGGTCAGAGAGCAGCTGGGAATGGAGCCTCAGTGCTCCCACTAGCCTTTGCTATGGTTGAGTGGCAACAGAGCAGCTTCCTCAGGCGCTGGCTCATCCTGCAGCCTACGCATTGACAGGGCTGGCACTGTCCTTGGCAGCTACATGGAAGCCCTGGACCTCTGGCTGCTCGCAAAGCCCACGCGTGACTATCACGTCCAAGGTGAGCCAGTGAGGAGAGCTTATCACCACCACTGTTCCCACTTTCAAGTGAGAAAGCAGGTTCAGGGAGGTGTCCTGCCCAGGTCTGCCCTACCGGCAAGCTGGGAAGCTGGAATGGGAGCCCAGCTTAGACAGAGAGACACCCAGGGTTCAGATAAGCCGAGATGGGAGTAGGGGCCAGGGGTCCTGAGGTGGGAGTGGGAGTGTGCTTTTTGCCATGAGAGTGTGAACCAACATTATTTAAAACAAACTACAAACTGTACAGCCCAGCACAAAGCATACGACACACACCCGGCCAAGTCCTCGCCCCCTCCAGGGGTAACCGCTGTCATCAGACGCTGCAGCGCCTTCCAGGGCTTTTCTCTGTACTTACACATATCCACAAGTGCCTCAGGGCTTCCCAGGGGGCTCAGTGGTACAGAATCACCTGCCAATGCAGGAGACGAGGTTCAGTCCCTGGGTCAGGAAGACCCCCTGGAGTTGGAAATGGCAACCCACTCCAGTACTCTTGCCTGGGAAATCCCATGGACAGAGGAGCCTAGCCGGCACTTTATCATGAATCAGGCGCCTTCTGAGGACTCTGCTATCTCTCACTCCTCAGAACTGACCAGTGGACAGAGGAGGGAGACCAGTAAATTGGCTCAGAGGCCCCATCCAAAGTCCTGGATCAACTGAGTCGAGAAGCCAAGCTGAGAGCCTGTCCCACACCTGCCTGTACCAGGCACTTCCCTTAAGAGGCCCACAACCCAGGGGAGAGGCGGGCCCACAGGCACATCTCCTGTCCTGGCTGCCAGAGCTCCTGGCAGGAAAGCCATCCAGAGCGGATGCCGCACACTCAGCATGCCAGCATCTGCCAGTGGCATGACCTGGCCTGAATCTCCCCCAGTGAAGAAAAGAGAGATGGCCCCTATCCTCACCCATTCTGGCTGTCTTCCTGCAGGCCCAGAGAGGGCAACTGCCATGTTCTGCCAGGATCTTGCCTCCAGGAGGCTCCCAGGATCTTCCTCCAGGGTGAATGGCTTCCTCTGGCAGGGCCCATGGGGCATGTCGGAGGCTGCCGTGGGGTGAGGGGTGGGGTGAGTGGAGACAGCTGCCGCCCCTCTGTTGTGGGGCTGGCGGTGAAGAGCCGGCGTGCAGATAATTGGGGTGACGTCCTGGTACACTGACAAGACCCACTTCCAGATGGTGCTGAGGGCCCACTTAGAACAATTAGCCAGGGGAGATGACTCCACCTGCTATTTTTAGAGGGTACCACATCTGGAGGTGGTATCTTTCGGCTGGAGATGTCTGCACCAAAGGCCGGGGGATTTGCATCATCTTCCGTGATGGACTCATCACGATTTCTCCACCACGTTTTCAGGCCTTCAGATGACAGGTCATTCTGGTGCTCTGTGCAGGGGGCCTGGCCTTGGGGCAGACTCTAGAAATATCCTCCGATCACTGCTCAGTGCTGTGCTAAGAGCAGAGGACAGGACCTGGGCAGACCGGCTTCCTTTGGAGACATGAATTCCAGCTCTGTCCACAGGGCGTGGTGCTGAGCAGCTGGGCAATCAGGCCTCCTGCGTGGCTAGGGGTGCTTATCTGGGTTCGTATGTTGGGATCTGTATGTTGGGGATGCAGCTGATATATCACCCCAGCATCCCCAAACAGCAGGCCACAGACAGTGAGACCTAGAGATCAGATGGGGACTTGGGGAGTCAGACAGATGGGAGCTGAAGCCCCAGCCCAGCTGTGGCCTTGGAGAGGCAATGTCACCCCCTGTACCTCACTTCCCACCTGTAGCAGGAGGAGACCTGCTACAGAGTAGAGCTAAACTAAACATATTGCAGAGGAAAGTGTGGATTTACACACCCAGACCCTAGGGGACAAAGTGGTGCCTTTCTTGGTCTTACAATCTAATTTGGCTCTTGACCCCTGAGTTCATTGCTGGTAAGCAGTCATCCAGCCATTTCACAGGAGACTCAGTCTCTGTGGGACTTTCTAGCTCCAATTCTTGGTCAGCCTAGCAGTCCTCTCCCTCTCTTCCTTCTCTGTCCTCGGGGGCAGTGGGGGAGGGGTGTGTGTGAAAGCTCCACCCACCAGCTGCCTCTCTTGAAGGCTGCTACTGGCCCTGGAGGTTCCTTATCTAGTCCTTGTTCACTGGCCTCTGGCCATGCTGTGACTGCTGGTGCCACCGGTCTCAGCTCACCAAGTACATGTGGTCACTCCATGTCCTTCTTGTTCTGACTCAGGATATCTCCAGATCTGCCCGCCCTGCTCTCACCCATGTGGGGCCCAGCAAAATCACAGATGCTCCCTCGTACCACCTCTGGCATCTTTCCGCGTCCCCTGCCCCACCTCTCTCCCCTTTCCCCTCATCACCCTGCTAACCCTCACCTCTCAAAGCCATGCTTGTTTCTGGCTGCCAGTCTACTCCAAACCACATCCTCCTCTGCAACAGCCTGGCGGAAGACCACACTCAGACAACCCATCATGCACAGGACTCTGGACATCTGTGGGCATCCTCTCATGTCTCACACTGGTGGACCCTGTCCTGTCCTCCAACCTTCCAGGACTGGGCCCCCAGCTGTGCCCCCTACAGTGAAGCAAAGGGAGTGTTTCTATGACCTTCTCATACTCTCTGGTATTCTCTAAGGTTTATAAATCAACACAGATAACTCAATTTTAACAAAAGTCTTTCTGATTTTTCTTAAAGATAAATATGTCTTTGACAAATAAGTATCCCTTCACTCCCTGGCCAGAAAGGTAGGACTGAGCAGTGGTTAAAATTAAGTAGAGATTTGATTAAACTTCGGAAAAGGAAGGACATAACAAAGATAAGAGCAGAAATAAATAAAATGGAGATGCAAAAAGCAACACAAAAGATCAATGAAACTGAGAGCTAATTTTGTGAAAAAATGCAAAACAGACCTTTAATTGACTCACCAAGAAAAAAATAAGAGAGGACTCAAATAAAATCAAAACTTTAAGAGGAGACATTGCAACTGACACATACCCAAAACAGAGGATCATAAGAGACTACTATAAACAATTATAAGCCACAAATTGAACAATGTAGAAGAAACTGATAAATTCCTAGAAACATACAAACTACCAAGACAGAATCATGAAGAAATAGAAAATCTGGACAGACCAATTACTAGTAAGAGATTAAATCAATAATCAAAAACCTTCCAACAAACAAAAGTCTAGGACCAGATGGCTTCACTGCTGAATTCTACCATTTAAAGAACAATTAATACCAATCCTTCTCAAACTCTTCCAAAAAAATAGAGGAGGAGGGAATATTTCCAAACTTATTTTACGAGGCCAACATTTCCCTGATACCAAAACCAGACAAGGACACTACAAGAAAAAAGAATTACAGGCCAATATCCCTGAGAAAGATAGATGTAAAAATCCTCAATAAAAACACTAGCAAACGGAATTTAACAACACACTAAAAGGATCATACACCACGATCAAATGGGATGCATTCCAAGGCTGCAAGGATAGGCCACATCTGCAAATCAATCAATGTGATATACCACATAGAAAAAATGAAGGCTGAAAATCATACAGCCATCTCAACAGATGCAGAGAAAGCACCTGACAAATTCAACATCTATTCATGATTAAAAAACACTCTCACCAAACTGGGTACAGAGGGAAAATATCACAACTTAATAAGTGCCAGGTATGACAAGCCCACAGCTAACATCGTATTAAAGCCAAGAGCTTTTCCTTTAAGATCAGGAACCAGACACAGATGTCCACTCTCACCAGATTTATTCACTCTAGTCAGGAATTTCTAGCAAGAGTAATCAGGCAAGAAAAGTAAATAAATAAAAGACATCCAAATTGGAAAGGAAGAAGTAAAACTGTCTCTATTTGCAGATGACATATATAGAAAACTCTATAAAGATGCAATCTGTTAGAAATATTAAGAATACATGAATTCATTAACATTGCAAGATACAAAATGAATATACAAAAATCACTTGTACTTTGACACATTAACAATGAACTATCAATCAAGGAGATCCAACCAGTCCATTCTAAAGGAGATCAGCCCTGGATTTCTTTGGAAGGAACGATGCTAAAGCTGAAACTCCAGTACTTTGGCCACCTCATGTGAAGAGTTGACTCATTGGAAAAGACTCTGATGCTGGGAGGGATTTGGGGCAAGAGGAGACAGGGACGACAGAGGATGAGATGGCTGGATGGCATCACTGACTCGATGGACATGAGTCTGAGTGAACTCCAGGAGTTGGTGATGGACAGGGAGGCCTGGCGTGCTGCGATTCATGGGGTTGCAAAGAGTCGGACACGACTGAGCAACTGATTTGATCTGATCTGATCAATTAAGAAAACAAACTAACTTAGAATTGCTTAAAATAATCAAATACCTAGGAATAAATTTAACCAAGGAAGTAAAAGGTATGTTCCATGAAAATTATAAGGCAGTGATGAAATAAACTAAAGATACAAATAAATGCAAAAATATTGCATGCTCATGGAATGGAAGAATTAATAGTTAAAATTTCCATACTACTCCAAACAATCTACAGATTAAATGCAATCCCTATCAAATTTCCAATGGCATTTTTCACAGAAACAGAACAATCCTAAAATTTGTATGGAACCTCAAAGACCCCAAACAGCCAAAGCAATCTTGAGAAAGATGACCAAAGTTGGAGGAATGACCTTTCCTGATTTCAAACTGCATTACAAAGCTACAGGAATCAAAATAGTATGGCATTGGCATAAAAACAGACAAATAGATCAATGAAACAGAATAATGAACTGAGAAATAAAACCATCCATATATTGTCAGTTTATTTACAACAAAGGAGCCAGGAATGTAGACTGGGGAAAGGACAGCCTCTGCAATAAGTGGTTCTGGGAACACAGGATAGCCACATGCAAAAGAATAAAACTGGACACCATCTTATATGACATGCAAAAATCAACTCCAAATGGTTTAAAGACTTGAATGTAAGGTCTAAACCACAAAACTCACAAAAGAAAAAAGGCGTAAGGTCCTGGATATTGGTCTTGGTAATGATTTTTTGGATCTGACACCAAAAGAAATGGCAATAGAAGCAAAATTAAACAAGTGGCACTACATCAAGCTAAAAAGCTTCTGCAGAGCAAAGGAAACCATCTATAAGAGGCTAATATAAAAGAACCTTATACAATTCAAGAGCAAAAAAATAGATGAAAAAAATTTTAAATAAAAAACACAAAAACAAAACATTCAATTATAATTAAAAATGACCAAAGGAAGTGAAAAGGCATTTTTCCAAAGAAGATATACAAATGTGGTCCCAATGGAAAAGTGTGAAGTTTCCTCAAAAAAATTTAAAGTAGAACTACCATATAATCCAGCAATTCTTCTTTTAGGTATATATCAAAGACAACAAAATCACTATCCCAAAGAGATTTCTGCAGCGTTCTCTACAGCATTATTTATAATAGGCAAGACACCGAAGCAACCTAAGCGTCCATCAACAGATGACTGGATAAAGACAATGCAGTAAACACACAGTGGAGTATTACTCAGCCACATAAAGGAAGAAGTCCTGTGACAACACAGATGGACCTGGAGGGAAATATGCTAAGTGAAGTACCTCAGAGAAGAACAAATACTGTGTGATTTCATTTATATGCATAATCTAAAAAATAAAAAATTGAACTCATAGAAAAAGAAGACAGAGGCAGGGGTTGGAGGGAAATGGATAAATATGCCCAAAGGTACAAACTTCCAATAATGAGATTAAATTCTAGGAATGTAATGAACAGCATGGTGACTATGGTTAACAACACTATATTTATAGTTGAAGGTTGTTGAGAGTATATAGGAAAAGTTCTCATTATAAGAAAACAGTCTATAACTATGTGAGGTAAAGGATACTAACTAAACTTATTATGGTGATCATTTTGTCATATATACACCAAATGATTATGCTATATACCTTAAACTATTACAATCTTGTATGTCAATCACATCTCAAGATTGGGGGAAATAAACAGGTTACTCAACAATCCCACTTTTATGAAAAGAAAAAAAATGTATATATTAGTTACATTGAATCTAAGGTATCATTGATGATTAAATGCACCATTTTTATTCACCAAGAAAATAAAAACCAAAAAATGCTCCCAATTAAACCATAATGAACTACAGATTACAGGATACATCATGATTTCAGAGATGTTAAAATGACATGGGTATCCTCAAATTGGTAAAATGCTACACTGTCGTTTTCCTTTCATTCATTGTAAAATAAACGCCCTCCCGACCACCAGCGAAGAAAGTGTGGAATTTCAATTCAAATCCCCACTTGGCTCCTTACGTTGACCTGGGTGGATTCTTACCCCTCTTCAGCTTCAGTGTAGCAGCTCTAAACGGGAATACTAACCATGCCCCCTCCTAGGACTGCTGGGAGAGCTAACTGCACCCAGCGCAGCACCTAGCACTGTAGAGGGCTCAGCAGAGGACGAGCAAGGCTGTCACTACTACTGTTGTGCTTGTCCCACCGACAGAGCCAAGCCAGATGGACTCATTCCCAAGAGAATATGGCCTCTCACACGCCCTCCAACTAGGCCCTGAGCACTCTCCATCCATTTTTCTGTAAAAAATGCCATTGTCCTCCAGATGAAATGGGCTACTTTAGGCCAGGAATTTTTCTTTGCAAGAGACAGAAGGGAGACAGGAGTCTAGAAGCACCTGGTTTCCAGGCCACCAAGGCGGGAGGTGCCCTGGGGGCACACAACCAGGTTGTTAGAAGCAGCCTCCTGGGGGCTCAGGACCAGAGGCCATGAGCCTCCAGGGTGGCAAAAAGGGGGTGCCAGGCAGGCGGCAGTGGGATCTATGCCCCTCCAGGCTGCTACCCACAGTGGGTGCACAGCTGAGCCATCTCTGAGAGCCTGACATCACCCAAGTTAGGACCCGGCCCCAAACAGGAGGAAATAAAGAGTTACATTCTCACCCAAACCCACTGGAGCTGTGGAGAGACCCGGAAGTGGGCAGCACAAGGTGGAAAGAACTTCCTCACCAGTTCACACTTGCCAGTCACACCTGCTCTAATATCATCCACTCTGGGCGTAGGTAGGGCTTGTGAGCCCTGTAATCAGATGAAAAATCAGAAGCTCAGAGACCTCCAGTGATTTGTCTGTCACAATACAAGTGGGGGTGGGGGAACTGGAGTCCATGGGCACACTGGCCTTTAGGTATGTAATTTTCCCACTGAAAAGCCAGTCAGTAATGTGTCAGCAAGAAGGTGAGCATTCACTAACAGGAATGTAAGAGATGGCCATTTTTGTCGAGCAAAACTTGTAAAATACCCAGTAGTTTCTTATGTTTTAGCCAATATTTAGGGTCATATGCTGGAGAAGGCAATGGCAACCTACTCCAGTACTCTTGCCTGAAAAATCCCATTGATGGAAGAGCCTGGTGGGCTGCCATCTATGGGGTCGTGAAGAGTCGGACACGAATGAAGTGACTTAGCAGCAGCCATACACTACACTGCCCTCGATGCTCCAAAACTGAATTCAGAGACATCTTTTAGCCACCTCAGTTTAGTCACATCGCTTGTTTTCAGAAGCTCAAAGGCACTGGTAATCCTTTATTGTGAAATATCTATACAAAAGAGTGCATTAACATAAGTATATAACAATAGGAACAATAACAAATGTATATATACTTAAAAGTAACGTCTTTGATGTTCTGCAGTTTTACCAAAATACATGTGGTTGTGAATTATTACTTGTTTGAAATTTCTTGTGTTTCTTAGATCTGAGTTTTGGTGTCTTTTAGCAATTCTTGGAACATGTCAGCCATTATTTCTTTGAAGACTGCCATTGCCCTATTATTTCTACAATTATCTCCTTTTGGAACTCCATGGAAATATGTGAGCTCTTCACACCTATACTTTATGTCTCTTAACTTTGCTTTCCTCTTGTCCATTTCTGTGTCTGGATTGCATACTAGATTGTTTCTTAAGAATTATCTTATCAGTGCATTCATTTTCTCTTCAGCTGTATCTAATTTTATTGTGTCTACTTCTGTGTCTATTGTAAATTCATCCACTGAATTTTCCACTTCGATTATCGTATTTTTTCCTAGAAATTCTTTCTGATATTTTATAAATCTGCACTAAAAATAATGTCTTTGGAATTCCCTGATGGTTCAGGGATTAAGACTCTGTACTCTCACTGCCAAGGGCCTGGGTTCAATCCCTGGTTGGGGGACTAAGACCCATGTGCTGCACAGTGTGATTGGAAAAATAAATAAAAAACAAAAACAAACAAAAAAACTGTGCTGTGGTAATATTCCAAACCTTTCTTTTATAGCTTAAAACACACTGAGTGAGTGAGTGAGTGAAGTCGCTCAGTCGTGTCTGACTCTTTGCGACCCCATAGACTGTAGCCCACCAGGCTCCTCCTTCCATGGGATTCTCCAAGCAAGAGTACGGGAGTGGGTTGCCATTTCCTTCTCTAGAGGATCTTCCCAACCCAGGGATCGAACCCGTGTCTCCTGCACTCCTAAAACTCATTAGGCATAGTTATTTCTCACATCTGCTCATTTTAGTATCTTTAGTCCTTGAAGGTCTGCTTTTGCAGTCTGCTGTACCTGCTGATTCCTATTCAGGGTGCCTGTTTCCTGGTATGATTCTGGGACTTCTTGACTTGAACTGAAATGTTCCTGGGAACTATAATCTACCAAGAAATTTTTGAACCTGGGCTGAATTTGGCCTCCTACAGAGAGAACCAGTCTTTGTTTTTGCTGGTCACTTGTGGGAAGCATTAACATAGGACCATTTTAAACTAGATTCTCTACTTCAAGATTTCAGATTACACATGAATGTGTTGTGAGAGTCAGCTTTTAATTACCAGAAAGGGGTATTTTCTCCTACCTGCACAGGGCCAGGTTGTCCTTGCTCTCACTTCTATGGAGTGAAGTTCATTTCCTGGTTACTCTTATACTGATGGTATAGCCTTTGGGGCCCCGCTCCACATGGAGATTCTTTAAACTGCCCACTTGGGCAGGCCCTAGGATTTACCTATATTCTCCCATTCCCCACTCAGCATCAACAGGGAGCCTTAAGATCCTGAAACAAAAGCCAGCACTGTGCCCCATGCCTATGTCCACACTCTTCATTCAGTTTCAATCTCTGATTCCTTACTTTCTTGCCAGCTCAGTAGTATAATTTTAAAAACATTTTATCTGATATATTGTTGTTTTCATCTGAAAAGTTGTTCAGGACATTTAAGGCATCATTGGGACTCCCGGGCAGTCCAGTGGTTAGGACTCCATGCTTCCACTGCAGTGGGCACAAGTTTGATTCCTGGTTGGGGAACTAAGATCTCTCAAGCCACAGAGCAGCCAAAAAAAAAAAAAAAAAAAGGCATCACTGCTTCAGAAATGAGACCTCCACAGACATTTTGGGTAAAATATAAAACATTCCCTGTCTCAAAGATGGATTTAAGCAAATTTGGGCTGCTGGCAAATATTTTTCTAAAATACCACTTTCCCTTCTCTTTCTTCTTTTCAGTAACTCTCCCCGATACTTAATTCTCATTGTTGCTCTTTCCCTCCCCTTGATAGAAATGAATGAATAAACTACTGCTAATGTATTAATGACTTAAAACAGTTGATCCCCATCCCTTGGAATATCACAGATCACACTTACTATGTAACATATTAGGAAGAATCTTAAATTTTTTCTTCCTTAAAGATTTACAATCTGATTTATTTGTTTATTTATTTAGGGGGACTTTCACTGCTTTTTTTCAATTAATTTACTTTAATTGGAGGCTAATTACTTTACAATATTGTAGTGGTTTTTGCCATACATTGACATGAATCAGCCATGGGTATACACGTGTCCCCCATCTTGAACCCCCCTCCCATCTCCCTCCCCATCCCATCCCTCTGGGTTGTCCCAGTGCATCAGCTTTGAGTGCCCTGTTTCATGCACTGAACTTGAACTGGTGACCTATTTCACATATGGTAATATACATGTTTCAGTGCTATTCTCTCACATCATCCCACTCTCACCTTCTCCCACAGAGTCCAAAAGTCTGTTCTATATGATTTATTTTTAATTGAAGAAAATTGTTTCACAATATTGTGTTGGCCTCTGCCATACAACAACATAAGTCAGCCATAGATATACATGTGTCCCCTCCCTCCCACCCCTTTAAGCTGTCACAGAGCCCCAGTTTGAGTTCCCTGAGTCATATAGCAAATACCATTGGTTATCTATTTTACACATGGCAATGGCACCCCACTCCAGTACTCTTGCCTGGAAAATCCCCCTGGTAGGCTGCAGTCCATGGGGTCGCTAAGAGTCAGACATGACCAAGTGACTTCACTTTCACTTTTCACTTTCATGCATTGGAGAAGGAAATGACAACCCACTCCAGTGTTCTTGCCTGGAGAATCCCAGGGACGGGGAGCCTGGTGGGCTGCCATCTATGGGGTCGCACAGAGTTGGACACGACTGAGGTGACTTAGCAGCAGCAGCAGCAGCAGTGTATATGCTTCCATGTTCCTCTCTCCATTTGTCCCACCTGGAGAGGACACAGTTTGAGTGAAGGAGTGACTCTGATTTCCATTCCAGAATACTGTCAGTCAGGGACTCCCCACACACACACTCCCCTCCCCCTGCCCATAGGCATAAAGACCACTCCCTTGAGAGAGCCCCCTCTGTACTCTAGAGACCAGGCTGTACAAGGCAGGTCAAGGATGCATATGTTCAGCTGTGAGATGGGCAGCCACACTCACAGGTTCCTAGGGGCATGCAGACCCCTCACCCAGCAGACCCACCATGGCCATGGAAGGATGCACATTAGCACAGCAGATCTTGCCAAAGCTGCCAGCACGGTGAATGCTGAGCTCACAGCAGGTGGCTTTTCACAAACCCGTGTACACAGCCTGCTCTCCTCCCCCAGCTCTGACCAGCGCTTCCCATCCTCTTGCTCCTGGCAGGGCCGGGGGGCATCAGAGAGGTAGAGTGACTGATGGATGCAGGAAGAAAAATGGATTCTAGTGTTCTCAGCATGGAGAGCTTTTAACTCTAGCTTCTGAGTCCTGCTTAAAGTACATGTGTCAATGTGAGAGCCAGGGAGAATGTACGAGGCCCTCACATGGCCTCTGATCCACACAGTGATGAGAGCCCCCAGTATTCTCTGCCCATCCCTGCGGGGAGCTGCCCTCTCATCCACCCTGGCTTCCTATACGAGGCAAATTTGCGGGTCCCAGACAATCTGCTCCTTCCCCAGTAGGAGGGATCCAGGGATGTAATCTTGGCAGACTTCCAGCATTCCCTTAAGAGACTTTAGCACTTCCTCTACATGCACTGAAGCTGCTCTATTTATATATTGCTGCATAATGAACCACCCCCAAACTTAGTGGCTTATAACAGCAATTATCATTAATTTTGCTTATGAATATGCAATATAGGTAGAGCTTGGTGGGGAAAGTTCATATTTGCTCACCAGCTGGGGCAACTCAACAAGGGCTGGAGGATCCACGTCCAAGATAACCTTCAAGGCTGGAAAGTCACTGCCACCTACTGGCTGGGGCTTCCTCATGGCATGGTGGCTGGGTTCAAAGAATAAATGTTCCCAAATGTCCAGGCAGAGACCACAAGACTTCCTATGATCTAGCCTCAGAAGTCCAGGACATCATCTCTGCTGAATCCTCAGTCACTAATGGCCAACCCAGACTCAAGGGAAAGGCAGTTAGACACCACTCTCAATTAGAACAGTAAGAAATGATAACCCTGTATGCGAGACAGCAAAAGAGACACAGATGTATTGAACAGTCTTTTGGACTCTGTGGGAGAGGGCGAGGGCAGGAATGATATGGGAGAATGGCATTGAAACATGTAAATTATCATATGTGAAACCAATCGCCAGTCCAGGTTGGATGCATGAGACAGGGTGCTCGGGGCTGGGGCACTGGGATGACCCAGAGGGATGGGAGGTGGGAGGTGGGTTCAGGATGGGGAACACATGTACACCCATGGTGGATTCAAGTCAATGTATGGCAAAACCAATACAATATTGTAAAGTAAAATAACTAAAATAACTAAATTATTTTTAAAAATAAAAAAAAGAACAGTAAGAAAGAAGATGTAGCCATCTTTAATTTACTACACAAGTCTGGGTGATGAGGACTGTTTCAGAATTTCAGTGTGAGTGTGTGTGTGACAGAGAGAGAGAGAGAGAGAGAGAGAGAGAATTGGGAATAGGCAATCATTTATTCATTTCTTCAACAAGCACTTTTGAGCATCTCCACAGGGTCATTCAAGACATGTCCACACTCTCCAGGAGCTCCCAGTCATGTGGGAGAAGCAGATATGGATGGATGAACGTGGATATTTATCCATTCAATCTACATTGTTTGAGCACCTATTAAGCACTAGGCCTGGTGCTGGGGTACAGGGTGACCAAGTTGGGCAGGCCCTATCCTTACAAAGGTCACAGTTTGTCAGAGCAGATAGACTTAAAGGCTGTTATTTCAGTGAGTATTGTGAGGGCTTGGAGCAGAGCTGCACGGGGCAGGGATGGTCTCTGGCAGGCAGGTGTGCTGCTGTCTTGCTGGGAAAGTGGCGTTCAGCAGAATCCTTCAGTAGGCGTCTATGCAGTTGAAGTGGGGGAAGCAAGTGGGTTGCTGGTAGGGGGGACCATCCACATGAAGGCTCATGTGCAAGAAGGGGTGAGAAGCTCTTCAGGGCTTCAGAGATGTTCAGTGTGGTGTGTGCTTGCATGTGTACAGACTGTATATGCCTGGGTGTATATATCCATGTGTGTGCACAAGGGAAGTATGTGAGAGTCTGTGTGTGTAAGTGTGCATGTAAGTGCATGCATGTGTGGGTTTGGAGGAACACCAGGACCTCCTCCCCTGCACCTGGCCTAAGATGAGAAGTGTGCCCACTCTGCTGAGGTCTAGGGAACAGCACTCCCACTCTGCTGCCATACATCTCAGGGCACCCATGGCCCATCTCTTTTTACACTCTGGCCTGTAGTGGACAGATGCCACTAGCTCCCCTCTCAGGCACCTGTTGACATGCCATGATTGGCATGTAGCATGGAAAAGGAGAGGCAAGCTCTGGGCCCAGCCTCAAGGTGACCAGTCCACCTTCTCCTCCAGCCTGCTGGAAGACCTTGGGACCTCCCACCTCCTCCACCTCTCACCACCTCCTGGAGCTGAATCTGACCCCAACTCATGGAAGTGACCATGCCTCTGATCAGACTGGCCTGCCAGTGGCAGCCTGGACCAGACCTTGTGCATCTCTGGGCTACAGAATTCTCCATTTTGAGAGAGGAGAACCCACCCTGTGAAGAAGAGGCTCATTCCCATGTGAGTCAGGCAACTCTACCCCAAAGTCATGTATATAAAAGCTCTTCAAGACCCATTCTCTAGTTTCAGGTCTATATCCCCCTTGTGAGTGGGGTGAGGAGCTAGAAAGGGGTAGGCAGAGGAGGTGGGAAGGTGAGGCACGAGGCTGGGTCTTCCTGGGTTCAGTCTGGTAGATGGCCCCAAGAGAAAGCTGTCCCAGTCCCACGTTTCCACTTCACTTACTCCTCAGCAGCACATCAGGGTGAGAAAGAAGAGGGGATAGATAATAATCAGAGTAGTAATAACAGTCTCAAAACTGTTCTAATCATTTTTCTTTTTTTGCCCTTCTATTACCCTACAGGCATTGTCTTTCTGTCTGGACTTGGTTCAACTGCATGTTGATCACATGATCAATAGCAAAAGTTAACATGACTTTCACTAAATAAAAGTTTCTCTCTCACACAAAAGAAACTCAGCATCAGGCAGCCTAGGTCTGATTAAAATGACTTCATAAAGTTGGCAGGGACCCAGGCTCCCTCCAGTTCACTGCTCTGCAATCATCTTCATGTCCAAAGATGGCTGCTAGAGCTCCAGCCATCACATCTGTAAACAAGGCAGCTCTTTAAGTTGTTGTTGTTAAAAAAAAAAAAAAAAGAATTTACTGAGGTATAATTTATCTAAAATAAAATGCATATATGTTAAATAGTTTTGTAAATTCTGACAAATTTAAATACCCATGTAATCACCACTGCAATTAAGACATACAACATTCCCATCTCCCTAGAGGGCTTCCCTGGGTGGCTCAGATGGTAAAGAATATGCCTGCAATATAGGGGATCTGGGTTCAATCCCTAGGTTAGGAAGATCCCCTGGAGAAGGAAATAGCAACCCACTCCAGTATTCTTCCCTGGAGAACTCCCTCAGACAAAGGAGCTTGGTGGGTTACAGTCCATGGGGCCAAACACAACTGAGCAATGAACACTTTCACTTTCACCTCCCTAGAAAGTTCTCTCATGTTCCTGTAGTCAGTGTCCCCTTTGACATTTCCTGTTTTAGAACTTTATACAAATGCAGTAATTTACTATTTACTCTTCTGTGTCTGAATTCTTTCACTCAGCATAGTGCTTTTGCGGTTTACCCATGTTGTTGTTTATATCAGTGGTTTGTTCCTTTTTATTACTGAGTGGTAGTCCACAGTATGAATGGTCCATTGTTTATTCACATGCTGGTAGACATTTGCTTCTTTCTTCTCCATCCTTTTTAGGAGACTTTCTAGAAGTTCCATGTAACATTTCCTTTGGATTTCAAAACAGTCACATGGCCACACCTAGAAGTACAGCTCTTTAGTTGGGTGGAAGTGGGATTTTTTTCTAGGAGGAAGAGGGGGTGGATGTTGATGACAGGAGTGGGCTCATTTGACTGACTGAGAAACCAAGATCCAAAGAAGCAGTGATTCCCCTAAGGTCACCTAGGTCCTCATGACACAGGTGGGTCAAAGCTCCAGATTTAGGGCCTTTTCAATCTGTCCAAGAAGACCACTTCACATCTAGCAGGTATTCCCCATTGGCCAATGCCCACAGAGTCTGGGGCATGGGGTGAGAGTACCATGAAGGAGCTAGCTGGTGTCAGGGAAAAGGGATTAACACTGATGTCAGGGAGCATTTAACTGGGCATTCACTAACCACCAGGCCCACATAACGGTAAAGCCATCCAGTAAGCTAGTCACTCCCGTTAGCCCCATTTCTCAGATGAGTAAACCACATTTAGAGAGGTTAAGCAACTTGTCTGGGGTCACACAGCTAGCAAATGGCATTGATAGGTTCTAGACCTTCAGTTCTGTCAAAGGCGGGATCCAACCACCGAGAGAAATATCCTTTCCAAGAGGTAGAGGAGGTTCTATCTTAGACCTGTAAACAAACAGCCCGTCCAGAGGCCTGCCTATGGGCCTCAGGGGCCTGCCACAGACTCCTACGCTCCTAATTCACTCAGGACCTTTTCTCATAACTCTGCTTTCCTCCATTTCATGCCTATAACGTATTAACATAAACAACGGTGCTGACAGCAGCTCAGTTCTAACTGGCTCATGCTGGAATCTGACTGATGATTTTCATCAGGGAAAAAGACTAAACAGGTTAAGATGATTAAATTTTCTTAAACCTACAGCTAAGCCTAATCAAAGCCATTTGTGCAGAGGTGTGTGTGTGTTTTCCTTTGCTGGAAGGTTGATTGGCAGTTTAGAATAGATGAGAATGACTGCTGGGGGAACTGAGTTAAAATAAAGCATTTTCCACAACTTCCAGACATGAGTACAGCCCACTTCCACTTCCCTGTCTAGGCTGGAAATATCATTTTCCCTGAGAAACGTCTGATGATGAAAATGAAATTCAGAGTCTACATTTCATCCTCTCCCTGTTTTCCCCCTCAAGTTGAATCCTTTTATAATTAGAGCTGTCTGTGTTGAAGGACCAGGGAAAGGCCATAGCTTCCTCATTTCCAGGAGCTGGAAGGGTAGGCAGCCTCCCACACAGCCTGCCCATATCGTCTTTGGCAAAGCCTTTCCCCTCTCTGGGCCCTGGCCACCCTGTCTATACAATGGGGAGGCTAGCCCTCAGGATCTCCTGTTTTTGATGCCCAAGCAGTGGAGGAGGGGCACAGCAACCAGCAAAATCAACCCCCTTCTGTATGATGTTCTTTGTCACGCAAAGTTCTTAAGAGGGCTTACTAATTATGTCATAACCTACCTGGATACTGAAGGGCCTGAATGGGCCACAGGGTCCACATAGGTGACGCAGAGAGAAGGAGCCTCTGATTGTGGTTCTAAGACATTACTGGCTGAACGTTTCACAGTCTATAACATCAGACATCAAAACATTAACCACCCCATCTATCCACTGGGAATGCTTCTGTAGGTGCTTACAGACACCCACTCTCAGCACAGTATAGCTTCCTAAGGATGGCTGTGCACCCCCTGACCTCTTCAACCCCTTTCTCAGTGCCCCCTAAGCTGTTCTCCTCATAGTCACATACTGCTCAGCTTCCCTTGTCCCAGAAGGCAGGTCCTGTCAAGAAAGTTTGAGTCCTGGTACCTCCCTCTGCATTCACATGGCCCACAGGAAACTCTCATGTGAGGCTGCTATACTGCCACTGCCCCTCCCCCCACCTCCATGGGCCCCTCCAGCTAACCTTCAAGTCCTTGGGAAAAAGGCAGCAGTCTCCATGTTCAAAATCATCCCCCAACTCCAGGGGATGTATGCCATAATCAATCTCGCTGCCTTCCCTTTGCTTCATGAAGCAAAATAGCCTATGGGTTTCTGAAGCTTGGCAAATATTTCGCCAGGGCCTGGTGTTGGACTTTCGCTCCGACAGCTCATTCCTAACTTCTGTAAGTACTTCTGAAGCCCTATTAACCTGTTTAGGGAGGGCACTCCCACTGCCCCCATGGAGTAGTAGACAGGACACAAAAACTCCTGAGTTCCTTTCAGATCTAGATGCTCTTTTACATAGGCTGGAGGCAGATAATGAAGGTGAGTGTTCACGGGACCATTTCTGCTACCTTTCAGTAATCTGCACAGGTGTGACTCCCATCTTACCTTGTAATGTATTTTTTTCAACTTTGGGACTTAAATCAATCTTCTAAAACATATTATATTACATAGTTTTGAGGGTATTTTCCAGTACTTTTTCCTGGAAAAAGAAAAGCAAACTAAACCCAAAGCAAGCAGACGGAACTAAAGACAGTGAAGACAGAGATTAGAAAAACAATAGAAAAAAATCAACAATCCAAAAGTTAATCTTTGAAAAGATCAACAAAATTGGCAAACTTTTAGCTAGCCAGGCCAAGAAAAAAAGGGAGAAAGCTCAAATAACTAAAATCAGAAATGAAAGAGGAGACATCACTAACAGGTTACCTTACAGAAATAAAAAGGACTCTAAGTAAATACTACAAATGACCATATGCCAACAAATTAGATAATTTTATTGAAACAAATTCCTAGAAAGACAACTATCCAAACTGACCCAAGAAGAAATAGAAATCTGAATGCTGCTAAGTCACTTCAGTCATGTCTGACTCTGTGCGACCCCATAGACGGCAGCCAACCAGGCTCCCCCATCCCTGGGATTCTCAAGGCAAGAACACTGGAGTGGGTTGCCATTTCCTTCTCCAATGCATGAAAGTGAAAAGTGAAAGTGAAGTCTCTCAGTCATGTCCGACTCTTAGCGACCCCATGGACTGCAGCCTACCAGGCTCCTCCGCCCATGGGATTTTCCAGGCAAGAGTACTGGAGTGGGGTGCCACTGCCTTCTGAATAGACTATAACAAAAAAAGAGAGTTAATCATTTTAAAACTTCTCACAAAGAAACATCCAGCTGCAGATGGCTTCGCTGGTGCATTCTACCAATTACTGAAAGAATAATTAATATCAATCCTTCACAAAATCTTCCAAAAATAGAAGAGGCAGAAACATTTTCCAATTATGTGAGACTAGAATTTCCTCCGGAGAAGGCAGTGGCACCCCACTCCAGTACTCTTGCCTGGAAAATCCCAGGGGCAGAGGAGCCTGGTAGGCTGCAGTCCACGCGGTCACTAAGAGTCAAACACGACTGAGCAACTTCACTTTCACTTTTCACTTTCATGCCTTGGAAATGCATGAAATGCATTCCCACTCCAGTGTTCTTGCCTGGAGAATCCCAGGGACAGGGGAGCCTGGTGGGCTTCAGTCTATGGGGTCGCACAGAGTTGGACATGACTGAAGCAACTTAGCAGCAGCAGCAGCAGAATTTCCTCAATACCAAAACCAAGTTTTCACAAGAAAACTATAAATCACTATCTCTTATGAATACAGATCCAAAATCTCTCAACAGAACACTAGCAAACTGAATCTAGCAACAAATAAAAAGAATTATACATGACAATCAAGCAGAATTTATTCCAGGAAAACGAAGTTAAATATGTCAAAATCAATGAATGTAACACACCATATTAATATGGTTCAGTTCAGTTGCTCAGTCGTGTCCCACTCGCTGCGACCCCATGAACCACAGAACTCCAGGCCTCCCTGTCCATCACCAACTCCTGGAGTCCATCCAAACCCATGTCCATTGAGTTGGTGATGCCATCCAACCGTCTCATCCTCTGTCGTCCCCTTC
The DNA here is from genome assembly GCF_003369695.1 of Bos indicus x Bos taurus. Taxonomy (NCBI): domain Eukaryota; kingdom Metazoa; phylum Chordata; class Mammalia; order Artiodactyla; family Bovidae; genus Bos; species Bos indicus x Bos taurus. The sequence continues at coordinate 129,262,543 of NC_040076.1, forward strand.
TCCTCCTGCCCTCAATCTTTCCCAGCATCAGGGTCTTTGCTAATGAGTCAGCTCTTCGCATCAGATGGCCAAAGTATTGGAGTTTCAGCTTCAACATTAGTCCTACCAATGAACACTCAGGACTGATCTCCTTTAGGATGGAGTGGTTGGATCTCCTTGCAGTCCAAGGGACTCTCAAGAGTCTTCTCCAACACCACAGTCCAAAAGCATCAATTCTTCAGCACTCAGCCTTCTTCACAGTCCAACACTCACATCCATACATGACTAATGGAAAAACCATAGCCTTGACTAGACGGACCTTTGTTGGCGAAGTAATATCTCTGCGTTTTAATATGCTGTCTAGGTGGGTCATAACTTTCCTTCCAAGGAGTAAGCGTCTTTTAATTTCATGGCTGCAATCACCATCTGCAGTGATTTTGGAGCCCAGAAAAATAAAGTCAGCCACTGCTTCCACTGTTTCCCCATCTATTTGCCATGAAGTAATGGGACCAGATGCCATGATCTCAGTTTTCTGAATGTTGAGCTTTAAGCCAACTTTTTCACTCTCTTCTTTCACTTTCATCAAGAGGTTTTTTAGTTCCTCTTCACTTTCTGCCATAAAGGTGGTGTCATCTGCATATCTGAGGTTACTGATATTTCCCCTGGCAATCTTGATTCCAGCTTGTGCTTCTTCCAGTCCAGCGTTTCTCATGATGTACTCTGCATATAAGTTAAATAAGCAGGGTGACAATATACAGCCTTGATGTACTCCTTTTCCTATTTGGAACCAGTCTGTTCCAAATAAATAAGTTCCATATACAGTTCTAACTGTTGTTTCCTGACCTGCATATAGGTTTCTCAAGAGGCAGGTCAAGTGTTCTGGTATTCCCTTCTCTTTCAGAATTTTCACAGTTTATTGTGATCCACACAGTCAAAGGCTTTGGCATAGTCAATAAAGCAGAAATAGATGTTTTTTTGGAACTCTCTTGCTTTTCCATGATCCAGCAGATGTTGGCAATTTGATCTGTGGTTCCTCTGCCTATTCTAAAACCAGCTGAACATCTGGAAGTTCATGGCTCACATATTGCTGAAGCCTGGCTTGGAGAGAGGACCAAATTTAAAACACACACACACACACACACACACACACACACACACGACTATTCAACAGACACAGAAAAAGGATTTGGTAAAATCCAAAAGTGAGGGGACAAAAAAGGTGATCTAGGCAGAGAAAATAATCTAAAAAGTCACAAGGGAAAAAGTTTTATTGAGGAGATACACTAGAAGTAAAGGAGATATTTTCAGAAAGGAGATGAGAGGGCCAATCTATAGAGAATCTTAAAATCCAGTTTAAAGGATCAAGCGGGGACCCATGAGGGTTTCGAGTAGAACTCTGACATAATGCAAGTGGCATTCTAGTAAGCTAATCTAGACCAAATTAATCAATGATAAATTTGCATACACCAGTGTGACTCTAAGGTACAGAACAATAATCACAAACATTTTCTGAAGGATGAGTTGCAATCTAATTAAGTCCCAGAGAGGATCCATGCTTTGAGGCTGGAAGGATATATAAGTTTCAAGGCCCTCTTTAGAAAAGGGAAATAAAATTACAAATCAAAATTAGGTACAAAAATGAATTTATATTTAAAATGAACAAAGTAATTACAGTATGTTCATGGGCTACTCCAAGCCATCGGATACAAGCCAGAGTGATGAGGGAGGAATCTTAACCAAGGCCGTTATTATATCTAACTTCTGGAAACTGTACAAACACATATCAAAATGAAAACACACTGTATGGGATCCCCACAAGTGAGACAACCTGGAGCTTGAACCTCCTCTGCCTTCTGGTGAATCTGCCCACAAGTGTGCTGCAGCCAGTGTGTATGGGCTCCTGAGAAGTAGCTACTAGCACCCAGCTTAACATTGAGTGATGTCGGGGTGGTAGCTTGTGATCAGCCTTGGTGGGAGTATTTATATTCGTGAAAGAGAAAGTCACTCAGTCCTGTCTGACTCTTTGCAACCCCATTGACTATACAGTCCATGGAATTCTCCAGGCCAGAATACTGGAGTGGGTAGCCATTCCCTTCTCCAGGGGATCTTCCCAACCCAGGGATCGAATCCAGGTCTCCTGCATTGCTGGTGGATTCTTTACCAGCTGAGCCACCAGAGAAGCCCAAGAATACTAGAGTGGTTAGCCTATTCCTTCTCCAGGGGATCTTCCCGACCCAGGAATAGAGTTGGGGTCTCCCGCATTGCAGGCAGATTCTTTACCAGCTGAACTACCAGGGAAGCTCATTTACACCAGAGAAATGGCCAAATGCTACAAATTAGAGCATCTCCCCATCCCCAGAAAGTTGCTGTTAAACATTTCCCAGCACTCCACTGAATCTACTTCTATTTATAGGTAAAGTATATATCCAGTTCTGGTCCTTGGCACAAACTCTCTGTCACTGGCCATCATAGCTGGACTATTCAGAGGTCAGAGTCATTAGATTTAATATCAGGAGAGATCTCAGAGCCTTCTGTTTGTGCAGACTACTCACCGCACTGTAGCCCCTTCACTCTCTCATCTTCTCTGTCCCTCACCCACAGAACACCCCAAGGCAGCCCCATCAGCATTACCATGTGGGTGAAATGAGAACACTTCAGATCAGAAGTGTGAGCTTTTTCTCTAGGGCCAATAAGATCAAGGAGACAGGATCACAGGGGAAGGAGACTCTTTAAGCTTCTGGCCTTGGATTCCTGCATGACAATGATCTAAAATTGAACCATGCCCTGACCCATCATAACAATGCCATGGCCCTATGCGTGAGGTGACCTGTGTCTCCTGGATTAGGTGCCATTTCCGGCCTTCAGCACTGTCAGAGCAGTGAGGCCCTAAGTTTCCACCTCTGTGCCCATATCTCCTCTCATTTTCCCTAAATATGCTCACCTCCAGTTCTAAGGAGCCCCTCGTTCCAATATGATGGGCTAAGGAAAGGAGGCCGTGCTCCCCTCCCTGTGGTCTCCACAGTTCACAGGCTTTGACCCTCTCCCTACTCTCCATCCCTCTCCACAGAGAGAGGCCTCAGGTTTTACCGGGCCTCCATACAGCCAGTCTTTTCCATCCTTCCTCTGGACCTGCAGGCCCATTTCACAGTTAGGGAAACTGAGGCTCAGAAGTCAGAAGTCACACTGAGGCCTGTCTGACTCCAATGTCCATGCCCTTTCCATTTTACTAAGTTGCCTCTTAAACAGATATGAATTCTGTTTCCTGCCAGCATGGAGCCAGATCTCTATGTAGAAAGCATTCCCAACCTCACCACAGGGTCCAGAATGCCCACAATTCCCAGGGTGGTCACCCACAGCTTTAGGGCTGTGGGATGAATAGGTGGGAAGGAGACGGGCTTCCCAAGTGGTACAGTGGTAAAAAATCTGCCTGATAATGCAACAGATGCAAGAGACATGGGTTCAAACCCTGGGTCAGGAAGTTCCCCTGGAGGAGGGCAAGGAAACCCACTCCAGTATTCTTGCCTGGAAAACTCCATGGAGAGAGGAGCCTGGAGGGCTACAGGCCATGGGGTCACAAAGAGTCAGACGTGGCTGAGCGCATGCACGCACGCGCACACACACACACATACACACAACCACACACACATGAATAAGCAGGAGAGCACACAGGATAAAGACAAGGAAGAAAAGGGGTTAGGTAGGAATAGGGAAGTGTCCTGGGTTTGTAGCCTGAAGACATAAATGAATGGTACTCAGTGGGCCATATCTGGTTCCTGCCCATCTCTAGGGATGCTCACATCTAGGTGTGTGCAGCATCTATCAGCCTGAGCTATGACTACCTGTGAGTACAGCTTCCGAGGACCCTTTGAGAATAAGCACTCAATACTAGCAGCAGAGGGGCTTCTCTGGTGGTTCAGTGGTTAAGAATCAATCTTCCAATGCAGGGGACATGGGTTCCATTCCTGGTCAGAGAACTAAGCTCCCACATGCCGTGGGGTAACTAAGCCCACAGACTGCAACAAAAAGATCTCACATGCTGCGACAAAGATCCCGTGTGCCACAACTAAGACCTGACATAGCCAAAATTAAAATTAAAAACATTTTTTAAAAATATCAGTGGTTAAGGGACTGTGTTTTGAGCCAAAAGATGTAGGTTTGAATCCTGTCTCCACTACTAACTAGCCATAGGACCAAGGGGAAGTCACCTAGCCTCTCTGAGGTTCAGTGTCCCTCCCTGTAACATGGAGACAATAGAAGCACACACCTCATGGGTTATCAGGGGGGTGAAGGGAGATAATGCACATAAAGTGCTTAATAGCTGGCATAAAGGACCCATGCTGCTGCTGCTAAGTCTCTTCAGTCGTGTCCAACTCTGTGCGAGCCCATAGACGGCAGCCAACCAGGCTCCTCCGTCCCTGGGATTCTCCAGGCAAGAACACTGGAGTGGGTTGCCATTTCCTTCTCCAATGCATGAAAGTGAAAAGTGAAAGTGCAGTTGCTCAGTCGTGTTCGACTCTTCGCCACCCCATGGACTGCAGCCTACCAGGCTCCTCCACCCACGGGATTTTCCAGGCAAGAGTACTAGAGTGGGGTGTCATTGCCTTCTCCAAAAGAAGCCATACACAATGGTTATTACTATTATCATTAAGCAAGGAGTATACCTGACAAATGTTTGCTGGCTGAATGAACAGCAGTTATCCAGCAAGCCAGGAAGGAGAGGCCAGCTCACATGGCTATGACTTCCAGGTGAGGTCATGGCACACAAGCCCAAACTCCCAGCTCAGCCTGGTCAACTTACTTAACCCCTGTGCTTCAGTCTCCTCATCTGTAAAATAGAGTCAATAACAGTATCTAAGATAGAATCCACCTGCCATGTGTGAGACCTGGGCTCGAACCCTGGGTTGGGAAGATCCCCTGGAGAAGGGCATGGTAACCCACTCCAGTATTCTTGCCTGGAGAATCCCAATGGACAGAGGAGCCTGGTGGGCTATAGTCCATGGGGTTGCAAAGAGTCAGACATGAGCAACTAAGCACATCAACTAACAAGATAGAAAGATAGATAGGAAGGCAGATAGATATAAACACGTACAGACGGAATATTTTTAAGGATTAAATTAATTAACATTTGTAAAGAACTGAGAACAGTGCTTGGCACATTTCAAGTGCTATTCAGTGTGAGATACTGCTGTGACCCAGGTGTCAGCCTATGGCTATCGGCCAAGACGACACTGGGCCTCGAGACAGAATTACTCCCTCCAGAAACTTTGTCCCCATACAGGTCTCCCACAGCTGCCAGACCTCTGTCATCCATACCACTGGCCCTACCACTCACCCTGCTCAGATTTCCAATTATTTGTCCTGTTTTGAATTCAAGTGGGATATTAGTGGCGAGTCTGGCTTTATTAATGGCGGTGTCTTTAGTGTGATCGACTTTCTCCTTCACTCCTCGCTCTCACTCTAAGAAGCTCTGTTTCCTTTAATTAAGCCCCGTGCTAAGTGCTGAGCAGGTGACGTGGGTCTGGAAAGGCCTTTGTTCTGGGCTTAGGCGCTTTCTCATGGGCTGGAGATTGGAGAGACAGTGCGCTGCAGCCTTTGAAGTCTGACATCCATCCCCACAATCAGAGGAGTGGGACAGTGTGGAGAGCCAGACCCAAGAGGCAGGAGCCCGGCTCTCTCCCCAGTCTGCCTCCTTAGATCTGTGAAGTGGGGGTGGGGTGCAGGAGAGTGTCTCTGCTTCTGCTCCCAGCACCATGACACTTGGCATCTACTGAGGATTAGAAGATGACAAGAAAACAGGAGTTTCAATAGCCAAAGATATCCGAACGGATGTGAGGCTTAACGAAAGCAGCTCAAACGTTGCATTACCCAGCCTGGGGTTGAATCCTAGCCCTGCTGTGCCTTGACAAGTTGCTCAGGCATACTGAGCCTCAACTGCCTTCTCTGTATAATGGGGTGATGGAATCTACCTCATACAGAGAGCATTCAGGAGCCACCTTAACGCGACCTCTGCTGTGCAACAAGTTTCCTGTTTGAAGGACACCGTTATTTCCAGTCTCCCCTGTCCTGCAGGGCTGCCAGCACCTCTGCTTCTCCTGATCACCAAGACAGAATTAATCCTACTGTTCTTTGCACATGTCTCTGTGCCTTTCGCGGATGGATGCATGCACATATCATCACATGCATCCCACACTCTATCAAATGATGGTGACGTGTCTGTTTTTCCAGCCACAACCTGCTTCTTTACCATCTCTGGCAGCTGAGTGAAGAGGGAGGCAGGCTCTGTAAACAGTAGGCACTGGAAGACTGAACCAGGTGAGTTGAGCCCTATTCATTGTCCAGTAAGCCATCACCACAGGTGCCAAGCAGACTCTCTCACCTAGGTGAGACAGACCTGCACTTGTTGTAGGGCTTTAAGCCTTTCTAAGCACCATTAGAAAAATGAGAGCCAAGGTGGGTGATTCACTGTTAAGTGAAGACACAGAGGTTGAGTGTAAAGCCCCCAGCACAGAAATACCAAAGAAATGTCTCAAAATTGGTTTTGATGCCACAAAGGACTCGGATAATAAATGCCAGGGTGAACACGACTGTCTCATGAAGACAAGCATTGGCACCTGTGTGCCCTCCCTCACTGTGTGGTGGGAAAGCTCCATCACCCTCAGCTGGCTCCCAAACGCCCACAGGTGTCCCCAGACAACCACTGCCTGAGTCCACCTGATCTCCCAGCTGAGAGACCTGCTACAGAGTGGACAGGACGAGAGAGCCAGACCTCTGTCAGGTGCTGAAGAGCAGCTCTGGACCCTCTTTCCCAGAGTTCTGGGGCAAAGGGCCTCAATGCTCCTTATTCCGATTGGCACTGCCACCAAGTTCACCATTCATCCCGTCACCCTCCCCTAGTGGCCCTTCTCACTGCCTCCACGAAGTCCTGCCCAGTCTTTTATCTCTCGCCCGCTCCTGCACCAGAGGCTTCTGGAGCCCTGTGGTTGTAGTGATTCTCCACGGCACATGGTATTTCTTCCTCTCAACCCCAGAGGGCAGTTTGGCACAGCTTCTCTTACCTTCCCTCCAAGATTGTGAGCTCCCCGGGGCTAGGTCTGCTCCGATTCTTCTGTGTGTCCCCACCACCTAGAAGAGCCAACACAGAGCAGGCCGTTGGGGAAAAGCCAGAAAAACTGGCTTCAGTCACAGAACTATGTCCAGAAATATTCTTTCGGTTTTGGTTTTGATAGTCTACAAATTTCATTCAGTTCCGAAAGTGCTTACTCGTCTAGAAGTGCCTAGACATCAGTCCTGTGCCTACTGTGCAAGTTAGAATGATAGGTTTCTGTAAAAGACCGAGACTCAAACTGGCAAAACAAATGAAAGGAGGTAGGTTCTGGACTAAAGTGTGTGTGAGTCACCCACCGCTGGATTCGGGTGCTTGACTGCGGATCTTCTACGTTCCTCTCTCCATTTCCTATGGTATTGGCTTCACTTTCAGGGGAGCTAATTCCACAGAATGACCAGATGGCCACCAAGAGCTTCAGCTTTTGATTCTACCACTTTAGCAATTCCAGATAACTTAAAACTCTCGTAATAGCTAAGAGTAGCTGCCATCCAAGGAGGCCTCTCATTGGCCCAGCATGGACCCGCCCCTGAACAAATCACTGTGGCTGTTGGGAGTGGTTCTCTTGATTGGCCACATCTGCATCACGTGCCCACCCGCTGCTGGGAGGACCCTGGTCTGCCCTGCCCACGTGGACTGAAACTCGGATGGGCAGTTTCCCCAGGGGAAATCAGGTTACTCTTTCCATAAGGAGAAAGGACCATTGTCAGGCAAAAGCAATTATTACTCACCAGAGTGCCTACATTAAATAAGGCAAGTAAAGTAACAAGTCTAGATTGCAAATTAACATCCAAAAAACTTTAGGAAAGAGCACACGAGGCAAAAATAAATAAATAAATAAAAAGCCAAGCTAATGAAAGTCTAAATAAGAGCCAGCTCTATCTAATGGAAGCCTGATCGTGTGTCACAGACCTTCAGAATCGTTGGAACTGAAGTGAAAGCAGGCTGGAGCAGTCGGGAAGGCTTCCTGGAAGAAGAGGTGGGGCTTAAAGGACTGGCAGGCCCAAGATAAACAGGGGATGCTGCTGGCCTTCCATGTCCTAGGAGGACACTGAGCTGTCGCAGGACTGTGCTGGGGCCGGGGAGGGAAGGTGGGTGGATGAAGGGTTAGAAGGGATGTAGAGGGCTGGAGAGCCTCGGCCCCTCCAATGGGCTTGGCTCCACCCACAGGACCTGGGCCAGCGAGATCAAAATCTAATTTACCCATTAGACGCGTTTCTTCTGTACAAATCAAATCACGAGCTATTTTTCCACATCGTAAATATTGTTTTAAACTCTTGCTCATAGGCAATTAGATTACAAGCATCGCCTGGTGAGCTATACGCCAGTGTGTTTGGCGGGCCTCTGGTTGCTTTGCGAGCGCTTTCCTTTTGAAATGTTTCCCAATGATTTTTAAAGGTCTTTGAAATCCTCTCCCTTACTGATGCGTGAGGGCTCTTGTCTATGGCCATTAATCTCCATAACAGCCCAAGAGAGACTGTCTCATCTGTGTTCATTTCCAAACGGCTTCGTTGAACTCCACACCCTCCTTATTTCTCCCTGTGGAGAAATAAGTTCCGTCACTCCTCACTCACTAGCTCTGTCCCTCCCCGACCCCAACCCCACCCCCTATCTTTGTGTGCCCAGGGAAGTACAGACCTGAGCATCAGCCCACAGGAGACCTTCATTCCAGCGCCAAGACCTTCACTCATTTTGAGCAAGTTAGTCCACTTATCTTCCCTGACCTCAGTTTGACTTCTGTAGAATGGGTTTTGGTGGTGGTGTTCAGTCGCTAAGTCATGTCCAACTCTTTGGGAATCTAGTGGGCTGTTGAAGGCAGGCTCCTCTATCCATGGGATTTCCCAGGTAGGAATACTGGAGTGGGTTGCCATTTCCTTCTCCAGGGGATCTTCCCCACCCAGGGCTCAAACCCTCACCTTCTGTATTGGCAGGTGTATTCTTTACCACTGAGTCATCAGGGAAGTGTAGTATGGAGTTAATTCTTGCCTAACCCTGCTGCTGCTAAGTCGCTTCAGCCGTGCTGAATCTGTGCGACCCTATAGACAGTAGCCCACCAGGCTCTTCCATCCCTGGGATTCTTCAGGCAAGAACATTGGAGTGGGTTGCCATTTCCTTCTCCATGCCTAACCGTGCTGCTGCTACTGCTGCTAAGTCGCTTCAATCATGTCTGACTCTGTGCGACCCCATAGATGGCAGCCCACCAGGCTCCCCTGTCCCTGGGATAGCCTAACCCTAGTGGCCCCTTTTTCTTCTTTGCTGGCCTTACTAAGCTTGCACAGCTGACTAGGCTTTTGTTCTTTCTTTTCTCACCAGTGCTTCCTTCCTTTTCAGACCAGCCCCTCAACCTTTTATATGCCTTCCACCTTGGCTCCTCTTGGGCTCTGCCCCAGGGGTGGGTGCTCCTTCCTTGAGACCCACATAACCCCAGCCTGACCTGGCTGAGCTCCCAGCCACCTCCTCCAGAAGTGCAGCGCGATGACCTTGGCCCTCTGTTATCTATCTCTTTTCTGGACATCCACCCCATGCTGCTGCTGCTGCTGCTAAGTCGCTTCAGTTGTGTCCGACTCTGTGTGACCCCATAGACGGCAGCGCACCAGGCTCCCCCGTCCCTGGGATTCTCCAGGCAAGAACACTGGAGTGGGTTGCCATTTCCTTCTCCAATGCATGAAAGTGAAAAGTGAAAGTGAAGTCGCTCAGTCATGTCCGACCCTCAGCAACCCCATGGACTACAGCCTACCAGGCTCCTCTGGCCATGGGCCATGCAACACAGTTTAGTTCCTGATGATAGGAATAGCTATAACCACCTTTTACTGAGCACCTACTATGTGCCAGGCACAATGGTAGAGACTATGTACACTACACCTTTCAGTCTTCCCAACAGTCCTGCACTGTATGTGTTATTATTCCTATTAGGAAACTGAGGTTCAGAGAGGTAAAGTACCATCCCTAGTTCACACAATCTATAATGGCTGAGCCAGAAGTTTCTGCCTAAGAAGAATGATCTTGTACTGACCTTCTGCTGTGTCAGGCAGGGGCTGCGCCTCCTGTAATCCCAACAGCACCCATAATGAAGTAGGTAGTGTTACCCTTGTTTCATAGAAGAGAAAACAAAGTGGCATCTCCCATCTGTAACTCCTCAGCTGGAGTGAGAGTCAAAGTCAAATCTGCTGACTCCTCCTTCTCCTATCCTCCCCCCAAACCACACAGAGCCCCAGAGGTGTAGTTGCCTTGTTCCCAGATGGGAAGACAGCCCCACCTCCCAAGCTACTGGCCAACCCTCCCAGAGACAGTGCACCCTCTCTGAGCTGGGAGGTCAGAAGCCCACACTCACAGAGAAGGGTCCAGAGAGCATGACAAAATGTGCAATCTCTTCCAAAGGGCTTTTCCTTCCTTCCTCCCTTCCTTCCATATCTACTTAAGGAGCAGGACTCTGGACAAGGGTGTATCCAGTTCTGTGTCTCTCCATGTTTCAGAAGGACAAAGTTCTATCTCCCAGCCAAGAGCTTTCTGGGGAAGTGCTCCCAGGGCTGCAGTTCTCCCGGAGAAGATGTGCCTGAGAGGCAGCAGTGACACTGACACCGTGAGGCCGTACACCAGTGGGCCAGGCTGGGGACAGAGTCCGGGGGCTCCCCAGCCCCTGCACCGAATGGAGGGACAGGAACAAGGGTTTCCACAGTAGTATCTGTCCCCAGGGAATGTCAGCCCAGTCCTGAGAGGGCGGATGGTCTGGACTTTGTGGGCTTTGTAAAGTTGTGAAAGCAATAAAGGGCCTCCCCCGCCCTGCTAGTTCATGGGTCTCCCGTGTCCCTGGTGGGGCCCCTCTGTGTGCCTGAGTTTGCAAGATGACCTCCTTGTAGCAAAGGCAGCCTCTTCCCAAAGGTCTGACTCTCGCTACCCCGTTTATCCCTCCCCGAAGTTGCTTTTCCTAGGCTGAGCTTTGACCTCCACTAAAGGGCACTATGAGAAGCTGCCTCATGGAACCTCCTTTGGTCACGGTTGAGGGATGTTGTTCCTGAGGGTAACACAGATCACATCATCTCATCCTCACAATACTGATTTCCAACAGTCCTCTCAATCCCAACATCAGGAGCTCATAATTTTTAATTTAGTGGAAATTATGAATCCTATGGGCTTCCCAGGTAATGCTAGTGGTAAAGAACCCACCTGCCAATGAAGGAGACATAAGAGACTTGGGTTTGATCCTTGGGAAGATTGGCTCCATTTCTCTCCAATTAGAATCAGAAAACACCAGAACTGAAAGGCATTGTTTAGATAGCATCTAGTCCAGCCCCTCTATTTTGCTCATGGGACGCTGGAGGACCAGGAAGGGAAAGGGTCTGGACTGTGGTTGCATAGCCATCTAAGAGCCTTCATGACTCCAGCTAAGACCTCTCTCCTCAACTCCAGACTCATCTCTGACTTCCCACCTGACACATCCAGTTAGGTGGCTCAAATTGAGCATGTCTTGGTCTTTCCTTCAGACTGTTGCCTGATGCAGTCTTTCTGCCTCTCTTGTTAATGTGAACTCTACATTTCCAATTGCAAAAATTGAAAAATTTGGCATCCTTAACTTACTCTCCCCCTTTCTTCTTCTTCTCTAATTCTCCTTCCCCCTCCTTCTCCTCTTCCCTCTCCTTTTTATTCTCCCTCTGTCCCTCTCTCTTTCTTTCTCTCCCCTCCCCCCAATCACCACATTCGGTCTATGATCAGATCCTATCATCCAGATTTTCACCACTTGTCACCCCCTGGCTCAGGCCACCATCTCCTCTTGCCTGAGTTGTCTCCTCACTGTTTCTTTTGCTTTTGCCCTCAGCCCCTCGATCTATTCTGAACATGAAAACCAGAGTGGAAACATAAGTTGCCCTCTAATACCTAGATAGCATATTAAAAAGCAGAGACATTACTTTGCCAACAAAGGTCCATCTAGTCAAGGCTATGGTTTTTCCAGTGGTCATGTATGGATGTAAGAGTTGGACTGTGAAGAAAGCTGAGAGCTGAAGAATTGATGCTTTTGAACTGTGGTGTTGGAGAAGACTATTGAGAGTCCCTTGGACTGCAAGGAGATCCAACCAGTCCATCCTAAAGGAGATAAGTCCTGGATGTTCATTGGAAGGACTGACACTGAGGCTGAAACTCCAATACTTTGGCCACCTCATGCAAAGAGTTGACTCACTGGAAAAGACTCTGATGCTGGGAGGGATAGGGGGCAGGAGAAGAAGGGGACGACAGAGGATGAGATGGCTGGATGGCATCACCGACTCGAAGGACATGAGTTTGAGTGAACTCCGGGAGTTGGTGATGGACAGGGAGGCCTGGCGTGCTGTGATTCATGGGGTTGCAAAGAGTTGGATACGACTGAGCGACTGAACTGACTGAACTGAATAGCTTCCAGTTTTGCTCAGGAAAATGCAGAGTCCTCTTTATGATCCACAGACCCTCTATGATTTGCTCTCTGCTTCCCTCACCTCTCTGACCTTATCTTGTACCCTTCTCCCCTCATCCACTCCCCTCCAGCCAAACCTGCTCCTCTTGATATCTCCCCTTTACATCGGCTGTTCCCGCTGACAGATGTTCTTCCCCCAACATCCACAGGGCTAGCTCCTCACTTATTCTAGGTCTTTACTCAGAATTTACCCTCTTATCTCATATATATGGTAACACAATTTTCAACAAGCATCCCAAGACCATTCAGTGAGGAAAGGGCAGTCTTTTCAACCAATGACGCTAGGAGAGCTGGACATCCACCTGCAAGAGAATGAAGTTGGACTGTGACCTTACATCATATATTAAAAGTAACCCAAAATGGATCAAAGACCTAAGCCTAAGAGCTAAAACCATAAAACAGAAGAAAGTGAGAGAAAAGCTTCATGATGTTGAATTTGGCAATGATCTCTTGGATATGACACCAAAAGCACAAGCAATAACAACAACAAAAAAAAAACGATTAACTGGACTTGATCAAAATTTAACACTTTTGTGCATCAAAAGACACTATCAGTTGAGTGAAAAGATAGCCCATAGAATGGGAGAAAATATTTGCAAGTACATATCTAATATGGGATTAATGCCCAGAATATATAAAGAATTCCTAAAACTCTGCAATAAAAAAAGCAAACAACATAAAATGAGCAAACAGCTTGAATAGACATTTCTCCAAAGAAAATATGTGTGCCAATGAGCACACAAAAGATGTTCAATATCATTAATCATTAAGGAATGCAAACCAAAGCCACAAAACCTACTTCATACCCATCAGGATGCCTCTCATATAAATACACACATATTTTATAAAATTTATAAACTTCTAATATAGATATACATATATATTGTATATGTAAGTAAGTGATAGTCATTCAGTTCAACTCTTTGTGACCTCATGGACTGTAGCCCGCCAGGCTCTTCTGTCTATGGGATTTTTCAGGCAAGAATATTGGAGTGGGTTGTTGTTTTCTCCTCTAGGGGATCTTCCTGACTCAAAGATCAAACTGTCTCCTGTGGCTCCTGCATTAGCAGGCAGACTCTTTACCACTGAGCCACCTGGGAAGCCCCATAAGACCATGAAAAGAAAGAAAAATGAAAGTGAACAGTCATGTCTGACTCTTTGCGACCCCATGGACACCAGGCTCCTCCGTCCATGGGATTTTCTAGGCAAGGGTACTGGAGTGGGTTGCGATTTCCTTCTCCATGGAAACTTCCCGACCCAGGGATCGAACCCAGGTCTCCCACATTGTAGACAGACGCTTTACCATCTGAGCCACCAAAGAAGTCCATACGACCATATGACCAAGCAATTCTGCTTCCAGCTATATACACAAAAGAACTAAGATCAGGGACTCAGAGAGTTATTTGTACTCTCATGTTCATAGCAGCAGTATTCTCAGTAGCCAGAGGCGGAAGCAATTCAAATGTCCATTGTTAGATAACTAGATAAAAAAAAAAAATGTGGTGTATCCACACCATGGAATAAGAGTTACTATTTAATGGGTACAGAGTTTCAGCATAAGGTGATGAAAAAGTTCTGGAGATGGATGGTGGTACCATGTAAATGTACTGGATGCCACTGAACTGCACACTTAAAATAGTTAAAATTTTATTTTAGGTATATTTTACCTCAACAAACCAAATACATTCTAAAAATTACCTCCTCACCGAGGCACTCCCTGGCCACTCTCTCTAAAATTTCTACTCCTCCCCTGACAGGATATTTCACATCTCCTTTCCCTGCTTTATTTTTTCTTCTTAGTGCTTATGACTATCAAATAATTACCATTTTGACCTCTTTTGTTGTTTACTGCTACCTCCCCCACCCCATCAGAAACTACTAGCATATAAGCTCAGTGTAGGCAGAGATGTTTGTCTGTTTACTGATGCATTCCAGCACCCAGACTGGTGTTCGGCAGGTACATAAATGTGTGTTGAATGAATGTGAGGCACCAAGGCTGTTGGAGGCCAAGAAGAAGATGCCTCAGCTCATTTCTAGCAAATTCACAGTTCCCTGGAGAGGCTCTGACCCTATAAAGGGGTCAGGACCCTGGAGGCACTTCCAAGCTTCTACTCCCCTCAACTCCTCCCTGCCTAGGGAGCTCAGCTAGGAGACTATCTGTGTGATTGCCAGAAGTGAGGGGTGGTTATGGGAACAGAGCTTATTGGAGCCTCAAGAGAAACCAGGAAGGATCCTCCCCTCCTGCTTCAAACACTTCCCAGTCCCCTGTAGGAGGTGGCTGATCAGCCAACCTCTGAGCCAACAAGATAGCTATGGGCATTTACTGGGCGCTCACTGTGTGTCCAGGTCCTTACTGAGGTTAGCGGACCAACAAGAAAACTACTCAGCCTCTCTTGTTGTACTGGAGGATGGACACACACGGACACACAGGCAACTGATACAGGTGAGAACTGAGTGCTCCACTGTAGGGCGTAGGCCAGGCAGCCTTTCCCGCGGTTCTTATCCCCTTGTATGCAGTCAGAGGACGTACACTCCTGTTTCAACTTGTCCGCATCTGTCCCCAGGTAAACATGCTCTGCTGGCCATTTACACCTTAGTGAGAAGTTAACCTAAATGTTCTTTCTTACCAAGGGGTTTCACATCTAATATTTATCTTCTCAGTAAAATTTCTCATGTCCTAAGAAGTGAATCTGAGGCCTTAGGTGCAGTTGAGGCAAGAACTATTCATGGAGAGTTCTCCTTCTTGAAATGGGACCCTGGGGGACCTCTGGGTGCTAGTATAGCCCTGTAGTCAGGGAAGAGGTGATCACCATGAACTGGGGCAGAGTGGGATGTACCCAAGGAGGAGGTTCCTGTCCCAGAACAAGGCAAATGAAGACAACTGAATACAGCAGTGAGAGGTGGTGAGGTCATAAGCCAGCTGGTTAAAGCCAAGATTTAAGGGAAGAGGCCATGTTTTCCTCCTAATAACTCAGGTTTCTGGCCTGATCAATGGATATCCATGGAGCCTTCTTGTGCCAGGCCCTGAGCTAAGCACTGGGGTCACCAACACATCAGATGTTGTCCCCACCCAGACACAGCCCTCAGCCCAGGCATAAGAGGCCATAAGCAAAGAGGAAGGCTGAGGCAGGAGAGCACTGGGGAGCCCAGAGAAGGAGCTCCTTGCTCAGCCTTCAGGATCAGGGAGGACCTC